>NC_141537.1:178876641-179476641 GCF_021556685.1 Rattus norvegicus
GACCAGGCTTGGTGCTCCATGGCTGGTAGCCAAGGGTAGCCCTGCCATCTCTGTATGTCACTATGTCACTGGCACACAAGCCCTATGTAATGAAACCTCATCTCACGCACAAAAACAAAACAAATTTTAAACAGCTTCATTTTTTCCTCCAGCTTTCTCTGGTTCTATTAGGAGATTAGTCTTCCAATGCCCATTATGTACTATTTGAAAGGAGATGCCTCAGTCAACAGAAAAATAATTTTAATTTTCATTTGGAATCTTTTATCACTAACAATTCTGGTTCATTAATAACTCTCCTGCGCTTTGCTTAATGTCGCTTAATGTCTGTTGATCTTATTTCCTTGTGAATTACAGATTTTGAGTGAAGGAATATCATCTTCTGTCTGGTATAGACCCATCACAATGAACATTAATTAAAAGGCAATTTGAAACATCCAAGAGTTGAAAAGGCTAGTCTGCGGACATGATAAATATTCATCATAATACATTTCTTCCAGCTTTATCCTGGAAATCCCTGTCTAATCCATAGATCCTGTTATCTATTCATATGTGTACCGTCTCTCTTCAGACCCCCTGCGAACCGTCTTTATGAATCTCTGCGAGAGGACTGACAGAGCAAAGCGGGTGAGAAACACATCTGCAGCTCAAGTCAGTCTGTTTACAGAGAGTGTGACTCCCCGCATTGTTTCTGAGCCCTTAAGTGTGAAATACATCTGCAGACTTAGGACAATGGGAGGACGGCTTCCCACCGTAAACTTTCAATCAAGGAGTAAGAGTGTTCTAATCCTGGCCTTCGTGTTTTCTCGATTTCAAAACTAAGAGCTCCATCTGTTTAGTGATTAGAATTTCCAAGCTCACCTGTATATACACATGTGCACATGTACGTGTATATGTACACACACACATACACTTGCACACAAATATACACACATGTATATACACACACACAAACATACACTTACACACATACACTCACACACATGCATACATACAAACATATAAACAAATGCACAAAAATACACATACATACATACACACAAACACACATACATACACACATATACACATACACAAACACACACAACATACACACACATATACACATTCACAAACACATACCTACACACAAACACACAATATACACATACACAAACACACATACATACACACAAACACACAATATACACATACACAAACACACATACATACACACAAACACACAATATACACATACACAAACACACACACACCTACACACACACAATATACACATACACAACACACATACACACATACACACACTCACACACATATACATACATGTATACAAACACAAAACATGTACTTTTGTATTTATATATGTTTTTCTGTACTACTTTATTGCTTTTAATCTCTCCTCTGCATCTCTTCACCACTTGCAGAGTGTGCAATCATTCCCGTTCTTGTGTATTTAAGTCAGGCCAAGTTTTGAAAATAGAGAGACATAGGTGATGACTGCTTTTAAATGAAAATTTGGTAAAACCTAAGTGGTAGGGGAGCCTGTGTTGAGAATGCCTAGTCTGGCCTACGGGCATGAGGGGTTGTGTCAGTGCCTTGACTGAGGTGGTGATCATCCCCTAAGGAGGGGATTTGAACTGGGTGAGAGTTGAGAAACTGAGCTGAACACTGGCAGAAGTGCTTACTGTCAAGTCCCCGAGTTCCTGA
Source organism: Rattus norvegicus (assembly GCF_021556685.1). Classification (NCBI taxonomy): domain Eukaryota; kingdom Metazoa; phylum Chordata; class Mammalia; order Rodentia; family Muridae; genus Rattus; species Rattus norvegicus. Next base: position 178,878,346 of record NC_141537.1, read on the forward strand.
CGTGGTGTGTCATCACAGCCCTGGAAATGGGACCAGGGCAGAGGCTCACCTCGTCTGATGACTGAGATGCCCACGGCTCATGAACTTTGGCAAGAGTTTAGCTTTCATTCCAGACATACAGAGCAGGTTACCACCGGTCACGCCTGCTTGACAAGCACTGAATCCTTTCAACAGGGGGCAAGAGAAGCCATACACGTTTCTTTAAATTCTTTTTTCTTAGCATTCATTTCCACGGGCTTGGTTTAGAAATAGGTCTACAGACCTTTCCATGATATAATCTCCACTCTCTATATTAAAAATTACCTGAGGATATAGAAAAGCTGTCAAGAGGTTTTTCAGTTTGCAAAATAAAGAATCTTAAAGTGTCTGCAAAGTTAAGGGAACTTTCAATATTCTCTGTATGACAAAATTTAATAAGAGTTTAGGATGTCTTTGGCAGCTCAAAAAACTTACAGATTTGGGTGCTTGGTTGGCTAGGAGGAAATTGATGATTCCTTAGAGGAGAACTTAAATTTTTCTCTCCAAATATCTGTACTATTTGTGGCTAAATACGCATACCAAAGATTTTATTCTTCAAATCTCAGTAAACACCTCTTCATGAAAGCCCAAATGTTTAATTCCAGTCCTATATGCTAACCTGGTAGGGGGGAAAGGCCACATGCAGGATTATTTCTAAATAAAATAAGGCTAAATAATAATTCCTAAATGATTGTAGTTCATCATTTGGGGTCTATGAGTACATCGTAGATGAGTTCATTAAACTGTATCGTGTGCTGGTCAGTGTGAGTTTGGGACACTGACATGTACACTGACATGGGCCATTCTCAGCCATTTCTCTAGCTTGCCTTAACTCTTAGGAATTTTCCAAATCAGTTCTACATGCCCATGCCACCCCACGCATCTGCCCTCTAACAGGACAGCATGCGTGTACTATGTAGATTTATTAAAATGTATTTAAAAATCCCAATAGTGATTTTTTTAAATAACAAAGACTTTATTTCAAATACATTTTACAGTTTCCATGTGTAATGAGGATTGCTTTCCAGAATCTGAAATTTAATAAATGAGCAATGGGGGTACAAAATAGATGTGTATATTTTGGCTGATTAATCCCTATAATTTTTTTTGTGATAGCTTAGTGTACCATGTGTCCCTTTAACTAGAAAGCATGCTGATTATGATGTCAGAACATATATCCTCTTGGCTGTATACTGAAGTCAAGGATGGACCATTCCAGGCAGTGATTGTTGGCATGTATAAATACTGGTGTGTGCGTGTGTGTGTGTGTGTGTGTGTGTGTGTGAAACTTTGAGCCTGACTGAACAAATGAGGAGACATTGTGATCAGAGCTGAATTAGTTCATTCTTTGCGGCAAAAATAGCTTGCTAAGCAAATTGGTAGAGTAACACATTGTAGGACAGATGTTACCCTGCTTAAAAAAAATGTAACTATTTTCCAGAACTCCCAGCGATACTATTGCATATGCTTTGCATAATAATCACAGTGCTTATAAGACAGGTCATCTCTAATAGCTTTTAGATTGCTTCATAAACCTCAAAAATTGTGGGTTTTTTTTTTTCATAAACAATCCATCTCGGACTCAGATATGGGACGACTTCCTGCGTGCCTCTGACTCCATTGCTGTAGCAGGTTGCAGTAACAATGGGGAAGTTACAGAAGGGCATTTAAAAGTGTACATTTAGTAAGAGTAGCAGCATCTTTAAGACCAAGGTGAATGTCTCAATAATGGAGGTGTCAGACTGAGAGTGTTGACTGTAGGAGTGGGAACCTTCTCCACGGCTGAGGGGAAAGAGTCTCTCGTGAAGAACATGGCACGGGGCAGGGGAGTGTCTAAATTGAAATACTGTAGGTTGCAAAGCTGCTTCCAGATAACCTGAGGGTGAGCCCCCACACATTCCTAGATGTTCAACTTGACCCAACAGAACATCTATGTCCCAATTCCCACAATGTAGTTTCTTTTTCTAAGAATGACATTGATTTTTGTCTTGCAAGCCTCTTGCGTTTCTATGGCACATTCAGTGGCCAACATGCCTGGACTCTCTGAAGCCGACTGCCTGGCTAAATTAACTCCTAGATGCCTAGAGAAAGGTAGTGATGGTTCTAATGTCCTCCAAGCCATTCATGGAAAGGGAGAGAGGGCGGTCTCTGAAGTGTCAAAGATTCTACAGAGTTATAAGGTTCATGTGGGAAGCAATGCAGACCAAACCACCAAATTCCACGGGCAAAGCAGATGTACGTGCAGGGAGAGGAAGTCTTTCCTAGTAAACCAAACAGGAGGTTTGAAGATATCAGGGTTTATGAAAGTGTTTGCAACTTATCCATGACGGCAGCTTGGTTAATGCCCCTGGATTTTGATTTGACGACATAGAGGACTGGGCCTGAGTCTCAGCTCTTCTGTTAGCTAACTTTCAGTTCCATGGGACAGCGCATGTAGCATATTCCTGCTCGTGACAAATCACGGAGCAGCAACTGCGGGACTTCCGGGTGTTTTACAAGCACCGGAAGTAGGTTTTGTCTCAGTTAGCAAACACCACTTACAAACAAACAAAACCCTCAGAGGACCCACAGCTCGACCCTCAAGGTAAAGTGTGATAAATGGAGGCCGGAAGTTTAGCGACAGCGTCAAAGGCTGAGAAGGGACTGCAGAGGGAAAGGTGTGTGTGCTAAGCCATTCAGAAGTGTCTGTGCTTCAGACTGCGTCTCAGGGAGGGACAATGGTTTGTGCTCTGTGTTTTATGAGCCACCATTTGGAAACTCCCACTCACACGCTGGGATAGTGTGTGTAAGAATCACAGCCGTTGTCACCCACTGCAGGGCTCTAGGGGACATTGAAGCTGTGGTCTCAGACGCAGTGACACAGGAGGGGACTTGGTGGTGGTACATTCCTGTCTTAGGAATGTCCACATTTCTCATCGTTTTTAGAGTCATGCTGTTTACTGAGGAGGAGAGGACTCCTTGGGACTTCTTTCCACCTTGTAGTAAATGAAGTTAACCTTCTCGTGAAAAAACCGCACGGAGCAACACAAGATAATAGATAAAGAACACATTTGCTGTTTTATTGATGCCTTGCACGGCAGTAATACTGAAAGGGGGAAGGCCAAACAAACAAGACAAAATGAAAACAAGAACAGAAAAGCAAAACAAAACAAAACAAAACAAAAAAAAAAAAAAAAACGAAAACAAAACAAAAAAAAACCAGGTTGGCGGAAACCCACATCTTATTTTTTTGTCTTTTTCTTTTTCCCAAGAGTACACAAACTCCTGCTTTATTCTCATTGTGGCATGAATGATAACATAAAACCCAAAAAACATGAAAATATACAACTTATATTACACTATGTTATGAACAAAATAGAAATCTATAACTCTATGTTATATTTACACGATTTCTTATTTTATTAAATTTCAAGTGAGATGGTAGTTTGCACAGACTTTGTTTTAAGCTCCAGGCATTGATTGTCTCTTCTATTTTTTTTTATTTAAATCATTTAAAAAATAACAAAATAAAACAAAACAAAACTTTTTCACTTGTGAAATCCAAACTGTCAGGAGGACTAAGTGCTTTAGAGCCAGGGGAGCCTGAATAAATACTGCCTTTAGTGGACCAGTGACAGACACTGGGGGGAGGACAGGGACCGTCAGTAGGAAACTCAGCATGTTACCTTCAACCTGTGGGACTGCAAAATTAAATACTGTGTCAACCTGGCTTAAAGAAATGTCTTTGCCCTAAGAGGCAATGAGATAGATCCGCCACTTTAAGTAGCTTTCGTATTTCTTCCTTGCGAACCTCATAAAAGTTTTATTTCACTATTAATTTGATAGACAAATATTTTTATAAACCTGTCTGTAAATATACAGTTATCACAATTCAATAATTTACCCTTCAGAGTAAAGACTGTATAGCTATCCCTTAAGTTTTTAAGTGAGACAGAGGAAAATTCTTCCGAGGACACCGTCCGACCCCCGCGTTACGGAAATATCTGAAAACACACCACAAAATGGTGAACATAATTTCCCTCAAGCAGACTAAGGTAAACTGTCCTTTAGAAGTTAAACATACTGAGCGGTCTCATTGTAGGAAACTTTACTCTCTGATCTTCATCCCCTATGGGGAGATTTGGTTCCAACCATGATACTGATGTCCAGTGGGAAGGGTTTTACAAAAAGGCGAATCTTAGCTAGAAACGAATGAACTTTCAGAGTCCACTTGACTGATTTGAGTAAAAATTACACAGAAGTGTGTGCGACTTTCTGTTTGTAACAGCTAGCCAAATTATTATTGACTTACAAAGAACTCCAACCTCCTTCTCCACTGAATGTTTTTCTTAGATTTCTATCAAACGTGACTAGTTTCAGGGGTCCCGATAACAAATAGAAAAAGAAGAAATTGGCAATGTTACTCTTCAGTTTTGGTATAAATGTGTGTGGAAGGGAAGATGGGGTGGGGGCAGAAAGACAGATGGGCGTGGCTTACAGCCACAAGCCAGGGAGAGGGAAGAAGGGGGAGGGGCTATTGGCTGAGGTTTGCCTTTCCACTTTATCTCATTCCCTCTACCATGTCTTACTTGGCTTTCGTGTGACATAGAAAGAATGTAAAGCTATAAGATCCTTTACAGAAATCATCGCCCAAGCAATGGACCCAAGGCATTATGTTGTTAGAGTCACCATTCAAAGCTCCTCCCCCCCAAGTGACTTACGTGGGCTTTAGCCTCGAGCAGAATCACTTTTGCTTTTGTGTTGTCCCCTAGGGCAAACTCTTGGATAAAACAAAGCCAACATCCACTGAGGAAAATGTCGGGACAAAGAAAGGCATGCTGTGATGGGCTTGCCTTGTGGTTTTGTCTGGGCACAGTTCAGTTACGGACATAAACTCAAAGAAACTGGAGGGTTTGGGCAGCTACAGGTCACCGTGAAGAGTTTCATTCTCCCTTCAGATAAACCAAAAGCAAACCAAAGAGGGAGTTCTCTCTGATTCACTGCTGTGTTGGGTTGGGTTTTGGCCTTGGATGCTGTCAGCAGCAATCTACCTGGAGCTGAAACAAAGTATTCTTGCCGCCCACGGTCAGGAAATGAAAACCGAAGTTGTCTCAACTGTGCTGTGAGACAGGGACCCAGCACGTGAGAGTGGAGAACCCACATCAGTCAGGAGAAGTTGGTTAAGACACAGAGAAACATATTATTTTTTTAATAACTCTGTTTTCACATTGTACGTTATAACGGTATAAAAACAAGTGTCTATTTTTTTCTTCTTATTCAGAGTGCTTTGAAACAAAACAAAAACAAAAAAATTGGCTCTAGATAATTGGTAATTAAATAACTAAAATGAGAGGAAAGAGCATAAGTTAATGAAGATTGAACACGACATTCCTACTAATTCACCCCTTCATATTAAATACCAGAACTGATGCTATGGGGGTCAAAACTGTTAACACAGAAGGAGTTATGGATAGAGAAGCAAGTGTCTGTGTGTATACACACATACAGACATATGTGTCTAGGTGTGTCTATACACACATGTAGTCCTGTGTGTGTGTGTGTGTGTGTGTGTGTGTGTGTGTGTGTGAGCTAGAAATAGAAATTAGTTTTAAATACCTAACAGCTTCCAAATCCAAAGCAGAATAAAATAGGGAGAAATAAAATAAATTATACATAATTTACTAATCTGGAAACAGCTGACTATTATTATTACTATTATTATTATCATTATTTAATCATAATTTTACACTAGCAAAAGGAGGCAATTCAAATGAAAATACAGTCATAAGAAAACAAAAACAAAAACAAAAAACCCAAAAATCCCGTGAACAGAAAACCTCTGACATGCAGGTATGTTGAGCTCCTCTAAGCAAGACCCCAAAGCAAGGCCTTCTGAGAAGAGAAGAGAAGTTTTTCTCTTCTTCCTATTTTTTGCTTATTCATGTATGAAAATCAAACTTGGGGGTGGTATTTGGCAAAACAAGAATGGACAGAATACCGGAACACTTCTAACCCCTGGCTGGGGTCGCTTGCTCTCTTAAACACAATCGTGAGGGACCTGGTGTGATGCTACAGTCTTCTGTCTACCACTGTCTTGGCCTTGTGGTTGGCGATTAGAACCACTGGTCCGGTCACTCTTGGTTATTGCTCTGAGCCTGCACTCTGCTGGCTGTAGCAATTGATCTTTAGCAGGCTCGACTTACGGTGAAGGACCACAACACTGGTTAAGGGGGTCTCTGTGTTCATCAAGAGGGACTCCATTTTGTGGCGTGGCAGTGAAATTTAACCAAATCCTGGTCCTTGGGGGCGTCAAATATGCATGGCCCACACTTGTGAAACGTAAACAGTCTCTAACCTCGTCGAGTGGAGAGATAAAAAGAAAAAAATCTTACAAAACCATCAGTTCTGTTTCCCCGTCAGGAAAGGTCGGAACAATGGAGGCATAAGCTAATTCCGTTATTTCTGAAAAATGGCAAACGGGTTCAGTCAAGACCGTTGATTGCTTTGCTCAAAAGTTTTGACAGGAAAAACAAACACACGCACACAGGCATACACACACGGATCACTAAGAAGCAAACGTCAGAAAAAGCAAATTGTCCAGGGAGAAGGAGCCTCCAGAAGCATTTGGCTGGTAGTTTCCATGTCTGTCATGTACATGCCCGTGACACAGGGTCACCAGGTCCACCCTATAATGAGCATACTAGAAACTGAAAAATATAGTTTCCGAACTTTACACTTAGTTCCATTGCCCCTGGAAGTGCAAAATCAAGGTTAAGGTTGCTTCTAAGCCCGCTTGCTCAGGAGGGGTGGAATGCTGTCCCACATGGGGGGTGTTGCTCACAATGGCCGGACATTATTCCCTAATAGGAATGCATCTAATGTACCATAATCACACACACACACACACACACACACACACACACACACACACACACACACTCACACACACGCACACAGAAATCCAAGATCAGAAAATATTTTTTTTCTCTAAATTTCTGTCTCTCTCTCTCTCTTTTCACCTGAGAACGGCACCTACAGTTTCCATAAAACAAAAAAGAAAACAAAAACAAACAAACAAACAAAAAAAACCAGAATAGAACAAAAACCAGTCTCATCAGTTGCTGGTGTGTCAGCTCTTTCCAGGGACTGTCTAAGGTTTAACACTGTCCTAACGGAAGAAGAACAAGGAGAAAGGAAGGATAAGCAAATGAAGTTGGTGATCGCTTCGGTACAAATTTGGCACTTGCTCAAAGACGTAGTGTCGTGTGCAAGGGTTAGGGGGTCTCTAAGGAAAACAGTTGCTGACTCTGTCGGGTAGAAGCAATGAAGGCAGACGTAGGCTCTTGTTTTCCTCTCCCTCCCCACCCCCGGCCCCACCCTCACACATGCCTCCATCCTGAAAGCAGACCGATCGAGAGGGCGGGGCAGGGGGCAGGGACTGACGGCAGTCTTCCCCCGGTCTGTCGGGTGCAAGATAACAATCAAAAAGCAAAGAAAAATTAACAAAAAAAGAAAAAGGAAAACCCAGAACCACCCCCCCAGAACAGAACAGAAGAACAAAACTTATTTCTTTTTAAAAATTGTCGCACAGAACAACATAACACATTCACAAGCCACTTGTTGGCACTGTGTACCTGAGTGAGGATTTTCTAATATAGAACAAACAGCCATAAAGTTTATTTAAAAAAAAAAAAGTTGATGGGTGAGACTTCAGTGCTGGGGTGTAGCAGCTGATTTACTGGCATTGGTTACCCATAGCTTATTTCGATCTCTTGTTGTCAATGACGTTTGCTTGTAGTTTTTGTTTGTTTGTTTTTTTTTTTTTATTTTTCTTTCTTTCCTTTCCGAGCCTTTTGAGGCTGAGGTCTATTTGTCAGCTGATATCCCAACTATTTAAGACTAACAGTTAAAATAACAGTCAGTGTATGAGAGAGTTAATGTGCTTGGCCACTACTAAGGATGAACCAGCTAGGGCTTCTTCAAGTCCTCAGCTCACCGCGGTCCGTTGGCCCTGATCAGTTGGCTTGTCCTGCAATATGGTTTTCGCTGTCACTCCCATAGTCGACGTCGGGGTCCTCCTCCTCCTCCTCGTACTCCTCATAAATCTCTCCGTTGATGTCCTCAGCCTGGATTTCTTCCTTGATGTGAGGCTCCTCTCCCTTCACGCCGTAAGTGCTCTGAATCACGGGCATCCCGGGCTCTGGGCTGCTGGACACGCTCGAGTGCTCTGAGGGCAGGTGAGGGGACGGCATTCCTGCCATGGCGATGGCACCGGGGTACACGACACCGGCCGTAGCGATGGGGATCTGTGCTTGTTGCCTGTCACAGAAAGAGAGGGTGAGTGTGTGCAGGAGGTCGCAGCTTTACTACCTCTGGGTCACCAAACTCAAACCAACATTCGCCCAACTAGCAAACATGCCCAGACAATGTCCTGTTCTAATGTCTTACCTGCCCACGTTTGTGCTTCATAGATATGGGGGAGGGGAGGCGCATTTAGAATTGCCATTTGATAATTAGGATAGTCCTACTTTATTATTGTTTGGAGAAAAAAAAATCTGGCACCGAAAAATTAAGCAAATTTACCCAAGACCTTGATCCCAGCTCACTTTGCCTTCGCTACGACCAGGAGGAGTTTGCGTTTCCCCCCCCCCCCACCATGAAGCCTAAAGATCATTTAAGTATGATGGGAAAAACAAATCTCTAAACTATTTGAAACTTTCAAAGTAACATTATGATCCCCCAAACATGAGAAGGTAAAGCTATCGTGTTATCCACCTGTGATGTGAAATGGCGTTAGCCCTTTGGGGGATCAGAGCCAGAGCCAGCCTCGTAGACAAGACACCCCAGAAATCACCAACACCGCTTCTATTGTCCTACTCTGTGGACTCTTTAGAACCTTTGACCTGGGAACTCCACCTTCTCAGGTTTGCACTGGACCTTAGAGATGGATTTAACTGGTCCTGTCAGGGTGGGTGCACAGGAATTCCTGTGGACTTCCTTCTCTTAGTCTTTTGTAGATTTACCATAGACTCCAAAAGTGGTGGTCTCCCGGAACCTTGTGCAGAGCACACTGGCTCTTTCAAGGGAATGGAGGGTACTCGGTGGGTACGGCCGCTCTCGCTTTTCTTTTATTATTCATCCTCCTGACTGTATTCGGAGTGGAGATTGCTCTCCTAAGTTCTCTGAATGTCAGTGTTTCAGGCGTGAGTGACTTTATCCCTGTGTGTCTTGTGGACCCCACAGTGTCACTGTAGACAGCACGCAGCACCACTGTGCATAGCCTCCCCGTGGGAAGCAGAGGACAGCATCCTTGGGGCAGGGTTAAGTTCAGGACGGAACTCTCCTGTCCATGAGCTTTCTGTGTAATCTCAACTGTATGAGATGTGTACACAGCAGTTGCGTGCATGTGTGCATGCGGTGTGTGTGTGTGTGTGTGTGTGTGTGTGTGTGTGTATGTGTGTGTATGTGAGCACATGTATGTGGGGGGAGGGGAAGATGCTCAACAATTCCACAGCATTCAGAAACATGTGATTCATTTGGAATCACTGTGAAGATTGTGCTGTCTTGGCTAAGCTGCGGTGATGAAATCTATTGTGGTTAGCACTTGCCTAGCAAGCTCAAGGCCCTGGGTTCGGTCCCCAGCTCCAAAAAAAAGAAAAAGGAAAAAAAAAAAAAAAGAAATCTATTGTGGCGAAATGTTAGAAGTCATCGAACACCATCGAGGAAGAGAACTGGTTAGATCCAGTCATGCCTCCAAGTTTCTAACTGCAAGCATAATGACAGTGTTTACTATCGGATCCGATCTGCTTTCAGAGGACTTGGGATAAAACCCAGGGGAGAGCTGGCAGCTTGCAGTGCCCCCCCCCCCCCCGACTCCCTGAACAAACGTGTATCTGCCTGTCTATTTCATATGCATGTATTTAGGACTTCATACAGGCTACAAAATAATCTTAGAAAGAAGTCTGCAGGTTCCTTTCCAAAGGTTGCTCTGTGACTAAGTAGACAAGGGGAGGATCGTCTGTTCCACCGGGACGGTGGCACCATGAGGAACAGGAAGGAAATTTCCATACCCAACGTTGAAGTACTGTCGCATTTCCTGCCTCCGATTCCGCATGATGGCCTTGTACTCTCCAATGCGCAGTTTCTTCCCATCTACCAGACAAGTGCGCTTCGGCCTGGGTTTGTACTTGTAGTCTGGGTACTTCTCCAGGTGCTGTTTGCTGAGCCGGGCCTGCTCCTCATAGTATGGCTGTTTCTCTAGGTTGGTCATAGCTTTCCAACGAGATCCTGTGGAGACAAGGAGGTTACGATGCCAATCTGCAGTGTTTCTAAGAATCCTAAAAAAAGGGGGGGGGGGTGGAGATGCCATGGAGAACAAGAAAGAAGTTGAAAGAAAATGTTGGACAAAAGCCAGAGCTATATAAACATGTTTCTGATTAGCAAGATCAACTTGAAAGGCGAGATTTCACAAGAACAGAGGTGTCTGCAAGGAATTATGCACCCAAAGGCACAAGCGCTTGGGCAATGTATTATTTTTGACTTGAATGAACAGTTTAACTAAACTCGCTTATTATGCACTGAAAAGCTCAAGGATTTCATGGGACGCAGTTACACTGCTAAACGCTCAATGTGAACTCGTCCCATGTTGCGAGTCTGACTTACTGAGTCCTTGAGTATTTCTGGGAGGGCACAGAGCTCATCACAAAAGTTCGTACGTCACGTGGTTTCAGAAACCATGGTTGTAGAAAACACTGGAGTTAAAAACGAACCCCTCTAAATGGGGGACGCGTAGGATTGGGGATGCTATGTGTGAGAGCTGTGCAAAGAATTTGGGTCCTGTGACAGCTCATTGGGTAAAGACATGGGTGGTGGCCCTGACTCCGATGGTGGGTGGAGAGAATTTACTTCCTGGAGGTAGTTCCTTAGTTTTAAAAATGACATTTTGTCATCTTGCTACTGTCCTGTGAGGTTGAGAGACAACATTCTAGCTGTTTTCACAGGCGAGAGAACTGATTTTTGCGTGCATGAAATCTCCTATCCACCATTGTGCAGATCTGACTCAGAAATGTGTGGTCTGCGCATGTGTGGTCTGCGCATGTGTGGTCTGCGCATGTGTGGTCTGCGCATGTGTGGTCTGCGCATGTGTGGTCTGCGCATGTGTGGTCTGCGCATGTGTGTACCTACTGTGATCCAGCACACACTACAAGTGCCTTAATGAATATGCACTGAGCAAGACTTTTATTTTAACTATCCCGTTTCAGAGGAAACACATCTCACAATAATCTGTGTTAGTGGTAGTGACCCCCTCTTTTTTCCCCCCTTTTTGCTGTTTTGGGTTTAATCTAACTTGGATTTATAGGGAAAAAAACAAACAAATTGGAAGTGTCCCTAAAGATAGTGTGCTAATTCTGTTTGGATGTGGTTGGATGCCTTGATTCCATCAGTGTGGCCACGTGCGGTAAGAATACCCTTGTAGTGGGTTGCTATAATCTCAAAGCCAGGCTTCAAGACCTTACTGCAAGGGGAGGCGCGCTTCTCCAAAAAGCAAGCAGCTCTACGTGGGTCGAATGTACAAATGCTGCGCCAGGGGCTGCTTACAGCTGCAGATGGCGCCTGGCCCCCTTTCTGTATCCAGCCTTAGCCTGGAGTTCCATCCTCCATCCTCGACACGTGCTGGGTGTGGCCAAGAAGGGAAAGCCAATCTGACTGCTGGGTGCTTAGAGGGAAGCCTCTCTGAAGGGTGAGGTGGTGAAGGGCAGATGTGACCACTGGTGGAAGATCCCACGGGATTCTGGAAGTTCTATAGGGAGGGGGTAGGCAAGAGGGAGAGAGAGAAAGAGCACTTCCCCCAGTTCCTGCCACTCAGTGCCCTGTACTCTTAGAGTACGAAGACCATCATCCTGAGTATACCTTGAAAAGTCACACATTCTCGTCAAGTATCATGATGGCAACAGAGAGAGATCAACTAGTGAAGCACAGGCCCAGGCCCTCCTTCAGGCATCATCTAGGGAAGAGCGTAGAGGAAGCTGTACCCCTAAACTCCGGGCAGAGCAGAAACAACGCATTGCCGAGCATGCTACCCTAGGGAGAAGAGGAGCCTTCCGTGTGAGCGGTTTTGCACAGGCTACCTTAGCAAATGTATGGGGGAAGTCTGACAGCGAATCTGTCGGAAGTATTTCAGACAGGTCGCCCCCAATCCGGACAGATTTGGGGTTTGTTTTATTCCAAACGCGACTCAGGTTAGAGTGCAAATAGCAGAGCTGCTTGCTTTCCATTCTAAAACTTGTTTGAGCAGCATGGTCAGACTGGTCGGCCCCCACACTCTTGTAAGCGCGCGGCCCCAAGCTCTGCTTCCCAGCACACTCTCGAACAGTGGCTCTCCACTGATACTTACATCACATGCTACAATGATGTTTACATTAGAACTCATAACGGTAGCAAACTTACAGTTGGAAAGTAGCCATAAAATAATTTTATCATCGCCGCGGCGGCATGAGGAACTGTGATAGCATTAGGTTTGGTTTTCAGAGCCTACTATCCGGAAACAGAATGTGGAAATCAGGAGATTCAGTTAGGCTATGGAGTATTGAAGATTTTCCCCAATGTTTTTCTAACGTATTTCGTCTCTAAAGAAAGGAACGCTTATTCTCAGAGGTAACCTGCCTTGGATTGATGGTCATTTTAATATTTTAATGTTTTCTCACATGGGTTGGTAGGACGAGAAGTAAAACTCCCTACTTTACCTCCTGATAGTCTATTTCCCCTAAGGGCACCCAGTCTTATGCTATATTCTAAACAACAGGGCCACATAATAATGGCAATTTTATTTAGAGACAGGGTCTCTCCAGGTAGCTCAGGTTAGCCAGTGTTCCTGCTTTATAAAACCCCAAGTGCTGGAATTACAGGCACGCACACTCCCACGACTCAAATTACATATTTATATGTTCATAATTGTGAATTAAGGTAGCATAGGTGCAAACTTAGGGTTGCAGAGTCTCAGTTCTACCTTGGGACCACACAGTCTCAGTTTGGAGGCAAATCCAGTTTACATCTTTAATTACTCCTCTGGGTGGGGATAGCCAACTGGGGGTGGCTTCACCTTGGTCTCCAGAAACAAGAGCTGTTGACTGCGGGTTCCCATAAAGAGTCAGGTAGCAAAATGCTAGCAAAGACACAGAGGTAGTCCACCATGTCCCCACAAAAAGATGAAAACAGTTACTTGGTTTGGTTGGTTTGTGCCTGCAACTGTGTACAAAACAGAAAAAGTGGCTTGCTGTTTTCAAAGGGTGGGCTGTTTGCAAGGCAAAGGAAGAGACCATGGGGAATGCCTTCTGATAACAAAAGAGTTGTCATTCGCAATGAAAAATATTTGATGCTCAAAGTCAGAGAAAACGAGGAGCCCTTTTTTATTTTTTCAGCCTCTTCCTTCCGAGTCTGGCAGGAGGCTCCAAGAGGAGTGAGTGAGCTGGGCGGCGATGTCATCTCTATGGGGCATGTAATGAATTTGCACATTTTACTCCGACTACTGTATATCTAATCAGGAAAAGATGTCCCCCAATCCCTGATCTCGAGCCAAACAGTAAAAGGTGATTCCTTATGTTAACAATTTCAGCAGAATGGCTTATTAAAACCAGATTTTAGGGTATTATAAAATGCTTAGAAGCCCTTTAAAATGTCAACTAGGATCCCCAGAGACTACATAAAATGTCAACCCCGTTCGAGCGCCTGTTTTAAGCAGAATGAATTAGCAGCATGCTGTCGGAGGCTGTTATCCAAAACAATCGGCAAAGAGAAAAACATCAGGCCTTCTTTCCACTTTTCTATGAGCTAGGCCACTCAGAACCATCGTGTGGCTATTTGAAGGTTTTATATTTATTTAAAGCTGTGACTAAATATCGGGCCACCCCCCCCCAAAACTTCAGTGTTTAATTTTTGGGTGACTAAAACTGCTCTGTGTCTAATTACTACAGCTGTATCATAAAGGCCTGGGGCCAGAGCCATCTGACACATAGACTGTGACAGCAGAGATCGTATGGGGAGCCTTGCCTTAAGTCAGCAAGGATTTTCCTAGCCACTCAGGGCTGTACCATAGAGACTCTTTACTTCATTTCCTAGAAAAAAAATGATTTGCCTTTTAAAAAACCTTTTAAGGTCTTTAACTCTCTGTGTGTATGCCTATGATTGCATTTGCCCATGGAGCCCGGATGAGGGCCTTGGATACCCTGGGCCTGCAGTTGCAGGTGCTGTAAGCCTCCCATCTTGAGGGCTGAAAACCTAACTCAGGAAGAGCAAGTGTCCTTAACCGCTAAGCCACCTCTCCGGGCCGTCTGCTTTTTGTAGAGCAAAGTTTGAGCCAGTGAGAAGGGTTTGGCACCAAGCTCACTTATCAAGTATTTCCAAATAAAGCACGTAGTGGCGTGTCCCAACTTGGCCAGATGTGGTCCTAGCGTTTGGGAGGCAGTGGCAGGCATATTTCCGTGAGTTTGAGGCTAGCCTGGTCTACAGTAAGTTCCAGGACAGCCAGCTGCATAATGAGACCCTGTCTTAAAAAAACCAAATGTGAATAATTGGTGAGGAGGAGAGGGTGGGGCAATTAAAGGGATGAATAGGTCAGAGATGGTATGGACAATTAGGGAAATCTGTTCCAGCTCTTTCCCTTCTGGCACTGTACTTTGTATAAATGTGTTCTCAAACGTAGGAGTCCCGCTTCTGCAAGGGACGCCACATGTCCTAATCTTTCAGACTCCATGCATGTCTTCTCCTGAAAACTATTTTAGGAGAAAACATTAGGGCACACGCCTGTAAGTGCATGCATTCTCTATATGATCTGATCGGATTGCAAGTACCTTGTGACCTGGGGGGCATCTACTTACTGCCTTTGTTGAGGATATGGGATTATGAGTAGAGAAGAATGCACTTAGTTACTATGTGTAGGCAGCCAGTTCTTTAATGCACCCTCAAAGGTATCTCTTTATAATGTCCGTGTAATTCCAAGAGCATCATGAGTTTTAATTAGGTAGTTTAGGTGTGTGTTGCTACTTATTTTGCGAGGCCTAATCGTCTCTGATGGAGCCAGGTGTGTTCACTCCGAACTCTTATTGTGAGGGAACGGGCAGTGTAAAATAGGTCTTGTCGCTGTAGTGCATCGTGCTAGCTGGAGATGAAGGTGAGGATATTGATGTTAACAGAGTAATGGTGAGGTCAAAAAAATGGAGAATGGAGCCTTCATCTGCCTTCAGCTCTGCCGGGCCCTTGCCTTAAACCATTCTACAGGTGCCCTCCCTAGCCATCTCCTTGAGTGTTTGAATGTCTGTGCTTTGGGGTAAAGGTGTACCTTGTCTTCCTGTACACTGGGAGCTGTGGTGGTAGGTACAGCTGCTTTTCAGGTCAATGCAAAAGTATGCCATGTTCCTAAGACATACCAAAAGCACAGTAGTCTGCGGGGTTACTGAAAGTAAAGGAGTGGGGTTCCGGGTCCTCTGTCTTCTCCTCCTTCCCCCAGCACACGGTGCACACCAAACAGAACTTCGAAATTCTCATGCTTCTTCAAAGGAGGACGAGAGAAGGACAAGACCTGCCTGTCCAGTTCACAGATGAAATCACGGGGTGCTTTCTTGTCCTCTGGGCCCTCAGTGATGGTGCTACTATTGTGGAATATTGGCAGAAGGCAAGACAAGAGCAGCCTGCCTTCCACACCCATCATCTTTCTCTGAGAGCAAGAGACAGCACAGAGCAGCACAGCACGACAGGTCTCCCCGTCACTCTCCCGGTCCTCTGCAACCTCCTTACCCAGTATCTTGCTGATGTTGGAATTGTGCATGTCGGGAAAGGCCTGAAGGATTTTCCTCCGTTCATCTTTCGCCCACACCATGAAGGCATTCATTGGACGCTTTATGTGCGGCTCATTGCTACCGCGTCCCCTGGATTCCCTGTAAATTCTCGACTCTGAGACTCCAGCGCTTCCTGGAAACAGACAACAGCAGCACTTACGTCAGTGTTGGGGCTTTGGCAGGGCTCCTCCTGGATCACTGTTTTCTTAGGCTATTAAAATATCGGAAAACGAAAAGTACTTTTGATAATGGTACTCGTCGTTCCCGAGACAGATGCCTCCCTTAGGAAGTACCCGCGATAAGCCTGTGGTGGCAAATGTGTTTGTGTTTCTAACATAGTTCTTGTCTCTTCTCGGGTTTTCGAAGGACCGTGGACGGTCTCAACACTGACTTTTCAGAGTGTGGAGAAAGCTGGGGCATACATACTATTTTTGGAGTCTATGGGGAAAGGGGCGAGTTAGTCTCTGAGTGCACCATTACTGCGGAAATATGACAGATGTAAAGAATCTGGTGAGAGTATGAACACTCAAGGGTCCGGCACGGTGGGTTAGGAGGCAGAGCCACTGTGAGGACTTGAAGTCTCTGAACCCCGCTTTTGTTTCTGAGGACACATCAGTAAGAACATGTTAGATAGAATTCCAGTCAAAACAATATAAATTTCTCCCTTTAATGTGGTGGGTGTTTCTTTTCAATCATTTGTCAGTCTACATAATGACTGCTGTCTATCTTACCCACAAAAGGCATTGGATAGTTGGAAGAAAAGAACCAATTGATGTGTATATTACTATTGGTTCTTAAAAAGCAAAACAAAACACATGTACACGGAGTTTTTCTTTCCCCCTTAAGATGCTAAGTTACCAAAAGAGAGAAATCGATGGTTGCATTTCAGATATCAAGGCGGCCACCGATGAAGAGGGACCCCTCCTCCCTACACTGAGCCCCAGGAAGCTGCATGCTCCCTCCTCTGGCCTTGTGTGACTTCCTAAGGTGTCTCCTGCAGAGTATCCCTTAGCTAAGGAGTAGATGTGCCTGAGTTCAGGCAGTGAGAAGGCGGGGAGCCTAGAAACAGGGCATCCTGCAGCTAAGACTTCACTGTAATCATTGTCAATCAAGTGAAAAAACAGCATAAAGCAGAATCTGGACATTTCTAAGGACCCGTACCTCCATCAAGACCATGTCTCTTCTTTTTTAATTTCCTCCATCTGTATACCTTAGTCAATCGGAGGAATCGGTAAGGATTCAACAAAACAGCACCTTTCTAGAAGCATGGTTCATAGCCTGGCACCTCTCTACCAGCATGCATGGTTCCTGCTCATCTGTTCCCTGCTCCTTGCTCAAGGTAGACCAGAAGCTACTTTGCATGTGAGTGCCGCTATTAAATAAGACAATGGCAGCACAATCTACTTTGACACAGTGCTTATTGCCAGAGTGGGCTTGATCATGAGAGCCTAACTTAAAATTGATGAAATGTGTTACATCCAGCAATTGCCTCTCAGATTGACAGACAGCAGTTCTAATGCACAGCCGCATCCTCCCGAAATGTGTTTGTAACTAGGTAATGATCCCGGCCCATCTGCTGTTTCCGGTTCTTACACCTTACGGCAACATAAGCCACGAGAACAGCGGTGGGGGGACTCCGTCAACTCTAAAGAGGCTCTTCGTATGCACGTAGGCCAGGTTTATTCTGGGAAGGGGGAATGGCTGCAAGACTGTGTGTTTTTCTGGCTCTCCATTTGAACGAGTTCAATGGGGACAGGATCCTGGGATTAGATATTGGAGCTTGGCTCGCTTTTGGCTGCTGAAAACCTTGATGACCAGAGAAGAGTGGGTGCTAAAGAGTCACAGGGATCCCCCTCTTCCTGTTTGAGTCTCAGTGGTTTGCCGAGATTGAGTCTTTCCCAGCCTGCAGCAAGGTTGGACCCCTGAAGTCCTAAAACACACATGTTACCTGATACCAGAAGGAGAACCCAGGAGGGTTCTGTAGAAGAGAAACTATAGCTTCTTCCTATGCTCTCTTTGCTGTATCATCTGAAGTGGGCATCAGCCCAGCTGTCAGCTGTGCTGTCTGAAGGATAGGAGTGTGTGGCTTCTGTGCTTAGAGTGCTGTCTAGATGCTGGGTCAGAGTAAGTTTCTGTCACTGGGTAGGCAGTGTAGCAGGTAAGGCTGCAAAATGCCAGGAAAAAAATGTCCAGGACATGTCCTCTGAACTGTGTGCTTAGCTGACGATTCGAGTTGCAGAATGAGCTGATAGGGAGCTCTACACCGTTTGGTGTGCAGGAATTAAGGGGGTGAGAGGCAGGCTGGCTTCTAGACAAGGATATTTGCTTTAGAGTTACATCATCTTAGACCTTAGTCCTGCCTCTGGCACTTACAGCCCCCTGATCCCCGGGGGAACGACTCCAAACCACTGGGGTCCATCTTCTTGTCTGAGGCGGCACTGACAGGTCCTGTTAGGGTAGAAGGATGAGTGCTGGGCGCACTGTGACCAAGCAGTGTGTGTGTGTGAACCCCCACTGGGATGGCCAGGTAGGCAGCGACCTTTCCGCCTGTTCTTTTGGCTGTTTTAAGCAGCTCCAAGTCCACCCTCCCACTTCGTCCTGGAGTATTAAGTGAGTAATGGCCACAAACCGTCAGAATCCCCACTCATGTTGAAATCCATCATTCCATGGCTAAATTTCCCTTCTTCATTCTGTTTAACTGCCAACTGCTGAGTCAGGCTCTCCAGTGTTGTTTTTTCCTTAAAAAAAAAAATTTAAAATGAGAATCTTGACCCTATAATTATTCAAAGGCTTTCCTCCCCTTGGGCCATATATAATAAGATTGGCTTCTGGGAGACATGGGATATTGGTATACTCACCTTTCCATGTTCAACACAGCACACGAAGGCCGTTAAGGAAATAATCAGTAGGGGTTTGGACTCTTTTCGAACCCTACGAAAGCCTTGGCATTTGGGTTTTCTGTACCTAAAGGAGCTAGGTTGCGATCCTGGGAGAAAAACCTTTCCCAGTCACAAAATGCACACAGTGTTTTCCCATCAGCAACCTGTTCTGTATTTGCAAAGGCTGACTCGTTTTGGTTCAGACAGTAGAGGTATAGAAGTGGTTCTGAGGCTTAAGAGAAAGACTTCCAGTATTCGGGTGACCAGCCCACAGAAACAGAACTCAGAGAAGCACCCGCCAATCTCTACCTTCCCAAATGCCTTTTTCATTGATCACACCGGGGGTGGGGGGGGGTAAGGAAGGCACTCAAATATTCAGCACTAATTGCTTGTCAAGGCTTCATGCCTCCCATAGAAGTGGCCTGTTACTTAGGCCACAATTCGATTTGGATTGTTCTGCCAAAATATTGAGTTGGTGAATTTTCGGAGATACACATAGACATAAATTAAATCTCAAAGTCATCTAGTCATTTAAAAACATGCAGTACGTGGCTTACATTTGTGGGGAACACGGCGTTAAAAACGAAATGATGTTCAAGAAAAACATAGTGCTTAGTCTCGCCCACACAAGATATTAAATTGCTTCCAAATTAAGAAAATGGCCAACTTTGAAAACAGGAAAAAGCATGCAGGGAGAGGCTGCTGCCCCTCTCAAGTTTTCCAGCCATGCTCTTTGGGTGATGCGGATCCAAGACAGCTTCATGAAGGGCAGCCACTGGCTTCTGCGGCCTTCGCTCAGGTCTCTTGCTAAGCCACCAGAGTGTTGGAGAGAGCTTGTCACTAACGGCACTGACGGATCCCAGACACCTCAGAAGTGCTACCCACAATAAGATGTTCACAGAACACAGACAACTATGGAAGATCATTGTCTTACGGGAGAGAGAGCCCCCAGCCAATGCAGTCACAAGGAATTAATGAAGTACTAGAATCCTCAGTACAGTACAGTCTTTGTCTTAGAAGACCTTTGACAATAGTACAATTGTAAGAACTGGATTAAAATTTCTCTCAAGTCTGTGGCCTTGGAAGTCTGGACTCTATTCATCAGAGTATCTGATTTGACAGGAAAACTAGCAGATACAAGAGGACCTGGTCCACAGTCACTCCCACAGAGTCACCCCCAGCAGTCATGCTGAAGGGAGTACACTCTGACCCAGTTTGTTCTGGGGTTTTGATTGGTATTTTTCACAGCTTTGTAACCCCTGGATTTCTTCCTTTCTTTCTTCCTTTTTTCTTTTTTATGCCTGAGGGTGTCTGCAGCAGAATTCAGAAGTTCCAAGGATACTAGCTTAACAGTCTGTTTTCATAATAAGGGTAGCCATTAAATGTGCCCCTTCACATATACAAGTATACTTTACACATGTATGTACACACACACACACACACACACAAACACACACACACACACACACACACACACACACACACACACACTGACCTCCACCAACAACATCCAAGAGTGTTCCGTTTGAAGAAAACATGACAGTACTTCTTTGCAGAAGGGGCCATGCATATATAATACCTTTCAAATTTTGAATTTTTGATTCAACAGTCAGAAGGGAAATAATACTATATATTATCTAAAGAATACTTTGTTTGGATTGAAAGTTTTTCAAAAGAGAAATAGCAAAATGGAGGCAGGGAGTCAAATGACTCTTTTCTCACAGTTGCCAAAGACCATCAGAAAAACACTGACAGTTACATTGTGATTCATAACAGTAGCAAAATTAGACTTACAAAGTGACAACAAAAATAATTTTTATGGTTGGGGGTGATCTTAAAGGGTCACAGAAGTAGGAAGGTTAAGAACCACTGCTGTAAAGGGACCGACATGGGTGCTATCTATCATGTCTAAGACTCAGAGATTTGGGATCATACCCTTTAGTTTTAACACTTTCTTTTACATAACCCTATATGCATATGTTCTAATATTGCTGGGAATAAGAAGAGTTTGGCTTTCAGTCCTCAATAGTATCAGCGTCAATGAAGTAAGAAGAAAAACATAAGGAGTGGGAGGAGCAGGAGTGGTAGCCCGGGCCTGGTGATTCCAGGTTGTGGGAGGCTGAGGCTATCCTGAGGCACACAGTAGGAGTTAAGGTATCTGGGGGTACAGATTCAGGCCCTGTCTCTCTTTTGAACAAACCAGGGTCAAGAAGATAGCACAGAGGTAGTTGAGAAGATGCTAGAAATCACACACACAAAAGTCTGGGGAACTGAAATGTTGATAGATAAGGATAATTTCCTGCCCACTTGATAAACTTTTTCCTCCCACTGGATATCATTTGATATCAATGATAAATTTCATAAAATTGCCACGGCATGCCTCAGTTTCATGGGCAGTTTTCTAAACCACGCGTGCGTGGTACTTAGGCTTTTCTTGGCTCTTAATACTCTTTAGAAGAGGATCTGAAATCTCCCAACCCTCATGCACTTAGAAAGAGCAGCAGCAGCAAGGCACGGACCTTTAAAAATGCTGGCCAAAGCTCTTTCCTGCCAGGCACATCGCAGAGTCGATGAAAACAATTCCACCAAAGTGGTCAAAACTGAAGTCTGTTGCAAATACAAGTAGGAGCCAAACAAGGCGACCCATATACATCCCTCTTGATTAAAAAGGAGCAATTGGACGGCAACCAGGTCTCTTTTGGAAATAGACTCCTATTTGGCTAATCAAGTTTCATGTAAGTCTGCAGGTTTGTAAGGGGAAATGTGAGGTCAGTTCAAGATTCTCTGGGACTTTATCTGATTCTATGTTGTCCTGAGGGAAGGTCAAATGATTGTGTTCTGCTGAAGAATAGGAAGGTATGCACTGCAATCCTGGCCCTTGGGGAAAGAATCGCAAATCCAAGGACAGGCTGCTCGAGGTAGTGAGTCCCAGGCCAAGGGAGGACAAAACAGTCTTGATCTCAGAAAACCAAGGGAGTAAAAGAAAGCCACCCATCTAGACCAGATGGCTCCAGGGACCGACATGAGTAATTTAAAAACTCTTCTTAGTCTTCGTGGTCACCTTGTGAAATGGCAGCTGGCCTGTGACTCCGCACGAAGCCTTCCCTCTGGCAAACGTAATGGAAAAACGGCATTGAACTGCTTGCATATGACACCGGACCCTGTTGGAACCCAACAGGAAGGCCAAAACATACCTATCCTTTCTGTCGGACTGGCAGAGGTGACCAGGATTCACAGCGAAAGGGACATATTTGAGAAGAGAATGTCTTTAGATAAGTCGCTTAAGAAATCTGGGTCCCAGAGCCCAAATTTTATAATGGGATTTAAATGAAAGACAGATTCTCATTAGCTTACACATGTTTAAGAAAATTATATTTTTGACATTATAAAGAAAACTTTGTGGGGAAAATGCTAAAGAAAAAAAAGGCAGTGCCAAACACACAGGGAACACAGGAACGGTTATGAGCCACAGTGTCCTATGGTCAAAGTAGAAAACATCTCTGATGAAAGTAAGATTTGAGTTCTTTAAAAAATGATTTGCATTCCCTCTCTCCTTGTGTATCATCTACAGCAGTATATTTACTTATGTTTTTCTTATTTCCTTTTCATAATTAGGAATGAGCTCAATTTCATCTTGGTTAACTCAGTAACTTTCTTCCGTTACTATTACGTCAAATTGCACAGAACAATTGAACAGTCACAAAGGTCAGAGCGGCCATCTTCGTTGATCTTTCAGGGTGCAGTCAAAGCAAAAGAGAGCACAAGGTGGACCTGACTGAACACAAGAGTCTTTTCTTTAGTTCTCTGGTCTTAAATTAAACAGTGCATGGAGAGATAGGTTCCCTGACTTCTCTGAAATCAGGATTCCTATGGCAGTGAGCCTTGCCCCCCATCAGGCATGCAGACCCAAGGAGTGAGCTGGGCTGTGGATCAGCCACCATAATGAACATCTCTGCAGTGAAGTGCACAGAGCTACACACAATAAAAGGCACAGGCATGTAATGACAAAACAGAGTGTTGTCCTGGTCACAGCTAAACCCCTCTGGCTATGCTACCCTACTCCACTTTTATGGTCTCCTAATTTTCTAGTGACACAGAGAATAAAGAAGTAGCAAAATGGGGAGAAAAAAAAAGGATATTAGTCCTCTAATTATGTGAGCCTCGCAGTCCACCAGAGACATTAGACGTTAATCATAATGTCATGACTTATCAGCTGGGAATGTCTTCATCGGCTTAAGTGGAAGGCTAAGACGCTATGTGGATGTCCCACCCCTCGACTCTCAATGAAGGAGCTATGTGGATGTCCACCCCCTCAACCATCAGCTCTGTTCTTGCATATTGATAGCTCTCTGCTCTATAAAATCACCGTCCACCCACATAAACTAACAGCACAAATGTGAGAAAAGACTTTTTTGTAAATTATGTATAAATTACATATAAATACACACACACACACACACACACACACACAATGTACACTAAGAAACAAAAATCTTTCTTCCAACTTCAACAGACACATTTAATAGAGTATGGTAAAAATCTGTGGAAGATTTAGCTTCTATCTTTGTTAGATTATGTACAGACACTCTGTGAATCCTGGGCTCTGAACCCTTGACAAACAAGGGAATCATAGATGTTTATGGGCCTGCCAATCAAAGGTCAGAACTGTGTCTGTGTGTTCTCCAGTCTAGTTGGGTAGAAAACTAGCCCTTGCCAATTCTGCCCTGTTCAGTTTGAGATTCGGGGTTAAGTTTTGTCATACATCTGATCTGCTTTGAAATCTGGTAGCCAGCTTCATGGCATCTTTCTTGACGTATAAACTTGCCTCTAAACTCACTGGTAACGTAGTCATCAGGAGACCAACTGGAAAGACATGCTTCTTTACAAAGGACCTGAGGCTCAAAGTTGATGAAAAAGGCAGAGAAAAATCACGGTTTCTCTGCAAGATTCTAAGTTCAGCTTAACAATAAAAATCTCAAGATGGTGACATGATTTATGGAGACGACTTATAGGTCCCTATTAATAATTTAAAAATTAATTGTAAAATGGGAGATGGGGTTTAAAAGGGTGATGAAGAACATTCAGAAGCTTATGGGAAACAATGAACTGATTCGTCATGAAAGAGGAACATTGGGAAGTTGAACCCACACACTTGATGCTTCAGAACCCATTGCTCCGGGTAGGCAACACGGTAATGGCCTGGGACCAGAGTATGTGTGGTCAGACTAGTGGGCCTACGAGAGCATTTCAGTAAGAACTGGGATAGAGGAAACTGAGGCGAAGGGGTGAAGGGTGGCGATGGCTTAGGTCCGGCTCTGACTTCTCAGTCTCCCCGATTGTCAGTGTCGAGAATGTGTAAAGGCCTTGAAGAAGAGGGAAGAGGTGGCAGTGGGTGCCTTCAATGCTGTAAGAGGCTTCCTGTTTTTGGAGACCTGAGACGTGTTCTTGGAGAGGCACAGAAACTCGGTGGTATGTGGGCAACAGAGCACTGATCAAATGTTATCAACTGTCCGGAGAAAGACACAGAATGCAGAGTTCCCTGACTGATGGAGCTGTGTCTACTGAACGCCTGGGTGTTGGACAAGTGACTACCTGTAAGTCAGAGATGCCCAGGGGGTAACCAGGGTCATGCATCGAATTGGGTTGGGGTTCTTTCCTTGTCTTTGAATCTTAAATGCTTTTACGACCAACCTGGCTAAACTCCATGTGGCAGACATAAAGTCCTTGGAACAAGCGTATACACATTGGTACATTTTCTCTAACTGTAATTTCTCAAATGCTACTCAGTAATACTCTTCGACCTTATAGGCAGGCGCTCCACACAGATGGGAATGTTTCAGGGAAACATAATTTCTAAGTTTTATAATCATTGTCACAAATTCAAGGAATAGGTTACAAACAAAACAAATAGTGATTATTCAGATCTATTCTGTGAGGACATTTACGGACTTATGCACTTCATAAAAAACACAGTTGGATACCCACGTCTAACAAGACTAATTTATTCCTTGACACAAAAGCCTACTGCCGGACAGAGGGAAGCACCGTGGTAGTCTGAGTGTGCCACTCACGGAGGAAAAGTCATTCTGAGGATTGTCAAAAATCAACAACTTACAGGGACGCTGAACAGGAGAACGGGTGCACTGCCGCGCAAAACCGCAGCACGGCTCACTCACCATCCTGGAGCCTGCGCCGAGGATGTGAGGAAGAGCAGGGGCAAGACTGAGATACGAGACGTGAAGAGTCTGTGTCCACTGCCAGTCAGGGCATGGCTCATGACTAAGAGGAGGTCTGCTGTTCTGTCACACTGTGGGCACACATGTGCTATTCACCATGTCTATGGAGAAGAATTAGTGGGAGACATACAGGTGGCCAACAAAAAGAAGTAATAGAATTCCTGATCTGCGTAAGACATCTGGTGGTTGTGCACTGGGCGCGTGCACACATGCACATATAGAATTAGAATGTTGTGCGATGATAACTGTTTTATATACACAATGGTGCCTCAGTCGCTGGAGTACAAAAATATACTGGGGTTTTCGCTTACATTTTTTTCCCCTTTCCGTGGAAGAAGAGTCATGAAGCTGTCAGCGATCTTATAAATGTGACCTAAGTATCTGGCACTTACTTCGGTTGGATAAACTGTTTTCTAGAGTCATCGGGGGATGGTCCAGAAACGCTGGATCTGATAGATGGGAACAGGCACACTGTGGTTATAGTTCACTTTTCAATTATGCATGGTAGTTTTAGGTGAAGAAAGATTGGGATGTATACTTAAAAATCCCATTTTAATGAACAGCAAAAACTTCCCTCCATATTTTACCAGAACAGCTGGGAATGCACTGTAAATAAGACTAGGCGTATTCCTGCTGGTGTCGTGGTTCTCGTTCCTTAGGACAGAGCCCAGGGAGGGAGACAGGAAGAGCTAAGAAGGAAGGGCCGGGAAAAACAAAGATGGCTCCAAGGCATCTGCTAACTGCGAAGATGCTGGCTTCTTACATTTAGCTGAGCACACAGGTACCACGTGCTTTCCTAAAGTCCTTGGTGGTCCATTGGAAAAAAGAGATGGATGTCAAAGGATGGAGGTCCCCAGACTGATCTGCAATCTGAGTCCCTCCAGGCTTCCCAAATGTCCTTTTATTTTTTTTTCTTTTCCTCTTCTCTTTTAAAGACTATGCATGAAAACACCACAGATGTGAAGGTTCAAAACACTAAGGGGGGTGGCCACGAGCCATTACTGTCCCCACAGCTCCGTGGGCAGAAGCAAGGGTTGGTAAGAGAGGGAAGAGCTGTGTCTGTGAAGATCTGCCATAATTGCTAGCCTTTCAATGTTTTCCTAATAGTTTTACTTCACGTTGGCACGACCATCTTAGGAGGGTCCATAGAGAATGTATCTGCTACACACATGGGCATTTATTTTTATCTCTATCGTCCCGTGAGAGCGCCTTAAAGAAGAACGTGGTTCTGAGGAGGCTGAGGGAAGGTTGGGAAGAGGAGAGTACTCCTGATAGATGAGGTTTGTGGGAACATCGACAAAAGCCAGTCTTTACTCAACAACCTTGAGGGAACCTACATAGGGGAATTATAGTCCCTTGGTACAGACACATGCCGTTGACAATTTGTGATAGATTCTTTTCACCTATGTCTTGCTTTACATTCTCTTCTGGTACCTACAATGTCCTCTACAGAATGTTGCCAGGAACGTGATGATTAGTGTCTGCTCGGTTCCCCTAACACAAAGAGAGAGTTCAACCACCAGGATGGCAGGGCGGGAGTCCCTCCGAAAACCCAGTGCGGTACACCCTCGGAGACTTATTTTACCGGGCCACTCTGCCCTAACCTTTCTAGCCAGAATGATGTAAAGAACACAAGACTCCTCTGTTTGAAAACACGCACAGCTTTTCTAGGCTTGGAAATTAAACCATAAAAAGTTTACTGAAAAAAAAAAACCCTTTAAAAAGCTCCTTAAAAACTCACACCATAATTGCTCCCCACCAAGCGTGGGCACTTGCTAGCTGCATGCAGTGGCACTGTGACAAATGTATCAAAACGGAGTGCAGGCTATACTAAGAGAAAGAAAAAGCCTTCCACTGGCCATCTGTGAAATAAGGCATGTGGCCATTAAATGCAGGGGCTGTAAATATACACAAACTCCGTGAAGCAAATGGCAAAAAAAGGACCAAACTTCAAACTCAAACAAATCAAAATGTTTAATGCATAGTTACCACTGCTGGAGGAAACAGCGCTGATCTCTGCGGTCTGTGGACTCGGCGTGTATTTCAATTAAATACCCCCCACCCCGCCCCGGAATGGAGGGGAGGGGGTGGGGGGTAGGGGGTGGGGGGGGGGAGAGAGAGAGAGAGAGAGAGAGAGAGAGAGAGAGAGAGAGAGAGAGGGAGAGAGAGAGAGAAATGAAAAGATGCAGAAGAAAAGCATCTGGAACAAAAGGTTGTGGACGCACCGCACTCCATTTCCTGAGACAAACAGCCGCGCCAGTACCTGGCACCAGTCTGTCAGGGGTGTCGATCAGAGTTATTGAAAGGCTGACAGGCAGGATGATGGATGGCTGGTGATGACATAATACCGACTTGCCTGGTTTTTTTTTTTTTTTTTTTTGGTTCTGGTCTTTTGAAAACTAGCTGTTCTGCACTGATAATATTCACTGAAGGGTTTCCTTCCTGCTCCTGTCCCCTAAGAAGGGATCTCTGGCTAAGACGTTGAGGATATGAAGGGTCTTTTTCAATGGAAAACAAAAGGGAAACCTGAGATTCAGATGGTGTTGCACACATAGAAAGCCTGATGATCACATGCCCAGGTGGCAGGTCCCTACCCCGGACAGAGACTCCCATCAGGAACAAAGTGGCAGACACAGCTCCTCCCTCTCTTACAAAACCCTTCAGGCTTTTATGTGACTTTTAATGAAAGTCACCAAGTCATTAAATACCAATGTAAAGATTAAGGTACCACAGATGCACTTTCGTACAAAAAAAATCACTATTTGTGTTACTTTTGTTACTTCAGTTGTTCCTGGGCAAACTCTAAACACAGGATCGCAAAGATCAGGTTCATCTCCCTCTCTTTCCTCTCTCTACTGCTGTCTCTATCCCGCATGCATGCACACACACTGTATGCACAACACACACACACACACACACACACACACACACACACACACACACACACACGGCTAATGAAATCCCCTGATTTACAGATGCAGGCTTATAAGACTCTCCCTCCCTTCTTCCCTCCTCCACAAGGCTTACAGACCATGTCTACCTCCTTTGCAAAGCTATTCTCTAACAATTGACAAATGCAGTCCTAATTTGGCCTCTCTGATTCATTTTAGCTCACAGCAATATTTACAACAGCCATCTAGAGACCATTAACTGAAGCATCTTCCACTGAATGGAGGACGCCTGTACTCCTTCCCGCTCACTGTTTCAGAGGACAGCCCCCAGCTCCGAGTCTCACAGGCCTTTCCCTTATCTCTGGGAAGGAGCGTGTATCAGATAACTCTGGTAGATTCACTGTGTCAGTTTCTGGAGCGCGGACACCCGCTCGTCCCATCCATCAGACGGCTGGCGGAGCGTCCGTGAGGAGTGATGGATGTGAAATTATTGCTGGGGTGCCGTGAGACGTAGTCACTGCATTTGTAACTAATGCTCTCACACCACACGCCCCCCCCCCCCATTATTAGACATCTGCATTAAGTCTACATTGGTCACTGTCATTTCTGGTTTGTTATCCTGTTAAGGGGAGGGAAAAGGGTTGGCAGCAATGGATTAGAAGCTGGTGAGAGGAAAAGACTCTGAGTGCCACCGTAACAACATTAACCTGTTTGCGCATTGCCCTGTGTCTTCTTGGGAGCGCCTCTTATGAATTTGACTCCCGTGGCTCTCCAGTGAGTTGTTACTTCAAACGGGCACAGGACTGCTCACCACGGTCACCTCGCTCTACACAAAGTGGCCAAGGATTTTTCTTGAGCTTCAGAGGTATTCCCCGAGCAGCCATTTGCATTGTCGACTAATTCCCATTGTGTCCAAGTATCGCTCATAGACCGTGGGAGTGCAGACCATGTTTGGTGAATAAGTTCTCAGCTTCAAGAAATAAACGCATGCGTTCCCATGCTTACTTTCCTTGTTTTACATGCATAACATGGGACAAGCAGGACAGAAGTCTGCCTTAACAGGTTTGGAAGAAACAGGGGTTCTGACCCATCATTGAGTGATGTTTCCCTGTGTTTTGATTTACTGACTTTTTGGGAGTCACGGGTGAGCTATAAGGCCAGGTTGTGCAGTGCTGGAAGAGCTAAAGGCAGGGAGGGGCCTTGAGGATGAGCCCAGCCTGGTAGAGGCAACATCTGAGTTGCCACGGCATTTGTGTGGCGTTGCTGGGATGGCTGTTGCCTTTTCCTATCTAATACCTACGTGACAGTTCTTTTTACTAAGTTCACCTTTGGTTTCAAAGTGCCCCTTGATCTTGGGAGGAAGGTATTATCTAATCCCATTACAGAATCCCATTACGTTTGTGGCCAACGTAAAGCAGTGTGCTTGTTCTCGGCCAGGAGTTTCCTCACATTCATATGACCCACCTCTAGCCAACAGGATGTGTGTGGAAGCGAGCAGGCAGATGGAGGAGCATGTGAGTGGAGAATGGGTTTAGCAAGGAGAAAGTGCGCCCTTCCCTAGGGTAGGTACACCAACTCTCTTGTGACCCAAAGGGGGAAAAAATGGAGAGTCACAGAGATTTCAACCCAGATGTCATGGAGCTGATAAAGAAAGGGTGAGCGACCTTACATCTGAAGACTCTTATCTGCTGGTGGTTAAAACCCTTTGTTTGTGTTCCTATACTCAGATTTCCTCTTGTTCATTGAGAAACATGTTCCAAACAGACACGACAGAGTGCGGTTCACTCTTCCCAGGAAAACCACATTTTGGAAGGAGAGAAATGATATGGCCACCTTCTGGTCAGCTTTTCCTCTCAGGTGTGTGCTTTAGTGTCTGTTGTGGTCGCGTTGCCTGGTGGGAACTGCACAGCCAAGCTCTTAGGATTTACAGTTCACACAGATACTGCCAAGACCAGACCAAGAGGCTCCTGTCCACTTGCCCATGTGGTGCAGTCTGTGCCCTATCTGTGTTACGGAACTCAGCTTCAAACCCTCCTGCTTCTTCCTACCTGAGATAACCGCCCTTTCTACCCTTGACACTGAGGTTTATGCTGCAATGTCATCTGTCGCAGAGATCTGTGGCAGGAGATGACATTATTTGAATATACAATCAGTCTATAATTAACTAGAGAAGACAATTATAAATAACACTGTGTCCCAGAGTTTCCAAGAAACCTGACACACACAGTTCTTGGGTATGTTGAAACACTTCCAAGAAAAGTAAAGAAGTGAAAAAAAAAGTCTTTTAGAAGTCTTCAATTAAAATGTGTTTCAGTAAAAACGACTTTCATGATGTGTTTTGGTGCATATCACCCGGCAGACACCCCTCCTTGTCTTCACACCTCTAATTGTTTTTGCTGGCCAATTACAGCTACATAGAATCAAGACCTTCTGTTTGGGACCACCAGGCTTTTCGTACGTGAAGAGGAGTCACCGTGTACAAGGTTGGTGCAACAGAGGGAACACATCAACACAGGACTTTAATTTTCTGGATCTTGGGGACAGTCACCTAACATCTCTGTGGATCTGTGTGTGTGTGTGGCACGAGGCTAGAGTTTGTCCTTTTCCATTTTTTCATCCCCCTTGCTCTGTCCCTAGACCTTTCATACTTCTGCCTTCCCTTAGTCTTCCATTTATCACAGACATGTGCGTATGCACATGTGTGTGTGTGTGTGTGTGTGTGTGTGTGTGTGTGTGTGTGTGTGTGTGTGCATACCCATGTGCTGGGTACCAGGATAGGCCTCTATAAGAGCAGCAGGCAGTGGTAACCATGAACAATCTCCCCAGCTCAGGGAAAGTTACTTAAGGTTGCAAACAACGTTCTTTGGGGACTTCAAGTGACACGGGAAAATTCAAGCGAGAATTGCAGAAGTACATCATCCCACGTTCTACTGATGGCGTTCTTCGAGAATCACAACAGGAAATCTCAAGCTAACCACTGAGCTGCATGGGAACTGACCATGAGCTGCAGGATCACGAGGACCTCACAGACAGTCAGGGGCTGGGGAAAGACAGAAAAGGTACAGGGTGATACTACCTCACGATGCACAAGCACTCGCTGTCTTCACAGATAACTAACAGATAGGACATAGAGGTAGCCTGGGTTCTGGGCTCATGCTCAACACTATGCAATTAACAGATTGATAATTTTACCTAAACCACAGAGAGATTATGCATCTTGTGGCTCAAAACTAAGCCACCACCCCACAGGACAGTCGGTAATGCACAGAAGGAATGGGTGTTGATAAATCACTTATTCAAAGATGCAAACTTGGTATTATCACCATCCTCCCATAGGGTTAGAGAGACACAGGTTGATCCGTACAGAACGGTCACCCAGGCATGTCCAACAGGCGAAGGCAGCCTGAGAGCACATTGTCACTGCTGCCAAACACTGTGGTACACTCAGAGTTCTGCAGGGCTGCTGGGAAGCCAAGTCACACCCTCTGGCTGTCTTATAGAAAGGATGTGTCACACTGTCACATTAGGCAAAAAGGTTTGGTTTTCATAACTTAATATTTCTACTTCAAAACAAATAGAAACATAAGTTCAAGATTGAATTATAGATACAGAGAGATGGTTTATCCTTGCAGGGGACCCAGGTTTGGTTCCCAGAACCCAAGTTGGATGGTCTACAACTTCCTGTAACTCCAACTCTGGGGCTCTGTGTGTACCTGAACACACATGCCCACACACACACACACATACATACACATCACACACATACACATATGCATACATACACATCACACACAAACACATACACATACATCATATACATATACATACACACATCACACACATACACCACACACACATATACACCACACACATGCACATGCACATACATATACATCACACACATACACATACACATACATATACAGCACACACATACACATACATACACAACTCACACACACATACACAGCACACACATACACATCAACACATACACATAAACATCACACACATACGCATATACACACGTACACACACATGCATGTACATGCACGCCCACACGCACACATACACATCACACACACTATACACACATCGACACCATATACACACACACATGCACATGCACACACACACATACACATCACACACATACACCATACACACATATACACCACACACACACATGCACATACATACACATCACACACATACACATACATATACAGCACATACATACGCATACATACACATCACGCACACATACACATCACACACATACACATATACATCACACACATGCACGTACATGCACATGCACACCCACACATACACATCACACACATACACCATACACACACACACACACACACGTACCCAGAGACAGAGCTGCCTAATTATAAATCTTTTAAAAAAACTCTAAAAACATTAAGAAGATTTCACAGCCAATCAGCAATGACCCTGAGGTTGCTGTTGGTGACTCAGCTGGCCAGTGAGGTTGGTGGAGGTGACAGTGACACAGCTGGCCAACAGGAATCCGCAGGTTACTACTTCAAAAGTAGACTTTTACAAAACTGAAGTTACAGCTCTGCCGTGGGAGGGAGGCAAACTGAAGGTGCGTCTCCCCACTAAGGCAGAAGGCCCTAACCAGTGAGGGAAAGGCAGATGCTCCAGGCTGAGGATGAGAAATGGCAGCCAGGCCCCTCTGCCCTGGATGAGCTTGGGACGAGAGGCTGCAGGCGGCTGCATTGCTGCTGCTTAATCAGAAGCCGATGGAGTGGCTGGGGCCAGTGCAGGCGCATGCAGGAGAGCAACATCTGATCCGCATTAGTGGAGATTAACTCGCTTCACTGTGGTGGAGGGCCCAGGATTAGCTTATGTACTCCTGTTGCCTTACAAGCCGTCAGCACAATTATTGCCCTCCGATGTGAATGACTGATCTGTAACCACAGCTAAACAGCTTGCTGCTCAGGGGCTTCAGGAACTTCATGAAGATGGATTTCCATACCATCAAAGTGCTTTTAATGGGCTCCCGGATCCAACCATGAGGCCTGTTTTGCAAGTATATAGAATTCGGGATGAAGGCTTCCTGTCCGAAAGGATTTGGTTGGTTGTCACTTGACAATTCCCAGCCAGCGCGAGGGAGGGGACTTGGGGGGAGATAGGTAGAGTTGTCTCTGCTTTGGAGGATTAGAAGCAAGGTGGCCGCCGGTGATGGGGAGGGAGGGGGGTTACAGATGTTCACAGAATGCAACCAACGCTGTGTCCACAGCTGAACCCAAAGCGCTTAACAAATAGTGACAATTTAGCTATGCTTGCGAGGAATAGCTCCCATCACTTTGCGTTAGCATCTGGCCGAGTGTTAAACTCAATTCTACACAGGGAGCAGAGGGACGGGTTTCTCGCCGTTCTTTCAAGAATGTTTAAATATTTGAATATAAATCCCTTTCTGCTTGCTATCATTCCTACTTAGGGCTGCCGCCGCTGTGTTTCTTTCTGCTGTCCCTTCCAGTCCCAGAGTCTCACTTAGGCTGGAAGAGTTGTGAGTGCTGCTGGCCCTGGGGGCTGCAACAGTTGGCAAGGGTCATGGCCCAAGTTCCCCTTGCACTGTCCTCAGGAGGCATTCCCACCTAGTTCCATTTAAAACATGGCAACCCAGAGAACTATCCTCAGGAGTAAGCTGCTCCTCCGGGGAAGTTTCTGTGGGACTTCTGTGTGCCTCAGGAGGACAGACATGTAAACCGTTGATAAATGTCTGACCGCAACCCCCACCCCTCACCTGCAGCAATCGGTAGGATGATGAGAATCCAGTCACCACTCAACATTTTCATCCTGATACTACTAAAGAAGCCCACCACTCCGAGGACGCTACAGCCACATATATTTTTTCTTTCCTAAGCAAAACAAAGCTCACATGCAAATCTAAAGGCAAGAAGCCATCGCGTCTCTGGCTAATCCAGAAGCTCTGTTGGCTTTGGGTAGAACACAGAAGGTCAAAGCCTATTTTGTGTCACGATGGAGTCAAACTTTCCGAGTTTGCAGCCCCTAACACTTGACAGTGGCAACATTATGACAGGCTTAGGAGCCCGGGTATCATCCAAGCTTAGGCCGACTAAAGAAGATTCCGTGTTTTTCAAATCCAGCTGATCCCCAAGTATGAGTTAAGCATCTCTGGAAGGCAAAACTTTCCCTCACAGGCAGCATTTCAAATGCCACTTCGCTTTGATACACCCTGGCAGGAAAAACGGCTATGTTCATCCGCGGTAAGGTTCGGGGACGCATGGTGTTCTAATGCTCGGATGGGCCCCCTGGGAGCTCCCTGTTGGTGGGGGAGGGGACGACGAGGGGCCCGCCATTCTGAGGACAGTAGGAGGAAAAGATGGGAGAAAGGAAGGCATCCTGGTGCCCACAGCCGCTCTGAGAGAGCAAGCCACTGTCCCCACTGACCTTTTCTGTCCGGCAGTTGCTGATACCTATGCTGTTCACTACGGCCACCTTCCCATCCAGCGCTTGCTGCTCCCGCCTCAGCTGTTCCTTCATCTGGCGGGCTTCTTGGATTGCCTTGGTGACAGCATCGTGGTCATTTAAATAACCTGGGAATGAGACACAGTACATGTACCAAGTGCTCGGGAGAGGGAGAAGTCCGCTTTCGGCAGGGCTGTTACTTGTGTGGGTGTGTGTCTCGGGGTGGGGTAGGGGGGCGATGGCCACGAGGACCTGAGGGTTCCTGATGTCTTCACGGAACTCATGTAGAATAAGTGAATGAGCAAGCATTCGATCGGCGATGACTGGTTCACCCGGTCGTATGTGAAGGCACAGCAAAGCACCCACAGGGAAAGGACACGCTCACACTGTGTCTGGTTGCTGCTAAATGCTCACAAACTTAAAATAAAATTTTATCTAGGATTTTAAGTCAATGCCTGAATATGTTTTGAAGATTGAATTTGATTTGAATTATGCGTGCATGCATAGTATGTGTATGTACATCTCTAACTGTATCTATCTATCAATCTATCTCTTCTATCTACCTATCTACCTATTATCTATCTATCTCTTCTACCTATCTATCAATCTATCTATCTATCTATCTACCTATCTATCAATCTATCTATCTACCTATCTACCTATTATCTATCTATCTACCTATCTACCTATTATCTATCTACCTATCTATCTATCTATCTATCTATCTATCTATCTATCTATCTATCTCTTCTATCTATCTATCTCTTCTATCTATCTATCTATCTATCTATCTATCTATATCATCTATATCCATATCCATATCCATATCCATATCCATATCCATATCCATATCTATATCTATATCTATATCTATATCTATATCTATATCTGAGTGCAGCATCCACATAGGCTGGGAGAGGTCCTTGGATTTCCTGCAACTGCAGTCGCAGGCAGCTGGGAACCATGTAACATGGCTGTTGGGAACCACACTTGGTTCCTCTGTAAGAATAGTCTGTGCTTTTAATCACTGAGCCATCTTCCCAGCCCCCAAGACTAGAGCATTCCAAAGTTTAAAAGTTAGAAATGCAGAGGTCCAGTCCATTGTCCTCTGAGACCTGCGTGCTGGCAGTAGCAACCGCGACTCCCAGGCCTCTCAGAGTATCAGAAAATTCAGGTCCGAGTGTGTGGCTGGTACAGTCAGGCCTGTTCAGATGGAATTAGCCACTATTAGCCGACTGGAAGAAGCCTACCTCTCCCGTAAATCCATGTGGACATGATCTACAGGTTGCATCCAAACTCCTGAGCACGAGGGGACTTCAGGCACAGAATATGACCAAGGAGCTGACCAAGGAGCTGCAATCCGTGAGACATCATGGGTAGTGTTAACTCAGTCTCGATGGCCAGCTTGGGTCCAAGGCTCCCTGGCCCGGGCGTCGTCAAGGTCTCTGCCATCACAGTCATGAGGACAGTGAGGGAGGAGGGAGCTGAGGTGATGTTGGGTGGATCTCCACAGAACTGCGGGTCACTCACGTATTTGCTCTGCATTACTGTGCAGAACATTATTTTAGGGAGGAAGAGAACTGAGGGGAGAAAAAGCCCAGTGCGTTTTGCAACTGTTTAAAGGGTGGCTAATACCCTCTTGCTCACTCCCTATTTTTTTAACTGGGGCATAAAATGGCCCAAGATGGATCTGTAATATGAAATTGCCCAGAAAAGGGACTTGTTTGTGACATGAGGCTAAATCTAACCAGATCCATTGGTGAGCTGTGACAGATGGAGGGACTGTGAGACAGAAGGCAGGCACTAATCACACATAAAATGACCGGCTTGCCTCAACATGTTCCACGAATTCCAGCAAACTTTACACCCTAATCCATTTTTAGAACAAAAAACATCTGGGCCATAAATCCTCTAATCTGCCAAAACACGCTATTAAATCCCACGATTTGTTGAAAAACACTAAGATTAAAGAAAGGAAATATAAAATGGCTAGCTGCCTTGCTATGAAAGTGTTATTAATACTCTTTCTTTGTGTCATTATGAATGTTCTGGTACTAAAGGGCCTTGTCTAATCATGTCAGATTACACACCCTCATTGCATAGCTCTTCTGTCTGACCTGCTGATTGCCAGAAACTCATCAGATATTTTCTTGCTGCTTAAAAATTCTACTGAGAGTACTGAAGGGAGACCCGCAGAGCAGTGTCCTGGTGAGGAACTGGCGAGTGTGGTCCCTCTGTGGTCCCAGCTTTCCTTGTCGCAGGCTAATCCTGGTCCCGCCATCTTCTTGGGTCCATAAGTGTGTTCCAGATGAGGTCGTACCAGGGGGAGGGACCTTGAGAGCGATTACTGTGCCTTTTAGAAATAGTCACTGGAATTGATCCAAAGAACAAACTGATGCTTCAAATGCACAGGACGTTCACACCGAGGACTGCCTGGGGTGCCTGTCTGTTGCCTAGGCTAGACCTGCTTTCAACAACACTCTCCTTAGCACCCAGAACAATCCCCTCGATGCTTTATACCCCAGGGCATCCTGACCTGCTGCCCTCTGGGTAGAAATCCGGCCCTGCTGTGATAAGCGTTTGCACTTGTTTACTCTGTCCTCAGAAGACCAGCCTGCTTGTCCTGACCCCTGACCCATCTCTACTCAACCTGGCGACTTGTGGTTTGTATTCTCTATTTAGTCTCACTAAGATCTGTTTGGCCTCCCCAGAACACAAATGTATGTGAAACGGTTTAGCACATGGTGTTGAATAAAAGTATGAATTCTTTTAAGCTTTTTTGCAGACTGCCAAGATAGCACTGTGTAGGAAAACAGTTAATATGGATAGACGGAGAATGTAAGTCGTGGCGGAGGTGGGGGACTGAACCTGAGTGTGGCAGGGGCCACTTGGGCTGTGGGGAGGGTCAGATCAGGTTCCAATAGGTGCTGGCTCAGAAATAAACATTGCTTTTAGAGACGCCCGTGTTTCAGTGGTAACACAGTGTTGGATTCTAAGATCGGTGTCTGTCTGCTGCCATATGTCACAGAGCTCCACCATGGCAAGGGTTGGTTCTCTGTGTCAATCCTATGTCATCTTTGCATGTTCAGCTAATGCCTCTCTTCCCCTGCTGGCTCCCCTTATCCACCCGTGTCCTTGCATTGCCTTGTCTCGTATTCTAGAAAGAATGGTTGGAAATTTCATGTGTGTGTGTGTGTGTGTGTGTGTGTGTGTGTGTGTGTGTGTGTGTGTAAGCTTAACTGTGAATTATACAACATACGACCTCCATACCTTACTCTTACTATTTCCTGACTTCATTTCTGTCTCCTGTTTCACTGATAACGATGGCCTTCTTTCCTTCCCGTTATCAAGAATGTCCTAGACCAAAGTCCTCGGTTTTTCTTGCTCCTCATTTATGCTTCCTAGATCTAAACCATCTCCACACTTAGCTCAGCCTTCAGTGTGAGGTTACCTCCTCCCCCCAAACAAACAAATCAAGTTTTTCCTCAAACTTTACTTTTAAAACTCCCTCTCCTCCCCTTTCTAAGTCAAGTTCCTCAAAGAGGCTCCAGGTATGGACTCTCTCCCATCCTCTTGTCTCTCTGGCTGGAGCTGACACTGCTCTGCTGCTTCCCAGGGCTGAGGCCCCTGACTTGCTGAATTTCAAAACATTTCTCTTTCCTGCAGAATGACCCCCCAGGGTATCCTGACAGTGTGATGCTCCCCCCCACCATCTATGTGTTGGGATATAAGGTCTTCATTTGTTCATGGTTTCCCCTCCCTTCTGTGTTTTTGTCCTGGGATCTTTCCTTACCTGCTCCTTACATTTTGGTTCAACTTCCTAATCAAAAGGGGAAAAATGTGATCTACACTAGACAAGCCCGAAGCAAAACTTCAGCCGGGTCAGTCCGCAGTCCACTGGGTTGTCTCACTTTTCTCTCAGTTGCTTCACTGCTTTAATGCGAGTGGCACAGCATTAGCAAACCTTGTCAAGAGCAACTGAGAGAATATGGTCTCCAGACATAATAAATGTCCCACGACAGCATTCCCTGTCACCTTGTTTACAAAATGGCCGGGAGAAGCAAGTGGGATGGGCAGGCTGGATTCGGAGAGATCCAGGTTTCTGTTTGTGGTGGGAAGTGTGACGGCTGACAAGTTGTAACAATCACTCTAGCTTCTGCTCTTCTCGGCTATAAAATGTCTGCCAGCGTGGATGTCTGCTAAGTGAAGACACGTGTCTGTGAGGCACAGCCACTTGGCCTGTGAGGAGGTACTTCATCCCGGTAATGTCCTGACTTCATTTCTGCCCCGTTCTGTTGCCCTCTCCTCTCCCTCTTGGCACTCTCAGGGTAGGACTTTGTTCATGACAGTGAGAGCTGTGGGGAACTGGTGTTTCACGGTTGGTACGGAGTCTTATGTGGAGGCTATGGGATGTGACTCTGGAGGAGAGGGCTCACCTGGCACACATACAGGCCCTGGGTGTGAACCCCACTGCTAAGCAAATGAATAAGCAAACAGAAGTTCAGTTCAACCCAAGGCTGTCTGCTACAGCTCAAAGGGACACACTACAATTGGCCGGTTGATGAGTGATAATCTGTTGTTGTTTGTTCCTTTTGTTTTCTGTTTTCTACTATCGTTGTTCATACACTTAGGCAGTGGTTACATCTACAGTTGGGGTCTGAGGAGATTATACATGTATAGACGTTTAACAGACCCCTAGGAGGAAAACTTGAGGGCTAACAGCAGTGTGACCTCTAGCTAACATTTCAGAGGAGGTAACTAGTGTTTTACCTTCACTGCCAGAAACACCCTGAAAATCTCCTCCCTCCCTCTATTTTCTTCCTTCTCTCTGTCTGTATCTCTGTCCCTCTGTTTCTGTTCCTTTCCTCTGTATTCAAGTATGTATACATGTGTGTGCATGTGTGCGTGTGCATGTGCGTGCGTGCGTGTGTGTGTGTGTGTGTGTGTAAGGGTATACTAGGGTAGACATGTTGGTGGAAGCCATAGCTCTATTTCAATGGCTATTCCTCTGATGCCATCTACCTTACGTTTTGAGACACGGTTTCTGATGAGCATGGAGCATGTTACAAGGCGAAGTTGGCATTTTTTTTCAACATGGGTTCCAAGTCTTGAATATGGGTGTCGGTTTATAAAGTAGGCACCTTACTGACTGAGCCATTTCCTTAGACCACAGCGTGTATGTTTAAATGTTTCTCTAGGAATTTAGAGGCTATCCTAATGTGTGTGTGTGTGTGTGTGTGTGTGTGTGTGTGTGTGTGTGTGTGTGTGTATCAAAGACAAAGAAAAAGCTATTGCCAGCTTCTGTATGTATACCTGTGCATACATGTACATGTACATATATGTATTTTCCCATTCAACTTCTCTACCTGTATGCCCTATGAGTCCCTGAAATGCAGCCTATGTACCTCAGAACTCATCATCATCATCATTCTCCTGCCTCAGGCTGTCCTCTGTACATTCCACAGAACTTCCCTGTAGCCTATCCCAGCCCTTGGATGTCTTCATCTAAGATTGGATTCCTTGCCTGACCTGGATAACAGTCAGGTCTCGTTGAGCGTTCATTCCTCAGCTCTTACATCTGCTCACCCTCGACCCATGGTCCCTGCTTTCAGTGAAGACATCCCATCATCCACTTAGGCTAATCTCAAACTTTATTACAGTTGCTATCTTCATGGTTATATTCCCAGAGTCTGTTTTAACTCTGCTTCCAGACAAAGTATTTGGATGTGAAAAGCCTCTGCTTGAAAAACCGTCTCTTGGTAGCCTTGTGTTTAAAGTAGCATTTCTTGAAATGATGATCTGTCATTGTTTGGAAAGGAAAAAAAAAGATGCTCAAACTAACTGGATTAGAGTTATGTCTTCAGATTGTTGGCTATGGTCATGTGCCTTGGGAATCTTCAGGAGATAATGCCAACCTTCAGCCTCGCCTATACATGCTCACTATAACTTTCAAATCTCTTTAATGTTTTCCCCAGATCATCATTCTGGGATAAGCCCCAAGAGCTTTAACAGGGCCTAAGAGCCTCTTCATGTTGTCAGATGTTTGATCTTCCCATGCCTCTATGACTGTCTCTCACAAGGTCCTGTTTGAGTTGCAAAGGGACACTGCCCCAGTCCAAAGACTTTCCTGATTCCCATCTCCATAAACTCCTCATTCGCTGGAATGTTCTCCCACTCGGCTGTAGTTAGGAATTTCTTAAGGCATTATTCTGTCTGTGAGGACTTCTCTGACATAGTCCAGACATGCTCCAGGCAAGTTCTGTGAAGCCTGCTTATCTACTTCTTTGAAGCCTTGTACATACTTTGCTCATCACACAGGCCTGCATTTTCCTAAGCATGCTGTCTCAGGCTGTTTATGAACTACTTGAGAGCATTTAAAAATACTTTATTCTATTTTCAATTCTATCTCTGTCTGTCATCTGTCTCTCCCTGTCTCTCTCTCTGTCTCTGTCTCTCTGTCTCTCTGTCTCTGTCTCTGTCTCTCTCTCTCTCTCTCTCTCTCTCTCTGTGTGTGTGTGTGTATGTGTGTGTGTGTGTATGTGTGTGTGCATCCTCAAGAGACAGAAGAGAAAGAGGGCATTGGATCTCCTAGAGCTAGACTTACAGTGAGTCCCCTGATGTGGTTGCTGGGAACAGAACTCTGGTTTTAACCACTGCTTTTAATCACTGAGCCATCTCTCCAACCGCAAGGGCATGGTTTTGGTGGGGGTTGTTGTTGCTGTTGGTGGTGGTGTTTGGTTGTCTTGTTTGTTTGTTTGTTCCGGTGTTATTCTTTCATTTCATTGTCTCCTCATAAGACTACTTTGAAGGAATATGCCTGCATGTATATGAGCTCCCGTTTTCATAACCAACGAGTTCTCTTCAGCGGAAAGCTTCCCTCCGTGGCACAGAGGTGCTAACAGGTCACGGAGCCGGCAGACATAGCCAGCTGAGACGAACTCCTACTTCTTGCGTCTACATTTTGATCTTTTTAAAATTACATGTATTTATTGCATGCGCATATTACACATGCATGCTTGCCTCTCACGGCACATGGGTAGGGGTACAGAGCTAACAGGAGTCAGCTCTTTCCTCCCATAGATTCCAGGACTGAATTCAGGTCTTCAGGATTACAGGGAGATAAATCCCTTTGACCAAATGATCTATTTCGCTGACCCCATAAAAAATGTAGTTGCACATGAAAGTTGGAGTGTGTTGCACAATTTTCCACCAATTTTTCTGAATTTCAGATAGGTTATGGAGTTTCAGCCCCTGAATGTATAATTCCCAATTCTTCCTCTGAGAACATCAGAAGTAGATCACAAAGGGAACAACAGTCTGTAGACTGGGAAGTGCCTTGCAAAGCTAAATGGTTTGCAGCTGTGGCGGGACTGCATCGCTCACTTCCTGAAGAGGTGGTCGCTTCCTGTGGGTAACAGCCTCACTCAGACTCTGACGCCAACAGGCAGGGTCACCTCATTCTGTCTCTGGTGTAAGTTCTCCCCATAAAGGATGTAAAGTACTATCCAGGCACAGTGGTTCCTGCCTGTAACACCAGCGCTTAGGAGTGGGGCAGGAAGTCATGCTTCCAGGTCTGAGGCCAGCCTAGGCTATGTGGCCAATTCAGTGAATACACTTGACCGCACTTCTTTCATTTATCTGGGTCCCAGCCTATGGAGGACAACAGAAGTGCATTTTCAGTGTTCATGGGTTTCTGAGGAGCTTTAGGTGAGGGTAATGCGCTCTAACAGGAGTCACAGTTATGCTACGTCAGTTGTGTACTGCTTCTGCTTGCTTCCCAAAGTTTGAAAATGCATAGCATAGAGAAAATGTTTTGTAAATACATTTTACATCTCTCTTCTCTCTTTTCTTTTTTTTCTTTTCTTTTTCTCTCCTTTCTCCTTTCCTTCTCATTCTGTC
Source organism: Rattus norvegicus (assembly GCF_021556685.1). Classification (NCBI taxonomy): domain Eukaryota; kingdom Metazoa; phylum Chordata; class Mammalia; order Rodentia; family Muridae; genus Rattus; species Rattus norvegicus. Next base: position 178,920,543 of record NC_141537.1, read on the forward strand.
TCTGTCTTTCTCTGTCTCTCTCTGTCTGTCTCTCTCTTTGTGTCCTTTTTCCTTTCTCCTTCCTTTTCATTCTCTATCTCTGTCTCTGTCTCTGTCTCTGTCTCTGTCTCTCTCTCTCTCTCTCTGTGCAAGTATGTATGTGTCTGTGCAAGCATGTGCATGTATGCATGTGTAGTATGTGACTGCATGTGTATCTGAGTGTGTATCTGTGTGTGAATATATGTGGATATGTGTGATTACCAGGTATGTGTGTGTGTGTGTGTGTGTGTGTGTGTGTGTGTGTGTGTGTGTGTGTGGAGCTTAGATGACAGTTCTAAGGAGTCGGGCCTCTTCTTCCATGATGGATATCCTAAGACTCCAACTCTGGTTGTCAGGATTATCAGCAAGTGGTATTCGCTCCAATTTACATGAGTGAGAGAATCTTCCAGTAAGACAGTAAGAAAGAGAGGCCACCAAGAGGCAAAATGGGGCCAGAAAGAGTGCCAACTCAGGGACCTGAGGCCCCACTGACCTATAGTGTTGGGTATAGATAAATTATGCCAACAATAAGGATATATCCTTAAAGCGAGGGGACCTGGGAGGGAAGCTCAGCGATGAGCAGCATCCTCAGGGTGTGGACATCCCTGGGCTAGTTCCTTGTCACTGAAACATGCAATAAAATCAGGGCCACACTACCGTCATCCTCCCAAAGAACTTACTCCAGACGCCTGCAAAGGTGACAATCTGCCTCAGTTCCCCACAAATAGGAATGCTGGACCAGATGACCCAGGTGTGTGTCTGCTCTGTCTCAGGGCCTATACTTTTAGAATAGCCAGGGAGGAAATGGGTAGGAAAATGTCTTGAGGAATGTTTACGGAGACAGACACATGTCAAGCCTAAGTGGACATGGCCTATGCAGGGACAGTGACATCAGCCTAGTCAGTCTCAAATTACCCACCGTTCCTCTGGAATGTTTTTGCTCGGGATTTATTTTTTTCCAGATACCTATCATCTGTCCACCAATCAAAAGTATTCCTGTAGAACATGCTCATTAGAGTCTATTGGCCACCAACCTTAAAAAGTCACTCTCTCTATGTGTGGCTAATAGATAGATAGCAAAAAGCCGGTGTCATTAATGATAACTCAAAGTTATCTTTTGGTCCATGGTTTCCCATGGTTTATTAATGGCCTAAAACATTAATTTTTCTTTCAGGGTGACCTTTACAACACCATTAATCCTCCCGGCTTTTACCCAACCACATTATTTCTCATTATAGTCTCAGCTTTCAACATCTACATTTGTTGAAAAGAGGAAAGTAAATTGTAGTGCCCTCAAACCCTTGGAAAATACGAGGGCTGGAGATACGGTAAAAGGACTGTATAGGGCGGGGGGAAAGGGATGTTTTATCACAGTGACAGAGACAGCCATATGATAAGAATCATTAAATACATTCTTGCTGTTATAAAATACTTGGCCATACTTAATCTGTGGGAACGCTAATGTAAAACTGTCTATAGACATGAATACATGAATACATACACATATGCATATATATGCACATATATAATCATTACACTGGAAAGCAAGGTTTGAGTAATATTTTAAAAGTAGGCCATGTGTCAACACCATGATATTTATGACCTCCATTTGTTTCAGGAAGTGAATCCTTTCGCCAGATCAAATATTTTCTTACACACTTGGTCCACAGAAGCCAGTCTAGCCTCCTGTCCTTTAGGACACTGTGCAGAGGAGTTAGTGTTAGACCGTAGTGTTGAGAGCCACATGCAGGTTCCAAACCTCGGTTTTCTCTGGTTCTCCCTGACTGCTGGCCCTGCCCTGTGCTGAATCAGACTGGTAAGTTACCTTGAGTTCTACTTTATAGAAACCACAGAGTCTGGAAATGCCTTTTGCTCTGCCTAAGTTTTCAATTTCTCTGACTCAGACCAAGTTTCTATTTCCTTCTGTCTCAAACCAAAGATCCAGCTTTCTCCTTTCCTAAGGCAAGTTCTTTCAGCAACCCTTTCTCTGTGCTATGACAGTGTCCTCTCCCTCTCTTTCAGGGCTGTGCAGCTCTCCACTTTTTCTCTTCCTCATTGAAGAGGAATATGTCTATTTATCTATTTATCTATCTATTTATCTATCTATCCATCCATCCATCCATATATCATCAATCTGTCTATCAATCATCTGTTATCTATCATCTATATGTCTATCATCCATCTATCTATCCATCCATCCATCTATCATCTATCTAAATCTATCATCTATTCATTTGTCTATATCTTCTACCTATATACCTATCTATGTTATCTATCTGTCTGTCTGTCTATCTTTCTATCTAACTATCTATCATCTATATATCCATCCAATATCATCAATCTATCAATCATCTGTTATCTACCATCTGTCATCATCTCTATCTATCTCTATCTATCTATCTATATATCTATCTATCTATCTATCTATCTATCTATCTATCTATCTATCCAGCCATCCATATATCATCAAGCTGTCTATCAATCATCTATTATCTATCATCTATCATTACCTATTTCTATCTATCTATCTATCTATCTATCTAGCCATTCAGCCAGTCCCATTTTGAACCTAGGTCTTTCTGACCTCCTGACCTCTGAGTTACTTCTAGATAGATCACATTTATAAGACTCCATATTGCTCACTGACCTGGATTAGGCACTGAACTGTCCCATTCTCTGCAACTGGGAGTCTGGGGGGATTGCCCCGCTTGGTTTCAGACTCTGCCTATCCGTGAACTCCAGCTAAAGCCAAGAGCTCTTCGGCTTCATGCTCTTGTGCTCTTCCTCAGAACGGGCCACCACCAAACGGCCCCTCCTGTGTGCAGCTTTATCCAAGACCCCCTCACACTGCCCTATTGTTCTGTGTCTATGAGGTAACTGCTGACTTACACGCATAGGGCTACTCTGCCATGTGAGTGCTTTTGTGAGTTCAAAGGTGACTTGAGGTAATGGCACCTATCCCAAGCTGCTCACAGACAGATTTCTTTCCAGTGTGAGATTTTTCAAACTTTTACCTAGAGCTCGGCTAGTTGACCGAAGGCATCCCCATAATGCTTACAGAACAGCTTTCTCTGCGGTGTGACCCCCCTGTGTTTCTCATAGTCATTACTGACCGAGGACTTCCCCACACTACCTCTATGCATGGCATTTGGTCTTCACTTGTTTTAAAGTCTCTTTTAGATAGTTTTCTACCTAGGGAAAAAATGTGTGGTAGATTTAAAATGTGTTCAAGTCATCTTTGAGATTTCTTTCCCTTTGAAAGTTGGAGCCCGATTCCCTTTTTCTGGGGTTCAGTTTCAGAATTACAGAACAGGCTTGGTGGGCATCGGGTGAGCAGGTCGCAGATGCCACAGCTTCCTCTACTCTCCTTTGGGGTCGCTCACCGGGAAGTTTTCCTACCACGTGATGCGTCCCTGCAGGGAAGGTTTGTGTGGCCAAGACCTGAGGTCTCAGTTGTCAGAGAGGCAAGCTTGTTGTATACTTCCAGTGAGGCCCACAGGGGTCTGCCTCTCTGGCCAGCATCCTCCCTGTGAGCATTTGGAATTTCTTAGAGCAGTAATAGGAAGCTGGCTTCCCCTTTGCCACTGAGGAAATGTATGCTCATGGACAAAGTTTGGGGCTGGTTTTTATATCACATTAGCTAATACATTGGACGCATCTACGACTCTTTACTTCTTACCAGACGCACTCTTTCCTGGTGAACAGCTCTAGTCAAGGAGGGATTTCTATGTCTAACGCCCTACCTCTCTGCTCTCACGTAGCAAACAGGGTCACGGTTTGCCCCTGAGCACTCGTAACTAAATGTTTCCTTGTTCTGGTGAGTTGGCACACACTGAACTTCATGATTGTGTCTTCCAGTTTTGTCCTGCTTTCTTCTTATTTACTGATAACGGAAACACCCACGCTCCCCTGTCTCCACGGTGGTGTGTGCCTGACTTTGTCAGAGTGCGCCTGCGTCCCTCCAGAATCCCCTTTGCCTAATTCTATATCGTGTGGTACCCTCACAACCTTATATGATAACAGTGCTTTCACTGAACGGTGGTGTTTGGGTGTCGATACTGTTAAGTTCTGGGAAGAAAAAGGTCATGGGAGTGTTCACCCTCACTCTGTCCATGTCTTTGCATCTTAGCTTGCACTACGCACTGTCTGTCGTTTGTTTACATTGTACTTAGCTTTGCGGTATACGTTATCCAAGTCTTTAGCGAAGAACCTGCATTTCACGGATGCAGATCTCTCTGGGTTGTTCCTCTCTTCTTACAGCTCAGAGTGTCTATGAATACATAGTTTCAGTTTGGGCCCTGCTATTTTTAGGTTAGTCTAGCTTGATTCTTCCCAGTAGAATGCAGCACTCTCCTCTTTGACTACAGGATTAGAGTTGCGCTCTGGAGTCCCCTTCAGTGTTTATGAGTTACATTGTAACACGTCCCAAAGTAATCATGTAGTACCCGGGGCTAAACTGGGCTCCTGGCTTCCCAATCAGGCAGAAACAATAAATGTGTCACTTGTGTATGTTTTAATTCATGTATGGAAAATAAAAATGATAGTGTTGGTTAACTCGTGAAGAATGACAGTCACAGGGAAACCAAAGGTAGCTCTCTGTACAAACCCTGCTTGTGTTCAGTTGGGATTTCCAATTGGAAGAGAGCAGAACAAACTTCCTGTCTCGTGGCTGACAGTTGACCCAAACAGAATGCATTCCATAGTATATATTTGTGCACATCACAACAATAAATAAAAAAAAATCTCAGAAAAGGTAAGTCACTTAGGAACCAAGTTTCACTGTAATCATTCATCCTCTTTAAAAAAAATAAACTGAAAGTCAAAGTTTCTCACATTCAGATTGCCAGGGTCAGTAGCAGTCAGACTGAGTTGGAAATGTCGCTTGCATGTTTAAAGCAGACCTTAGGACAGTAACTCAATTACATCTCCCTCATTAACTCACGTGCAGCCTTCCTGGATGATTTCATTCCAATGCCGTAAACGGAAAGTCAAGGAGAACAAGAGAAGCGTAACTTACCTATTGTGCTAACTCTCGCTGAAGGACTAGCTAACGCTGCTGGGACAGAGGCTTTGAGGGGACCCGCTCCACTGTTAATTCTCAGAGCTGGCATGTGAGGAGAGGTGGGTGACGCAGGTGATTTGCCGTCAGAGGTCTTGGGCTTAGCTGATAGGTTCAGTGGCTGGGCCACTTCATCCTGCAGGGATCACCAGAATACGAGCTGTGACAAGGTAAGACTGAGCAGAAACATGTAGAGAAGCACAGGTACACACCCTGTCATTTCCCATCAGTCCTCTGACCATTTGCTCTCAACATTACAATGTCTGCCTAGCTGCTGACACGAGGCCACTCCCAATGACACTCTACAGAGCCTTGTTATATATATAAAACAAGGAGCACATGCCCTGGCCCTCTGCTATCCTCAGAAATCAGTCTTGGGATGCAGCCTGGGAGAACGACTCTCACGGACCTGATCTCCAATGGGCGCTTTCACTGTGAGACAGTTTTGCACAGTTGATATGCAACTATGACGCTGGTCAGCACTTTCCCTTTGTTTGCTTCCGTTTTCTGGAACAGGCCAGTTAAAAATTCAAGCATCTTGGTCCACATGTAGAGGTAAGCAGCACCTGGACCATATGTGTATGTGTGTGTGGGTGGCTCTGTTCAGAACTGCTCCTCCAGATTAAATAGTTAAAGAAATAGAATGTTCTAAGAAAACAATCATGTCCCCTAGGTTTCACAAAGCAACTTTAGCTTTTCATCTACAAATTGAAGTAAACGTGATTAATTGTTTTGGTGACATGTATTACCGAGACACCAAAATAAACACAACCGTGGTCATAACATAAAATCTGGAAGATGCTCAAATACTCCTTAGAAAATCGCGTGGTACTGACGTCTGTCTAAGGCCGATGCGGTATAGTCAGTCACTTCAGTTGTTCTATGCTTTAGGAATGTTGCTTGATGTAGAAGCTTCTCTCTTGGCTCCCAGGTTGGGAGTCACATAACAATTATGGATACAATACTGCTGGGTTTCTGTTGCATCACGGGAATCAGACGCAGCAGCTCTACCCTGCCCTCATCATTGCAAACCACTCCATCCCGCTATAAAACCGGAAAATTCTGGCAATTGTCTATGTTAGGTTCAGTAGTACTCGAATTTTCCTGTAGAATAAAGATTTCCTTCTAAATATTATTTCATGAGTTAAGAGTGTATATGGTATCTATCAATCACAGGAATTTTTTTTAAAGTGAAATGATCTTTAATCTAATAGGGCAAACAGATAGCTAAGAAACATATGCTAATTGCTATGAAAAATCTAACTACTCACTATAGACAGGCATATATTATCTATACATACACATTTCCATACATGTTTATATATGAACAAATTCTGGAAACATTTCTCACTGCAATTAAATATTTATAGCTCTAAAAATAAGGTAAAAAGGTGAAAACTGCACATAAATGTAATTGGAACTTTTAGATTGTCAGAGTCAATAGAACACTGACACACACACACACACACACACACACACACACACACACACACACACGTGAGGCCCTTTTGAAAGGGCCTCATGGTTACATTATAGATTCTGTGCACTTAGAAAACCGGCGAACAAACTAGCAAAAATATTCTTATAACCTCTTTCTTAAGCTATGATTTATTTTAAAAGGAAAAACACATTTTTATACCAATGAGGTAATTCTTATAGGCTATCTGATATCATTAGAAGTATATAGTAAGTTAATAGTCATTATATAAAATTATATCCATTAATAGACTCTTGATAGGTAGTAAAATAAGATGGTCCCCTTACTGACAGGAAGATATAACTCAGAGTCATTTATTTTCTACACTTAAAAAGGTATAGAGGCCAAAGTATCCCCATCCTACTGAGTGTGAAATACTCAGCTGAGTTCTTCAGACAGAACCTACAGAACGCCTGCCTCAGTTGGCAGGAACTCGAAGTAGTGAATACACACACACACACACACACACACACACACACACACACACACAATTTCTATAGAACACGAGAACTGGTTTCAAGGCCAACTGTTGCAGATGGTTGGAGGTGAGTCCCAGCAACCTGGGTTTAAAAAAGTATTTCCCCAAGATTCTAATGTATTCTAAAGGTTGCCAGCTATTGACTTTAAAGGAGGCGATTTTCAAAGGTTACACTAGGTTTTCAGAAAGCTTCTCCAGTGGAAGGGCACACAAATTAAAATATGTACTATGACTACCGTCTTCAAAATTTGGTTGAGATATGTACTAATACAATTAGAAACAGTACGTGGATAAAAACTTGGTGCTACAAAGATTGGTCAGGTGCGGGATGAGGGGCGGGGCGTTCTGGCATAAGTGCCTGATTTCTCCATCAGTTGAGTCTAGTATCCCGACAGCCTGGTGGATTATTAATGCTACTTATTGTGTAGCTGTAAATATCCCATGCCTTCCTCTCCCTGCTGGGTTTATGGTCTGTGTGAGGCTCAGGGCTTCAGTGCCAGCCCTAGAACATCCTTAGGATGGGATCAACAACTCCTGCAAGACATTTCTGGGAAAGCTTTGGGAAGGTAATGACTGTACTTAACTGTGTAGAAAAATGAGGAGGAGATAGGGGTGGGGGTGTACTCTCAGAGTCAGAATGGGAGTAAGGCACACAATCAGACAGCATGCATGTGGACCAAGAAGAGGGGTGACATGACTGGTGAACCTGAGGGGACTGGGGATCCTGACATGGTGAAATGTCACATGTCTGAGCTTTAAACACAGCTATGACAGGTGCGTGCTGACGGGCGACTCCATTGTTTGTGAACACCCTGGATGCACTGCAACTTTCAATCTTTCCTTCAAGGCAATGCAATGTCTGAAAGGCAAAAAGTGCAAGGCCCCAAGGACGTATGACAGGTCGACAGTTCCAATTTGATAGAAATGTCATTCAGATTTGCCCTTTCAGTGTCTCCTCCACAGTGTGACAGGCTAGTGGTAGATTTAATAAGAAATCACACACAGGATCCTAATGCTGGGAACGGCATACATAATTTTGGCCTATAATATATTACATCTTACAATTTGGTCAATTTTAATAATTTACTGCTGCTGAGATCATGAAGAAAGGGCCGTTATTCATGAAGAACAGGAAACTTACAGACCCATCCCAATTTTCTATTAATTATTGTTTATTTGGCCTGATAAAAATCCTACAGCATTTAAGTGGAAGTTGGGCTTGGCCTATGGCTTGAGGTGTGTGTTCTTAGCGTGATGGATATGGTCATAAACACAGAAGGTTCAGCATTTTCTAACTTGTGTTTTACTCGCAGTGTCTTATTTAGAAGAAAAACAAATTGAATAGCCTATCACAGCCAACCTCTCTATGCTGACCAGTAAAGCATACATGAAAATATAAATCAATAATTCACACACAAAAGATGCTAAGTAACTTCCAAGGTCAGAAAAACATTTGTTGCCCATCCGCCAGCGAGCAGGGAGGAAAGAAATTTCTTTTCAGTTCCTCAACCAATTGTTGAACAAGTTTGCCACAATGAAACTTTTATAAGCGTTGTTACTTTGTAATTATTTCTTTTATACAAAAGATGATAGTGGCTGGGGTTTTATTTACTTTGTGAATAGCTCCAAATGATAAATGGTTTAGGGAAGTCTAAACATAAACAGACATGTACGCTGAGGTAAACACATTCCGACTCATGGAAGGCAGGTATTTACATTCGCAGATCTCATTAGAGATATTCCAAATCACTTGTTTAATCTTCAATACCACAGTGATTTTTGTTTCTTTGTTGTCCTGATCTTCTTGCCTCTGCCTCTCAAGTGTGGGGGTCACAGATGTGTGCCTCCAGGCTTTTCCCAGCACCTTTGATACAATCAAGTAACCAAGAGTTCATGGGAAGAAGCTCAGAGTTTTAGTGAATCCTTGGATTTTGGCCTCAGTATGCCCTGCTCTCTTAGCTTACACGATGACGTTGACCCTAGAGTTTAAGAGGCAGACTGACTGCATCCTCTGAAGCTCTGATTCTACTCTATGGTTAGTTATGTAGCCTAATCACGCAAAGGTTTGCGTAATGCACGAGAGTGAAGTTATATTGCATGCCTGCTATTTCACTCAACGGCAAAAAGTTATGCAGCCCATTGATGCAGCTGGGTGACTTTTTGTGATTCTCTATTGTCTATGTTACATTAGATAACATATTTTACAACCTTGATAAATTTAGACTGCTTGTTGAGAAAAACAATGTTTCAGTTCTAGTATCATTAATTTCAATTTGTTATAGTTTAGAGTTACATAAAAAAGATCTCTTTAAATTCTCTTCTCATATATTCCATGTGGCATCATTTCCTGCTTCTTCTCATCCTCCCAAGTCTTGCCCCTTCATATCCCCTCTCCTTCAGATCCACTTCTCCCCTGTTTCCCTTCAGGAAAGAGTAGGCCTCCCAGGGATAGCAACCAGACACAGCATAACATGCTATAAGTGTCAAGACAGCCCCACTCTTGTTAGGAGTCCCACAATAACACCAAGCTACACAACCATAACATACAAGCAGAGAGCTTAGGTCAGGCTTCCAGACTGTTGATACAGGCTCCTTGATTGTTGCTTAAGTCTCTGTGAGCCCTTATGAGCCCTGGTTAGTTGATTCTGTGGGCCATGTTCTTGTGGTGACCTTGGCCCTCTGGCTCCTATAATCTTACTTCTCCTCTTCTGGAAAATCAGTCTTAATTGAGTAATTTCCTTTGTAAGATTGGCCTATGGCATGTCTATAGGGGAATTGATCGATTGTTAGTAGATATAAAAAGACTCAGTCCACTGTAAGTGGCACCATTCCCTAGGCAGGTAGCCCTGGTCTATATGAAAAACCAAGCAAGCATGAACCTAATGAGCTAGAAGCACTGCTCCATGGTTTCTTTTGTAAATTCACACTTGAGTTCCTGCCCTGATTTCCTTCCATGACAGAATGTGGTCTGGATGTATAAGCCAAATAAACTCTCTATTGCCCTATATTGGTTTTGGTCAGAGTGTTTTTAATCGTGGCAACCTAAACTCCCTACATGGTAAAAGAAAAATCTGAACCTGCAGAGAGAAATTTTAGGAGTCCGTTGCTGAAGAGAACTTTGAATAAGCTGCTGGTTCATGCTTGTCACCTGAGAACATGAAATGGTTAAAATCAAGGCCAAACTCCATTCATTGGCAGCCACCGAGGCTCTTCTCGGTAAGAGTTAACCTCACTTAACAGCTACGGTCAGAGCAGTAGAGACGCAGAGGCATTGATCAAGCTGTATCCTAGTGAGGCCATCATACACGTAGAAGTGCAAGTGAACTGGAGGAAGCAAAGAATGTAGACTAATTTATAGCTATAGGCAGACTTGAGAACTCCTATCCTCAGAGATCCCAGGGCAATTTTATACAAATGGTAAGACAACTAAAATTAAAATGTATTTCAGTTCATTTGATGAGAATATGCCCCTTTATATTGTATGTGCCAAACATGAGGAGGGAAGGGCTAATTCACGTTCCAGCTCACAGTCCATCATTGAGGAAAACTGGCAGGAACTCAAGACAGAAACCTGGAAGCAGGAACTGATACAGAGCCTGTGGAGGAACAGTGTACACAGGATCGCTCCCCAGGGCTTGCTCAGCCTGAGGACAACCTACTGAGTGGTGGCCCCACCCATTGTTGGCCGGACCCTCTCACTTTAATCCAAATTTGGGAAAAATGCCCTACAGACTTGACTACAGGTCAACTGATGTCAACATCACTCGGTGATGTTCCCTCTTCCAGATGACCCCAGCTTATGTCCGGTGGATAAAATTTAAATGTCGCATGTAGTTTTCATTCTTTGAAAACCCCCCAATGACCGAGAGACATAAATTTATTTTCGTATTACAATTTTATCTGACAAAGGTGAAGGTTTTCCTCAGAAGCTGACACGGATACTTCTTCCTCTCTGCTCTTTGGTCACCTTTTTTATTCCAAGGAGATAGTAGACGTTAAAAACCGAGATGCCAGTACCCTAAGTTCTCTACTGATCTTTTCTCATTTTCATCCTTGTCTTTTACCACAGGGAAGTAAATTCATACCCTTGTGGTAGAAGCAAAGTCTCACCTGATAACATACAAAGAGTCATAGCCCTCGGAGCATACAGTTTCAATTTATTACCTCTTTACTTGTTATTACTAATAACTGTCTAACTGGTGTTCTCAAACTACAGTCTTAAAATTTTACCAGCGATGGTTATTGGAAACCATACATTTATTTGCCAGTTAGTTTTTAGATCGCTTGTATGGAAATGGGTAAGATTATATAAACACAGTCAAAACCCCACATTAGGACTGGGGGATTGGCTCAGAGTTTTAAGGGCACCGACTACTCTTGTAGAGGTCCTGGGTCAATGAGCTCATGATGTCCTGTAACTTCAAGTTCTGGCACCCTCTTTTGGCCTCAGTGGGCACTGCACATAGGTGGTGCACATACAAATACACATAATACATGTCTTATGAAGTAAATAGTCCAAAATCCATCCATCTGCCATTAGTCGAGCACTATTCCCTTCACTTAGCAATGGCTATTACATAGTGAACACAACGTGCTTAGGACGGAAGCTCCTTCTCAAGAACAAACCCTTGCACTCTGAATCTCCCATTAAGAAATGTATGCCCAGTTCCAGATGTTTTAGGTAGGAATGCTTTCCCAATGGCTGTGATGCCTTTAGACCCAGATACATAAAGCAGAGGCCCTGGGTCTGTTAGCTCAGCTCCCAGATGTTCCTTCCTCATTGGCATCCATTCTCCATCTCCTCACAGACTCTATAGCCTCTGCCTGATTCCTTTAAAAGTGGATGCTAGGCCTATGTAGGTCTGGGAACTTTACACCAAGGGAGAAAGCCAGCACTTCTTTGAGTTGCTTGTTTTTAATTAAAGTGATTTCAGCAACGTTCAACACTGAATTTGTTATTTGAAATGCCCTCTGCTCCTTCTCTAGTGATGCTTCAGCTGGGTATTTTCCAACTTTGTTATTCAACAACTCAATGCTATGAGTCTTAAACACGCACAAACATGCATGAACACATATATGCACTCACACACTGGAAATCATAGAAAAGGTACACACTTGAAAAGGTAGAAAAGGACAAAGTGTACCCTATAGAAGATCACCTATATCTTATACTTGATTTTAAGTAAAGAAAAAGAAAGAAAAGGTTTGAAAGACTTACATGAAAAAAATCCATTCTTCCTAAACACAGTTCTCCTCTGATAGCCTCTGGAGTGGCCCTCAATACCACCTGCATTCTGGGGTTCTGTGCCATCAGCCCCTTCTTACAGAGGACAGAGATGTCCTTTATAAACAGTAGAGTGCTATAGAAATAGCAAGGTGAGTCTGGAAGATGGCTCAGTAGGCAAAGTGCTTGCTGGAAAAGTGTGAGGACCTCATTCTTGTTCCTCAGCAGCCACACATACTATAACTCCAGGGTTGGAGGTGTGGAGGCAGGAGGATCTCTAGGGCTTACTGGCTAGCTGGTCAAACTAAAAGTATAAGTTACAGGTTCACTAAAAGAGACTGTTTCAAAAAGTAAGATGCATAATGATTAAAGTGGATATCCAATGTCTGTGTCTGGCCTCCACACTTGCACACACACACATACCTGCACACACACCTGCATACACACACATCTGCATACATACACAACTGTACACAGACACACACACACACCTACACACAGACACACACACATACACACCTACACACATATCTGTACACATACACACCTACACACATATTTGCACACATACACACACACACACACACACAAACACGCAGAGTACAGAGTAAGACTTTAGATCCTATTTAATAAAAGACCTTACAACTTTCCTTTTCCTATTATGATAAGCTCAACACATTTCTTGGTCACCTTCACCCATCAGACTGTCTGGGTGGCTGGCTGTGCACTCTAGGACATATGTCACTGTCCTTTCTTAACAACCCTGCCTGAGTTTCAACAACCAAATCTCTCACTCTGGGGGAGCTATCATTCCCAATTAGCAGCTAACGCTCCTTGGGAAGTCACCCCACCTGCGATAAGGAGACCAGGTTTCATTTGTAAGGAAAGTCCCCCATTAGATGAACACTCTGTAGACCAGGTAGGCACCATTTGTTTATACTTTCCTTCTAAGATTTCAATCCATTCCTTTTAAACTTCACATTCGAACTTTGGTACTTTGCATTCTCCTCTCCAAAAATGTTCTAGGAACGTACTGTATACTCATAATTTCTATACCTTTACTTCCTAAACTGTCAGATGAGAATTCCTTTATCCCGCCATCGCAGAAGAAAAGCCTCTTGCAGAAAGTCTGCAAATGATCCTGTGTGTGAAGAGTAGAAGAAGCATAGTCGATGGTATTTGTTCCGACACTCATACCACGGAGGCAGTAACACAGAGAGCCACTCATTCCATGAGGCCGTGACACACAGATGATGGTGTTTCACACTCAACTTTGTTTACACTCGGAGTCGCTGACAATTTTATAAGCTTAACAGTGATGGTCCCTTTGGTCTCTGCTGGTCGTTCTTTCTGGATAATGTATACCGGCTTCTAAAGTGAATACTGAGCCTCCAGCACGAGCTGAAGGAAACAGAGCAGCCACGGTGGCTGTGAATAGCCAGGCCAGCTTCTCCTGTTAGCCTCTAAATGCAGATTTCCAAAGACCTTAAAGGCGATTTAAAATATGAAGTTGAAGAAGTCTGTAATGTGTTGCACAACCCCAGGAACATTCTTTAAAGTGACATCCCTGTCATTCACTGTCGCACAGGGAGGTGCCCAAGTTCTCAAGGAGAGGCTGGATTCCCACACACATGAAGGATCACTGGAGCTCACTGGTTTACAAACCGTGGGACATGGGAGGGGCAGTGATCGGTTCTATTACCAACTCAGCATCAGGGACACTAGCATCTGTAACCAGGCCTGATATCACTACTGAACCTAGAAAAGGAATTCCCGTCAGACAGGAGGACATTCCAAATATTGTGGCATGAGTTGCAGACTGACCCACTGAACTTGGAGAGCTAAAATCTGATCCTATGGAGGGAGGGAAGGCTTATCATTCAGAGAAACAACAATCACCAAAACTCAGATTAAAATGTTGATGAACTGTGATCCTGAAACGATGCAAGATATGACATCTGGAATGAGCTCACAAGTCTCATTTCCTTTAAGAAATTATCAATAGTCTCTTATGGTTTAGGTTTCCGATAGACCTTAAGCAGGTGTCTAGGCACAAGCAACTGACTAATCACTAGGAAGCAACCTGGGAGGGGAGTTGGCATAACCATGTACTAGCAATTTGATAAAACTCCAGTCAATTTCATGAAAGGCCTCTGTTCTGGGCTCACGTATGCATATGTGTGGGTCCTCGGGGCAGCAATCTCCAGTGGTCTAGTGAGTCTAGTGGCCACTGTGACAGGCTGCTTAATGCTGAGCGGCAGTTATGACAGTTAGCTGATGTCTTGTAGTCTGGGAGACTTTCATGAGAATCAAATTGTCTAAGGCAGAGAACCCCGGGGAGGAATGGAACAGGAAGACACACACACACACACAGAGTGGGGGAGAAAGATGGAGGCAGGGGGGAGAGAGGAGAGAGACAGAGACAGAGACAGAAATAGAGAGAGGGAGAGGGAGAAGGTTAGGGAGTCTGGGACAGTTTCCTGTTTTATCACTGTTTTGGTTTATGGTGTTGAAGGCTTCAGACGTGAAATGTTTCAGAGAGCTTCTCTTTAAATTCTCCTTATGGGTGTCGCACGCATGCCTACCCTATAGAAGGCGGTATGTCTGGGGTTATGTATCGGCATTTCAACTTTCCTAATGCTCACAGAGGCTGCAAACAGAAAACGGAGGATACCGGATTAACTGTTAATTAGAGGAACGGTTAAGATCGACAATGAGCAGCTCCTGATAAAGTGTTTTCTTCATTGTACTCAAGTGCTTAAAGATGATTCACAGCCAAGAGTTGTTACATCTGTTTGTCTTTAATATACACTGAACAGACAGCTCACCAAAGGCTGCAGAACAGGGGATGTACAAAGTACAGAATGCATCCCTCCGACACTTCGGGGTCTTCAAGCGAACTCCTGCATTGCTGAAATTTCAGTCTTCACAACCTTGGTCCCTTCTCTTGTCCCCAAAAGTAGGTCTGAGTTCTCTGAGACTCACTGTTCAGAGGCCTCGGCTAAAGGGTTATTATTGAATTCTTTATAGCTATGACGTCCACAAACGCCATCCAAATCCAGTTGTTTAAATGAACTTTTTAGCACTTTTTACAAAAATTGAACTTTTCCTCACATCTTGGTCCTCACACTTTTAGGATTGTGAAACTACAAGGAGGTATACACTGAAGACATAAGCGGTTATAATAAGTCCTAAAAATGCTTCCTTTTCCTCTCTCCACCCCGGAACTCCCGCCTACTCCTCACCCAGTGATTGGTCCCTTGAAATCTTTATTCATTAGGGGCGTGCCCTGCCACACCTAGGGATTGGGTAATGGTTTCTACTCTAAATGCTTTTACAAGGGGGACTGGGATTACAGCTCCGAGTTCTACAGACTTTGTGTTTGTGTGGGGATTACAGCTCCGAGTTCTGCATTGTTTGCATTTGTGCGACCCTGATCTCGATCCCAGCCATCAACAAAGCAACAGCAAACAGAATGCCAGCAAGGACCACCGAACTGCTTGCAGATCGCTCCTTAGTCCCCAGTACGCTTATCAGAAGCAATTACTTTTCAACTGCAACTGACTTAAAGCATTTTCCTCTTCCCTTCCTTTTATAACCAACATGCCAGAAATTAGATGAAAATGTGAACCTAACTGCGCCCTGTTTACTGATTTCTCCCTTCTCCCAAAGAAAGTTAAGGAACTTTCTTATTCAATTTTGCTACAGAAAAAGCTAGTTTCCAAGAAGTAAATCTATACAGCTCAATGTGCTGTTGCATAACTTTCTGGAGGAATATGTTGATGTCGTGAAGCATATGTATACTGAGTTTGATTGTTAATCAAATGTTTGAAGTTATTTTATTAATTAGCTGTTTGTTTGGTTTACCTGCTGATTTGTAACTACAACTCACCTGCATTTCCTAGCTGCCAACAGGAATTTCCCCCCTCAATATTTAAGGGAACCCCTGCACCACTGTGGGATTCCAGTCTCCTCAGCCCTGGCCCCTTCCCCTTCTATAGTTTACAGGCTGCAAAGCCCTTCATATGCTTTCATTTATTCCTGGGGCTAAAGCCTGCGATCATCACTTCCCAGACATGGCCTCTGGGCTGGTTCTGCAGCCATCTGCATCCAAGAAGCCACCCATCCCAGGAGGATGACATCCATCCCAAGAGGAAAGATTTGCCAGCCAATCATTTAAAAGAGCAACAACAAAAATCCTTAACAGCTAATAATGTAATGTTTGATTTAATTTAGAAGAGAATGTTAGATCTGATGTGGAAGAGAACACGATCTCAATTTGGACAACCTGGATATGGGCCCTGGTAATATGTTTATCAAATTATGAAGCAGGCAAAGTGGCTAAAATTCCAAACACATTGCATACCTAAAATTTATATAGAAATACTCCCAATGAACGTCGTAAACTTTCCAAATGCCATTATTTTAATGGGCTTGCTTTTTAAATTTTAGTGTGTGTGTGTGTGTGTGTGTGTGTGTGTGTGTGTGTGTGTGTGAATGTGAGTATGGGTGCCTGCCAATGCCAGTAACGGATACCAAGTCCTATAAAACTGAGGTTACAGATGTTGTAGGCAAAAGAATGTGACTTCTGGGAACCAAACCTGTGTCCTCTACAAGGAACCCACTAAGCCACCTCTCCAGGTACATGATGATGATGGTGGTGGTGGTAATGATGATGGTGGTGGTGGCGGTGATGGTGATGGTGGTGGTGATGAAGGTGGTGGTGATGATGGTGGTGATGGTGGTGGTGGTGATGGTGGTGGTGATGGTGATGGTGGTGATGATGGTGGTGATGAAGGTGGTGGTGATGATGGTGGTGATGGTGGTGGTGGTGATGGTGGTGGTGATGGTGATGGTGGTGATGATGGTGGTGATGATGGTGGTGATGATTATGGTGGTGGCAGTGATCGTACCTACTTTTGTTTCTATATAAAACCCATCGTCACTCTACACTGACCTAGATCCTCTGGGGTCACTAGGACAAAGAGCAACATTTCAAGACTGAGAGGGTGGTATGGACCTTTAAGCCACTAACTGACCAGACCTTGGGTCCATTGCGGGCTAATGTTCAGTTGGGTGGGTTTAGGGGTATGTACAGGCCAGTTAATCATGACTTATAACTGACAACTTCAACGGAGTGATGGGAACATTCTCCTCCTTCATGCCAATGACAGAAGCAGCCACCCGTTATTAAGGAAGTCCACGAGTCATCAGCTGCTTATGCAGAATATTCTGGAGACAGAGTATTTTTTTCTGAAGATATTGAAGGTGTTTTGTTGGACCATATATTCTGCCTATATAATATAAACCCAGGGTACAGGCCAAAGGAAATCCAAATCCAAGCGAAGAAAGCCGAGAACTGAGTCTCAGGTAGAGTTTGGTTTTAACCAGAATGATCTTGGCTTTATATGAGTGTCCTCAGAGAATAATGATTCTCAAGTGTCTGCTCTGCTTAAGCACGCTGCTGGACGTGAGGCATGGCGAGACTGATTTATCAGATATTCATTTAAGAAATAGTCAGTTAAAATAATTAATGTGTAGTGAACTCAGCTGTAATGCCTTGTGTTTAATTTTTCACAGCCCATACCATTAGAAGAATAATATATTTCCCAGTCTGAATAGCATAATTTTACCTATCAAGTACAATGACATCATTATAGAGGTGTGTGTGTGTGTGTGTCTGTGTCTGTGTGTGTCTGTGTGTGTGAGTTTGTGTGTGTGTGTGAGTTTGTGTGTGTGTGAGTGTGTGTGTGAGTGTGAGTGTGTGTGTCTGTGTGTGTCTGTGTGTGTCTGTGTGTGTGAGTGTGTGTGTGAGTTTGTGTGTGTGTGAGTGTGTGTGTGTGAGTGTGTGTGAGTGTGAGTGTGAGTGTGTGTGTGTGTGTACACTAATGGGTACACTCACCACACACAGGCTAAGTGCTGGAGTCAGAGTTGGACACTGAATGTATTCATTGGTCATCTCTCTAGTTTAGTATTGAGATCAGGCCTTTGACTGGGCACCAGAGTCCAGCCGTTCCAGGATGCTGTCTGTCTAGCGACACTGGGGTGTCTTGGTGCTGGGGTGACACAGATCTGGAAAGACTATGGTTCTCATGCTGGCACCAACAGCGGACTCCTCACCCAGTCAATGATCTTCCCAGCTTCAATCCTTGACTGAGTCAGGAGAAAATATTGAGTGATTCTACCTTAGAGTTTTATGTTATTTTTTTTTCTTCTTCTTTTTCCTTTTTCTTTTTTTCGGAGCTGGGGACCGAACCCAGGGCCTTGCAGTTGCTAGGCAAGCGCTCTACCTCTGAGCCAAATCCCCAACCCCATGTTATTTTAAATAGTGTTCTTGTCTACTAGATTACCCCGTAAAGTGAATCTGTCCTTTTGGTTACTACAGAATAAGATGTATTATATACACAATAATCTTCTCTGTAAGAGTATTTGTAATATGTAATATTGCAGTGTATTTTATATGCACATATACTATGAAGTCGTATCTGTGTAAAATTATATTAAATAAGTAACAATACAGAGGTTATACTTAATTCAATGTTATGTTCAGTGAGTCCAGTTACATAGTGCTACGTATAATCTATACATAAATGCATAAACGTCACAGGCACATGTATCTTTAAATGATGGCTTTCTGTTATCTTAAGGGATCGTTTGGCATACAAGGGGCAGAGAAAGAGAATCTCAAAAAGATAAAAACAAAAACAAAAAAAAAACCAGGAAAACAAACTAGTAAGATTTATCTTCTAAAATTCTTCTCTTGGATTATTAATTAAACAATGTAAACCAAACCAGCAAATGTCTGTAATAAGTCTAATCACCTGATTATTCTCCACAGGAGGGAGGCCGCTCACTTTAATATGTATTCTTAGTGAGTTAATAAAGCTAATGCGTAAAATAGAAAGCCAGTTAATTAACCTATATCTGATCAAAATACTGCTTGGGATTTTTTTTTTTCTGGCCTCGCGTAGCCTGTGCTATAGTTAAACTTACAATGTAGCTAATATAACCCTGATTTCCAGTCTTCCCATCTCCACCTCCAGAGTGTTGGGGTAGCAGGCATGGTGCACTACCATATGTTTTTAGGAAGTGGTGGGCTTCAAATGCAGGGCTTTCTGCAGGACAGGCGGTCCATGGGCTGGGACACAACACCCAGTTTCTACATGAAGTTTTCCCTAACCATAAGACATCCTCCACAGCGAGTTTCACAATCAGAACCAAGAGCAAGAAGTGCCAAAGTGTGGATGCTTCCTGCACCATCACAGAAAGGGTTTGTAAATGAAGCTCATATACACATGCATATACACATGCACACATGTGAGTGTGCACATGCATACACACACACACACATGCACATAAACATGCACATACACATACTCTGCAATACACAGTGTCTTTCCGCCAACTGTGGTCTGCACAATTCCTAAATCAAGAGTATCAAGCCTAATCTAGAAAAATAAACACTGACAAATCCTACCTCTCCATTCCATAATCTTTCTGGATATGGAGTCCTTCTCCAAAGAAGTCCAAGAACATGGATTTATTTTTCCTATTGCCTATGTTATCTAGACATGCTCCTACAATGGGCTCTGAGCACAAAGTACTTCAAAAAAGGGGCCGTGAGATGAGGGTGTGCAAGCACCATGCTTAGTAGGACTGTAAAATCCCCACCCTCAAGGGGCTCAGAATCTCAGGGGGTTGATGGTAGCATTTCCTAAGAGCTGAGCTGCTATTGAGAGCATTGGTCGGGGTGCCCCGAAGTCACTCTCAGTGAGCTAATCTGGTCTTTATAGAAGTGGTTCTTGGGTAGAAAGCATTGCACAGGGTGTCAGGACGGAACGGTGGAAGGAAGAAGGCAGAATCACTGTACAGAGGAGGAGGAATGAGGGAAATGAGGGAAATGAGGTAAGATGGTGAATCAGAAGGTGGCACCCTTAGAGCTTGTTGTGAAAGGATCAGGACAGGTGAGGGGGACTGGCTCCCAGAATGCCGTGGGAAGACAGCAAGGCACCTCCTTTGGACATTTCTATCTTTATGTTTTGATTCTTAAATCCACTCAGAGTTCTAGAAGAGATCTTGCTGTCACTCATACTTTTCTTCAAGGTCTGAGGAGGCTGCAACTCGTGCTCTTCAGGGTGCTGTGTGATCATCCTGGATCCACCCCCACCCCCACCCCAGTTAGAAACTTTTCTTCAATAGTTTATGCCATAACAGAAGAGCACTCGGCCCCTGGTGGTTTAATTGTGGGTTTTCTTGTATGTGCGTCCCATTACGTTGCACAAGGCTTGCATGGGTGTTTTGTATGCCGTCTTCCTTCCTCCCGTTTGGTATCCAGCGTATCATAACTCATCTCCCGAAACAGGGCTAGAAGCCACAGCTACGTGAAACACTTCATTACATCGTTTTAAAAAATTACATAAGGCAGGGAAGAAACATATTGCTTCTTCCAGGCAAGGTCCGAAGTCGGCTGCTTGGGGCACATTGACAGTATTTCTTTCAAATGGGGGAGGCCATCTTTCCTCTCCTGCTCAACCGTGATGTAAACAAGTCCTGTGCTATTAACTGTGGGCCTTAAGTAGACCTGTGTTGTTTCACTGAGGCTCAGCACCATTTTGAAGGCATACTTTTGTAAAACACTTTTAATATTTCCCTTTGCCCAATCAAATTCTCAGTGGGCTGCCTCAGACTCTAGAAAACAATGTAGTTATGCAAGGGTCGGAAAGTTCATGTTTCAATAGCTAAAAGCCACGTTACTGACTTAGAAAGCATCCCCGTTTTCCCTCAGTTGGGCTGCGCTGACAAATGCAACTTTTCGAAGCTGGATATGATGTAGATTTAAGCCACACGTGGTGGTGACAAACGGTTCAGTGGCTGCTATCACTGGACTGCTTTGACATAAGCATGGTCTCTCTGTTTACTTATCTTTATTCATTCATTTTTTGATATTTTATTATTGCCTGGTTTTCATGGGTGTTTTGCATGCAAGTATGTCTGTGCCCGACACGTGCGTCTGATGCCTGGGCAGATCAGATCACCTGGGCAGAGTTAGGAGATGCTGTGAGCCACCTTGTTGGTGTTGGGAATGGAACACTTGTCCTAGGGAAGGACAGCCAATGACCTTTTAAACACTGAGCTCTCTCTCTCCAGTCCTGGTTTAGGTCTCTCTTTATTGATTTGATTCCAAGTGTATAAATTACTTTCCTTGATGTAACAGGTCATAATTCTAGTTCGGTGTAAATCTGTCAATCCCAATGAAAAGTGACAGCCAAAATGTACCAAACCACAATCACTTGGCCTTTCTCTCAGAACCCAACTGGACTGAACCGGAATCATCATTCTTAGATAAAGTGATAGCCCAATCTATAAAAATTGGCACCAGAAAATTCCACCGTTTGACCCAAAATTCCTGCCTCGTCCTGTACACACAAGGGGCTGACCTCAGTACTGGGCTCCTGCCGACTTAAAATGGAACTCTGATCCCCAAAGCCTTGCACGGTGAAGTATAGAAAACACAGATCGGTACCTATTTGTGGGCACTCCTGCCACCGTCACAACGCTTTTAAAGCACACTTCGTGGCAGCATCTCCTCTCACGTTATTTTAAGTGCTACTGGAAATAAAATGCCACAAGAGAAAGATTCTTTTTCTTTTGCAACACTTCATCCATTCTATTTCTGGTTGCAAATCCCCCCCCCCATTTATGAAATATCCACAAAAGCCATCAAAACTGCACAACGGAAAAGCTCAAATTATAAAACAGACAAGAAAAAAAAGCAAGGTCTCTCAGTTCCTGGAAAGGCCGCTTAGATGCCGGTCTCCAGTGCTATCCAAGTACTGGAAATCATTTCACCATATATTGCGCTAGAGCCGAAGCCAAACACAATCTGCAGTTTTATGAGGACTATAGTATTAGGTGTGTTTGGAAGTAGCAAATAATTGGAAAGAAAGTAAATTTGTATCTAGCTAAGTGCTTGAAGTTTTCCTCCTTACGTTGGTAGTATTTAAGTTGGAAAAGTAACATTTATTCTTTTGTCTGTATATAGACAAAAACAACTCATCTTTGTCCGCAGAAAAACACAATTGCTGAGTGTATCTTCAACTTCCTGTGCATAGTTGGAAGAGTCGCTTCCGAGGCTGATGGATCTTATATTTTTCAAGTCCTGTGGCTCTCAAGGTAGGTGGTATAACCAAGGAGGTCCAATTAAATTACCTACGAGAAAGGCACATTCTTCCCTGTCAACCTCAGGTACCTAGGGGTTACCTATGTCACAGGGTATGTGTGCCCAGATCTCAGACTGTAGAGACCTCAGAGGTGAACTTTGACCTTTCAAACTCAACAGACTCTACACTCACAGTTACTCTGATGCATCCATTTAGACTGCATCCTTTTCCCTCTACATTTCATGCTAATTTGCTGATATATCTTTATATGTAAATATAAACACACATATATGTCTGCATGCATAAATGTATATATTAAGAATAACTGTCTTCTTCCAGTTATATTAGCAATAAAGAGAAATGATATATAGTGATCCAAAACTCCAAGGTTGCAAGTTTTCGGGCTCTGGATTAAAATAGTCTCCGTTTCTATGGTGATGCCTAGACCAACACTTGGCGGTGGGGTCCGGAGAGTCTCTGTGAGTTTGAGGCCATCCAGGTCTACACAGAGAGTTCCAAGTCAGCCAGGGCTGCACCGTGAGCCTCTAGGTCTCCTTAGGTGAACTCTGTATAATTAGTGTCACTTCCAGAGTGTAGGTGCAGGAGTAGATATGAAACAGATACACCTGAAAATACTTCACACTGCAGAATACAATATGATAACACAGGCATGGCTGTATCATCATAAGTGAAATATCAGCGAGACAAAATAAATACTAAGAACCTTTGAAAGTATGTGATTAGACAAATCATGTCACTAACATCTGGCCAGGAAAGTTACCTTTTTTATAGCTACTTTATACAAATGTTACAGAAGTTTATAAAGAATGTGTTTGATAAGATTCATTTTATTTTATGTGTATGTGTGAGTGCACACATGTACATCTGTGTACTATGTGCTGCCAATACATGTGTAGATATGAGCATGTATGTTATTGTACTACAGAAGTCAAAAGAGGATCTAGAATGCTCAGGTCCTGGAAATATAACTTATAACTGCTAGACCGTATCTCCAGTCTCTCATTGATTTTTAAATTGATGCTCCAAATAGATGCTTAATTGTTGAAATCATATTAAGAATGTAAAGCTTTGGATAAATTTCAAATCAAACATATATATATATATACATACATATATATGCATATGCATGTATATATGCTGTTTTCCTAGGTATAAAGATGAGACGTTTCATCTATACACAGACAACGGTATAGAAGCTAACTTTTCAAGTTATGTACTATCAAAATAACAAGAAAATTTGTGAACACTTAACGAGATGCAAATTTATTTTCCTTCAAATTATTTGCTACTTCCAAACATATGTAATGATATGCTGGTACATATAATTTTTTGATATGCAGGTTTGCATTTGCCTAAACGCCATGATACATGGTATCAGCAGTGCATACAACGTGTATTGAGTTGTCTATCTTTCTGAAATAAAATGAATGCTGCAGAGAGCACATTCTGCTTTGGTTTATGGACTCACGCCCTGTGTGAGAGTCGTGCATGCTCTTGAATGCTGGGCCTTCTCCCCAGACCCTCACCAGGGTACGCATCCATAGACTCTTGTATTCACTGATCTATAGCAGCTACATCTTTCCAGGGCTGAAAATTGAATTCAGAGCCTTGCTCTCCATGCACTGGTTAAGTACCCAATCAGAGAGCTACTACTCCTTGGCCCTTGTGGTTTACTCTGGGTCTCACCCTAGAGCTAAGTTGGCCTTGAACTTGTGAGCTTCCTGCTTCACTACCAGGTGCTAGCACCACCAGAGTTTTACCATGGTGCCTGAGCGACAAAGAGTCTGTGGTATTGTCCCCGTCCTTGCTGTACTTCTAATTTGACCATGAAGACATCAATGCTAGGTTCCCACTGGTATCGAACTAGTACGACTAAAGAGAACCTTGCAATTCGCCTCATACAGGTGGTTATCATACCATCGATTATATTTTAATTGAAAATAGTAGCAACCAAAGCAGACTTGATAGAGTGATTGCACTTTAAAAAAAAAATAGGGACTGCTAAATAAAATCCCCCTTCCCACGGCGAGCCACACGTGAGGGTTTCTCTGTATCCTTTTGTCGCACTGGCCCTGTAGGCCTGGGCTGTAAAGATCAGCCACGTAGCCCGTCTTCAGCTCCTACAACTGTAATGGACAATGATGTGTCAATCAATACATATTTGTCAAATCAAACTGTCCTGTCCCTCCAGTGGCGATGGATGTCAGCAGTGCTCAAATTTCAGAGTGTTCCTAAGGATGTCTTGCAAAGATGATTCAAATGTGAATTCCCTGGCCTAGGAGCTTAGAACAGACAGCAATCTTGCCTTGGGTGCAATGTTTTCTGAGGCTACCCTGAGGAAGGCAAACGACCGTCGACTGTGACAAATAGGCAGCGTGCCACCCCTCATCACAGGCTCAGAGAGCATCGCAGAAACAGGAGGACAGCAAGAGACAGGGGACTGAGGTATAGGTGGCAAGACAGTGACTTCTAGACATGAGAGGGCAGCTGCATCCTTGGAACTTCAACAAAATGGCCTCCCGATCAAGGTCTGCAAAGTGGTAACACCAACCGACATGCGTTTGTGGACGGGGAAAGTCTCACAAGACCCCATCCCCAGGTGAAGCACCTCAGGCAACCACTGGCTGCTGAGACAGGGTGAGTCAATTGTCTCCTGGGACAAACCTCTGAGGCCGGGTGGTCAGCATAAACACATGCACATGTATGTGAGCAGCACTGAGTGGACCAGATAGAGTCTACAATACAGGTATAAGTATGTCTGTGTGTGTGCTCATGTGCACACATGCACATGTGAGTAATAATAATTAAAGAAGTCTTCACGAGTTTGACAGGGAGTGGGGGGAACACAGGAGGAATTGGAGGGAGGGGGATGGGAATGATTGGGATACACAAATACACTGTATAAATTTGTTTGGGGAAATTGAAAGAAGTGCTCAGAATGTCATTCGAAGCCTTTCCCCATCCAGACTTAGTGGTGCGTGCGTGGCCTTCCTGATCCACATGATAAACTCAGACCAGCCAGGAGTATACCCTAGGGTCTGTATGATCGGTAATCCTCCACTGTTAAATTCTTCCTTCTGTTAATGCCGGTCTGATAGCTGGCCTCCTCTGCCAAACTTCTGAAGAAGTCTCTTCTCCCATCCCTAAGCACTCCTACTGGCCACGTTTTTCTTCTTTGAGACCAGAAAGAAGTGACTGACTTGCTCAACGGTCTGCCTTTCCCCACCAAACTGCCATGTCTTAAGAGAAACAAAGTATTTTATGGGTGGTGGTGGGTGCTTTTGCCTAGAGCCAAATGTGGGAGACCACAGGTGTCCCGTCACATGGGAGGGATCAGTGGGTGGTAGATACAACGTCTTGACTAAGGAACACTGAAGAAGGAGCCCTTTGGAGACAAACAGAAGAACAGAGTTGAGAAGCAGAAACCACCTCAACGTGGTGCTGCCAGGGCTCCTGACAGAGAGACCAGAATGACTGAACAGTTTGCTTGCTTAATGTGCTGACTAAGTTTTCATCTTGCTTGATCCAGTTCGGATTGGATTTCCATGTCACTTGCAAATGACCACGCTGTCTCTCATTCAGCAGGAAAGATGAAGTGCCGGAAAGCTAGCGAGAGTCCCCTGAAGAAGAAACCTTATGGTGATGGAGTTATTCTGAATTAGATATGGGGTGTTGGTTTGCTGCCATTCCACGAGTCGAGGCAGAGGTGAAAAGGCCTTGCGGCCGGGGTATTGGACTAAGCAGCCTTCTCTGTCTTCCTTGCCCTTTGTGTCAGTACCTCCCTTTCTCTCAGAGTGTTCTATTTCAATCGTTTCATGCCCATGTCTATCTCGATTTAATCACCGTATTAATTTATTTTTCTTCTCTATCATGCAATGTTCGACAGCATTAATAGTGATTTCTGTTCTTTCAAGGGGAGAGTCCAGATAGAAATCCAACAAATGCGTGCACACATATACCCTGTTTTCCAGGGAACTTGAGTAACATTAGCTGGCTGCCAATGTAGGAATAAATGTCTGCTTCGGTGCCTGTCTGTGAGAAGGGCCACCGACTTTTGCCTATTTCATGAAGAGGGATGTCTAAGCAGCCTGTGTACAAACTGATCAAGAGACCAACTCTAAAATTTCACTTCTTTCTCTATGGCAACAGTCCCCGTCTGCACTGTCTGAAGAGGATGAGAGGGGCCCAGGTAGCAAGTTTCTAATGAGAGCCTGATCAGTTATGGAGGGTGGAAGACTATTTTGGCTGTCTCGACACATGTTTTTAGAACTATATGTCAATCCCCCAGAGGAAGGGACACAGGTGACTGTGCTGGGCTCTCTTTCTCTGCCAGGGGAAAAGGGGAACAGCCGGTCAGCTCAGCCAGGCTGTTCTGGGAGCCTGCTCTTCTATGGGCCTCCATTTTCTTTCCCTAAAGGACTTAGGTTTGACTAGCCCACCTTTCCTGCATTCAGCTGCCTCAAACAAGATGCCCTTCTGTCAGAAACTCTCCTCTGGGTTGAGCCCAGGAGCGACAGGACAAGTGATATTGATAAAACATTGCCCAGTGAATCTGTCTAGGCAGACCAATCCCCGACAGCCTTTCCTTCCTGTGGTTTGTGTTATTAGAGAGATTTGGCTTGTGTCGCCATGATGTGCTTGAGGCACAAACCATTCTAAATATCAGCAGAATACCAACAGAGCCCAGGCCAGAGGGATGCAAAGGCCATTTCCTCAACCCTCCCTGGCTCTTTTCCCTTTATATCTAATGCAGAGGATGTGACTGGGCTGTCCTTCCTTTATAATTTGTGTTGTTTTTCCAACACAAACATGGCTCCCACCACTTTTCCGGGGTCCTAAGAATATATTGCCGGGTGACCTGTTTGGACATTTATAGTCCTGGAGCTGAGAAAGCCTGTGGTTAGGCATCGAAGCTGCAGGAAGGATTCCCTGAACAGAGCAGAGAGGGAAGGTATGGAGTGCATCCCAGGGCTTAAATACGAACACTTCAATTAACATGTTCCAGTTGAGTAACAAGAAGCCGCAAAAAGAAAACCACTTAAAAATCACAGGGTGATCATGCTATATCCGCCGTAAATCTGTCCCAACCCAGGAAGTGCTAATGAGAAGGGCCACACTGACAGTGAGCTCTACGGGGTGACTCTTCAATGAATGCACCTTGCAAGCACGATGCAGCCACAGCGCATTTCAAAGGCTCACGTACATTGAAATACAGACAGTGAAGATGGTGTGTTTGGTAGGTCTTCCACACAGCACCATGTATCTCTCTGGAGCAAAGTCCCCGGGAGACTCTGGAATTTAATTGACTTTCCAAAGAGTGGATATAAAAAACTTGGCCAATTCCAATGGGGTCTTAATCAGCTGAGGCTAAAATATTATTCTGCTCCGAAGTTGAAGGAGAGATTGGATATGTGATGGTACCAGGCCCAACGACTCAAAGATGGCTCCGTGGAGTTAATTGACACTGATGTACAGTGATTATTCACAGCCCCTTACGTCTGAAGACCATTTCAGCAAGTGCAAGTCTTCCTGATACAGCAGTGCTGGCCCCGGTCTAGTGAGTTTTGATGCTCTGAGATAATGCTTGACTGTGTTACCCGGGAGAAGAAGCACAAGGGCTGTGATCTCGGAGTGTTCTGAGGTCCTCTGCGTCTCAGAGAGACATTTCCAGGACGATTGCCATTCAGACGTTTCCATGGCTGTGTGAGGTGTGAAAGCTCATAGGTCTGAGAGCTCATACACATAGTTGCAACCACATTAAGTAGCACTTTGGACGTTGCGTGACGAAAATGCTATTGTGCTGGTCTTAGCTCTTCCTGGTTCATCTCAAACTCATGAGCTCTCCTGAGGTAAAGGATGCTTCCAGGATGGTAAAAGTAGTCAACTTTAATAAAAAGAAACGAAACAGACTAGGCTCCACAGAACGTGCTTGCCACCGCAGCCCTCGGGAGGCGCCAGCACAATAATCAAGAACTCAAGGGTAGCCTGGGCTACAAAGCAAGTTAGAATCCAGCCTGGGCTCCTTGAGACCCTGTTCCAAAAACCATAAAAATACAAAAAGCTAAAAAAGGGAGCAAGCAAACAAAAACTTGGCGCAAATACGCATATACGCAAAAGAAGTAACAGCATCAAACAGCATTCAACTCCAGCAGCAGCAAAACCCCTGGTTAGACTTGGTTAGGACTGGACTGAGAACCATCAGTTTACATTCCTACTTTTCTTTTCCTCCCACTTGGCATTATCAGAACCTGTCTGGAGTCACTAAAAATGCTGTCATTTTCCAAATGTATGGCTAACCAGTCTTCAATCAAGACATCACCCTCTCTGCAGAGCATTAAATCATCCTGGGAATATGTGTAGCTGTGACTTAAGAGCGTTAAACTGCAAACCCATTCCTGCAGATAAGATACGAGGGAGTGTTTACTTGATGGCCTCAAAGTACGTGATTTGGTCCCATTAAAAAAGAAATGGCATCCGTTAGAAGTCATGGGCAGGGTGGGTACAACCCACTTCCTCTCTGCGGATCAGATACCCACAAAGCTCTAACTCTTGCCTGAGAAACTGAAGCAGCCTTTACAATGGCGTTACAGTTGCAGTGGAAAGGAACTGATTATGTCTGCCCAGATAGCCGGGGCTGGCTCAGGCTCTGTTGGACAAGCATTTCTTTCCCTTGTCCTAACTCTCCGGGTCTGTGCCTGAGCACATGGGGACATCTCTGCTGGAAGGATTTGAAAAGGACAATGACAACAACACAATTGATTTGGACAATCTATGTGTTCTTGCCAATGACGCGGGCTTGATGGTGGTGGTGGGTGGGGTCATGTTGATGAGGGTCATGGCGAGGTTCAAAAGAAAAAGCACCCAGGAATTCTCTGCTGTCCTCAGCTCGGTAACTGTGCTGGTGGTTGCAGGAGGTCCACATGTCTCTGTCAAACCCTAAGAGGTATTCAATAATAAGGGGTACAAGTTGACCCTAAAATTTCCCCAAGAGGTGACTCCTTTTGTAATGAAAAAAAAATCACTTAAAATATGAATCTTAGGCATTTATCCCAGCTAATGAGGAAATCGTTCTGTGGTGGAGAAGCTGGCCTGGCTCTCAAAAGTCTAGAGAATGTGCAGCGAGTGACTTAAATAAACAACGTGTGGTACTGAGAAGTGGGATGCCGAGCACATCCTCCATCAGTCTGCTCCGTAGCACAATCTAGACGGTAAACAAATTTAAACATTCGTTAAGGCGGACAAGCATATTTGAAGCAAGATTGGAAATCCACCATCGTGGAGTAGCAGTGTGCTAAACTCCTTCCTACAGGAAGGCAGAATCCCTTGTACAAAATGGGAGATTTCATAATTTTATCCTTTGTTGTTTGCCAACATCTACCTGTTAGAATGGGCTATCATGTTGCATTTAAGCTGAGAGACTGTCCATGGGGAGCTAAATGTGTTTGCCTTCGTGGATTGATGTAAGACAGCTGTGAAGTGGGATCTGCAGGGAAGACTTCAAAACCTACGTGCAAGGTAAGCGTCGGTGTCCTTGGACATATTGAAACTCACCCATGGTCTTAACTCTCCACTATATACCCTCTGGCAGATTAAACACTGAAAATATATCTATCTACATCTATATCTATATCTATATCTATCTATATATCTATATATCTATATATCTATATCTATATCTATACCTATATCTATATATTCGGCATGTTACTAATTAAGCCAAGGCATTAAAGCATTGGGCAGTGACACCACTTCAGGCTTTGATGAGGACAGCACATGGCAGTGACACGAAGGACAGGAAAACCGGTGCTCGTAAATGCAGACCTTGAATAGACCAGCCATTGTCTAGAATTTTCTCCGTTACAAAATGCAGTTCCCACACACCGTTTTCAGACTTGCGCTGTGAGTCCTCTAAAGCTTTCTTTATCATTTAATATTATAAATAATTGCGTGTCTAGGCGGCAGTTCAAAGCTCAGTATAGCACTTGTACAACACCCCAGGCAGGTCAGGTGACCTTTCTCCAATCCTGCTCTCTCTGGTGCTGAGGACAGACAAAGTGATACGTCTGTCATACGCCATTACCATTAGAACAGAATCTTGTTCTTTTATTACAACTGAACTCCGCCAGATCTCTCAGCAGGAATGCTAAGTGAAATCAATGTCTTGGATTTCCAGGCTGAGCTTGGAGGTCACAGCCACTCTGTCATTTCTCAGTATTATCCTTTCTCGCGAGCGCACACACTCCCTGAGCCTCCAACTGGCACACAGCAGATTGAAAACAGCATGCATCAGAGGACTCATGCTGCACAATTTTACAGTCTTTTGGAGCCCCTCCTTTTGATCCCCCCTTCCATGTTTTTCTTTTCTCTTTGCAAATTGCAAATAAGTTTTGCTATGTCCTCTGGAGTTGGGAGTCAGAGGCAATGGTGCACCCAGGAGGAGGGTAGGTGATACAACTCAGAACATACACTTCACTTCTGACAGCTGTCAGGAAGAGCAGTGTCCATCTGCCGTCCCATGAATTTGATACGTGACTCCACTGCTCTAAAGAGTAAACATCCTTGTGACATAAGCTACCAGTTCTATTTCTGTCAAGTAGGTATGCACACAAAGGCCTTGTATTACTGTGTGATGGTAAGACAGGCATAAGAAGTTGCAGGACAACAATGCCCACCCTCCCCTCCCCCAACACACATGCAGAGAAACAGAGACAGAGACAGAGACAGAGACAGAGAGACTATTTCCCAAGATACTAATGCTGACTGTGTAGAAACATAAATATGCTAATCAAGGGATGTCCGTGAATACATTAGCTCTGTGGAGTCTCAACAGGCATCATGTTATGCGCAGACATCATTTCTGGGCTATGAGAGGGCAAGCGGGTTCTGTTGATTTATTACTAGTTGTAACTTGGGGAACTACAATCAAAGGGTGCAACTTAGTGCCTTGGCTTTTTTTTTTTTTATTTTAATTCACCATATTTTTCTGATCGACTAAATCAGCACGGGAACATCTTGGAATTCTTTCTAACGACAACAGGAGTGGCAAATGGCGTGCTAGGGGACACTGGGCAAGCGACACATTTTTATAAGATTGCGTTGATATCGAAAGAAAAGAACACTATTCTTGGTTAAATCTTGATATACGTCGCTACAACTGTGGGTGGGAAGAAGGGTACCCATTGGTTTCTTCAGCTTTATGTGATAGGGAATTCATGAAGGCTGACTTCTACAAAGTAATTCACTTCGAAGATAAACCATAGAATACATGTTTACATTATGTAAATCGTGGTAATTGAAACACAATCTATGTTTTCCCTTTTGGGAACTGAAGAGAGGCGTACAGAGCTGTAAGATTGGGAAGAAGTTTAACGCTGCTAAAACAATTGTTCTCTTTCGGTGTGTGTGCTGAATTCGTAGGCTTTTATGAGTAAGTAAAACCACTTGGCCCACTGAGCCTCTTCCCAACCACAACACAAAGGGCCCTCAGTGGCTTTGGCATTTGCCATTGTCACCTAGGGAAAGGCCATTGTGCCAATCGCCCAGCCAGCCTGCGGATGGATGGACGGATGGACAGATGGCTGAATGACCGGAGACTAAGCAAAGGTAAAGATGAAGTGGCCGTCTGGACTGAAAGCTCTTTTCGTGATTTGTGTGAGTGAAATGGTTGAGAATATCTGAATGTTAGACTTTTCACCTAGAAGTAAGGGGGGGACCCACTAATCGTGTCAAACAGAAACCGGTCTGTGAACCTGAAAGGAAATACCTTAATGCAAAACACTGGTATGGCTCAGGATGTGGAGGGAAATTAACACATTGAGGGAGAGAAACGGACTCAGCCCTTGCAGAGGCATCTGTGTAAAACAAGGGCTCTGAGGCCACTTGCCTTTATTTTGCTTACAATGTATCCGTAAATGCAACATTTTAAAACTGCTAGCACCAGGCGCCGTCACAATACTGCTTTAGAATGAAACTTGATTTGGTAACTTGTTATAATTGCCTCTGAGCTCTGGCTTTACGCATGTCCGAAATTATAGATAGAAGCAGGTCTGCCCTTAGACAGGAAGCAGAGGGCATGTGAGGTCCACCAAACAGCAGAAGTGATTTGAAAATGGCATATGTCCCCGCCCTGCTGTCCCCCAGTGTGTAAGTGTTTTCCCTAGCCACAGTCCCAACTCCCCTGTCAGGCTATGTTTACGTACAAATGTATTCTTCTCATACAGAAAGGGTACGGGGAACCCTGGGAAGGAAGGAGTTGGGAGGCTGCTCTCAAATGACCAAACGGTCCTTTTCTACAGCCTCCTATCTGGAGTTTTACAGTAGCTGAGCTGATGTTCTGAATCCCCATGCCCCTTCAGTATTTCCTATCTTACTCATGTACTTCTTCACACACGTCCAGATTACTCCTCCCCGACTCCCCTAAGGCATTCCCACACTTCATCCATGGGATGGAAGATGACACCGAGTGTCTAGACAACAACAACAACAACAACAACAACAACAACAACAATAATAATAAAGATGCTTGGTGTAAATATTATTAGCGGTGTCAGTTTTCTGGTTAGTACTTTCTAACGGAGTTAGTATTTGCATTTATCTTTTCTGAATGACCACACAAAGCATCCCTCTCTGGCTAGCCTTGCTTGCTTTGCAGAAAGCTTAATACACAACAGCTCCCAGGTGAAGCACACACACACACAAAGTCTTCCACATGACGCTCTCCACTCTCCCCGATGAGAGGAGCCATCTTTAATCCCTCCAGTCTTCCCCCATGTTCCTATGTTCCTAGGCACTAGTTCCACACTCCAAAGCCAGAACTGCGTTTAAATAGTCTCCCAATACTATTATTATCTCCATGCCTTTACATGATAATCTGGGTGGATGTGTGACATATCTAAAATTACAACTCTGCCATCGCCACACTGCGTTATAACAGTTATCGATAGTTTTCAAGAAGCGCTCCATATGTCTCCATTCTACTCACGCTTAGGCTTCTATTTCAGTTGTTTATCCCTTGGCAAACGTTTGCTTTTCTTGCTCAAGCCAATCTCTCCCTCCTAATGACACGTAGTGTACATTTATCTGTACGTGGCTTCATGATATCTATTATCGATTATTCTCTGGGTTGTAAAAGATGGCTATTCGTTTTATAGATAGCTATTTCTAGGGCTATCAACTCACTGGTTCAAAGACGCCCATTTCGGATTTTCATTACAACTGCCAATATGTTTGTTGAGCGAACAAGACGATTATTAGAAATGTAAATTTACGCATGCAGCTACAGCTCCCTCTAAAAGTCTTACCTCCGCATACCCCCTGAGATTAGTCAGCCTGGTGGCTGGAATCTACGAGACCTTCAATAAATACTGTGAACCATAGAAGTTCAAGTGCAAAGACAGATCAGCTTATTGAAGAGGGTACCTTGCTTTTGGGTGGTGGGCTGTTTGTGCTCTTGTCTGTGTGAATGCTGGTAGGAGACACGGCAGCACCAAGGTTGCCTTGGGGTAGGCCTAGGAGCTTCCCTCCTGGAGAAACCTGCATTGCAGCTAGCTGGGCAGCATAGAACTGCTACAGAAGAAAAGACAGAGAGAGGCTGTCAGTCATAACGCAAACACACCCTTCAGGAGCACCGCAGTCGGGTGCACCGTGCTTCCTACATGTTCCCGAGTACACCAGACACGATTAACGGGAGAAGCTGTCACTGTGGTCTATAAATTAGCTTCTCTGGAGAGCGGCGGCAGGCAACACGTAAGCAGGACCTTATCAATGGTACGGGCAGGGGCACCAAACACAAGTGGTCATCACACTCACTCCTTACCGACGGCTAGGAAGCGAGCTTGCTGTGTTGTCTAGGCAAGGCTCCAATCTGTTCTCTCTTAAATTCCCGACTGTGTAAAGAACCCACTTCACAAAGTACAGAGTAAGTTGCTTATCTTCCTTGGTTCAGTTTTGACTTACTGAACTGGGCACCTGGTTTTTCATTTATTTATTTACTTATTTAATTTACCTGTCTGTTTATCTAAGAATTAACTGTATGCAAATTGGGGAACAGGTTGAGCAAGGAAGGAAGGAGAGGACTCTGGGAGGCCAGGTGATCATTCTGCCTGCATTGATCATCAACTGGGTGCTTGCAAGACAAAGTTAATCCACTTCATGATAAAAGCAGACACATCTCAAAATGAAACAAACCTCTCCAAAACATACACTGGTTCTTATTAAATAACAAAGAAAAGCTGCTCCAAGAAACAATTAGCAAATTTAAAGAACACTTCACTTTTATAATATCATCTTCGGATACAGTATCCAACTGAAGAACACTGCTTCACGTTCCAACATGGGCATCAAACATAAAGATTAACACTGTTTCATCTTCATGTATCCTTTGAGACATTTGACAGTCTACATGACAAAGCAATTAACCTTTACAGTGTGTGTGTGTGTGTGTGTGTGTGTATGTGTTTGTATATGTGTGTTGTGTGTTTGTGTGTGTTGTATGTTTGTGTGTGTATGTGTGTGTATGTGTGTTTGTATATGTGTGTTGTGTGTTTGTGTATGTGTTGTGTGTTTGTGTGTATATGTGCGTTTGTATATGTGTGTTGTGTGTTTGTGTGTGCATGTGTGTTTGTGTGTGTGTTGTGTGTTTGTGTGTGCATGTGTGTTTGTGTGTGCATGTGTGTTTGTGTGTGTTGTGTGTTTGTATGTGTTGTATGTTTGTGTGTGTTGTGTGTTTGTATATGTGTGTTGTGTGTTTGTGTGTGTGTTGTGTGTTTGTGTGTATATGTGTGTTTGTATATGTGTGTTGTGTGTTTGTGTGTGTGTTGTGTGTTTGTGTGTGTGTTGTGTGTTTGTGTGTGCATGTGTGTTTGTGTGTGCATGTGTGTTTGTGTGTTGTGTGTTTGTGTGTGTTGTATGTTTGTGTGTGTGTATGTGTGTGTGTATGTGTGTTTGTATATGTGTGTTGTGTGTTTGTGTGTGTGTTGTGTGTTTGTGTGTATATGTGTGTTTGTATATGTGTGTTGTGTGTTTGTGTGTGTGTTGTGTGTTTGTGTGTGTGTTGTGTGTTTGTGTGTGCATGTGTGTTTGTATATGTGTGTTGTGTGTTTGTGTGTGTGTTGTATGTTTGTGTGTGCATTTGCGTTATGCAGGTCTCTCGATTTCCTATTTCGTACTTGTCTGAGATGCAGAGTCCTTTCTGCTCAGTCCCGTGATTCTACAACGATGGTAAGGAGCGGAAGTCCTTAAAGAGAAGGACTATAGGATAGTCATCTGGGAAGAACAATGTCAAAGCAGAAAAGTGTCCAGAAACACAATCTATTCTGCTAAATGGGATCCTACTGAAAGTGACGTGCTGAAAGACAAGTACTGTGGTCACATGACAGTGTACATGAATTGCTTGTAGTTCCTGATCCTCTGATCCAAATGTAAACAGGAAGGTTAGGTCGGTGAGGAAGATTACAGCTAATTTACACGTTAAGTGACAGAGGATGCACTGGGGGAGTAGGAAGCCCCCTCCCTATTGAAGTACACTTACACCATCAGTACCAACCACTACCTTCATATTTATGTGTTGGGGGCAATAATAACATGTCTCACTTCAACCATTGGAAGTGTAAGATTTTATCCCCAAGTCTCGGGTTATATGTAAAGAGGAAAAGAATTTTCTCTATAGCTGAAGACTTCAGAGTTCATGGTTTTTTTCTTCTTTTTAAATCAGAATTGACAAATTTCTCCTGGTTGTGATGAAAACTTGTGCATTATTTCCTGGGATTTGAAAAGTAGATTTTTTTCCCCTTGCCATCATTTTGAGCCATTTATGAGGCTATTTATAATGAAACTGTGTCCTTAGGATACGATTTAGAAAAATTACACACATACCCAATAGAATACATGGACCCATGCATTTGAAAAACAGGAGTTTTCAGTCTAGCCACACAACTGTATTATATTCTGTAATTTTCTGTAGCATTCCTTACTGTGTTCCTGAGAAGAGTCGCACTGGTTGTTATAACTAGAGATATGTGGTAATGATACATAGTCCTGGCTTTAGTATACAATAAAAATGACATTTCACTAATTAATGGAGGTGACACAGGGCATCTAGACATCTGTATACAAATAAAAAAATGTTTAAAAAATACTTCAATAACTTAAAATTTAGTTTTGACCCATAAGAGATTTATTATTATATTTTAAAGCTATTAATTAATCTATCTATCTGTCTGTCTGTCTGTCCATCCGTCCATCTATCCATCCATATATCTATCTATATATCTATCTACCTACCTACCTATCTATCTACCTACCTACCTACCTACCTATCTATCATGATTGTTGTTTAGACTTTTAAATGACTTCATCAATTATGCCTAAGAGGTGATTCAATGATTACTGAACATTATGGGCACATTTGCAACTTTCAAAGAAAATTACAGGGTGTGTATTTA
This sequence comes from Rattus norvegicus, assembly GCF_021556685.1. Lineage (NCBI taxonomy): Eukaryota > Metazoa > Chordata > Mammalia > Rodentia > Muridae > Rattus > Rattus norvegicus. The sequence continues at coordinate 178,957,421 of NC_141537.1, forward strand.
AAGTTAAAAGGATAAAACCCTCAACATTGTTCAGTGTTTGAGGGTTAGAGATGTCACATACTCGACATTAAAAAAAAAAAAAAAAGCACACACCCTTCCCTCACTCAATACACGCATTTGTTCTTACTATTTTACAAATGGGATTGGGGTTTTTCAGGGTTCCATTATCCAAAGGCATACTTTCAAAGTCAAATTTTAAAAGTTGCCCAAAGTCAGATGGCTTGTAGCTGGGATAAAGATCCAAATCTCCACAGCCATAGCCCTGGCAGAGGAGATAATGTCCCTTGAAGGGTTGAAATGTTACATAAGCAAGTAGGGTCTGCAGGACACTGAAGAGCTAGGGGGAGGGGCATATGCAAGCGTACACAAGCAAACTTGGGAACCGGCAGAAGCCAGGAAGACAGGAAATACTCAATGGGGGAGATTACAACCAATTTTGTGTTAAGGTGTTTCCTTAAAATTCATCTCTTGTTGGAATTCGAAGGAGGACAGTAGATTAGAGGTATATGGAGTATTTAACCCTCAGTTTCCTCAGTGCTCTGTGGAGTTGGAATTCCCACCATTATTCTCAGCGTAACCATCAACTGTGTCTGCAAGGATAAAACACTCGTCTCATTAAATCAGCAAGGTGAGAGCAGGCCTCCAGCTTCAGCCTCTTAAGTAAGTTTACTATTGCTGAATTTGTTTCTGATGTTTAGAAAGAAAAGCAGCTGTCCTCGCAGAAGTACAATTACCATCAGACGTCTCACTCTGCCCTGTGAAGAAGGATGCAAACATGGGTCGTATCTTTACCGAATGTGCAGCTTAAATATCCACAGGAAGGCACACCCCTCTTCTAAAGGGGGACCTCAGGGTGGGTGGCACAGAGATTGACAGCAGTAGGTAATGGAAGCCAAGGGAACGCCCCAGGAAGCAAACAGCATAGGGGTTCACAGGCTCAGCTTTCTTCTGGATGCTCTTGATATGCCAGCAAGAGAGTTCATCCTGAAGCGCTGAGGCATGGGAGCACCCAGGGAGTGAGAACACCCTGTGTGAAGATGAACTAGACCTAGGAGTGTCTGTTGTCAGAGGTCAGGAGTGTCAGGTCATTAGAGGTCAGGAGCCACAGTTTTGATTGACAGCATGTGGCCCGACATCACTAACAAGAGAATTAACAAGAGGAAAGAATGGGAGTGTCACAGCATAGTGGGCACAAAATATAATTACTCAAGTCTTCATTTTAAAAGAGTAATATTCAATTGTTTACCATACGTTCATATATAACAATAAACCATTGTGAGACAGCCAAGTGGATTACACTCCTTTGGGGGTGGGAGGAGTAAATCAGACAGAGAGGCTACCTCATAATCCTGCATTGTAACAGACCAAAGACTGACTAGTCCATCTCACTGGGGGACTTCCTCAAAAGGCACCCTCTCTCCTCCCCGCTCCTGTTCATCTTTCTATGCTCCTCTCCCTTCTCTCCCACCATCTCCTTCTCTTTCTTTTTTTCTTCCTCCTTTCCTTCCCCTTTCTTGTGGTGCTAGTCACCAAACCCACGTGTATGCACATCCTGGGCAAGTGCTCTAAGGACTGAGCTACACGCCCAGCCTCAGACACTTCTCAAAGTGTGAAGAGTGCAAAGCCTCTCACGCAGAAGCATGAACAGGGGGACTGCATCCACCCAGTCAGCCAAACCTGGACGCCATTTTATCCTGCTTACTGAAGTGTGTATGGAGAGGAACTGGCTTTCCTGCTGAGCTCTTGTGATCCAGTACTATATCAGAACTTCGCAAAGCGATAGAGACAGACATTTTCACTTCTACTACCTAGGTCCTTGGGATAAAAGTGAGAGTTCAACCCTTTTGGACAACATGTTCCCCCTTCCCCAAAGGTTACATACGATACGTATTTACAATCTTTTGACGGGGATATTAACTTGATTTAGACGTTTTTAGTGTTCATTGTACAGTAGCCTGACAAAGTAACAACCAGTTTTAGTTCTAAGCTGGATTACCACATTCATTTGAGAGATAGGAAGCCCTTGTCACTTCTCCCTAATAGCGTATTTTCCCCAAATTGCTCACAACACAGCTTCTCCCATTGGCTACCAGCCTGGTGTCTAGTTGCCATCTGGAGTATCTGGATTTGAAACACTAGGCACTGGCAGAGCTAACTATCAGGATTTGTTGTTCCAAACCTATTCTGCAACTAGTAAACCCCCTGCAGGCAGGGCCTAGGCCTCTGCCTCCACCAGGGCTACCTGAAAACATCAAAGGCAGCACCATTGGCCCAGGAGCAGAGCTTTGGGAAATGATGTCACTGCCTTTAATGCGCACAGGTCTCTTGCTTATTCTTAGTCTCCCCGGGGAGCGTCTAGACAATCTGGATCGAGGTAAAGGAGACAGAGGGAACCCTGAAGTCCGCCTTTCCCAAGACCAAGCATCATAACACAATAGAGGTTAAGCCAACTGGCTTCCTGGGCTTCAGTGTGGATTAGGAGACAGAGAGGGTGGGGGTGGGTAGGCCTAACAAAGGCAGAGCCACAGAAGCCCAGGCAGTCACCCTTCTTCTGTCTTTCCTCCTCTTCCTCCTCCTCCTTCTCCTCTTCCTCCTTCTCTTCCTCCTCCTCCTCCTCCTCTTCCTCCTCCTCCTCCTCCTCTTCCTCCTTCTCTTCCTCCCCTTCCTCCTCCCCTTCCTCCTCCTCCTCCTCCTCCTCCTCCTCCTCCTCCTCCTCCTCCTCCTCCTCCTCCTTCTTCTTCTTCTTCTTCTTCTTCTTCTTCTTCTTCTTTTTTGGTGAGTACGGGATTCCTTAAATGCTGTGTCTAAAGTATGGTGGCTTTCCAGGGCCATTTGTGAACTGTTAAATGATCATGACATGAAAGATGAGCCCATGATGGTGAAAAGCGCCTGAGAACTTTGTTAGGTATTTGTAAACACTTGTATATATTTATTTTACTTTTAATTATGTGTGTATGCGAGGGGGGGTGAGGGCGGTTAAACGCATGTGAATGCAGGCTCACATCAGACCTGAAGGGGATGTCACAGAAGGGGACATCGGACCCCCCTGGAGGTGGGTAGAGTTACAGGTAAGGTGGGCTGCCCAACTCTGAGGCTGAGAATACAATTCCTGTGCTCTGTAGCGGGTAGCTGTCTCCCAGGCCCGCTCTCACAGACCTATCCTCTTCTCTGAATGGTGTTTATTCCCAAACACTGGTATTTGAAAGAATAGAAGTCTGCTAAAAGTGAGTATAAATGGATTTTTCATATTTTAATATGTATTCAACTGGGAGCAAAGAGGTGGTTTTGATTCTCTTTAAGGGAGCAGGCATGAGGGTAAAGCTGTCATCCTGTGTGCTCCTTGGTGTTCAACAAAATCATCACTCCAGATAAGTAATATTCATTTAAAAATTGGGTAAAGGCAAATATGTCCACTTACATTTTCAAAACAGAAATAAAATATTTATGATACTCTTTTCCAGGCCAAATATGTGCATAAGGATGGGAAAATTTGAGTGGTTAAAAAAGAGTCAATATGCACATACAAATGCACATTTACACACACACACACACACACACCCTGGATGTTCATATGCACACACATATATGCACATACATAAACATACTTGCACATACATACACACATGAACACACTCATACACACACACAGCTCATACATATCAATAATTCATGCATTTGATGCTTATTTAGAAGAGTGGCTTTTGAACTATAAAGTTTTCATCTGTTATTACTTATGATGCATTGTTTATGAATGCATTCCTACCCACTGCAAATTTAAACCTGAGATGCATCAAGTGATATGCGAGGAGAATATTCCACTTTTCTCTCCCTCCTTTCCGTGTTTAAGTGAAAGGACACGGAATGGCGTTGCGAACAGAGACAAAAACCAAAAGCAATTTCAAGCTTCCATAAGTGTTATCTTTATGGCTTAATTTCTGGTTCTTAATGTAACTTAAATGTGGAGTTTAAAGAGAAACTAATGTAGTGGAGAAAATCTTTCAAAACATGCCAGCAGGTTCCGATGTGAATAAATGTGCTTTCTGCACTGTTATTTGTCAAGTTTCCTCAGAAAATTATCAGCGCCGCTTCAATTTGAGCATGGACTTACCCCAACACTGGCGGCATTAACGTATTTATTAAGCACATTATGTGTAGAACGGCATCCAGCAAAAGTCCCAGTAGAGAGCCGCACACTGAGTGGATACACACTTAAGAGTTATGCATCAGTATGGACCAGCGAATAAACTGTATTCCCATCAGATAAACTTAAGAACAGGAGAGATACCAAATCCCCCTAAACTGTGGCTCCTCCATCAAACCCCAGCAAATAAGGAGGTGGAGAAATAGATCGGTCATTAAGGACACCCGCTGCTTGAAGAGCACCCCAGGTTGGTTCCTAGCACCCCTGTAAGGAGGCTCACAGTCATCTGTGAATCCCTCCCAGGGCAGGGAGCTGGGTCTCTTCTAGTCTATCAGGCCATCCCTCACACACGCATATAATTAAAGAGAAGGTAAATCCTGAGATGAGCCACAGAGGGTGCCACATTGTTGCAATGGTGTCAGGAAATTGGAAACTTGACTTGGATGGTATGATATAGATGTCCCTTCTTAGTGCAGAAACTCTAAGAGATCCCTGACAGAAAAAAGCAGGGTTTGTGCATGACTTGGAAGTATTAGTTGTTTATGGAAAATACCGGAAGATGGGACTTTAAAAACATATTCAGAAACATATTAGAAACAGAATTAGTCTCAAGAGTCCAAGGTGGAAATGACCCAAAATGTTTTTGAGAGTAAATGGACAAAACCAAAAAAAAAAAAAAAAAAAAAAAAAAAAAAAAAAAAAAAAGCAGAGGTACTGGGAAAATACTCAGCAAATAACTCCTTGTATGAACTTTGAGGAACCCTAGCTGTGCTGATCCAGTAAGGCAGAGAAGACAGAAGAAAGGCTGTGTGATGCCATTCCCAGGTCTGGGTTATCAACACAGATGGGATGAAGGTTTCTGGAGGAGGGGGAGGGGCGTGAGCATTCTGCTTACAGTACAGCTTCAACTTGGGGATTTGAACACTCTCCTAGGGGGATCAGGGTGACAGGGACACACACACCAGTCAATGTGCATCATACAGACAGAACACGGCAAATGTACCTGTATGTACCTAAAGACACACAAAGTCAGGAACGTGGCTGTTCCCGTAGTGCCATGTAAGAATATCCTGTGTTAAGTCACTGCCACTATCCAGTAGGGGTTCTGACAGGAGCAATGTGAGGGAGAATAACTTACAGTGACTGGTGGTGTCAGAGTTTGGGGCATGGCTGCTGGCTCACACACATGGACGGAGCAACAGAACAGGGGACAACCACGGACATCAGAGGGGCTTCTACACACAAGAACAGGAAGCAGGAGAGGAGGGAAGAGATTGGGGGAGGCCTGGGCACAGTATGCCCCTCCCCCCACCTTTCACCTCTTCTCAATAATGCTGTCAGATGTCCACCTACCGAGGAGGTGGGTTTATTAATCCCCTAGACATCTCTCTAGTCAGTCAAGCCGAGGTCCAAGATTGGCACCCCAGGTATAGGTCTACCCTCGTGTCCTCTGATCCTTTCTGTAGAAGACAGGAGGTTTGGGGCAGATGGGCTCCCACCTGACTGACCAACTGGGACTCTCTTGAGAGGGCCAGGATCTGACAGCGCTATAGCCTCATTAGCCCACTCCCCCGACAAGCGCAGACAAGTCGGAGTGTGCCCCTCACACACAGAACTGCTGACTCTGCTCCACCTCGTGCCGCAGGGCAATGCTAATAAACACTGGACAGTGCTCTGTATGCAGCGGAATACGGTTTGCTCCTGCGGCCAGCTGTGAGGTCAGTTCTGCAGTTACCACTTCTGAGACAAAGCTAGGAGGAAGCAAAGACTGAGAGATTTCACCTAGCACAATGCTTCTGGTGCTTCTGCGGGTTTGGCGAGCCTTGTTAGGGCTGAGTCATCGATTCCCTTCCTTGACAAATCACAATATACCACATTTGTTTATCCATTTAGCCACTTGATGGACACTTGGATTTTTATTTCCTATTTTAAGCTGTTATGATTAATTCTGCCATGAACATTCCAGGGCCAGCCTTTGTGTGATTTTATTACTCTGGGCTACCCCCATTTCTAATATTGGATTTGCTTAGTCATATGAGCGTGAGTCACACAAGCGCATGTTTCCTTTAAAAGTGCCATTTCTTCACAGTGGCTGAGTGCTCTTGCGTTCCTATTGCCATGTCTGAGGACTGCAGTAACTCTGTATCTTCATCCGCACTTAGCATTCTTTAAAGATATTTTTAAAATATTATTTTACGCCTTTAAAAGTGTTTGTTTCATGTATGCATGTGTGGTACACTTGTGCAGTACACTCAAGGCCTGAAGAGGGTGTCTAATTTGCTGTAACTGGAGTTTACAAGGACTTGGGAGTTGCCATGTGGGTGCAAGGAGCTGACCGAGGGTCATCTGGAGGAACAGCAAGTGCTCTTCAGAGGCGAGTCATCTCCTCGTCTCCTTGGCTAGGATAATTATTCTAGTGAGGTGGACTGCATGGGACTGCTGCTTAGAAGTACGTCTTCCATTTTTCCTGTGTGCCTTTCCAGGCACTTAACGGTCACTCCCTGGTACTGGACAGAAAACTGTGCACTGAGATCTTTTCCTTTTTTTACGAAATGTGGCTGTTATTTTGTTGAGTGAAAAGGGGGCTCTATACACCCGGCATCTGTTTTAGGCAGCAAAGTTGGTGAGGTAAATGGTGTTAAGAGTCTAGTCCCATTGGGAGGGGTAGCTGTTGTTGAAAAATCATAAGCAGTGTGATAATAATAGAACAATCAGGCTTTCCCTCTAACCCTTGTCATACGATGGCATAGGCATCGGAGACACTCGAGTCTCTGTGGGCACAGCTCTGAATGTCCCCACCACGGAGCCCCAATCTTTTGAACCGGGGCACGATTCCTAAACCAAACGGTGGACAGGGAAGAAATGTGTTAAGCTGAAGTGGTGAATAAGCTCCAGGCTTTTGAGGAGACTTCTCCACAGGAAGGAGGGAAGACGCCATCGTGGCAATGGCAGTATCATCTGGGGATGCCTGAGTACAAATTTAACATCAGGCCAACAAGGGTCTGACGAGGAGAGAGCAGCAGAAGAGAGTCTGGAGATCAGCAGGGCAAGCCACAGGATGAAAGGGATGCTACGAAGTCCAGAGTGGGATGACCTCCTCTCCGCACAAAATGGGTGAGCTGACGAGTGGTATGTCTGATGGGAGAAACGTCCGTCGTGATTCAAGAAAGAAAGTGGATCACCACGACTCACTTCTTCTAAGAACTATCACTCCTGGATGGTGTGTCTTGGGAAAGCCGAGATATAGGAGAGATTGTATTTGGCCATATAGTGGCTTTAGGTTAAGAGGCTCTTAGAGTCTGGATGTGGTGGTGCTGACGAGGTGGAGGCAAATGGATCGGATGGTGAAACCATACCCCTAACATAAGAAAACAATGGTGCTCCGAATTCATGAGCATTGTGTACATAAATCTGCCTCATTAAATGTTAGTAATACACGTCCAGTCCAACTGTTATTATTCTGTTCGGTTTTATGAGCTGAGAGAGTTGGATGGCGTATGGAGGCACCCACGAAGGGTGAGCTGGTGTGTGGGTGTGCAAACGGCGTCGTGCTAAAACCTCAAGATGCCTCTGAACTCCTCAAGCCAAAGGACAGGCTGTGGGTGAGAGGCTGCCTCTCTGCTTCTGCCTCGCTGCAGGCAAGGGAGCTTCTAAAAGAGCGCTTCGGATGTCCTGCCCCTTTAAAAGCTTCTTTCTTCCTTTTATTACACACCGATAAATCTCAAAACAGCTAGGAGAAAATTCATTTTGACTTTTATAATTGAAGCAGTTCCTTAAGGAACTAGATAAACTTTTCTAAGAGTCACACTAGGAAATGCCACCTGATCCGTTCTCCTCCCCTCCCTCCCTGCCAGTGCTCTACTCCAAGAGCCACCTTCACGTTCTGCACATAACCCATTACAATATGTTCCAACATCTGCCTCCCCGTATGATGCATGACCTATCCGACTGACCCTTTTTATGCCGCTCCAGAATTTCTGTTCGTTACTGATTGAGGACAAGAGCCCCTCTTCCATCCCTCAGGTCACAGACCAGTAAATACATCTCCATTTGGCAAGAGAGAAACACTGCTGGCCGGGGGCTCTTCAGATCTCTATACATCACGGATGGCACTTCATCTTTAATTAGTTTAATTTTGTGGGTAATGCCACTGAAATTCCTCTTAAAGTAACAGGAAAAAAAGGAAAGCAGGCAGGCAGGAAGAAAGGGAGGAAGGAAGGAAGGAAGGAAGGGAGGAAGGAAGGAAGGAAGGGAGGAAGGGAGGAAGGGAGGGAGGGAGGGAGAAAAGAAGGAAGGAAGGGAGGGAGGGAAGGAGGAAGGGAGGGAGGGAGGGAGGAAGGAAGGGAGGAAGGGAGGAAGGAAGGGAGGAAGGGAGGAAGGGAGGAAGGAAGGAAGGGGAAAGGAAGGAGACAGAAGGCTGTCAGGTAGGTTTGCACACTGAGAGAAAAAAATCTGTGGCTCTCAGATACTCATGATTTGCCATAGGAAAGCTGAAGGTCACCAGACACTCTAGAAGCAAATGCTTCTGTTTGCCATGGTCACAACAATCACCCATTTTATCCTAGCAGACAGTGGGAGGGCAGCAGGGCAGCAAATAGTCAGATATAGAATTCCAACTGCATAAGAGGACGTCGTCAGCGCCTCTTTATAGTAACCCAAACTGTATGCCACTTATCCTATTTTACATTGCTTGTCCCATCTAATATAAGAATACACACTTCCGGAGTTTGGCCCAGCTGCGTGCTAGAGCACACACACACACATGCAAGGGTGGGAAGTATAAGGACAATGGCTCCTTCTAGCAGGTGTCGATACTTCTGGACTCACTAACAACTCCACAGATCTGCTATGGGGGATGAAGGCTCCCAGCACTTTGACAACGCCACAAATGCTAAACGACTTGAGATACCAGAATTCGAGTTGTGCTGACATTTGATTTCCATTATGTGACATTATGAACTCAGCAAACTGGGAGCAAAGCTCCTCTGTGAAAACTCTAATATGATGTATGTTGTTGCCTGTTTTCCTTAATTTTACATTTCAATTATGTGTCTGTATGTGCTTCTCTGTATGAAAATGTGCACATGGATTCTGGTGCCCACGGAGGCCAGAAGATTTAGGTTCCCTGGAGCTGGAGTTATGCATGGCTGTGAGCTGCTCATGCGGGTGACGGAAACCAAGACTGGGTCTTCTGCAAGAGCAGTGAGTGCTCTTAACTGCTAAGCTATCTCTCAGGCCCTGCTTCCTAGTCTTTATCACTCATGATTTTACTCATTTAAATGACTCCCAATAACGTCCTGACCTCGGGTCCTTAGCTCTATAAATCTGACAAGGAACAAAATGTCTCCAGTGGAGTGACCAGAGACAAGAAGAGCAAGGTTGCCAACGTGGCGAGTAGCGCATGAGACCGAACAGCATTTGAGGGTGTGCACCTGCACATGATGGGCATGTCTCCCTCTGTTGTTGGGGACAAAGGTGGGGTTCCCTGAGGACCGATGTAACATGGTCAGGGAGACGATCACACATACATCAAAACAACAACAACAATAAATCAAGTTGCACACGGAGTCAGTACCACTCCATAATCAAAAGGTTCTCCCTGTAGCCAAGGGACTCTCCCATAAACTACAGGTGATAAATGATAGCTTGAGATATTCTGAAGACGCTTCAGGGCTGGGCCACTCCTCTGTCCCTGGAGAAGGCACAGCTGCACCTACATCTCTTCAGTTTATGTGTCCTCTTCTGGCATGAACAGACAGGCACGCCATATTTAAATTTAATATAACTTTCCTCCTAGGGATTGTGTTCAACTTTTTCTTCCCCCTTTTGCCCTCCTATAAACTTTTAAGTAAGAAAGTCATTGCACATTAATATGAGTGGCGGCTCATGCCTATGTGTCTGTGTCTATGTTCTTGGAGACAAGATGTTAGAGCAGGAAAGGCCAACAGAGATGGGTTCAAAGGAGGCCAGGCTGCTCTGATGACACCCTCAGTATTGAGGACACAGGACAGGAAAGAAGGGGAACTTTCACACCCAAGAGAAACTTTCCCAGCATCCTGCCGTTTTCCTCATGGCTTCTGCCAGGAAAAATGCCTTGGTTTGTTTTTCTTCTTCCCTTTTTAATTTAAAAGCGAATGTTTCAAATATTCTCTAATAGATGTAAGGGAAACTATAAAAGTGTACTATTGTCTTAATCACTGAAACGATTTAGAGAATGCCGATCTTCCCAATTCTTTAGCACCTGGACCCCTTGAGTGGAACAAGAGAATCATTAATAGGAGAACCACGAGAAATATGTCACACTGGAAATGTGTAAATACCTCACGGTAGAAGAGTATCGGGAGGATATGCAAAAGAGACGTTATGGGTCAGCAGGCTGGGGATGTCCCTGAGGCTCTGTGTGTACAGAGAACAGTAGAATGGGCTGATGGAATTGTAAGTATGGGGGGAACACACTGTAGTAGGAAAGGCTTGTTAAACTCACAGTTGTGTGGGAGCCAAAGCTTCGGGGATGGGAGGGGCATATAGAGCGTCTATAGCTATGGCTGGTTGAGAGAGGAGGGTGTGTGATTACATTCTTGTTCTACAGGACCAGCTCAGAGAACAACTGATAGAGAGGTTTTGCCTCCCTCCAACCTGCTCTCAACTAGTATGATGCATAACTGATTCCTGCTACACGTGGCTTAAAACTGATCTCACACCAGTTGTGCGCTGTCTCCTCTTTAGCTAAAGACCTGGTCTCCGTGTCTCACTCTCAGTAATAATTTAATCATACGAATCAATGGTCCTTATTCCCACTCATGCTCCCAAACGCTAACTTTCCTATAACTTTTGGAAAACGTTGGAGAGAAAACAAGCCATCTGCACTATTCAGAACACGAGTGACTTAAGCTAATTAGGACAAACACGATTACAACAGAACCCTGTGTCCTTTGTCTTTCAACTTTCATTATCTTTTCAGATCCTGACACATTGTCTTTCAACAGCACGTGGCACAGTTCTCATCAGCCCGCCCTCACCCAGAGATAATCAACTGTTGTAGTTTCTACCCTCCTGCCTAACGCTGGCTGCCCCCTTCAGCAGACAGGGGTTGGGGGGCCACTCTGTGTCAGGCACCATGCTTGACACTTGGAACACATCAGAGAACAGCAGCCTGTGCCATCACCAGAAGACCGTTGATTTTAATCTTCAGGAAGACTTGCCAGGATTTGACCTTATATTATCTGTGTTCAGTACTGTCCGGCATTTCTCCATCTGAGGACTTTTATTCCCGATGACCGCAGCAGTTGGGATTCATGTGTGTCTCTGAGTAAGGTGTGCCGCTTCTGAAAACACAGGCTGGTTTGAAGATTACAAAACTGAAGGACCGTGGCTGCAGCTCAGGGGAAGAGCATGCCTCACACGCGTGCACAAAAGTGTATAATTGGGAGATGCAGGTGGCAACACGGAACATGGAACTTGAAAACACCATGTGCTGAGTGATGTAAGCAGGCACAAAAGAACAAAATGTTGGTCTGATTCACTTACAGAGAGAACTTAGAGGACAGAAGTGGAGGCTGGAAGATGGGCATCTCTGCCTGTCTCTGTCTGTCTGTCTGTCTATCTATCTTCTATCTATCTATCTATCTATCTATCTATCTATCTATCTATCTATCTATCTGTGTGGGTATGTATGTGTGTATGTATGTGTGTATCTGTCTATGTATATCTATGTATCTATGTATCTGTCTGCCCATGTATCTGTCTGTCTGTCCATGTATCTGTCTGTCTGTCTGTCTGTCTATCTATCTATCTATCTATCTATCTATCTATCTATCTATCTATCTATCTGTGTGTGTGTATGTATGTGTGTATGTATGTGTGTATGTATGTGTGTATCTATGTATATCTATGTATCTATCTATCTATGTGTCTGTCTATCTATGTATATCTATGTATCTATGTATCTGTCTGTCCATGTATCTGTCTGTCTGTCTATCTATCTATCTATCTATCTATCTATCTATCTATCTATCTATCTGTGTGTATGTATGTGTGTGTGTATGTATGTGTGTATCTATCTATCTATCTATCTATCTATCTATCTATCTATCTATGTATCTATCTATCTGTCTAGGTGTCTGTCTATCTATCTATGTATGTATATCTATGCATCTGTCTGTCCATGTATCTGTCTGTCTGTCCATGTATCTGTCTGTCTGTCCATGTATCTGTCTGTCTGTCTGTCTGTCTCTCTCTCTCTCTATATATATATACATATATATATATGTATGTATCTATGTATCTGTCTATCTGCCTGTCCACCCATCCATCTTTCCGTCTGTCCATCCATCCATCCAACTATCCATCCATCATCTAGACATGTCGATCTACTCCACTGGAACAAGTATTAAATCAAGAGGAGAAGAAGGTGCCTGATTCTAAATCAGCCAAGTCTCAGATGCCTTTTCCAGTTATGGACTTGCTTTGAAATATGGCCATGGAAGTCCATCCACTCTTATGTGAACTCTTCCCTGAATTAGCAAGAAGCAAGGCAGTTGCCAGTCTGCAGAGGGGAGCTCTGTCCTCATGTTCCCCTCCCAGTCCAAAGCTGGCTTCATGTTCATATTCTGATGACTGTTTATGAGCTCCATCTTGCTACAACTGTCACTCCTTACATTAAGGAAAGATAGATGAGACACACCAACCCCAACCTAAATGACCTTTGGATGTGACAAGAGTTTTAGGTCAGCCTTGCTAAATGGAGGCCTTGGTGTATGGAGACATGCCTTGGGGTGAAATTTACAGTGAATTTATTATCTCCCAATGCCCTTTGGACTGCTTCCCACCATCAAACACCATGGCAGCACTTGGAACAGGAAGAAATACATTAACTGGAATCCGATCGTTTTAAAAGGTTACAGCTGCCTAAATATAATTTAATTTCATACTTACCCTTTGAGGGTTTGGTGTATATTTTCATTTTATGACTGCAAATGATAAAGCTTTTAAGATTCCAGGCAATAAAAAGAGGGGGAAAAAGGATTTTAAGGGTTAGAAGTCTATTCAGTTCATATTCAATGAGTGAAGTGACAAATTAGCTTTTTTTTTTTAATCCAATATTTCTCCTTTTGATTGGAAGCCTCTCCTCTGACCCTATTCATGGACCCTTGGCTGCCACCAGCCCCATGCGCCAGCCCCAGATCTCAGCCAGTGTGGAAGGAAAAGGAGACTAAGCATGAAGACACATGCATCAGATTTGCAATGTGTTTCTCTAGTAGCATTTCCTCTGGACTGAGTACACTTCCCCACAGAGGTGTCCGTGTCCCTCAGCCTTCCGAGTACTGAGCTTTCCAGCAGGTAACATTTCTACAGACATTAATGAAGACTCACAAAGGCCTCCTGAACACCGCACAAGAGTTTCAGCACTACTTAGTCAGTAAAAACGTGGTTAGGATTTTATCGACAGACAGTAAGAAATATAGTGTTGCTGATGTCATAGAAGGAGAATCAGAAACAATTTAGATGTGACCACCTAGGTAGATAGTCTAGCCATCAGTAGAAGACATGGGTCTATCAAATATTCCTAACCCTCACTGCTCCTTTCCCTGAATACTTCCCTGGGGAATGAATAGCCCTTTAAATACCAGCCTAAGACAGTTGGGGGCGGGCAACAATTTTCGATTGATTCGCAGTCATGAGAAAGGCCAAGAATGAAACTTTCAACATACAGAGGTCATTCAACGTAGCAATGCTGAGTGTGTGTGCGAGAGCGCAAACACACAAGCCATCCTCCCCTCCTTAAACTGAGCTACTGACAAGCAGGCCTGCAAACTCTGGGGCCACTTCCTGTGGTGCCCTAAACCCAACAGCAGCAGAGTCAGGAGCTCAAGGCATGGAAGGGTTATCACCATAATTAAATATATTGGATAATTACAGCGACGCTGATGTATTTTCAATAGCAAAATTTAATAAAACGATTGACATTTTGCTGCATTGACTTGTGTCACTTTAAAGCTGTATCATAATCCAGTCAGTGAACAGTCTGAGTGTTACCTAGTCTCATTTAAAGATTCAGAAAACTGGCTCAAGCTAACAGTCTAATGGCCACTACCACTCAAATGTCCTGGAAAAAATTAGAATCAGAAGTTATCCATTCTTGAGAACCAATGATTTGCCTGCCTATACAGAGGAAATATGAATATAAAAACTACTCATTGACTTCCAGACATCCAATTAAACACATCTCCAAAGAACATGATGCGTCAGTAGCCACACTGAGATGGAAAGACAGGGAAAGGCTGAGCAAAGCCAGAGTGTGACTCTGTTTCACACTCACGATGCACACTCACAATGCACACTCATGATGCACACTTACCCAAAAAATGAATACATCATAGTAATAATAAGGCCAAAATATATCAAAGTAAGCCACAACAAGCAGTAAAACCAACCCCTCCCCAGAGTGTAAGAATTCTGAGTACATTGCTAAAAGAAGTAAAGATTTCAAAGAAACGCATAGAAGAATTATGAAACCAAAATTCAGTGGCAACCTACAAATCTTCCAGGGAATGACCGGACTAACCAACAGTGGAATGAAATACTATGCAGCCTCTAAAAGGAGAAAAATGTGAGTGAATTCAGGATACATTGGACGAAATGATAGGTAGGAAAAGAAAATGAGTTTTTCCAACACAAGTTACCTGAAATAGCTTAATTTGTGAAGGTAAAAGTTGTGAAATAGTCTTACAGATCAGTCAAGTTTTAGGTCACACTCAAAACCTTAAAACAAAAAAAAGTCAAAAGCAAAAATTGAAGGTGTCATGAGAGCTAGGCGGGAGTCTGTTCTGTGATGCTTTTATCTGTCCTCCCTTCTCGCTGCTGGTTCCCTTCACCATCATCCATCAGGATGACGTTCCAAGCACACAGTGGCTTTCTCTTCCACAGGGAAGCTAGCTTGTCTAGAGATTTCAGTGCTGTGAAAGCAGAGAACTCACAGAGGGAGACAGAGAGACGGACGGCCTGTATTTCTAGTAGGAATAGAGACATGGGCTCTTGTCATGTGCATTAAAGGAAATCATTTTGTATGAGGAAAAGTTTGCCTTCACAACCTACTTATAAACCCAGACCTCTCCGGTTGGGAGATAGAAGCAGCAAGAACGATAGCTTAAGGTCACCCTTGGATGTATAATCAATTCAAGTCCAACCCGGGCTACATGAGTCCCATCTCTAAAAGGTGAAGAGAATATTATTATTATTATTATTATTATTATTATTATTATTATTATTATTCTGCTATATGAAACATGAAGACTCTGAGCTTCCAGCGAACCTGTCTTTTATGAACCTGGATGAACACTCTCTCAGGTGCTCATTTAGCTTCTTCCTACAGAACAAAACTTCTGTGATCCAAGAAGATGTCTAGCCAGCCCAAAGGAGCTGCTAGCCCCACTTTCTATAATTGGAAAGTGTAAGATCTGGGGATCGGGACTCTCTGGGTCACTCACAGGGCTAGTGCAGCTGAGTACATTGCAGTACACCTCCATCTGCCCCCACAACACCCTGACCGCATAGGAGTGTGACTACCCCACATCCCGGGTGAAGAAGCCTTTTCTATCTTCTTCAGGGGCAGGAGCCAGGGCTAGAGGCTGAGAGCGCTTAGTTTCCTTGCAGAGGACCTGAGGTAGGTTCCGGTCACCCACACAGGGAGGCTCGTAATTGCCTGTATGGGCTACAGGGGTCTGTAACTGTTTTCCCCAGGTGACCTCCAGAGGAACCGATGCTCTTTACAGCCCCTGGAGGAACCCGAACTCTACACAAACCAATACAATATATGGACATGGAAAAAAATATGTATAATCTTCCTGAAGTCTGAAGGTTCACACAACTATGGTTGGTTCCGAATCTAGAGCTTAATTCCTTTTTATTACACACCATATTGTCACAGAGCGGTGTCTACTATGACTGTAAGCTTTATCTTAGCATTTGTTAATGGCTGAATAGATCCAGAGAAACATTTTCCTGTTCTAAAGGATAAGAAAGAAAAAAAAGCAAAGCAAAACAAAACAACCAAACCCTAGTGTAGTGTGACCGTGGGACTCTCTTGTTCACCACAGTTGATGACAATGTAAAAGCCAAGTCAGCGGAAGGCAGGTAGTGGAGGTTCATACTGTACCAACGGCCGCCCGTTCTCTGCAATAATTGGAAATCGTAGAAACTGAACGTTGCTCCCGAGGAGCATTAAAAGTATGGCCAATGAAATGACGACGTTGATAAAAGCAAAGATAAAGGCTTGAGTGAGAATGGCCCTCAGAGACTCCCACTTCTACTTATTCTCCAGTTGATGGAACCGTTTGGAGGAGGGTTAGGAGGTGTGGCCTTGCTGAGTGAGGTGTGTCCGTGGGCGTGGTCTATCTGTCAATCAAGATGTGACCTCTCAGAAGTTCTCACCACCCACTCTTGGATCTTCCACCACCATCATGGATCTTCCTCTCGTACCCTCTACACGATACTCTTGAGACGCTGTTTCTTAGTAATCCTGGAGCTAGCATGACAGGTAGAAAGTTCCCATAACCCTGAATCACCCTGCTCAGCCCTTGCCCAGCACTGAATTTACACGTGTCTGTTTTCTGGGGATATGACCTCACAAGAAGCACTTTTACCCACTGCGTCATTTCCCCAGCCCGTGTATATTATTTCTGATAACTAAATATTAATTTAAAACCAAAGACCTGAAAGTCAGGTGCAAACGAGTCACACCGAAGACGCTAAGACACATAACATCTCAAGCCTTAGAAGCCAAGCAGTAGAGAATAGGCTTAGTGCCCACAGATCGAAATTGGAAACTAATATTCCAGAACTTTCTAAGCATTTATATAACACCATAAATGAATCCATTTTGTGAAAGAAAATACTAAGAAAAATAGCCCCAGATGACCTCCTGGCTGCACGTGAAGTGGGAAGGAAACATCTGTGAGCATCGAATGAGGTCTCTGAGCTCATTACCCAGAGCAAGTGTTCCCCAAAACAGTGAAAGGCCCAAACCCTTCTGGTTTCTAGTATTCAAATACAAGGCACCAAAACGTTCCATTCTTAAGTCGTGAGTAAATTGTTCTAATGGAGGAAGCAGAAGGTAAGCACTGGAGGTGTCACTGTGTCTCCCAGGAACCTCCTGTCTTAAATAACTAACACAGACCTGGGGCAGAACGTTGTTTATGATTCTATCTCACAGTAAAAAGAAAGCGATTGTAACATCTCAGGCTCTATTCGTCATTTATTAAGTTCTGATAAAGGACAGTCACAGTCACTGCCAGCACACTTTGCATCTGACCTGCTTCTTCCTGCCTGCTCTCTTCATCCAGGATACAGTTTGAGTAAGTGAGGGAGAGAGAGAGGTTAAGGGTAAGAAAAATGAACAACTAGGATCTGTGTGCACCCTGCCCACGTCTGGATACACCAATGCTTTGACACTATTAAGAAACTTCCAGTGGAAACAGCCACAGAGGTTCTGGGCTTATTCCTGCCCCGCCCCCACCCCCACCCCGGGAAGAATCCAAGGAAGTTCTATTTTCAAGTCTTGTCCAGACACTTGCCAAACAAATGGACTTCTACAGTGAGATGTGGCTTTTCTTGGTCTCTGTCTGAAAGGCTCATCCACAACTGCAAACCATATCTGCATGATTATGTAATCGGTTTTGTTTTGTTTTGTTTCTTTGAGTAATCCCCTTTCTGAGAAGCAACAGAATATCAACAAGACACAGGATGTAAACAAACCCACTTTGAACCCTCTATGTGCAAACAGATAGGAGACAGCAAGTTTCTCTGCTGTTGTTTTGTTTCCTAAATCCCTTGATCTTCCTGGAGTTTCTCACAAAAGAATTAGCTCTTGGGAAGAGAGCTTGGGGAGAGGGAAGCCATTCAAGATCACCATTGTAACTGACATGCAAATACTGGTCCCTGCTTGACTCAGATTTTCTTAATTGAATGATCCAAGTGCTAATCAGTGATTTCTCTCTCCCTACTTTAGCCAAACATAATACACACACACACACACACACACACACACGTTTATTTTAAAGGATATTATAACAAAACTTGAAGGCACTAGGGTTAAATATATCAATATGAAGAATGTCACTTCTTAATAGTTTAGCCTCGTCAATACTTAATCATCTCAATCACCTCCGTTATAAAGCTGAGACAGGGCATTAGGTCTTCTAAGCCCCAGGATCTTCCATTCAAGTTATATTATTAGCCTACAGAGGCTGACACACGAGATGAAGAAAGTGGATGGCACTGTGTGTGTTGGGGAAGGTTCTAGAGAGCAGGGAGGAACAACTGATCCCCACCAATGATAAGCTTCTGCTTGTCCACCCATGGGCATCCATTTCCCATCTCACCTCCATCTCAGCATCTACTTGTAGACTCTGTCTGTCTGTAAGTCTGTCTGTCAGTCTGTCTGTTTGTTTGTATCATCTATTATCTATGTGTCTATTTATCTATCTATCCAATCGTCTATCCAACCGTTCATCCATCTATATATCTGATAATGTATTTAACCCTCTCTCCATCCATCTCTCCATCCATTAATGACATATCCATTCACCCATCTGTCTATTCATCTATCCATCCATCTCATCATCTATTCACCCAGCCATCCAGTCAACCTATCTACACATTGATTCACCTGTCTAATAATGTACTCACTATCCACCTACCTAGTAATCTATCTAATAATCTAATCATCTAATCATCTATCTGTACATATAATCATCTATCTACCTTCAATCTATCAATCCATCATCCATCCAGCAAGTCATGTCTGTCTACCATCTGCCTATTATCCACATGTCAGAAGGGGAGGCCCTGTCTTTCTCTCTCTCTCTCTCTCTCCTCTCTCTCTCTCTCTCTCTCTCTCTCTCTCTCTCTCTCTCTCTCTCTCTCTCCTCTCTGTCTGTCTTTAAAAGATTTTCATTCATTCAAAAATATTTTGAAGGCTAAATAACCAATTCAAGACAGATGGAGGAATTTCTGAGTGTTTGAACTAAGAACTGTCTTTGCTGAAGCAAAGTAAGAACTCATCAGAGTCTCCCACTCATTCCCTTCTGCAGGTAGGGAATCTCATCTTTGCTGGTCATCACGCCTGTTATGTCTGAATGTGCCCACTTCGTATGAGTCACAAACTCTCACAGGAATGCAGCAGCTGTACATGCACCTTCACGTCTGTTTTCCTTCCTTCTGAGCCCCTCTAAGGTCTGCGTGGATCTGTGCTTGATTCCTCATGACTTGGAAACCCTCAAGTTAAAAACGACCCATAGCTCTGAAAAGCTAATATCTGTAGGATGTATAGTTCTACAACGTAACTCGCTTTTGCATTAAAGTGTGAAATAAAACTCTTTTCTCAAAGAAACGAATAAAAATAAAGTTTATAAAGGTTGAGAGATGATTCAGTTGCAGATAACATAGGAAGAGGGTACCGGGTAGAATATGGGACAAAGACCATGATCCTACTCAATACCGGAAAAATGTTTTTATGTTATTAAGATTTAAATATCGTATTAAAAGGCTGCATGTAACGATGATTTATTTTAGATTTTATAGGATATTTATTTAAATCAGTTGGGGGCAATACGCAGAGTGATTCATTTTCTTTACACTCATGGAAACATAGACCATGGATGGAGGCTACAGTTTCGTAGAGATGAGTAATGAAAAAAGGGAGAACAAAATAAGGGAGAAATTGCACTCCGAGTCGCCATCCAGATGTTTCTATTTTAGATAAGTAAATGCTTTGCCTCCCGTGTACTTTTTTTACTCTCCCGTGTGTAAGTATGTGTATCTGTGTTTGGGTATGTGTGCATAAGTATAGTGCCCACAAAAGCCAGAAAAGGGCACTGGACCCCTGGTAGAATCACAGGTGTGTTTGCGAGCCGTCAGATGTGGCTGCTGGAAAAATAAACTTTAGCCTTCTGCCTGAGCAGCATACTTAACCTCTCCAAGGGTCTCTCTCACCCTCCTGTAGAGTCTTTCGATGCACCATTGTGTTCTAGAACACAGGGGAATATAGTATTCTGTCATGTAGAAGGTATCTCACTTTTATTGAGAAAAATCTCCTGTGTCCTAATTTTCAATTTACAACTTAAATAACAAACACAATTTTAATAGCAGCCAAGAAAGCTCTATTAATCGGCTAAGACTACCTACCATTGGATCTTGTCCACACCATAGTGCATGGTGGGTGATAACGGCCACTTCCATTGCTCTGAGCATTCTCTAGGCCTTAGCTCATTTCAGCCTCACAAAAACGAAGGAAGGACAGAGCTGCATGATGGGCTGCCCAAAGCTGAGCTTTAGTCACAGGCAACCTTGACGTAAGACAAACGCGTGCAGATAACACACTCAGCGAGTCTGTGACACAGTAAGGAGTGCAGATCTCTTAGAACATGAATCTAAAGATGGCGCCTCAGTATGACAGAGCAGTCATTCTAAGCTTCGTGTTTCTTGCCCTCAAATTATCTGATGAAGGGGCCATATGTCTCTGCCTTAATTATTCATAATTGAGGAGGCATTATCCTAGGTTTCAGGGGGGACAGTAATGCAGCCTACACATCCCACATGTGTGCTTGTACGTGGCTACACTAATAATTCATCATATTGAACAGTTTGGCGATACCAACGGAAACCACCCAGCGGCTGTTGATCTCAGCAGAGCCTATCCTCGTTCAGACTTCACGTCCTGTTTACAGTGATAATTGTGATCTTTATAAACTTTACATCCAGGGTGGCATTTGAATTCGTAAACGTCCTTCGGTTAACTTTAAAGCATGCTGGTGGTACAAACTAAACTACCAGTTCCGACGAGTAACACATTTCTAAGACAAACATGTTAGTGTTTCCTCCCTTTACCTGCAGCCAATATTCGAAACATTAAGTAGTTCTGCTTTTTTTTCCTTTGATAAAATTAAAAAGAAATTCAAGCTTTTAATATTACAACTAACTGGTGTGGTTCCTAGAATTATCTAACATTGGCTTTGAGCCTAGAAATTCTTGTAGGTCTATTTATTAACCCAGGAACACTGGAGAGCCACCTAACGTGTATTGCTTACCACCAAGACACAAGCACAAAGTTGTTACCAGGACTCTGTCCCTGAGTAGGAGCACAGTTATCCTATAATCAGCCATGGCGGAGATTGAACTCTAGTTCTGAAATTTGCCACCTGTCTGTTTGGTCCTAATAAAACCGTGTGCTGGCAAAGCACTTAGACTGGTGGTTTTTGTTCGTATCTCATACACTTTAAAAGTGCTAGTCTCCATGTCCAAATGTCAAGCATCCCCAGGGAACCCTGAGAGTGGCAATAACTCCAGAAGTACAACCTGACAGGATCTTCCATAAAGGATGCATATAAACTACTGGGCTATGACTGGATCCCATGCGGGCTTGAGAAAGTCAGAGGATGTTGGCCACACTTTTCCTGGCCTATTTGCATACGTTCTTTAGTATGCAGGATGTCTCTGTATATAATTTAATTGTTGAGCCCCCCCCATTAATACATATGCAAATGCTTGCTCTGTAGCTGTGGGGTTTAATCCTGTGTGTGCTTCTGTCTGTCTGCCCTGCAGGCTCTGGGTCAGAGGGAGAAGAAGCAAGAGAACTATGCCTTCTAACCTGTGAGAAAATTCACTCAAGCAGACAGAAGATGGGAAGCAAACAGCCTACACCAGGGCTGTGCTGGAAAGTGAGGTCCTTGATTATGTCCTCTCTGGTGAGGGAATGACTGTGGTCTAAATGCTCCTCTGAGTAGTTAGAGACTCCATTGGGAAAGCTTCATGTGAAAATGCCAGCATGGAAACACACCCATTCTTTGTAATGACACCTCACAGGATCTATCCATGTTGCACCAAAACGTTCCATTTGATTATCTCTTTTTCTAGATCTTTCTAAAGGTACTCTTTCTTGGATGAACACCATGAGCTATGCTCAGTGCCTCTCAGCCCCGGGTCCTGTGAATAATGAATCACTTCTTACCATCGTGGACTCCCGGACCTGTCAAAGGTCGGCAGGGTTTTGATAAGAAGACAAACTTCAGGGTTTGGCTTTATTGTAAGCCATATCGACCTTGGTGGGGCTCTGTCAGCCAGAAGACAAGGCTGCCTCACCCTTGACAATGACCAAAGTTTAGCTGCTTCACATGGGGTGCTCCAACTAATGGACTTTGTACCGGTTCCTGAACCGCGGTCGGGGCACGTTCCTGAGACTGCAGGAGCTCTCACTTAGCTTACAGAAAATGAGAATTTTGAGCCATAACACTCCAAAAATATTCTTTTGAATTTTTAAAATAGTTGTAGTAAAATTTTTAAAGTTTAATTAATTCAATACGAATTCTTGATTGAGGACTACTTGCTTATTTTGAGCAAAATATGACCGTCCAAAAATTCCAATCTTTGTTTCCTTCTGCTTATCACTATTAATCACTGGTTGGAGTCGGTACTTTTGGCTTCCTATAGGTAGAACAGGTGGTAACCATCTTTTGGCCAAGACAGACACAGTATTTATAAAGTGAGAAGAAGCCGGATAAATATTTCCTTCTAATTTCAAATATTAGAAGCCTAGCTTTAAAAAATAGAAATAGGACCGTACAGTATAACTACTATTAAAAGATTCATGATGCTCATTAACTAAAATGCAAATTAATGAGAATGAATGGGAAAGATAAATGTTAGCTGGAAGTCTGCTGCAGTCGTTGGGTTTTATTAATTAAGTACAGACAATTCATAGCTGATTTCATCTCGACACAAACATCCAAAAATTCTGTTAGCTCTACTTTGCGTGAAGACTTAGACTCCATTTTAAATACAGGGATAAAGCTAGGTTCATTTTGTATAAAAATAAAACCCACCTTTTTTAAATAGAATGGACATCAGGAAGAAAAACGTCCAAGTCACACAACCGCACATGGGGGTGGGGTGGGTGCGGGGTATTTAGAAAAGAGGAATTTAAAAAAGAAATCAAAGGAGACAAAGGGAAAACGGGTCAAGTCAGTATATGCGAGTGCTAATTGGCTAGTTACTGTTTTGATAAACACATCCGTCTATTATGTAGACACAGTCTACGTCAACGTTGCTTTGGCAAGGTAAGCCTTACTGTGTCGCACAAAAGTGCCTCCAGTGTGTGTATTCTTATGTGTGTCTGTGCACGTTAGCATACAATACAGGAATGATTAGACGTTGCGATGTTTCGTCTCTCATTGGTAAGTTATAATGACTTCAGAAGAATTAGACAATTGCCCCAAGCACAAGCACACAGAGTCTATGCAGCAGCCCATGGCTGTGCCGAGGCGAGGGGAAGCAACAATCAGGCAAGGCAGAGCTGACTAGAGCTTTCTTTTAAACCCAAAGTGTCTTCAAATAGAGACTGAAATAACCACAAAGTCCCCTGGTACTTAAACACATTTTGCCTCAGAAATTAATCATAAGTTGCATTATTTTACTGGAAACTGCCGTTACCCTCGGTACGCAATAGACTGTGAGCGCCTGAGGTTTGCTAAACGTTTTTTGGGTCGCGATACCACAAGGAGATCGTGTCTTGCTGGGTGTACCCTTCCCAGGAGAGAGACGAGAAATCAGATGGAGAACATGTTTGACGGTGACCGCAGAAGATAAGTGGACAGGGGACCTTTCAGTGGGGGTGTCTGCAGGAGTGCTGGGTTATGACTTGAACAGTGTGGTGGGTGATGCAGGTCCCAGAAAGGGGTGGGGGGTGACACCATCTATTAACAGAAGGTGAGAGTGAGGCTTCCAGGCCAAGGGAGAGCCAAGCAGAAGGAAGAGCCACTATAAGACTCAAAGGCTACGAATCCGCCTTAGTACATAGGGAGCTCAGTGGAGCCCCTACAAATGGAACAGACCAAGGCTGCTTAAACCAAGGTTACAAATTAGTCTTCGTAAATACCGTGGTGCCAACCATGATGCCAGCCACATACAATGCTTCTTAAACATGTCACTAAGAAGAGTGTTTTGGCTTTCTTTGTTTTTTGGGTTTTTTTTTCTTTATAAAGTGTTAACATGATATTCTGGGATTAAATTAAAACTGTTTTTCTATTCCTACATAAGTCAAAGTTGTTCATTTGATTTTTCTACATTTCTTATCGTTGATAATTCTTAAAATATGGAGATTCATAGAGGAAACTACTTTTTTAACATTTATAGCTTAGAATTTTACTATCACAGGACAGTAGTATAAGACAATCAGAAAATTTATAGAAATTGTAACGCTAACTTTCTCTCCCCACCCCCGCCCCCATTTAACATGAGTTAAATTAATCCAGAAAAAGCACTCGGTCAAGCTCAGTAAGGAGAGTTGGGTTTTGATTGGCAGAAACCTGTGTGCTGGCTCGTTTATGGTAACTTGACCCAAGCTAGAGTCACTGGGAAGACAAAAGCCTCAACTGAGAAAGTGCTTCCACAGGATCAGGTTGTAGGCAAGCCCACAAGGTACTTTTTAAATTAGTGATGAATGTGGGAGGGCCCAGCCTGTTGTGGGTGGAGTCAGCC
The DNA here is from genome assembly GCF_021556685.1 of Rattus norvegicus. Taxonomy (NCBI): domain Eukaryota; kingdom Metazoa; phylum Chordata; class Mammalia; order Rodentia; family Muridae; genus Rattus; species Rattus norvegicus. The sequence goes on from NC_141537.1 coordinate 178,982,091, forward strand.
CTGGGCTGGTGGCCCTGAGTTCTATAAGAAATTAGGCTGAATAAGCCATGGGGAGCAAGTCAGCAAGCAGCACCCCTCCACAGCCTCTGCAGCATCAGCTGCTGCCTCCAGGTTCCTGCCCTGCTTTGAGTCCCTGTCCTGATTTCCTTCAGTGATAAATAGTGATGTAGAAGTGGAAACCAAGTAATCACTTTTTCTCCCCCAAGTTACTCTGGCCATGGGGTTTCATCACAGCAACAGTAGCCCTGACTAGAACAGCCAGGAAGTATAATTTACAACATCCCTCACAAGTGCCTCAGTACGGTTTGGGAAGAAGTCTTCCCTGAAGAAAAGGAACCTTTTCCGTTGAAACCTGAGGGTCAAGTCTGAGTCATCTGGGTGAACAAGGAGGTTAGTCTACGCTGACATTTTGATATCGTTTAGTTTACCCAGGAAGTACACCTTTGGGTCAAGAGAGGCTGCCGCCACATCAGGGTGACAAAATTCCATGGCCGACCAAACAAGGAAAATCAAGAAAGCTGCATAGCATTACCATCCTGTGGTCTGCCAGGACACGAGACAGCAGCCTCAGGCCACTCCAGCCTCATGCTTTCCCATCGTGAGGGACCTGCATCCTGTCAACAGGGAGCCGAAGGAAAGATCCCTTCCCTTCAGCGCATCTTGTCCAGGTATTTGGTCACAGCAGTGAGAAGGATACTGAAAACAGCCACCAACAGCGTTCTGGGGAGCGGGGAAAGACTGAGCTCATCAGGGAGGTATCTAAGGTCTCAGGCAGGAACAAGACATAACCGCTATTTATTTTTAATTAAAAAATTAGCAAAAAGAAAAGGCACTGGCCTGGCAAGATCTAGCCTGCAAGAGTATTCTGGGGCCGCTGTGGATGAAGGATGGACTGGCTTAGCATAGTCAGTTGTGATGGGAAGAAATGGGTGGAGTCTTGACACGTTTACTGAAAGAGAGGACCACACTGAAAGACAGACAGAGGGACAGAGGTCACGGCTCAGCACAGCACTTTCTTGGAAGTGGAGAAGGAGATTGGGTGAGGGCACTCATTGAGACCAGAGCAGCCTGGACATGGGGGAAGACGACCCTTGGGAGAATCACATGGGCCTGAGTCCATAGTCTACATAAACATCTATATCACCTTCCCTTCCCGTGGCCAACAGGCAGGCGGTCATGTGGCTCAGGAACGTAGAAAAGGTGTAGGAGACATCAGACACAAAGAGATTTGCTCTAAGGGAAAAGAAGCTTTTGGAAAGGTAACTGGAGTAACATGTTCGTTTTATTGTATCCATAACTGAGATTAGATCATTTGTCTCAAAAGATGAAAGAAACACATGATGATGGTGTTTGAAATATTTTATCTGCTCGTAAAAGTACACAATGGGATCCGTCTTCATAGAAAATAGTTTTCTATTACACACGGTAGTGATTTCCAAGGCCACAAAAATAATAGTTAAGTAGTAAAAAAGTAGTTTCATCCAAGGTGTGCCGTTTTGCTGGTTTCTGAAAGTCATTTTGTTTACCCCTGTTCTTCCTTCAGTAAATATATGTATATAGTGCTGTACGAGTGGGAAACATCACATGCACAAGGCAACTTTGAAAGACAACTGGATGGGTAAATCCCATCGGCCAGAAGTGGGAAGACCTGCCGAGTTCCTCATTAGATCTGGGTCTGAAAGTGTTTGAATCGACGCTCTGCAAAGCTCGAAGCTCAGAGTCTCAAATGCAGCCACCACTGTCCCTCGCCCTGGTCGCTTTGCTTCTAGAAGGCACAGGGAATTTGAAGAAACGCCAAGCAATCATTATGGTTACAATTTGATTCTCCTGCTATTGAGTTAGGGAGCCTCTTGGGAGAGGAGGACTCCGGAGTTACAAATAAAGTCTCTTAGGCATGGTGAACCAAATGTAATTATTTAAAATGGTGGAGTTTGAACTCTGTGCTCGAGCCTCCTTCCTTGTCAAAGGGAGCTACTAATATCTCACTCCAAGTGCAGTGACAATAATGAAATGAGATCGTTCTAGGAAACCCTTACCTATGATGCCGTGCAAGGCCTCGACCATCAGCTAGCAACATTAACTGCCACGGAATTTGATATAAATTCAAATCATTGTGTCTGCACCCAAGAATATACTGTAGTTAAGATTCTCTAACAACTATAGACTCAGATCAGTGCTAGTCTGTCAGAGGTGTGTGTATGTGTAACTCCCAAGTTGTTCTTTCTGCGCCCTCCTCAGTTCAGGGTCCCTACTGGTGTCCTGGCAAAGGGACCCCTGGGCTCACCACTCCTCACCCAGGACAAAGAGAAACAGATCAAACAGTAGCAGAAACCAAACGGTTAAACAATCTTATTTTTAAAATATTTAAAACAAAGAAAGCAGCGATTGGAGCCAGCAGGGCTATTGATCAGGTGCTTTCTTCCCTAAACCCGACTGAACTGGTTCTCCAGCATTGACTGCGTGCCTCTGCTTCTCATGGCCAGCACTGACCTCATGGCTCTTGCCTGTTTCTCCTGGCTAGCACTGACCACGTGCCTCTTCTCTCTACCTATTTTTCATGTCCCTTTTCCCATCTTCCCACAGCATAGAGCACAAATGTGTGCTAGCATCTTGGAGCTGGATGAACAGAGAGAAAGCTGGGCCAATGGCTTTAAGAGGCTTGAGTATGGAGAAAGCACTCTTCTCTCCCTCCCCAAGAGAGGAGGCCGAATTCACAAAGCTTGGAGATGTCAGAAGAAAAGAAAAACTCAAATCCCTTTCTCAACTGTTGGTTGATGAGCTACAAAACCCAAAGCCTCTTGCACTAGGAACACAGGACGGTCCTGAAGAGACCATAGTGGGACAGGCTGTCAGGGTACGCGTGTTGTCTTGGGGAGCTTTCTTGTGTTGGATGGGTTTGATGGAGGAGGATGGAATGTTTGCTACAAGGTATACTCTCGCCACAGCCCAAAGGAGACACAGAAGAGGGTCTCAGCTAGACATGCCAAGCTGTCTGTGAAGGAACATAGGGCAGGAAGCAAGGGATAGGAAGCAAGGGGCAGGAAGCAAGGGATAGGAAGCAAGGGGCAGGAAGCAAGGGGCAGGAAGCAAGGGGCAGGAAGCAAAGGGAGGACTCTTGTTATTCCAGTGGCTCTGTTACCTGAGTGGCTGCTGTCAATGGGGATGAGTATCAACCGCAAAGAAGGTATGACATTTTACTGATAAGACCCACCCAGCCCAGCCTACTGGAAGACTCTAATCAATGCCCAAGAGAACCACTCCAGTGTGCCAGGCTATATCGTCACAGGGATTGTATGTAGATAAGAAGGAAAAGTGTAAGTGGCTTCTTTATTTTTGGTCTCTAGAACTGGGTTTTACCTAATAGCAGACAGGTAGATGGTAAGATGTGAACTGGAGACGTGAATGAATTTCTAGCAGTGTGAGTTCTAATCTCTGGGAGGGTCCAGTGGTCCACTGAGAGCATTATAAAGAGATGGTCAGTGGAACCCAACATATTTCAAAGCAGAGTTTGGAGAGCATTAAAACTGGCTTGTTTCTTACATCCCACTAAGACAGCATTTCAGATTTCCCCAGTGGAAGTAGATGTACTGTAAACACTAAGACCATTGTAGATGGCTCCCCCTAAACCTATCTGTATAGGTCTACTATGTGGGGAGAAAGCCAGTGCCTTTGTAGGTGGTAAGCAGGCTGAAATTACGTTGAGGGATCTGCAGCTCTATAGTAAAGATATCAGAATCCACAAAGCAAAATCTTAGCAGCCCTCAAATGACAAGTCTTCGGAAATTGTTTGCAGTGATTATCTGCCCCACCCCCATTTTTCTCCTTAATTGCAAAATTAAATTACGTGCATGTGTTTGTGTAAGTATATCTTATGGGTGTGCATAGCCTTCTGTGAAGATGTTCTGATGGCCAGTTTGCTTATGATACTACAGTATGGGCAATTGGAGATCCTAACGAAAATGATAAACTTGAATGGGCACAAAAATCACTTACAAGGAACCCTTTCAAAGGCGATGCAAGGATGTACAGTTATAATTGTTCCAAGAAGGAGGCAGGACGGTGAGACATTCAAGAGGAGACTGAGCAGCAGAGATAAGATCATCATGATCACGTGTTCAGGAATACAGTGAACGAGGGAGCAAGACACATTGTCATGGAAAGGGAATGAGAGAGCCTCGCCCTGCTACAGATTAAGTTGTTTTCAGAAAGAGCGAACCGGTTTAGGCTCAAAGACTTTCTTCAGTTCTTGGTAAAGAAACTAATAGTTTAGATCATGAGAAAAGCTAAAAATGCATCAGAATGGAAACCAAGCTTAACTTATGCCAAATATTCTAATGTCTTCACAGGAAAAGCAGATGAGGTGCTCCCTGAGCAACACTTCTCTCCGGTGGAGACCAACAGTGAGACTCAGGTGGGCCCTTTCACCTTACAGGTCGCCCTTCTCTCCAGTGAGTCTGGCAAACAGAAACTCTCAACCTGTAAAATCAACCTCAAAATCCTATGTTTCCGCATTCAAATCTGTTGCTGGGGTCTGCTCTTCCATTTTTTTTTCCAATTCCTCTGTTCTTTGCACTCTTTTTGTCTTTTCTTCTAGCTCTGTTATAAAAGACCATTTTTTTTCCTATTACCTACAAGCACAGATGTTTTAAATGCCGGGTAATGTAAGCCATTCTTTGAGGAAGTTAGAAAAACACAATTTACCCATAGCAATGTAGACAGCGAGTGTATGTGTACATCCCTGAAGTCTTACCTATTACGGCCCCTTTCCCGTATTGTTGCTATTCCCCAGACGCCATTTGAAAAGGATAACAAATGTTACGGTAATTTTATTGTCCTCATGGCTCCCACACTTCCGAACATATTCTAGCTCAAAGAAACAGACTCGTGTCGTTTTTTCGCGGAAAGGATAAACTAGGAACGAATGCTACAACTTCTACAGGATACTCTCAATGCTCAATGCTCACACGGCTATGTCCTCCTGCCAGCCTCCAGCTTTGGACACATCTCTGCTCATGGGTTCTACCCAGCTCTGGAGGATCTGATGAAAACTCAGCCTAGATCACCTCCGGGCTATGGCAGGTCACACTCCTAGGTGCCGATCCACTGTCACGAAGTGGGACAGCCGTACCTCGGGCTCTGCACGGCGTGTTTCCCGTGCTCGTAGACCAGTTCTCCAGGACGAGGGTCCCAACTTAGCTTATCATCTCCTCTCATTAGCTGCATAATTCGAAGGCTCACGGTAACAGGGCGTATGAAGTATTTTATGTGGTACCAATTCAGAGAGTGAGATAAGGAACGCTCCCTCTGCTAAAATCATATCGATTCTCCTTTTAACCTCAGAGCCGTAATTTCTGAAATCGCCTGGACATCTGGTAAGGCTATTGACTTTTCCTGGGTGCACTGGAGATGCACAGTCTGAAGGGCAAAGAGGTCTCCATTAGGACGTCAGGGTAAACCCGAGCTCAAATGGACACCTGCTGGCCTTGGTCTGGTCTTCCTCGCTCGCTCGAATGATCTGCCGCTAAGCAAGGAGAACAAGTGGGTTCTGAACACTTTAATAACACCAGGCGTCCACAATGATTTCAAGTAACGTTCTGTTTCAGTTGCCTTGACTCATCGCTGTGGTTAGAGATCTCTGGTTGTTGTTGTTATTCTTATTATTATTTGGGGGACCATTCTACCACAAAAAAAAAAAATCACGGTGCCTACCAGCAAGATGGAAACGGAAGCTTGCATTGTTAAACCTTACCGGGCAATGACAAAATTGTAAGTAATCTTTAGTTCGGAGCACACAAACAAAACTGAAAAATAATCTTTGTGGGGGGGGGGGTTGAGGCTCAGAACAAATAAAGACAAAACAAACATGCAGCCAAAGTCTCCCGTCCACAGTGGTGCTTTGCTCTAAGAGGATAATGGTCGCCTTTGGCGGCTCCTACTTAACCCCTGCCTCCCCTGCATTGTCTCCCGACTTACCTGCAGCTGGAGTGGGCCTAAGCCTGGTGTCGCTGCAGCGGCAGCTGCCATGGTGGTTGGGATCAGCTGAACGGGGTAAGGGTCACCTAAGTAAGAGAATAATAGAGGCGTCAGCACCTTTTATCTCCTCTCCACCTGCAAATTAAACTCCTGCATTCACTCTTCCCCAAAGCACGCCTTTGTGTGTCTGGCTGGGGCCTAATGAAAAGCTCTATTGTGTAGCCTTTACCAACACTCTTCACAACCCTGGCTGAGAGAGGAATGTGAATAAAGGAGCAAGCAATTAAGGCTGAAACCTCATCCTTTTTTCATGATGTGTTTAGGAAAATGGGGGGTTGGGGGTGCATGGTTCAGAGGGCTGTACTTGAACACACACACACACACACACACACACACACACACTGCAGACTTGGTCAGAGCACAGCAGAGGGCTGTACTTGAACACACACACACACACACACACACACACACACACACACACCACTGCAGACTTGGTCAGAGCACAGCAAGTCCTTGCCAACTTTTCAGTCTTATCACAGGCAGAACTTAACTAAACCCACTTTCATTTTAAGGAGCTAAAAACCAAAGATCAGAGCCATTAGCTAAACTTTTTTGAATGTTGTGTTACTATGGCCTGGATTCAAATAATCTCTTTAATAGCTCACGGGCGATTCCAGGGTAAAGAAAGCATTTTCATGTTTGTCCTTCCTTTCTTTCCTTTGTGACACTATAGGGGATGGTGACATTTTAATTTTATAGAGATAAATGTTGACAAAAGTATATTTTAAAGGCAACAAACAAATAGATCTTTCAAATTTAAACTAAAAAAAAATAAGGTCAAAGATTACTCTTGTTTTTCTCATCTTGTGCTCTATAAAAATGTGTTTCACAGGTATACATGGATTGTGTGGTGCATTTTTGATGCAGATCAAGAGATATTTATTTGCTTAGTAAGAGCTAAGGTAGATACTTTCCACAGAGGCCAATTGTGTGTTAGTAAGGTAATCAATAGGGCACATTGCTAGCCACTGGGAATATGATATAGCAAGAAATCAAAAGTAATGACTACAAGAACAATTTTTCTAATATATTAAACTGGCTCTAGAAATTGAACATGGGGGGCCAGGTGCCTATAAACCCACCATTCAGGAAACTGAGGCAGAAGGACCTGAAATGCATGGCCGGTGGGGTATACACAAGTGAGACCCTGTCTGAAAAAAAAAAAAAACAAACCAGCAAAAATTAATCCATGAAAGAAACGGTTTAAGTGTTCACTCATAAACAATATTAAGGTAATTCTGTTTTAAACACTTATGGGTACTAGGGATAAATGGTGAACACTGCTCTTGGCATTAGAAGGTGAATTTTTAAAAAGGTGTGACACAAACAGTGGTTTTATTAGGAATACAGTGAAGTTCGAGCTGTAGGCTTCCAGAGAGGTCCCATAGCAGCATTTTCACAGAGCCTCGACATCTTTGTTTCACCAATTTCTTAATTTTATACTTGGTTGTGATTTTGTGCTTTAATAAGTATTATTTACTAGTATAGAGATTTTACATAGATAACATTTAGCATTTTTATTCAGAAGAGAATGCTCTAGCTTTGTCTCAGTTAGTGTGACAGAGCCTGAGGAAAAGCAGCCAGGAGGATCAAGAGCTCATTTGGATTTCTGTTCCAGGTGACTTTGCCTTGCTGAGAAGTCACAGGGAGGACTCGAGACAGCCAGTTCATAGACGTAACATTCATGGACAAGCGGGGAGAACTGAATGTATGCACACATGCTGCCTGCTTACTTGTTCAGCTAGATATCTTATGCCATCCAGGGGCTTGCCTAGGGAATGGTGCTGCCCACAATGGGCTGGATCCTCTATAGCAACCAACAATGGACATAATCCCCCACAACTGATCTAAGTAATTCTGAAACTGAGACTCTTTCCTTACGTAACATAGGTGGTATCAGGTTGACAGTTTAAACTAAGAGCACAGGGTAGCTGAACTACAGAGGAGGCTTCGAAGAAGATATTCATGGGGCTGTGGATGGTGCTGGGTGACAACTTAGTGTTCAGGGTTCTACAAGAAAATGTTAGAGCATCTAACTTTATCCTACAGAAGAAAGGGAACCCCACACGTGAAGAAGAAAAACAACCAGGATTACTTAACCAGCAAGTGGAAGTCACGGAAATAGACTTCTGTGTAGCAGGTGACAGGGGTGGATTGGTAAGAGCCTACGAAACTCAATACTTAAGTGGGTAGAACTCACGAGGAAGCTGGCTGGTTTTATGACAAGGCAGGAACTGGTTCAAGGTGAGTTCCAGAGTTTCCACTCAACATTGACAGAAGAGAAAGTCGGTTTATTTATTCGGCTCATAACAGAGATACAGAATGAGATCCCCCCACTAGGGTAGGAGGCTGAGGGAATTACGTGAAGAAATAAGAAAGCATTTTGGATATTTTGCGCACCAAGCTTTGAGAGAGACGAGCACGCTTCCAAATGAAGCCGTCAGAGTTGATGACATCAATTTGGAGTAAACACAGTTGAGAACGAATCCCAAGTGAACAGGTGCTAGGACTGGAGACTGAGTTGGTATTTATAACCTAAAGGGAACATGGAGACTCCTGGCGACTTTAAAAATAAGCGCGCGACCTTGGATTATAAGCATCGAAATAACCCGGGGAGAAAGTCTCGTTGAGAGACTGTAGGATAAGCTGGCCTGTGAGAGGCAGGGCGGTGGCCATCTTGATAACAAAAACCGACGTTGGAAGAGTAGCCTAAGAAATGAGTAGCACCATTCATTCATTCCCTGGGAATGGATCAGTGATTAGCTGAAGAGGGGCACAAATTTTCCCTCTGCCCTTGCCCAATGGACATGACTGGTTGCTTCAAGTTTCTGCCACCTTGAACTGACCCACCCCCCAGCCCCGAGTTCGACCATGACTTGGAACTACAAGCTAACTCGTACTCCTCCTCCAAGCTGTTTGTGTGAGGTGATTTCATCACTGCAACCGTGAATAACGCATTCTGGGAATTTCGACTGACCGTGAAGGAATATTCAGGGAAGAGGAGGCCCATAGAAATGGAACCAGGAGTGGAAAAGGTGAGCTGGGGTGGGAGCTGGGATCTCACTGGGGAGAATCTGGTGAAAACTCACTGGGAGTCAATGTGTTCAGGTGAGGATGGGGCAAAGTTGCTGAAAGCGACTGTGGATCTCTTCTTAAAATGTGATTGTCCCTGAGCAGAGGCCACGTTCCCTAAGAAAGGAACATTTGCAAAGTCAGCCCTAAAACCCAGCGCACCAGGCACTGCTGGGAGAACTGCATTGACTCTTATATTTCTGGCCCGTGTGCCGCCCCCCTTCCCCTGATGTGCAAGATTATTCTCGAATGCACAGACTAGGACAAACTTGGTGACAGTTCACTTGTCAGATGGAGGTACAAACCTAGCCCACCCTAGCCAGTCAGTGCGCATGCTCTAACTATAGGGCGCCAACTCCATCCCTGGTCAGCCAGTGCGCATGCTCTAACTGTAGAGAGTCAACCCCGCCCCTGGCCAGCCAGTGCACCGGCTCTACCAAAGGATGGTATGGATTTCCCACATCATGGTGCTTCGGGCATCAGCATGGAGGGATCAGGACGAAGGCTGGGTGTCTAACTGCACCTAGCTTTGGGAAAATTAGTTAAATCGGCATGAACATAGCTTCTGAATCAGAATTTAAATCTTAATGGGATTTCCAGGTGATCTGCAAGCATCTTCGCCTTGTCAACTGTGGGAAGAAACAACTCAGAAGTTACTGCAGGCAGAAGTGTGACCAGGAGGGCTTCATGTTTAAAGAGACAAATGCGTGCAAACATTATAGCAGGCTGCTCTGCTAATGAGGAGCATCCGGTAAAGACGGGGCAAGCATGTGACAAGGGGAGGGGCAGATGATGTCACACGTTTGGGCTTTATTACCACTTGGTATCATTAATTGCTTAATCTATATGACACTGGTTCAACGGAGGGAAGTTGAAACGTTTGAAGCTGAAGCCACATTTGTACAAACTAGCTAAAATGGTAAATATTGTAATTGTATGGTTATTAGAATCGATCATGTAAATGCTTACAACATTGTAATTCATTTGTATTCCTCATTTAATGAACACAATCTTAAAATTAAAGCGTTCATGTACAGGCTCTGGTGCTCTTCACGGGGATAATTCATTTATGTAATTTACTTTCCCTGTTGTAAATTAATCAATTAATAAGCACTTGCAACATCCACCATGTGATTAGGAATCCATCGGGTGCTGTGTGAGACATACACAATAAAATTAAAGAAATCTGGGCCTCTAATCATCATACGTTCATTCTATCTGAGCATGTTGGAGTTGCTCAGGCCATTGCTAAGTACTACAGGAGTTAAAGACTGCTTTAAACAACAGTTAAAGGGGTAGAGAGGAGTCGCTGTGGCTCCAGGGGCTGTCAGGTGGTGGGGAGGCCAGAGTGAGCGAAGTGTGACACCTGGACAGGGAAAAGGAGCCCAGCCTAACTGATGAGCCCTGAAAGAAAGCAGAGAGGAGAAACCTTTTCCCTACTCCGTCGTGAAAGAGATTTGGCTGCTCGACACAGAAAGGCAACAGATGAGAACTGAGTGTCTGGCCAGGGTGGTTCCTGCCTGCGAGGCTAAGACAGAGACCATCAGTTCTGGGCCATCCTGGGCTATATTGTGAATCTCAGTCCAGCCCGAGCTACATAGCAGGATCCTCTCTCAAAGAAAAATAATATATACATGTGGTTTCAGCAATGCCACTAAAGAGATTAAGTAACAGGAGGAATAACTTGGTGACCTAGATGCGTATTTCAGAAACACAAGCTCATGCGTGTGTTTGGATGGGAGAGAGCACCTGAAAAGTTGTCTCTGGTTTATACTCCACTAACATCTAAATAGTAATAGGTTACATGTGCAGGTAAAGGTCGAGGGTGAAAATCTACACTATTCTATTAACACTATTAACAGTTTTTTATGATGCACATATCAGAATATTATGAAACAATCATATAAGCAATAAGTTATTGATTACGTGTGTCATGGGTTGAATTGTCTAGCCCCTGTTGGTGTACTGAAACCCAAATTCATACTGAGCATGGCTATATATGGATTTAAAGAAATGAATAAGTAAAATGTACTCACAGATAGACCTTCATCTAAGAGAAGTCCATTGTTTAAAATTAATGTGTCTGTGTGTGTGTGTGTGTATGTGTGTGTGTATGTGTGTGTGTATGTGTGTGTGTGTGTGTGTGTGTGTGTTGTCTGTATGTATCATATTATACATGCTGCCACCAGAGATAACTTTGGTGAGTCAGTTCTTGTCTCCCACTTGTGAAGGAAGGCTGTGTCTTGCTGGGTCTGGCCCCTGGGATCTATAATCTAGGCTAGCTGGCCCTTAAGCTTCTGGCTGATTCTCCTGTTTCTCTTCTCCCCTTCTGAGTGCTACGATTACAGGTTAGAGTCAGCATGTCTAGCATGGGTCCAGGGGACCGAACTCAGGCTACTGTGCTTGGCAGAAATAGATTTCGCACTTTGGGCCATCTTCCTGGCCCTGAAAGAAGTCCTGATAGGAGGATTTTAGGACACAGACATACCTGTGAGGGAGGCAGAGGAGGAAGTATCATGGAGGCTGAAGAAAGAGACTCCCTAAGAACTGTGTCATCTCTAAAATCTCCTAGATTCCATGCTTGCGAGAAACATTCCTGTTGTCTAAGCCACCCAGTCTGTGACGCTTCATTCTAGAACACAGCAGTCTGGGGGCACTATCTGATAACCTGTTTGGATATTTAAGGGAATGGAGGACAATGGAGGACAACAAATTTTAGCAGCAGAAGTAAGTAAAGTACGAACAACCACTGTGTCTCTTCAGCCACACAGCCTCTGAGATGTATACGTGTGATCTTTGGCAAGACTTCAGCCCATTTCAGAAGCTTCTCTCCAAGGAGCCGCACCATAGCAGCCGTCTCTGCCCAATGTGAGATTCACAGGCATTGCACCATTTCTGCCTCAATATTAATCTTTTAGAACCCAAAATATTTAGAGCTGAGTATGTTGAAACCGGCAATCATGTTCTGGAGTAAATCGAAACATAGTCATGGAAATTTCCATGTAGCTATTTAATTCTTAGTTAAGGAAACTCAAAATACATTTTACAAACATGCAATGTGCTTAAGTAGATATGGGATCTATGAGAGTTCGTAATGGTAAACAAAAAATCAGAAGCTATCGGAGACGAATACTTTTGTACAAAAGCTGTCCCTCATTATCACACCACCCCGCGGTTACCTGATCCAAGAAAATACTACAAGAGACTTATTTTGTAAATACCACAGGAAGAACTTAGTGAATGGGAGATAATGGAAAATTCTGACTTTTAAAGTCCAATCATGTGTTATTCAAATTGACTTTCAACTACTTAAAAGTAATTTCTTTTATTCCTACCTCAGTTTTTAACCATTTGAACAGTTTTTTCCCTCAACCTTTCCAAAGTTAATTTGCTTATTTGAAGTTCAAGCCTGGAAAATTCTAGTTCAAAATAACAATTTTTATGAGGTTGAAAAAAATACACCATGGCCCTAGCTTCCTCAACTGTGGGTCACAACCCCACATAGGGCCAGGTAACCCAACGTGGACTTGAGGAACAGCAAGCGAGGGTGAAAAGTTTCTGAAGACGCCATGCCCAGGGTGCCAGTCAATGCTTTGACAATACAGCCAGATTACAGTGTACGTGGGAACAAAGGCTAGTCTGGCCTTAACCCCTTCAGAAGGTTTCCTGATACTGCTGAGTCACACCCTGAAACTGCACATAACACTCTGGTTGTGTTATGATATGTTGCTATGGTATATAAAAGACAAGAAAATATTTTTTTCAAATGGGGTTATTCATCTTTGGAGTTTGAGAAGTAGGTGCGGCCTTTGCCAGGGTCAGGCAAACACTTTCGGCGGCCCCGCTGACCTAATGCAGAGGCTATTGAAATCTACATGTCTACTGAAATGAGGTGGTAAATACTTCATCAGCCTGGAGCGTTTATTATGCCGTTGTTTTGCTTCCTTGACAACAACAGATTTCTTTCTCTAGGTGCCAGGAAATATGTAAACCTCTACTCTCCCCCCAACATGCATGTACACATATCTGCATATATATACACATACATGTTCATGCATGCACACACGTGCACAAGTGCACATACACACGCACACACACATGTACACTCGAGTGTGCGCGCTTGGTCCTGTCATTTGTTGTCTAATGAGATAATCATGCAAACACATGAAACTGGCCTCAGGATGCTCTGGGCAAAGTGGAAGGGCGTTGAACGGTTTCCAGAAATCTTGAGGAAAGAGATTAGCCTGGGAAGAAACTTCAGCAAAATGAAGACTGTTGATTTGAATGTCTCCAGGCAATGAGCCACTTTCACTGAGAGATTATACTTCAGGACGCTTACAGGATCTGCCTTCTACGTCTCTGTCTGCCACAGTATACACAAGCCTCCATCACTTCCTGGAGGCAGATTATCTGTCTTCTCAGATGTACATTTAATACACACTGACCCTCCTTTTCTACCTTCCAGCGGGGAAGCTCTGGAAGACAAAATAAGGCTCTCAAGGACAGTGTGGAAGAGAGACCAAGAATGAGGGTGTTGCGTTGGCCCCTCTCAGACGCTGTGGAAAGAATGGGCAACCAGCACCTTGGGATCCCCTCATTTGCTGACAATGCTCACACAACTCGAACCCCTGTGTGGGCCCCAGCATACACAGGTACATCCTTCTAACATATCCAGTACAGAACAGGAGCAGTGAGCTGCGTGCCCAGAGGGTGACCAGAACTGAGAGCTCGCAGAGCCCTGCACTTTGCTCTGATGGCAACGGTAAGCCAGTGCCGATGCTAAGCGGGCTGGTGACACAGCCTGATTTGTGTTCCAGATCAATTTTGTGGCTAGAGAGAGATCGATTGGGAGAGGGAGAGGCAAGACAAAGAGACATGTTAAACCCACTGCTTTAAATCCAGTGGGAAATGCTAATGGCCTGGACTAATCGGGATGGGACAGGAGAGGGACAGCACCTGCAGAGAGCAGAGGCCCCAATTAGTTGGCTGAAAAGAGGCCTGAGGAAACAGAGGGGGAGACCACAGGTGAGCCACAGGGAGACCACGGAGGTTTCATTCTGACCTGTGGCTCAGGAACGGAATCTCACTGTCCTCCAAATTCCTTATTCCCCGCCTGGACTGAGTGTGGGCATTTAGTATTTATTGAATTTTAGAACTTTGTCAAATTTGGAACATTTTACATATGCTAGCACGCGTGCACACACGTGTGTGTGTGTATGTGTGTGTGCATGTATGGTTTGTATGTGTGTGTGTGTGTGTGTGTGTGTACACATGTACACACATGTTTATACTGAACCTTCACTGGGAGGGATTAAGAAGGTGAAACACAATCTAACAGGGGGGTTTATGGTTTATTCGTCGAGATTTATTTCATTGCTGTGTGCACAGTTGTGTACCTGTGTGTGATTATGCCACATATGTAATTGTACTTGAGGAGGTCAAAAGTAGTTGTCGGATCTCCTGGAGCTGGAGTTACAGGTGTTTGTGGGTGCTGGGAATTGAACTTGGGTCCTTTGAAGGAGCAATCGGAACCTTTAACTGCTGAGCCTTCTCTCCAGCCTGTAACTGTGGTGCTGAGAGGAGGGCATTTGGAGGGTGACCAGAGATGGGAGCTTTGTGATTACACACCAGGGAGTTTAGAAGAGAAACAGGAACCCTGTCCCTTGTGACTCTGTGCCGTGTCACATGCTGCATCAGCTGGGAAGAGGGCGACCCTCAGATGTGGCTCTGACCTGTGAGTCAGAAGAAACCGTTGTTTGTCCTGAGTTCCCGCTCTGTGATGTTGCATTACTAGGAACTGAGGGGTAACTTTCTATAACCCAGGAGGAGAGCTTTATATAGAGTGGGAGTACCTGGGGAAGCGACCATGCTTTTCTTAGTAAATGTTGCATTTTAGCTCCTAACACACAGCAAGTAGCCAATAAATGTTTTAAAATTTATATATTATAAATTAATAACTATTGAGTGCAGTGACAAGTGCCAATGGAAACATGAGACAAGTTGAGAGACTCGTTTTACTGAGGGCTGGATGGGTGCATGGGTGGGTGAATGGATAGAGGCATGGATGGGTGCATGGATGGGTACATGGATGGTTGCATGGATGGGTGCATGCATGGATGCATACATGAATAAGTGGATGGGGTAGGTGGATTGATGGGAGGGTGGATATATGGATGGATGTGTGTGTGGGAAGACAGAGTAGTGTGTGTCGATGAATGAACATGTATGGGCCTGTATGGAGACAGATGCATAGATGCCTTATATGACCTCAACCTTGGGCTTTAGTTCTTCAATTATTTTGTTATTTCTTCATAGTAAGCTGCAAAACCACTTCCCTGAACAAAATCTCAGGCCCTCAAGTGATTCACCTGTCATGTCTTTGAGTTGTTCCTTGTGATGCTGGCTCAGGGTCAGGTGAACCCTAGTCTACCTCTTGGGTTCTGGGTCAGAGTGTGCCTCCACCACAACAATTGTTCAACTGCATTTGTCACTCGAGGTTGGAAGTAGAGATCCCCACACTTAGAGGCATCCATCCCTGGATATGTTTTCCCTCATTGATTTAGATGAATTTCTTCCAAACATTTCCTCTCAACACGAGGCACATTTCTAGCATACCGCAATTCTTTACATCATCACCATCTTACTGTATTCGACCTACTACACAGTATCAGAAACAAGGTGCCTGGGAAACAAGAATCCAATCCTCCCTCCCTCCTTCCTCCCCTCCCTCCCTCCCCATCTCTGTCATGCTCAGGCTGGCCTCCAACTCTTCAGCAATCTTTTTCTTCAGCCTTCTAAGTGCCAGACTCACAGGAGTGAGCCCCTTTCATGACCAACTAACATTCACTTATTATGGTGCTGGAGGCCAGGAAGCCTAAGAGCAAGGGCCTGACCAGTACCACATACAATGACAGACCGTTTCATAGATGCTGCTTGTAGAAGCCACCACTCAGAAGGGACAGAGCAGCTCTCGGATCCCTCTCCCTAAGGGCTTCTCTCTCTTGACCTATTTGTCCTGAATGCCCCAGTTTCTAGAAGAATCACCCCAAGAACTGGAATTGTACCACATGAGTTCTGGGCAGAAATAGACACTCGCACTAGAAGAATTCAATTCTTCTCAGATAGATTGTGGGCATGCCAAAAGCGGGGACTATGTTTTACGAATCTTTCAATACTCACTTCCAAGCACAGTGCCTGACTCATTTAGGGCTTCTAAGAATGAACGAATGAATGAAGAATTTACTTAGTTATGAAGCTAGTCAAGTATCTAAAACTGGATATACCTCCTGGTGGATTGAAAGTTTAGGGTTTAATGAAAGAAACAGATCATAAGCAAATAATTCTAAAAATAAGAAACAATTGGTTTGAAGATACAGTGTTTAATTCAAACAAACAATTTTTAAAAAAATTGGCTCCCTATAATAAAAAGAGCAGGTAGTGAAGAAGGGTAGAGGCTGAGGGCGTGACATCCTGCATAGAAGATAAATCATTAGTTCCAGAGATGTAGTTCAGGGCTAGAGCATTTCTCTAGGACACGGGCATCCTGGGTTTAATTTTCCACACCACGATGAATTCTAAAAAGAGTCTAAGAGAAAGATGAATTTTCTGTTATATATTTTCAGGGAACGGATATCTTTTCTACTCCATGATCTGTCTTATAAACTTTTTTATTCCAAAAGCAATTCATGTCTGACTAGATAGATATGAAAGTAAACTATATTTAGGTCAGTGAGATGAGGGGTAAGCTCAGAGGGTAGGGGGCTTGCCACAAAACCTCAAAACCCAAATTTGATCCCTGCAATCTACATGACCTGAGAGAGAACCATTTCATGCAAGTTGTGTTCCAACCTCTCTGGTTAGGCTGTATACACACACACACACACACACACACACACACACACACACACACACACACCATACACCACACACCACACTCCACATATCATACATCACACACACACATACATCTCACCACACACACACACACACACACACATACATATACCATACACCACATGCACATACACACATACACACACACATACATACCTTATCACATACCACGTGCACACACACACACATACACACACCATACACTACATGCACACACACATACATACACACACCATATACCACATGCATACACACATACACACACACACACACCATACACCACATGCACACACATACACACACCATACACCACATGCACACACACACACACACCACACACCACACACCACATGTACACACACACACACACACACACACACACACACACACACACCATTTTGAGTAAATAGTATGCATCTCCAGAGTGTTAAGCTGTTTGGTTGCCCGGTTGCTATTGCCATCTATTTAAGTGTCTGAGTGCTGCTGAAGACAGACTGGGAAAACATGCCATACAGGGACAAGATAAGTCATCCGTCATCCCACTGAAGGCCTTACAACAGCCTATTGTGAAGTCCAAGGAACCTGAGATGTGTCTCTCCACAGCAGTAAGAACAGCCGTACGCTCACTCTCTGTCTATTTATTCGTTTTTGAGACCTGGTTTTGAGAGTTGTTTTTTTTTTTTGTTTGTTTGTTTGTTTTGTTTTTTGTTTTTTTTTGTTTTTTTTTTTGTTTTTTAATTTCAGTTCTGTGCGTAGAGGTGCACGCAGTGACCATAAATCCCAGAAGAGGGCGTTGGAACTCTTGGAAACTGAGTCACAGAGGGTGGAGAAGCCCCTGTGGCTTCTCAGGGCCTCTACAAGAGCATCTATTGCTCCAAAGCGCTGAGCAATGACTCCAGCCCCAGAGCATTTAGATATATGAGGACTCTCCTCAAACAGCATGGTGGACTCCGAGGAAGAAGTAAAGAATGGCTTTCTCAGTGCGAAAGAAAGAAAGAAAGAAAGAAAGAAAGAAAGAAAGAAAGAAAGAAAGAAAGAAAGAAAGGAAGAAAGGAAGAAAGAAAGAAAGAAAAAGAGAGAGAGAGAGAGAGAGAGAGAGAGAAAAAGAAAGGAAGGAAGGAAGGAAGGAAGAGAACAAGCCTGCTATCATAGCATAATATGATTTTAATTTGAAAAATTTTATGAGACGTGATAATATTTTGTATTAACTCCCGCCAGACAATAAGGGATGGATGCAAAATGTCTCTAGTGAAATTTTATTTGGGAAGGTAAAATATATTGGGCCTTGTTTGGCTCTATAGATATTTTAAAAAAGACACTCCGAGAGAGAACATCGTTAGCTTGTAGGTGCTCTGTCACGGGCTAACCTTTTTTTTTTTTTCCCGATGGGAGGTTCTTTTAATAAAATAGTTTTATGACTTTTTAATGTAGCGTGGCAATGAAAACTTTATTCTATTTAATAGTCCCCTCCATAGCTAGTTTGGAAAGAGATTAATTTATGAACACTTTAGGAAATGCCTCTCAGAACAGACATTTCTGCGTATCATCAATGAAGTGCCTGTTTTACCATCAACTCTTGGGCCAGAATTGGAAATTTCTAGTGGGGATGAAGATCCTGGATTAGGCAGCTTTGCTGTCTCTGAAAAGGGGAACTTCTTCGCAAGGTGCCTTTCGCTTCTGCGTTCTAGTGTTACCGCAGAGGTGGCGTTTAAATGGCTACACAGTAACTCACCTTGAGAGGCCCATTCATAAACTAATTGCTTTTGCATCTAGAACTATGCCAGAATATACGTCTAAGGCCTGCCTCCGTGTCTTAGCGAGGAATGGAATGGTATAGAGGAAATGGACCTAGTAGGATTACAATATTGAGACATAGCAATTTAAAAGAAGGGAATTCCTTTAAGTCAATGTAGACACAATGGATTTTGCTCTCTCTTTCATATCTGGCTTGTCCTTAGGGGTTAGCATGTAATTAAAGATTTTTAAATTTTTTTATATACATTGCGCTGTTCCGTGTGTCAGGGCAGACATCTCATTTCCGGGACTGTGCTCAGAGTCTGTGGTCTTCAGGTGTCCTGGCTTGCATGGACATGCCCCCTCGCCCCCCCCAGAGGTACATGTGAATGGTTGGCCTCCAGTTTAGAAGGTTGTGGAACCTTTAGGAGGAAGCACTCCACCAGAGGACGCTGGTTGCTCCGGCTCCTACAGCTGAAACTCTGTGAGTGCTCCCCTCGGGCTCCCACGACCACCATTCCCCAGGGTGGACTTCAAGCCCCCAAACCCCTTCCTCACTTAGACTGCCTCATGCCATCCACTGGCCACGGTGACGAGAAATGTAACTGGGCGGCGGGGAGGAAAGCAGCCAGTGGGAAATACATGTGGGATGCCTCTTAGCCTACAAGACTCTAAATGGCACCTGGAGGGTGATGTAACAGAACCCCACACTTCCAAGGGAAGCACATAGCACAGCTGTCCCCGGAGGTTGGGAAAGAGCCACCTGGAATGGGTGGACTCAACTGGGCTGTGACCTAGAATGAGTGACAGGATTTTAATTCTGCTCATCTGTCTTTATTTTCAGAGTTGGATTGCTCACTTAATACCCAGTTGTGATGTGACAATGATTTGTCTTCTTTAGAAACGGTTATAACGAGTCAATTAAAAATATCAATTATCGTATGAAGTATCTGGGACTGCTCCCGTGGCTGCCTGGGTGTTCAAAGAGTGAAGGCACAAAGGGAAGTGGTGACCTTCTGAGACACTGAGAAAAGATGATGTCATGAAAGCATAGGCCCCCCAAGCATTTGTAAGTGTGACCCCCACCCCAACTTCTTCAAGGATCAGGCTGGAGACCAGATGAGGGAAACAGCAGAGTTTGCAGTTGTGGGGGATGCTGATGGAAATGCTTCCTTCTTTGGAAGCTCGTCCCTTTCTAAGATATAAATTGATTTCTATTTATGTGTCCATGTGTGTGCCACATGCATGCAGGTGCCCTCAAAGGACAGAAGACTCGTCAGGTCACCTGGAGATAAAGTTAAAGGTGGTTGTGAGTCACCCAACCTGGGTGCTGGGAATCAGCTCAGGTCCTCTGGAGAGGCAGCGAGGGATTTTAACCTGATTCCCCCTCCACCTTTACAGCTCCCTTTATTACTTCCAACTTCGGGATTGTTCCCGTTAGCGTTCATCACGTGTCTGTTTCCACTTGTCTGTTTATTAGGCTCGAGTTGGAAACAATTACGTGATTTTTTTTTTTTTTGAAGGAACTGTACTTAATCACTCCCGGCTCTGTGAAACCAGCGATTCCGAGATTCAATCGCATGCTCTTTTTGCATCTTAGCACATCGATTAATTTTTCAGAAGTGTGCTACATAAAATAGCAGCATAATGATAGAAAGACTTAATTGCCTTATGAGATTAGCTTAAGTAAATAGACGTTGATAAGCCAGGCTTAATAAACTTGAGATACGCTGTATTTACTCGGCATCAGTTCTCTGAACAGTGTTTCCTCTTCCTATAAGAAAGGAAACTCTCAGTTAATTAGTTCCTCGTATGCCACAATAAAATTAATGCTTAGGAATTAAATACCATCGACTTCCTCAGGCAAGCCTGTTGACATGTTTCTGTTTCTACTTAATACCACATGTGTCGTTGCCTGGCGGGAGACCTTGCGGGTTCCACTGTGTCTCTCTGGTGCACAGGGCCTGTGCTCTGGCATTTGGAAGACCACACACTAATTTCTGATGTAACAGAGTCCACGGTGTCGGCAGACACTCGGGTCATAGGCAATCAGTGTCCGACAGTCACCAAAGCATAAGGCAAAACCCATCGACATGGTACACATTTATTAAACCAGTGTCCAGGTCCTGACCATTTCAGACTGCAGGTCCCAGGTCAGTAAGCAGAGGAAGGGGATGTCTGGTCAGATCTCCAGGCCTCCTTCCATATTGTGTTAGGACGATTGGGATTAATTTTCCCCCTAAACCCCTAATTCTCTCCCTTCCTCAGATTTTATAAGTCAAAGCCTTGGGGGGAGTCTGATTCCGTTGCTGAGTTTGGAAGTGTTTATTCCTGTAAAGAAGCCCTTGAGCTGGCCATGGCTGAATGTGTCCCTACTGGAGAAAGAGCCTGTGATGTCAGGGAAAGGTTGTCACACAGGCAGGAGCAAAAGCAGAGCCAGGGAGGAAGATATCACTTTCATCTACACACGGGAGGCAGAGAGAGGGGGAGGGGGAGGGGAGGGGGAGGGGGGAGGGGGAGGGGAGGGGAAGAGGAGGTAGTGGGGTGGTAATTCAGATTGGAGCATTACTAATGCTGTGGAGAGGTGGGCCATCAAGTCATCAAGTAAAGAGATCAGCCTGGTTTCAAATTGAGGGACTGAGGAGTATGGAGGCACAGCCTTCCCATACTGATGCTGTTCCTCCAGCAATGATCTACCTTATAAGGCTCCCAAAACTGTTTTAAACAGTGTCACCAACTGGAGACAAGGTACTCAAGTGTGTGAGTCTACGTGGGACATTTCTCTTTCAAACCACCAGACTTGCTGGAGCAGGACCAAAACAGTGGACTTAGAACCTGGTCCCACCTCCACGCTCCGCCATTCCAAGTACTTCTTAGTTTGCTGTTGCCTACTTGGGACTGGGAGAATTTCACAAAACCAACACAACAGAGAGCTCTGAATCAGAAACAGGGCGGAATCAACTGTTAAAGATGTATGCATTGATTATATTCACAACAGCACACATGGTTCTGTAAATTGTGTGGGAATACTTGTTTTTGTTTTGTTTTTGTTTTTTATGTTCACGACAACATCCTGGTTTAAAGAATCAAACTCTATAGTAAACAGAGTTAAAACAAGAAGAAGAAGAAGAAGAAGAAGAAGAAGAAGAAGAAGAAGAAGAAGAAGAAGAAGAAGAAGAAGAAGAAGAAGAAGAAGAAGAAGAGGAGAAGAGGAGGAGGAGGAGGAGGAAGAGGAGGAGGAGGAGGAGGAGGAGGAGGAGGAGGAGGAAGCAGCAGCAATACTACACTATGCAGAGATCCCCAAGGCCTTCCTGAGTTAAGGCCCTTTCAATGCCATACCAATGTGATGGCACCTTTAGGAGAAAAGAAAGTCCAGCCACTCCTTAGAATGCAGAAAAGTCCATGAAATTTAAATATAGAAGTTCACAAAGTGCCAAGCAGATGCCTCTATATTTTCTTTCAGTTTTAAAATACCCAGCATGCCCCTGGGAGTCAACCAAGATCACCTCCAGGCCGGTGGCACAAGATATTTAGTTTCTGTCCCTCTAGCAAGGTGACTTTGTGTCAACCATCATATGACACATTCTACTCTGCACCCTGTGCTAAGTGATCAAGCCAGTTCTTTTCCAGTTCTTTTTTATAGTGTGCATAAAAACTGTTCTTTTATTGAATTTTGACTTTTCTTGAGATTTTATTATTTCCATATAAAATGCTTCCTTGTCAAAATTTCCAGTGCTTGTGACTATTATAATTGAAGGATTGGAAATGTTGTGCCCACACAGAGAAAAGGACAGAGGTCTATGGCTAGCAATAATTGAGTCATCTACTCTTCCCAATTCTGTTTCTAATCTAAACACTGTAGAGGAAGAGGCAACGGGGGTGGGGGGTGCTCTTGAAAATCATCATCTGGAAGCCTGGCATGGAGGGAAGGGGCCCAGAGAGAGAAAACTGCAGAGCAAGCTTCAATCCTTCCACCAACCAAGGTCTCTAAAGGTTGTCCCAAGATGTAAACGTTTGGTGTACACCAACTTACACACACACACACACACACACACACACACACACACACACACACACAACGAATGGATCTAGTCCCTTTAAGGTAGGGTTGAGTTTCCTAAGAGAAACAACCACAGGGGATATGTCTTTCTTCCAACACATAGTACTTTTGCAGGCACCAAAGCTACTTAAACCTTTATTTGAAGGTAGGTGCCTGGCAGAAATCTCAGAGCTCAAGGGTTAAAGTTTTTCCTCAGAAGCTGGGGCTCTACTCTGAAGACCATGTATATACACTGAGACCCTCCCCAGGAGTGATTGAACCAAATTGCATGTGTGCCCACTTGCCTTAGAATTCAGAACTAACATTCCAGACTTATTTAATGGGTTGTCATGATTACTTTCCAACGAGCTGGTACTGTCAGATATACATTGGTCTTGAAATTGTACATAATGTGTTATAAACTTAATTTTCACACTGTAGCCCGCTTAAGAGTTGAGAAAGAACTAACGGGTTACTTCCTTTCCTTAAGTGAATTGGGTAAAATAGAGTTGACCTACCCAGACTGTTTTCATATGACCCTTTCAAAGTCAAGCCTCCTCTCTCTCATAACACTTGATTTACTAATTCACCTTTATTACTGGCCTGAGACTGAGACTGTTACCTCTAATCCCAAGATGCTATTGGCTGAGGCAGGAAGACTGGGCCCAGGTCTGTGATCAACAACAATGACAACAATATTAAACAAATGCTATCACCCCCCAAACACACACACACACACACACACACACACACACACACACACAGAGAGAGAGAGAGAGAGAGAGAGAGAGAGAGAGACAGAGAGAGACAGAGAGAGAGACAGAGAGAGAGAGACAGACACAGAGATAGATAGAGAGATAGATAGATAGAGAGAGAGAGAGAGAGAGAGAGAGAGAGAGAGAAGTTTACAATCACTTTTTGAGGTCTTAAGAAATGGGGAGAAAAAGGAAAGCCAAGGCATGGATTTATAGGGCTGTGCATTTTGGGTTTAATTACATGCCCAAACAGAATGCTAGAGTTTGTCATCAATACTCTCAGGGCTGTGACCTGACATGAAGACTCACCGGCCTGGAGGAAATGCCCTTCCTACTCCCTTTCCGAGCATCTAGTCCGTGTGTTCTGAGGTCTCTGACTGCTGACTCCCACTGTTATCAGTCCGCACTGTGCATCCCTGTAGCGGGAGCTATGGGACAACTCTTTTGTCTGCTCCATGGCAGGCAACATTTTTATTATTATTTTCAAAACAGGACCAGCACCTCCGCCGATAGCTGTATTCTCCAAGGAGCCTCTTTTTCTGAAAATAAGGTTTGTTGACTCAGACTGCAGCAGACAGATTCCTCAGCCATGCCTATGGGGAACATTTATCCACCTTTTCAGCAACTGGACAGATCTCAGCCTGGTACTTCGCAAGCCGATGAGAAGCCTCTGGTTTTGGATCCACACGGTATGTGGGCTGGCCAGTGTTTGTCACTGAGAACTGCATCATAATACTCAAAGTGACTGCCAGGTACAGAAAATCAGGTTGTCAGCAATGGGGAAGTGGGGCGAGCAGACACATGGAAGGCTTTATTTTGCTCCCCGCTTTTCCCTCCCCACTTTTCCCTCCTCGCAATGTGATCAGTGAGGAGACAGTCAGTCGAGTTTGTCTCTCGCCCACCCAGCTCCTCCTTGAGGCTTGCCCTGAGGGTCCGGGTGTCAACAAGGGCGGCCACTTTCCTTCACAGCCCACTTCTGCTAAGTTCTAGAGTCTGGCAAGGTGCCTCGCTGAAGGTGGTCTGCAGCAGCCAAAGCTTTACTCAGTTTTATTTCCAAGGTAACCGAAGAAGTGGTATTGTCTATAACTTTAAGCACTCAAGGCACGAATATCCAACAGTTAAAACACCAACTGTTTCCACAAAGGTAAAACCTGGTTTGGTCCCTGACACAGGGAGACTGGAGTTGTTGAGTGTGGCAGCTGTCAGCGGGAGTGAGGAGCCCTGTGCTCCTGCCATGTCTGGCTCTGTAGGTGTCTGGCTAATGCTCACCCTCGTTACGTCCCTCTGCAACATATTTGCTAATGGACCTTACTTCTACATTTGCTGAGAAATATACCAACTTTTCTTCTGGAAAGGAAAGTGGTGCTACACGCGTACTTTGCAATGCAGTCTGAGCAAAGGACAATTTATTTAAGCAGTGGCTTCTCGGTTGCTTTAGTAAGCTCGATTACAGAAACAAACAAATGAACAAACAAAAACAAAAACAAAACCACAATCGCATTGGCTGCCTGTGTCTCAAGTGAGGACCAGTTCTCCTTTACACAAAGTGAAAGGGAGCTGAAGACTCTTTATGCTTACAGACACAAAGCTTACAGTGACAATAGAATATAAAATTCCATCCTTAGAATGGGAATTTTTCTGAGAATTTTAAATACTCAGAACACAGCCTTTAATTATCCTTTAAAAAAAGAGAATTCTGTGCATCTAGACTAAAGGATGATCTATAGAGTTTGAACTGTGTAATTGTGTTCTGAAATGGGTAAGTCAAGGGTCCAGGATGGAAAGAAAATTTGTTGACTCATTTGAAAACACGGGAAAACCGAGTCAAAAGCAATGTAGGCTAAATCAGTAAAAAATAACTACACGGAGGAGAAAATGGAGGTCTGGATCTGAATAGTCGTGAGGTAAGGTTTGAGATGAGGTTTAGATTGAGCGTCTCTGCCCAACTTCACTAGAAATCAACTCTAATTCTGCTGCCAAGTGATGTTTTGCATTTTTGCACCTGGGGTTTTAACCCTTATTTCTAGCCTTTAAGCCTAAATCATAAATGACACCAAGGGACCAGGAGAAAGTTGTCCACCATAGGTCAAAGATCGGACCCTTCAAATGTTTGAGAGCAGGTTCGAAATACCAGGAAGAGTGACGAGTGCGGTACACAGTACACAGCAAGAGGAGACAAGAGAGGAAGGGCGGTTTCTGGTTCACAACGTGAAGGGCTGCCTTCTATCAAGACAGGAGTATGAGGCTGGCTTCTCAAAAATTCACAGTCAGAAATTAACGAGGAAGTAGCGAGTAGATGGAGCCATAGACCTTCAAGGGTCACCCCAACGTTTCACATCTTCTGGAAGGACTCTGTGCCTCCAAGGTTCCACAGCTTTCTCAAACACCATCACCATGGGCTGGGTGGGGGGAGGGGCTGTCTACAATTCACGAATCTATGAAGGTCATTTGCCTCCCAACTACAATGGGCTTTATATGGAGGACACAACGATCCCATTTTCTGTGGGGAACTTGGGGTTAAATTATTGGACAATGCAAAACTGTATGAAAACAGTTCTTTAAAAGTGAACTTTCCCGACATTAGATTTTTATTTTGGCTGTATGTACTGGAACTGGAAGGCATAAAAGGGAGGTGTAAAGGACAAGTACTGATTTGGAGGCACAAACCTGAGATGCGTGCTTACCTATGCTAACCCAAACCATTCCTAAACCACCACTGTGTTTTATCTCCTGCTCAATGAGTAACCTCATTTCCGGGCATGGCAGTTACATTGAATACTCCAACTGAAAGCCGCGAACTCCACCCACTCCGGAATTAAAAGCTCAGAGTACTTACTGCACCCAGCCTTGTAGCTGAAACCAGGAGGAAGGAGGAATCCTTGTTGGGCAGCTGCTGCGAGGGTCCGCTGGTCGGGAGGGAACACGGGAATCATCAATGGCGGCAGCTGACCTTGAACCTGCTGAACGTGAGAGAGCGAATCAAAGAGAAGTTGTCTTGGTGCCCCCTTGTTCCACCCCCTGAAGCCCTTACGTCCCTAGAACAGATGTTCATCCGTTCAGATTCTATCTCGCCCCTGTCAGAATGGCTATCGACAAGAATGTGAGCGACGCCAAGGAAACAACTGATTGGTGAGTTTGAGGGGAGATTGGTCCATCCAGTCAGTATGGGAGTTCCTCAAAATGCTAAGAAGGGAACCTCCACGTGACCCAATTTGCATCGCCTGCATGTGGACCTGAAAGATGCCCATGCAACCTTCTACAAGGACACTTGCCACCCACGCTTCTTATAGCGTCAGTCATGGCAGCCAAGGCCTGAGATGAGCCTCGGCAACTGCCCGCGCGCAGGTCAAGAACATGAAACTGGAAGTGAGAGAGCTTGGGGTAAGAAGGATCTTAACTGGATAAGAAGTGAGAAAGGGGCGGTCGGTGCACCGGTGGCTATGATCAAATAACGCACGTGAAAGGAAGAGTCTTTATGAAGCCCATCACTGTGTGCAATGAACACACGTTAAAAGTGAGGGTAAAGCCAATTGTCGACCAGAAAGTTGTTCGGATACTTGGTTTTGAGGGCATGACTTAGGGCTACCTCAGAGAGAACAGCTAGAAGACCTCCTCTCTTCAGAGGATAACTGAGTTCCACATCCAACATAGTGAATGCATTGGGTACTAAGCCCCCGCCCAGTGAAAAATCCCTCACTCTTGTTTTTTAGCAGTGAGATTTAGCAGTGAGATTCTGTTCAAAGTTGTCAGAGTGGAGGATACCAGCCTTTATAAACCACACTTCTGAGTGTTAATTCTATGTGTGCACACATGTGTACACATGCCCCTGGCTTTGCATTGCAGATGGAGACCGGTGGCCGGTGTCGGGTATCTCCCTCAGTTACTTTGCACTGTTTTTTGTTTGTTTTTTGTTTTAGGCAGGCTCTCTAATCGAACATGAGTTCATCCATTGGTCCCACGGAGATGGGACTACCACGGAAAGACTTCCTGTAGCTATTTCCTTCCTCCCTAGCTCTTTCTCCAGATGTTTCTACCACCTTCCGACGGATCACACACCCCCTGTCCCTGCCCCAGTAGATCTTAAGGACAAATTTGCAGGATTCCTCTGTGCTTGACCGCACCAGACTGCACTCGGCAGCATGCTCTCACACTCTCACGCTCTCACGCTCTCACGCTCACACCAGTCAATCCCTTCCATTGTTTCTTCATGGCGAGGTTGAACTCCTCCTTCAGATGATTTTGAGGCTCGCACAATGTCTCATCAGGCATTTCTTAGTGCATCCAACTGTGGAGCAGAGAGAATTATTGCCTTTCATAATTTAATAAATTAATACTCAAGAAAGGTAACAGGACACTTCCGGTCTTAAGTGATTTTTTTAAATCATATCCAGTTTCCCCTGCGAACTACAAATTTATTTGGATAAAGGAGCTCCACTTCTTTCTCACTGTGTAGTTTGGACCCAAGAGCTCAGGCTCTTTTATGGAGAACTCATGAACCAACAGGTTAGATGGACTGGGAGTTCCTTTACCTGCAATCTATCAACTGATAGATAGTCTGCAAACATGCTGTGGGGACCCAGCTTATCTACCGACCAGAAAGGAATCCAACTATCAGAGAAGTATAGCAGAGGATGTTCAGCAGTTTCCTGTTCTTACTCACACAGTAGCACTACATGGGTTCACATGCTACGTCTTTGAAGGCAGTAGAAGGTACAGCAGTGTCAGGCACGTATTACACGCTTGTGCTGCACTAGGTGGCCAGCCCATCATGCCCTGCCAGGCTGTCTTCATTACTCTGTCTTCTTGAAATGTTTTATTATCGTGTAGGAGCTGGTTATCCCAGTGTTGCTATTTTCTTTTGCAATCATTCTCTGTTTGTTTTTTTTTGTTGTTGTTATTGTTTTTTTTTTTTTGTGTGTGTGTCTTCTCATTAGTTTTAGGATAGGACATAAATACTGGAACTGCCTTGATAATGTTGATGGGCAACCGGGCTTTCCACTGTTCTCTTGGCCTTGGGGTAGCTCTACTGTTTCCCTGTGGGTTTCCAAGTTCATGTCTCCCTCTCTGTTGGGGAACAGGGCCTTGCTGTGTTTCAGGCTGGTCTCAAACACAGGTCTGTCTTGCCTCTTCTTACGGTGCTTGGCTTACAGGTGTGCCTCACCAAGCTTGGCATACATTTTCTTAAATAAAAAAGAGTGCTGTTTTTTATATGGAGATTTTTTTTTCAATGTATGACTTAGTGGTTGTTTTTACTGTGGACTAAATGTGAATGAGAGTATTATTCAGTAAGGTAGTCTGTTTTATTGGGTAAAAGTTGTAACATTATGAGGGACAAGGTAAAATTCCTGGGGCATTTCTTTTATTAAATCTGTATATTTGAAACTTTTATTTTATTATGGGTAATTATTGAGTATATTTTGTTATAACTTTACATTTTTAGAGTCTAAGTATCTTAAAAATGACAAGTGAGAAACGGCATATTTTAATGCATATTTCAACGAGAGGAAGAACCCAGGGGCTCTCTTCTCTGAGAAACAGTTATCACACTGACAAGAAAATCAGACCTACTTTGGCCAAATAAATTGTTCGTAGTACTGTATTATTTAAAGGCTAAGCTAAGACCAATAGGACAAGAAAAGAGGGACAAAACAAAACATATCAGCCCAATTTCAGGGTTTCAGTAGTGAGTTTTCTTACGAGGGTTGCAGAGCAGTCTGGAGAAGATGGTACTCTTTATATTCCCAATGAGGCCTCCCAGCAAATGCACAGTACCACAGTGTGTGGTGGGTCTACACATGAAGCCGGAGCGCATTTCCACACACACACTTTGTCGTCACTACTCAAATTCTTCAGCTGAAAATTTGCCCTCTGATGAAAATTGCTCATTCTCTCAAATCAAGAGCAGAGGTGCTTCTGTGGTCACGCAGAGTGTGGGGAGCAGGAAACAGTTTGGCTGGTAATTTTCTTGTTTGAAATGTTTCCAAGACGACTCTAGGTTGCTGAGGATTGTTCCCAAGTGTGAGGGGCCCGGGGTGTGCGTTGTGGAAAAGGTGGGTGTGTTAGAAGAGCTTCTGGGAGACAGGAGCTATGGTGTTCACCATCCACACACCAGCAATGAACGTTAAAGGAGAAACACGCCTAAGATAAATCTGTACAAAGGAGACCTGCACCTGCATCCGAGGGGTGGGAGACGGGTGTGGGAAGGGGCTCGTCACCTGAGGTAGTGTTCGCTAACTTGCTGGGAAAGCAGTCCTGTGCATCTGCTTCCTGGAAGGAGTGAGGAGCCTGTATGTTAGCTCTACCATTCAGCTCAACTCTGCTAAAATCTTGTCACCACTTTGGGGAGAGGAGCACATTGAGTGAAAAAGCTCCAGGCTTTCTGGACACATTCTAAAATGAACTAGTCCTACTGTTGGATATTGATCCTCTGTATTTGCCACTTCTGAATATTTCTTAAGTTTAATCACTACTAAGTTCAGTTTATTACTTAATGCATGAAATTCCTTCTAAACTCTTAATTAAGTTTTTAAAATGTGTGACATTTTTAATTAAAATTTCAATAAACTACTTTTGTCACAAAATTTTAGTCTTTTTTTTTTAATAGGGGGCATGTTATTCACAAGTTGGAATATGTCATAACAAATTTACACAGCTACACCCTGACTTTAAAACTTCGGAATGTCTCTCGTGTCTTAGCACCTCCTATTCTTTTACCAGAAGATGCTGCATATATTCGTGCCCTCTAAAAATCTGTGACCCCCCCCCAATTAACTACGCTGACACTTTCATAAAGAAAAGTATCTAATAATTATTTATTTCAGTATTTCATATTTAATATGTTCTATCGTGCAACTTTTGGTTCGATCTTAAGCGAATGCTTTTGATTATTAATCTGCTTCCCATTCGTTCCATGACTTGGTTTTGTTCTTTTTCTTTTCATCTGATTCCTATCAGCTAGGCGCTACATCTAAGTTGGGGTGGCTAAGGTTCCGGAAATAAGTTCACTCTCACATTTGCTCTGAGTCTCACGGGACAGAGAGACAATTGCAACCCAGTGCCTCCCAGTCAGTCACAGAGATCTCTGGAAAGCACCACGGAGCAGAGGGGAGCTATGCCAAAAAACGGAAGCAGAACAGAGGATGCCAGCTTCACTAGAAGTCCACAAGGTCCCCCCACCCTACCCGTTACCCCTGTCCTCGGAGACGGCTGAAGGACAGAGCGGTGCTGGTTGGATAATCGGGAGTCAGCCCAGCATACAGAGGCACATGTGTGAAAATCATTCCAAGGAGAAGGGGAAACGTGATAGGCAGGAGAGAATCTCCACAGGAGGGGGACAAAACCCCCTGGAAGAAGAGGCGAGAGGTGAGAAGTCTGCCTGAGTCAACGGTGAATCTGGGTTCACTAACTACCTACACTTTCCCCTGCAGGCTGTGCTGACTCAGCAGCGGAGCTAGAACACTGGCAGGAATATGAAGAGTTCTGAAAGCACAAGTACAGAGCAATAGACAAGGAAGGGCCGATCCCTAATGGGTGTGGACCAGGAGGAAACATCAAGAAATATGCAGGAACCAACAACAGGAAGACACAGAGCCAAAGATGACACCTAGGGCCTCGCTCCATCGAAGGTGATAGCAAACGACCAAGAAAGAGCAGAGTTGAAAGAGCTCCAGGCAAGCTCCAGCAGGCGCCGATGAGGTTGAGCTGTCTCGACTCTGGCCCCTTGGAGAAACCTTTCCAGCAGGTGGGAACTGGAGACTGAGTGAGGAGATCCCGGTTGCTCGGGGTTGAGAAGTCATAGATACTCTAGGAAAGGGGTCAGAAACCAAAAGGAAGAACCAAGTCTCATGATCATCGGGTTGCGAAGCCCATCCAACAGAGGGTGGAGGAGGAATCTGTGTGTGAGCGAGAGGTCAACTCAGAGTTGTGGTGACACGGGAACCAAAGAGATTCCAAGACAGAGGGAGTGAATGGCAGGAGGAAACCGCAGAGGAAAGAGTTTGGGTCAGAGAGGAGAAACGTGTGTTTTAGGGTCATTCTTTGAAGGGGACATCACTGCTGTCAATTCCAGCAGACGACGTTGGAGCCGCTCTCAGAAGGTTGAATTCTGAGGGATGGTCAGGGACACAGAGGTCATGAGGGTGGACTCTTCCCGTACAAACAGGTCAGAAGTGTGAGAAGAGGCAGGGAAGAGCAGTTCCCTGCCGAGGTCTGAGCATATGACCTTGCAAACAGTGATGAAAAGAAGGGCAATGAAGAGTTTCAAACACATGGGCAAGAGATTTTGCCGGGCCAACATCTGAGTGGGCTGGAAGGCAAGGCAGAGGGAGAAGGTTTCCCCTTCTTCTGGGAACAGCGTATCCTGCTTAAAACTGAGTAAAGGCAGGCCTGTGTTGTAAGTGGCTAGGTGGAAAGGCGAGACTGATTGGCTGACAGAAGCCACTCCCTCAGTGACGGAGGCAAGGCCTGATTGGGAGATGAGAGCCTTGGTCAGAAAGTGAGAGGAAGAAGTTTCAGGGTGGCTCCTGTGAGACTTAAAAGAGAAGGTAAGCCAAAGATAATTATAAAAAACCAAAACCAAAACAAACAAACAGGCAAACAAACAAACAAAACAGGCTACAATCTGAGCTGAGTCCATGGGAACCCTGATGCCTTCAGACTTTGTATTTCTGCAGTTCGCATTAGAAAGTTCCTGGACTCTGAGACAGGGTAATAGAAAATATGACTTTAAGTCGGCAGGCCATGAAGGAGTGGGGAGAATTCAGCAAGGGATCATCATAAGAAAATCAAAGTAGGGCTTGGATTTACAACAACAACGACGACAATAACAACAAAAACAAAACAAAAAACGCTTAGGAATCAGGAGCTTCAGAAATAGGGCTTGTGAGGGCTGGAGAGGGTCTCTCCCTGCTTGGGTTCTCGGAGAAGATAAGTTTCTAGTACACCTACCCCAGTGAAGATGAAATTAGAAGTATAAAACCTCCTGCATCTCCAGACACTCCTTCGGAATCAGGTCTGATGAGGGCCATAGTGTTTTAAGCACACTACTTAGGGACCCGTTCACCTACTGCCGACGTGCAGTCACCGTCAGCGGGAAACACAGAGGCCATTTAGATGCGCGCAGTAGTGCACAGCAACAGTTTCTGAGAAAATGAAGACCGTAATATCCAAACGAGATCACAAGGGGGGTTTAGCTAGGTAGCGTGGAATTTCCCAAACGGAATGAGCAAGAAGCCACAGCCGCTTTTCCCTCCTTAACACGGGGAGGCGTGGGATCCTTAAGACACTAATGGCTTTGTGTCCTGCCTCAGTCCATAACACTCAACACTATGGCCCTTAGGAAAAAAATTATTAAGACGATAAAAGTCCGTTTATCTTTGACCGAATCCACAAGAAGGGCTGATAGCAAGCTCCCGGAGGGATAAAGAGAGGGACGCGTTGCTAAAACTCAGTCCCAGCCTCCTTGATCCCAGCTACGCCCTGGAGTCATACCACCTCCAATTTCATCTGACTAAGACAAAGACAAAGTAAGCACGTTTTTGAGAACAAAAATGAACAGCCATGTGGTTTTTTTTTTTTTTTTTTCATAGTATTCTTCTTCGGCAAAAAGCCACCGAACTTTTTTTTTTTTTTTAAATTGTTTCCAAGGATGAAAGTGACTTTGCCAAGCAAAGTGGCTTCAAAACAGGCCTCAAAAATACTAATAGAAAGACAGATGGTTCTACTAAGAGCTTGGCTGCCAAAAAAAAAAAAAAAAGATATTAAAAAAAAAAAGAAAGAAAGAGTGTTGCTATTGAAGCCGGCTGCAAAGTTATCTGGTGACTACAAGTACTTTCGTCCCAGAGCGTGTGCTAGCTCTGCCTGCAGAGCCCAAGCAGCCAAAGTAAGGGCTCTTGCTTCCTCTCTTCCCTGCGCCCAGCCCTCAACAAACCAGTGCGAGCCGAGCTCCAGAAACAGCACGGGCATGCGCTTGACTCTGTTCTGCAACAGTGAAAAAGCGAGCACTACGTTGAAGAACTCCTGTTTCAGTAAAGTGACCCACCAGGAAAATTGCTTCTTTTTAGTCGACTCTGCCAGTCGCTTAAAAAAAATAATAATTCTGATTACCCTGTTCCTCCTCATCCCTCTCGTGAAAAGACCCTGTGCTCCCCGCGAGTGAATTCATAAGATTCAAAAACCGGAAGCAGCACTGAGGAGGCGGGCGGTGACCTGCCTGGACAGGGAAATAACC
This sequence comes from Rattus norvegicus, assembly GCF_021556685.1. NCBI lineage: Eukaryota > Metazoa > Chordata > Mammalia > Rodentia > Muridae > Rattus > Rattus norvegicus. Next base: position 179,015,845 of record NC_141537.1, read on the forward strand.
CAGGTGAGGCTGCAGTGCTCCTCTTAGACCAGACCTATGGTAAAACCTACACTTTATGTCGTCCTAGGCAACTGCCACTGGGCTTTAACCAGATTGCCACTAGATGTAATAGGAACTGAGATAGTCTATGGTCCTTGACTCCTCCTGTCAACAGCTCATTTCACCAGTGCGGTCTTCCACCGTGTGTGTATTGTTGCCATTGTTACTAAGATACAGCCACTCTTAAATGATGGCTATTAACACCCCTGGCACTTCAACGTGGAAATTTCCTCCTGGGGCCACCGCAGCTTCGACTTAAATATTACCTAATAGTAGACTCTATTTTAAAACAAACTGAATTATTACATTCTTTTAAAGCCACACTTCAATATGCACTGAAGTCACATCAAATTTCATCCGAGATGAAGCTGTATGCACATGAAATACATGGTAAGACAGAGTATGCTGTTGGCTCAGGGCTGACATCGGGGATAATCTCTATTAGAAGCGTAGTAACAGTAAACAAGAAAGACAAAACTCATGATGTGGAGGCAGAAAGCTACTGAAGAAAAAGAAGGCAGAAATTCCAGTTGAACAAAGGACCTACAAGATAATGATTAAAATATGGCAAACTGCCGGACCTGGGGGTTGGCACTCACCTACTGCCTTTGTTTTTCCTCAAGCCAAAGATTTACACACAGGTTCCACCACAGAACCCGAACCTTTCTGTGACTGGAATTTCTGTTGTTGTTGTTGTTGTTGTTGTTATTGTTGTTTGGAGACAAGGTTTCACCTTCAGGCCAGGCTGACCTGGAAATAGCTATGTCTCCCCTGGCTATTTTTGAACTCATGGCCAGCCCTCTCACCTCTGCCCTACAGCTGATGAGCTTATGGCTAGGAAGCACCAGGCCCATCTAGAGTTTCATTCTTTCATTCAGATAAAACTCCCTTCCTTCACGTATATGCGACCACAGTATTGATTATCATGCTTCTCAGAAAGAAGAGAATGTGTCTCAAAAGACTAGGCCCAGCCGGCCACATGAGCAGAATCGAGCTTTGCCAACACGGAGATGGTTTATGGCACATCTTGCTGTCTATACTAATTGCCAGGAAGGTGGAAGCAAACTGTTTTTTAAAGATTTATTTATCATATATAAGTACACCGCCGCTGCCTTCAGACACATCAGAAGAGGGTATTAGCTCTCATAACAAATGGTTGTGAGCCCCCATATGGTGGCTGGGATTTGAACTCAGGACCTCTGGAAGAGCAGTCAGTGCCCTTAACCACTGAGCCATCTCTCCAGCCCTGGAAGCAAACTTAAAATACCAGGATCAATGTGAGAAATGATCACTTATCAATTGCATTTTTCATGAGTCCACAGTAAAAAAATTTTTTCTCCTACATCTTCCCCCTATTTATTTATTCATTCATTCACTTTACATTCAGGTCACAGCCCTCCCTCCCCCCTCTGGGTTAGACCCTCAATATCCCCATTACCCCCCCATCTCCTCAGAAAGGGGAAGCCCCCCTGTGTACCAGCCTGCCCTGAGACATCAATTTGCAACAAGGACTAAAGAGTATCCTCTCTCATTATGAAATTCAATAGTACACAATTTTGATTCATAATGTTTTCTCAGTGGCTAATAATAGAAGATCATTAATGATTTTAGGTGATAGTAATATCAATTAAACAGAAGTCCTCTTAAAATTTTTTCTCTAAAAGCTACCTGTGAAGGGAAGATTGCTCTCAGATGTCAGTTAAGGAGGAACCTGTGCTAAAGTAGGCTGTGAACTACTGGAAGTGTCTGCTGGAGTGGTTAGTATATTTTTATTAAAAACTGTATCTTTACTTAAATAGTCATGTTTTGCACTATAACATATTTCATATTTTCACAAAACGTTCCAGATATGCTGAGATGTTTATACATTCTTTTCAACACCCTGGAGATTAGTAGGGCAGCTTTATTATTTTATTAATGAGGAAAGCAAATAGTTTGGGATTTACACATGGCCACATAATTGACTATACATTTGTTGATTCTTCAAGTGGTATTACCAAAATGACAACTTTCTGAAATAAAAATCTAGTTTACATACTATAGAATATAGTTGTGACGAAATTAACCCCCACATAGTTTTCCAGTGCAAAATCGGATCACATTTAAATAATCTTTGTAAGATAAAATTCTACAATTTTAAGCGCGCACATGCGTGTGTGTGTGTGTGTGTGTGTGTGTGAGTGTGTGTGTGAGAGTGTGTGTGTGAGTATGTGTGTGAGTGTGTGAATGTGTGTGTGTGTGTGTGTGTGTGTATGTGCGTAGCAAGGGTGGCACTTCAAATGACTTAAACTTTCCACTTTTTTCCCCACAGTTATTTTCCAGCTTCCCCATACATGTATTTTAGATATTACTTATCTGAAAATTGACCAGAAAAAAATGGAGCTAGTGTAGAGCATCCTGGATATTTAACAGAGAAATTACCACCCTGAGGTAAATGCTTGGCAGAGCCCCTCCAAGGCTCTTAAGCTGGTAGTCATTGTTACTTCCTTTGTTAAATAATAGGAAAGAAATTCCCCGATACTTAACTGAAGAATGATGCGAAATAAAATGTAAAAATTTCACTCTAATTTTATAATTTTCAATAAAAGCTTCTATTACTAACCTTTAGTTCAAAGCTGAATCCACCCCCATCACTGCTTCCCATATCATTTCTTAGGGATCCCTCTTAATTCACTAGTACAAATGATGCCATGAGTGCTCAATTATTAATTCTTCTAATGGCGCCTGACTATGTTGGTTATATTTCCAAATAGGCTTGCTTTCTCTTTTAGCCAACAGGTCTTTATTCTGTCTATAAATCTGTGAATTTGTCATGGAGGTGGGGCTCTACCTGGTTTAGTTGCGAAGCAAAGCCAGGCATGGACAGCTGAATGATACTTAATGAAAGAACCAAAAATACACAATGGGGAAAAGAAGTCCTTTCGGTAAATGGAGCTGGGGAAGCTAGATACAGGCTTGAAAAAGAAAGAATGAAAAAGAAAGAAATTGGACTCCTAACTTACACCATACACAAAAACAACTCCACATGGATTAAATATCTGAGCAGAAGACCTGAAACCGTGGTCCAGCACATGGGGAAGGTTGGCGGTGACCCTGTAATGATTTCATTCACATTGAAGCTTATGCCAATCGTGTGAAAGTGGTGAGAGGAAGCGCATCAGACGAAGAGGCATCTGCAGAGCAAACAGCCTGTAGAAAATGGCCTGTGGTTAGTGAAGAAACACCCGGATCTGTGCCTGGAATACACAGGGGATCCCAACACTAGGCCCAGGAGCAAAGCAAAGTATCAAAACAACTTGAAATTAAGTCCAGAAAACAACAGCATCAGCAGCAACAGTAACAACAGCAACAACAACAGCAACAGTAACAGCAGCAGCAATAATGACAGTAGCAACAGCAACAACAGTAACAGCAGCAACAACAGTAACAGCAGCAACAACAGCAACAACAACAATAGTAACAGCAGCAACAACAGCAACAACAACAATAGTAACAGCAACAACAACAACAAAAACCCAACTCAAACAAGTTGTTTTCTCCAAGGAAGACTAAAAATGCCCCTGTGGTAGTCACTCTTAATTATCAGGAAATGCAACTACAAAACACAATGAGATGGGACTTCAGGTATGTTCAGGTGGTACCGAGGTAAGAGGTAGAGAGACCTAGAAATGACCAAAGCCCAGGGCTTATTCCCAAATGAAATCATCACCTTGCAGAGTTGAGCCTTCCTTCCTTCTTTCCTCTCCCCTCCATGGTCACTGCAGCATCATTTACAGTAGTGGAGATGTGCTTATAAGATCTCTAGGAATATGCTCATCACTACATCATTCTGAGAACTTTAAGTATAGATGAAAAGGATAAATAAATGAATGTCTATTCCATACCCCACCCCCTTGAACAATTGCACATGTTTTTGGCGCAACGTTTTCCTCAAAGCCCAGCTTTCAGTGTCACTGCCTTTAGGAAACACATTCTATTTGTTAAGTCACTGATATCCCAAATGGCACCAAGAGTTCTACTAGTTCCTCGTGAGATGGCATGCTGATAAGATATAAAATGCCACCGCAACATTAAATGGACAACAGGAGAGACTGCAGGTGTAAATATGGAAGCAGCAAATAAATGACAGAGAAGAGGAAAAATGGTCACTGTCACTTGTCTTCTTCACAGATGGAAAAGGAGGCCCCCAAACCTAAGCTGAAAGAACGACTCTGCCCTCCGGTCAGAGGTATAGCTAAGCTGTGCTGGAGCCCATAGTGTCCACTCGATGCCTCACAGGTAGTAGACACCACCTCTCAGCTGAGCCAGCCATTTACAAATAGACTTCCTCTTCCTATTCCTCTTGTCACAGCTCCCAGTTTATCATGATCCCCTCTTGTGTGACGGATATTGGACTGGGTTTGTCTTTGCAGAGGATTCCTGATTTTCCCTCAAGGCAACGACTTGAGCTACAACAGGGGCTGAGGCCATCCACCTCCCCCAGCTCAGCTGTCACCTACTTCAGAAGCTCACGCCAGTGTTCAGGATACTAAAAGGTGTTGTGTGCTTCATGACAGAGAGAAAGTGGGGGCTCTGAGGTGTCTTTATTGAGACTACCCCGTACCTGCTGTACCTGTCACTCAAATGTAAACACAGATCCCAATTGCAGCTACAGAAACGATGCAAATATAAAAATAATTAAAATATAACCTGACATGGTGAGCACTCTATCAAAGCCAATCTTTGTGACTTTTGGGCAACCATGCACAATCCCAGAAGGCCACAGAATGAACTTTCCTTTACGGACATAGCCTTGTGCACATGCCTCCTCTTCCTGTGGAACTAAACAGAAACCATTTCCTTACATTTAATATCTCTTAACTAGATCGATCTCTAAACTCCACACCTTATTCTGATGTGAGGTTGATTGCAACTCTGTGCTCATACATCTAATACTAAATGTTTCTCCAGTCCTCTTTTCTGTTAGACCTTACAAGGTCTCTGCAAGACATCGTGCGAATGCTCTGTGTTTGAGCTGTTGCTGGTGTGTTGTATGAGAAGACCTCAGTCCATCAGCCCCGAGACACAGAAAGAAGACCTGAGAGTCATTTCTTACAATCAAAGCACAGGATACATTCTTCATGATACCCCTGCCTGCAACCTCACTGGGCATATTAATGAGTATCTCCCTCTATGTTTTAGGAGGTGAAGAGGCATTCTCTCTGAGAGTGCAGGATGTCTCACAGAGCCCGAGTGGACAGGCGCTTCTGCCTGTGCTGTCATGAGGACACTCTGCCTAGCTGCTCACAAGAACATTTGTCACTGGAAATAAAATGTGTGAAATTACCAGAAAGGCCACAGAAGATTTTTTTTGAGCTGAAAATGTGAAATATTTTTGTTATTGGATGAACCATTGAATATGGTGTCATTTATATAATACGGAGCTTTGCGTCTTCCAGTTGTGAAGAAATATAGCAGAAATGCGTTCAGTAACAAGGGTTGTTACATCAGTTGCCACATCCTAAGGAAAGCATGGCCAGTCCGCACAGCTTGCTACAGTGATGAGACTCCGGCACAGAACACTGTGGCTTACTACATTTAATGACTATATTTAAATATGGATGGATTATACAATATCACAGGCACTGTACTAAATGTGTAGAGAGCCTTTCTGATTAAAAATACTTTTTGGCCATCGAAATTCAGCCAAGTCTTCGTGCAGACATTTTACTGCAACAGAAGAGAACACAAGCTGACTGTGAAGGGAATCCTAGCCGTCCAGCTGTCCCTGAGCTAGATGCACATAGATGCTTTCATTAGCCAGCGTTAGAGATTACAAGGGAGGCAAGCCTATTGGGCAGACAGCAAGTCAAAGGGCTGGGAGTTCATGGCTACCTAGCCACAGACAAGACACACAGCCACAGGATCTCTTGGAACTGGAACCACGGATGTGGTATAAATAAACTTCATATTGAAATGAACCATGACTACGACTAACATAGACTAAAGGGGAATGCATTTAAAAATGAGAAAATGTACAATACACAGCCCATAAATGCCTCGGAAAGACAGCACGAAGAACATCACAGCTGTTTAATTACAATAAATATAAGTGAGCTAATCCTACTTGCTAAAAGGCAGTGGCGAGAGAGTTGAACACCTAAGAATGATCGCTTGTATTTTATTTCCAAGACATGCCATTAAACCATTAGGGCCGGATGAAGGGAAGGACAAGAACAGATTGCCAGAGAAACAATGACCCCAGAAGTGTCAAAAAATGAGGCAAAAGTTGAGGAAATTATAAGAACTAATAAACCCATACTACAAGGGACATTGTAGCAGAACTTATAAAAGTAGCGATAGTTCAAAGTTAAAATGAACAAGGTTTCAGTATGGGTGATGTGACACAATTAGTAAGCTCAATGCAAGGGACCTGATAAGGATTTTACATATGTCAAGGACAGATTACCACGCCTTTCAAGATACTCAGAGCATATACAATAAATTATCGACATGCTAAGACAGGAAGCAAAGGCAGATTTCAAAGTCTTACCATGTAAAATTTTGCTTTTTTCGATGGAGGGAAAATGGCGGTTTTAACAAAGGGAGATCAGTAACATTTACCGTGAGGAGTAGACTGAAAGTTGAGAAATATGGGATGTATTTTAGACAATGGCCAGTTGTCCCGGAAAGTGAGTCTCTGTTTCCATTAGAAGCACAACTTTATTTCTGAAATACGATCCTTGTCTTTTTTTTTTTTTAAAGTGTGCTTTGCCATTGACAAGTGGGATCATTAAAATCTGTGTTTGTTCTAATTAATGTGTGGGAGGTTGGCAGGAGAGAGAGGTTATTGAATATTATGGAGTGGTTAGAGATTCAAAGCTGTACCATGAGAAGACAGCACTGTTGAGGAAAACAGTCAGGGAGAACTAGCTGAAAACCTGCCTCGGTTTCAAGAACGTGGGCCTCGCATAGGCAGCACGAAAAGCTCAGAAGAGAAGGACCAAGAGCCTTGCAATAAATTCTTCCCTGAGACGACAGAGGACCTAACACAACAAATCATTCCACATATTACAAACAGGCACATATGTGTTACAGAATTGTTATGAGACCTTTGTGAGGGAACCTGAGAAGTTATATAAAACTTTAATAGCAAGTAACATGGAAGATACCCTCCACTTGTAGAGAGACTGATGAAAAATAAAATTTTCAGAATTTTAACCGAATTTTATCAGGTGTCTGGCATCTTGAGCTCAAAAGCACTTTTAAATGATTCTAAATATGGAAAGTGAGAAAAGACCATATATATATATATATATAAAATATATATATAATACTAATTCTATATGAAATTCTACTGCTCAAACAATTGCTGATGTAGCTTTTACTCAAATTTATAAAGCAAACAATTATTTAGTATAACATATTGCAGCTAAAAAATTTTTTTAAGACCAAAAGAAATATTCAGGAAATGTCAACCACATTTCTGTGTACGGAGAAGGAAGACACACAGTCAACTCCTCCAACCTCTTAGCCCACCGACCTTTTGTTCCCCTGTCCACATCACCAGTGGAGACAAATGTATTTACCTCCGATGAATTTCATTGTGCATTTAAAAAATAAAATCTCCCATGATCCCCCAAATCCAAACTTTTAAAAATATGCCCACTCACTTCGTGTCTAAGGGGACTGCTGACATGCTCCCAGCTGACCCAGAGGAAACGGCAATGTGTCTTAAAGGGGTCATCGGCCCTTAAGTGATGACTTTTCATTACCTAGAACAGGCTTCATGCTGGCTGCATAGCTAATCCCCATATGGGGCACACCTGGTTCCCAGCGCCACACAGCGGCCCTCAGCTTGCTTCAGCCTGAAAGCTCACCAGAGGGATGGGCTTACCAGGGGAAACCAGCCGCTGCATTGCTGTGTTGGGGTATGTTGTTTCGAGGAGCAATGCAAATCAGAATCCCAGTTTCATCTGCAGTAGGTCCCTTGCTGTTCTCTGAGTGTTTGCCCACAGTCTTCCTGTTAGGCCTTTCTTCCCCAGACAACTCATTGGTTGGTCTTTTTCTCCACTTAATTTAGAGATGTGGGGGGGGGGTGTGGAAGGGGGGAGGAGGGAGAGGGAGAAGGGAGAGAAGAGAGAGCCTAGAGAACCCATTAGGAATTAACAAAAACATTTGGTTAAGGAGGATGGAGGAGTTTGGGATGGAGAAAAAGGGTGAGGCCCGTGTTAGTGAAATAAATACTTGATCACTAAGATGAACATTGTAAGAAGAGCAAGAAAACACGTCTTTGTCTTTACCATTTCAGAACTACGTTAAATGTCCAGTCAGCACTTGGGGCGTCGTCTTCTCTTCTGAGTAGAAATGGGCCCTACTCTTCCGTCCATTTTGGAGCTCCGATAGGTATTGAACGGCAATTTACATGTGATTTGCATCTTTTTTTGTACTTGTGGTTTTGGTAAGTCTTCCAAACCTAATGACTGTTCCTTTGGCCAGCGACATAAATGCTATAATCACACAATTATTGCACTGGGAACAGTTTAATTCAGCATTTTGTTCTCAACCTCAGAACAATTACTCAACAATTTCGGTTAACCAGGGACTAAGCTCGCTGCCTGGAGAGAAGTGGGGTACTCGAGAGCTCCATTGTCTCACAGAAAGGCAGCTACCAGGTTGGCAGGCAGGGCCCCCCTGGTCCTGCACTGCCCACTTCAGCTGCCCCTCTCTGCACTCACAGGAACGAGATTGAAGACCTCCCTCCCTTTAAGGACTTGCTTCTTGTTCCGTGATTTAATGACATTTCATAGTCCTCCCAGTGAGACATTTCAGTGTTTCAGAATGTTCTTCAAAACATGGCCATCATGATAGATTGAGGCAAAAGGAAATGGCCTGTTTCTGAGGGTGAGTTTAAGCCTCAGATACCAAGTGGAAGAGGCCTCAGAACTGTGGGCTTCTCAACCATCTCTAAAATTCTCCAGCCTCCAGACCGTGCAACAGCCCAGGTCAATCTGCGCTGCGTGTTTTTAAAATTTAAAGGAGAAATATAAGTGGTTGACATAACCACAGCTGTTCAGTCCTTTTAGGTGTGTCTTCTCTGAGCCAAGCAGAAGCCCATGAGGATGTAAATACAGTTGTAAAACCTTTGGAGGTATAGCCTTGGACAGTATGCCTGAAGAGAGAATCAACGTCTCTGAGTGCTTCTCACGAGAACAGGCTCACTGTGCTGGCGGGCAACTGTCTTGAAATTACTGCAAACCCAGGAGGCAAAGGTGAGCTGTGAGGGGAGAGGGAGCCTCGCTTCCCCCAACTACTCCACTAGGATTGTGCCTTTGTTCCTTCTCTTTATTTGTCTTTTTTGCCTTGAAGAACAGATAGTGGAGAAACCAGAGGACCTTAATGTATGTGATTCAAGGAATCCCAACCAACTTAGGTCAAATAGCACAGGCACTGCCTCGCTACCTTGAAGTGAGGACAGCAGGCCGGAGAAACTGTCCACTCATTCACATGAACAAAGGGTCTCACGTAGCCAACCGTGCTAATGAAGGCATTGTTAGGCCCACATCAGGCTCACCGAAGAGTGCCACTCTTCAAGAACTAAAATGTGCTCTTTCCAAATGCAATTTTAAGCTTCAGTGGGCTCTCTGGAAACATACACTGAGGTAGGAGAATACTAATTAAGAAAGTTGGTCATAGAGGCTCAGAAGCCCCCCACCCTGAACAGACCCTTCTTTAAGTACTTCCATAGCTCCCCCATCCAGTTTCTCTCAGGGAACTCCGAGTAGCCCTGAGGGGAAGTCAGGCCAGTTTCAGTCTTCCTATTGCTCCTGTACCAGACGATCGATACTGCACCCCAAAGTAGGTGATAGAGCAGAGAACACCATGCCTGGTCAATATGAGCGTGAGCTCAGCTATCCCGGCATCTTAACGGGTCATCTATGACAACAGTACACGGGCCGCTTACGTGTTCACAGTGAAAATGCCTAGCATAACCATCTTCTACAGGAAAACAATGGAGTCCATTCCCTTGGAGTGTGACGCTCATTTAGCATGTAGTATAAGTCACGGGTAAAATTCCTAAGTCCTTAATCCAGGTACTTCGGCGAGATAAAATTATACAGTGAACAGTTGTAAAGCAAAATACAGTCTATAAAAAGAAGATGCCAAAATAGTATCAGGGCTTTTTTTTTGAATGAAAATAACTCAACTTACTGCAACATTTACACTAAAAAAAATGAGCCAAATATTAAATTCAGAATGACAAAAATTGGCTATATCTTCACCACCTCTTGGTTAATTTGGAGGAGATCCAACTTCCCGATATTATGACCATCCCGGAGCCCCAGTGAGCGTTTTATTTATTTATTTTTGTATTGCATAAAAATACGAGCCCAAGAAGGGAAAATGTGAAACGGATGACATATTTTAGAACAGCTTCTCTGGGAATACAAAAATATTCCCCAACTCAAAACGGAAACAAATAGAAGAGGCACCAAAACCATGCCAATTGGCGACTCTCTAATGCCATTCAAACTGGCAAATACTGGGCTCTCGAATGGATTTTAATTATTCAAAAGAAAACTAGGAAGTGGTTCAAATATCAATTGCTTTCACAGAATCACAAAATCTCTCTGAAGAGAAGCATATGACACCTCGCTCCTTTATCCCACCACGCGGCAGCCGTTACCTGGCGTCGCTGGTACCTGGCGTGGGCGCCGCTCTGAGTGGGACAGCTCTGGATAAAGGAATCTTCTTTTTTTTAATCTTCTTCTCTTTCCCTGCATCCCTCCAGATTGCATTATCCCCATCGAACATGGTTTCCCATTGGTGCAGAATAGAAAATGTGTGCGGACACATATGTTTACTGTTGGAAACTGGAAGAAACGGGAACAGTGACTAAAGCAGACTTCGCGGGCATTTATCCTTAAGAATGGATTCCAGAAATGAGTGAAAATGGCTGCTGTTGACAGCCAGCTTCTCCGGGCACCGGCTTTTCAAGAGCGGATTCCGGGGTCAAGTCACACGGGAGTCACTGGAAACCCAGTGTGATACAGAGGATTGACTTCATAGTGCAAACTCTTGCTGTATCTCTTACCCTCAATCTCACTGAGACAGCTTTCGGACATCTAAACATTTTCCTGTCCACGGTAAATAAGCGTGAGGCATGGGAGTGCCGTTTAATCTCCAAATCTGCCTGGGCTTCCCTGTGTGATCAGTAGGAGCCGGACTGTCTTTCTCAAAGCTAAGGTTCTTCAAATTGACGCGGTATGATTCAAGGAGAAGATTATGAGAGCTCTGGCCTGCACCTTGTCTCACAACGCTGAGCTATGTGGGCGCTGCGCTTCTGTGTGGCTGCAAAACTTGAGTCAACCATGTTTAGCCCGGTCCTCGGCGGAGGGTGGGGCGGGGGTGCAAGTTACCTCTTGAGAGACGAGCTACTTCTTGAGATCTATTGAAATGAAAACATTCCCTCTGACTCAAAAATTCCCAATTAAATGTTTAATAAGCGAGAGAGTCCGAGACTTTTAAATATGACCAAGCCCATTACACCATAACTCGGGCTGCCTGCCTATTGAGCCTGTTCTCCTTGGGTCTTTCATTCTACAGAAGTCATGGGCCCTATGGTCTTTTCGTGGTAGCACTCAATATTAGCAGTCACACAATACAGAACTTTATATGTTTTCAATGGTCCATGTCCAGTAAAACGGCCCAAACACAGAGAGTAATGGGCTGGCTCTCCAGTAATTCAGGAAGAATCTCTCACAGTTGCGCGGGCACATGACCGTCTCTGCTAGGGCTGAAATAAAGCTTTTGGGGACCATTTCCTCTGAATCAATGTTATTGGTTAGTTTTAGTACTCTCGGGCTTTTGTTATTTTAACAGGAGTTTTAGCTTAGGTTTCAATCAGCCTATGGCTGGCCACCGTTTACATATGAGCCTGTGCCCTAGAATATTTGAGATAGCAACATTATTTCTATGGACTGTGAAAAGTTTCTAAAAAAATCTATTTTATTTTTAGAATTTGCGCTGTGTATGTGTGTGCACCTTGTGGGCACATGTGTGTGTGTGTCTGTGTGTGTCTGTGTGTGCAAGCACGTGTGTATGTGTCTGTATCTCTCTCTTTCTCTCTGTGTGTGTATGTGTATGTGTGTGTGTGTCTGTATCTCTGTGTGTGTGAAAGAGTGTGTGTATGTGTGTGTGTATGTGTCTGTGTGTCTGTATCTCTCTCTTACTCTCTCTCTCTGTGTGTGTGTGTGTGTGAGAAAGTGTGTGTGTGTCTGTATCTCTCTCTTTCCCTCTGTGTGTATGTGTGTGAGAGTGTGTGTGTGTCTGTATCTCTCTTTCTCTGTGTGTGTGTGTGAGAGAGAGAGAGTGTGTGTGTGTGCATGCATATGTGTATGTGTTTGTGTGTCTGTGTGTCTGTATTTCTGTGTGTGTATGTGTGTGAGTGTGTGTGTGTGTGTCTGTGTTTGCAAGCACGTGTGTATGTGTCTGTATCTCTCTTTCTCTGTGTGTGTGTGAGAAAGTGTGTGTGTGTCTGTATCTCTCTCTTTCCCTCTGTGTGTATGTGTGTGAGAGTGTGTGTGTGTCTGTATCTCTCTTTCTCTGTGTGTGTGTGTGAGAGAGTGTGTGTGTGTGCATGCATATGTGTATGTGTTTGTGTGTCTGTGTGTCTGTATTTCTGTGTGTGTATGTGTGTGAGTGTGTGAGTGTGTATGTGTGTGTGTATGTGTGTGTGTATGTGTGTGAGTGTGTGTGTGTGTGTGTGTGTGTGTGTGTGCATATGAATGTTGTACCAGGAGAAGGTGTTGGATCTCCCAGAACTACAGGTAGTTGTGAGCTGCCTGACAGGGGTGTTGAAAACTGAGTCCCAATCCTTTGGAAAATCAGCATGCGCCCTCAAGTGCTGGGCCATCCGTCCAGCTCTTTATACGCAATCTTGAAAATTCTTTAAGAATTATCAGACCTTCAAGGCCCACCCTCAACCTCCTCCTGTAGATCTCGGGGCTGCAATTACGGTGACATCTTGTCTAGAAACGCCTTTGAACACAGGCCTCTGGGGCTGTCAAGTGTGGCCTGACATCCCTAATGCGATAGTGTAATTATTATATAAGTCTCCTCTCCCTTCTGTGACGCTTGGTCACCCCTAATACCAGTTGTACTCAGAAAATTATTTTTCAGATATATGACATGAGTGGCAGGTTTTCAAGTGTACTATGTCATTAAATAATCATAAGGAGCCGGCTTTGGTTAATCACACACTCCCCTGCGCTGAAGAAAATCCTACATTGACTTAAAGCAGGTTCAGTGAGCAGTGTACTGCTATCGGGTTCATCTGACTGCACGGCGGCCATAAAAAATCCGAGTCCTGACGTGAGAGCGGCTGTAAGTTACGCGACTGCTTTAACTGCCGTGTATAACAGTAGCTTCTTATGCTCACCCCTCTCCCGTGCCCTCCTCTCCCTCTCCCTCTCCCTGTCTCGGATGTGTTTCCTCCAACTTTGGCAAGTGATCAGAGATCCTCTGCCTAATATTCTAATATTCCCCCCAAGTAATTACCATCAGCTGGGTCTTACTTTTGTTATGTTTTAATGAAATGATTCTATTATTAACTAGGGAAAAGAAAAAAAAAAACTTCTCAATATGCCAACGGTCATGTCATGGCGGATATAACTTAGTTAAACCGATGAGGCCCAAAAGTAAGTTTTACGTTTTCAAGTTTTCGAATTCTGGGTGTCTGTTAGAGGCAGGACAAAAACCTGGCTGCTGAATTTATTTCTCTTTTATATAAGCCACATGCGGATAGCCCAGAGACAACCTGATAGAGTTTCTTAAAGTGATTTTACTCAGAATGCAGACTTCGTTCTGCGATCTTTGTCACGCGAGGCATCTTTTCCTCGTTTTGTATTTGGGAGCATTTTACGCGTTTGAAGGTTGAGGTCTGGGGCTGTGTTGCTACGTTCCTCTTTGCTGTGACCAAGCACTGGGAAATAACCAGCTTCCTCCAGGAGGAGGCGCTGACATTGGTTTAAGGCCCAGCCCGCCCTGGTGGGGAGGGTGCAGTAGCTGGAGCATCTGTACTGGAGGCGGCAGCAGGAGGCCGCATGCTCACATCTCCATGGACCAGGAAGTCAAAGAGAATTTGGGGGGAGGGGTCCAGACCCGAAGAGCCAGCTACTGGTTGCTTCCAGCAGTGACACCCCGCCTCCTGAGATGGCTCCACCCGGTGGGGACGGTGTTACTCTCAAATGCAGTCCTGTTAAACAGGAACACAGCGCTACACCGAGAGAGGCGGTCTTCAGGCCCCGCCATTATCTTCCCAATCTTTGCAAGACTTGAATCTGTTCTTCGAGTCATTCTCCACTGTTATCGTTCAGTCTCACTGAAGACGGACACACTTCGTGGCTCCACTCAAACAAGGCTCTAACTGCCTCTAGATTCCGTGTTTGCGTTCTCCTTCATTAGCTCCCCGAGTACTTGACTGTCATTTCCCCGTGGACGCGCTGCACGTTTTGTGAGTTATAACTTCTATAACTTCCAGACTACAATGAAAACTGTTTCCTTAAGCGATGTAAGAGCTGGCTGTTCAACAAAGGTGCTCCTTCACGGTTCTACAGAGCTCCAGTCCTGAGAACAGTTCAGACTTGACTCTGATCCCCCTTTTACATGGTACCGGCTGTCTAAAGTTCCTTCCTTGCCATCGCATCGTTGAAACGCTTGTTTACTCTCTTGAAAGACTGAGTTTTCACCTGTGTTTTGGTTGATGCACAAACCATGTCATCGCTAGAACGTGGCCTGCCTTGCTTCTTGCTCTACGATAATTAATGGCATGATTGATGGTGAGTATATAACCGGTGTTTTCAAAACTGGTTGTAGAAATGCGTTTCTGAGAAGCATCTTTGCCCCTCGATATTGGATTTATTGTTTAAAATAATTCTTGTTTTATATACCGGGTCTTCCAAAACATTGCATCCCGGAGACTTAACCATTGAGAGATGCCTGGTTAAGCCATCCATAATGATGGCTGCCCCCCTTTTCCTCCCTTCTTCCTTCCCCCTCTCTCCTTCCTTCCTCCCCGTCTCCCTCCTTCTCTCCCACTCTCCCTCCCTCCCTCTATTCTTCCCTCCCAATCTCCCCACTCCTCCCCCTCCCGAGTACAATACTGTTCGCTGTGCATCTTATAATTTAACTGTAGTGTTTTAGATGTGCTCAAGCATCTATGATAACAAACTCCTTATAAGCTGAAGCACATAGCTGTCCAGCGCCCCTGCTCATTAGCGTGCACACTTTCTGCCTCATGTTTTGTATTTACAGAACGAACTTCTCTTCCCGCTTTAGCTCAGTGCCTGGCTACTTTTTAAAAAGCGTCCTCTGACCTTAGTACTTTCTGTTCTCTGACGCTTCCTTGATTTTTATGCTTCTCTCAGGAATGGCCTGTGGGTCATCTTATTTTCTTACAGAACTCGGTGAACTGTTTCAAGATGTAAAGAGTTTTAATTATCGCACATTTTGATATATTTTTCTACAAAGCTGATGTTTTCGTTTTCTAGCTTTTAATATCAGCCTTTTTCATCATTTTGATGTTTGTCATCGCCGTCGTCGTCTTCATCATCATCATCATCACCATCTACTTTGGGAACTTTTGTATTTTAGTTCATTTTGCTTTTTTATGACAGTAGCTTAGACGTGACTCAATCACCCTCCGTAATTACCTTTGAAGATCTTCTGTACAACTAAAAATCTAAATGTCTAATATTATGCCCACATGAAAAGAAAGGGAGGATGTTTTAGTTCATGCCCTTGCCTCCTGACAAATACCTTTATTTTTCAATATTTCAGTTTGCCCCCTTTTTAATGATATAATTTCAAACCGTAATGTATTAATGGAAGTTCGAAGTCATTCAGATGTGTCTCAAAGCATTCGCATCCCAACATGGCAGCCCACATTAGGCTGGAATTTGACCAAGTTCAGTGACTTTGTTCAACTTAAGTCAAAATGCCAGCCAGGTGTTATGAATAATCAAAATTATTTTTCCTGGTAGCTTTTAATACCATTTCCTTTGACATTCTATAATTTTGAACAATGAAAAAACATAAGTGGATTTGATTTTATTTGGGCAGCTTGAAAAGATTGTTCTGCACATAGCTGCACTTAAGCTGTTGGCTTTTTTTAATGAGTTCTAGATCATTCTCCTTTATTCTCTCTTTATATACGCCATATCCTTTATATGTTATATAAACCTGAGCCTGCACTTAGAGGCATAATGAAACTTAGTCTACTCTCTCTTTCTCCCTCACACTTTATTATTCCTCAGTTTTGTTTCTGAGTTTATAACATTTTTCAGCTTCATCATTCAGTTGAGTTTTATCTGAATTCTACCTAATCAAGGGCTTAATCAAATCATTGACATTGCTTTGGAGGTTGTATATGTAGAGATGAATTACGTATAATTAAGGTTTTAATATTCCTTATAGAGTTTAAATGGACACATGAATCATATAGCAAACAACAGTGCAGCATTTGTTGGAATGGCCCCATCATACACACTGTGGCCCATTAGACACACCCTGGTCCCAGCACACACACCCAGGTTCCATCACATATACCCTGGTCAAGTCTCACACACCCTGGTCCTGTCACACACATACCCTATGCCTCTCTCTCTCTCTCTCTTTCTCTCTCTCTCTCTCTCTCTCTCTCTCTCACTCGCACACACACACACACACACACACACACACACACCCTGGCCCTGTCACACACTCTGTGCCTCTCTCTCTCTCTCTCTCTCACACACACACACACACACATACACATACACACACACCCTGGCCCTGTCACACACACCCTGTGCCTCTCTCTCTCTCTCTCTCTCTCTCTCACACACACACACACACACACACACACACCCTAGTCACATCACATATACCCTGGCCGTGTCACACACACTCTGACCCTGTCACACACACCCTGGTCCTGTCACACACACACACACACACACACACACACACACACTCTGACCCTGTCACACACACCCTGGTCCTGTCTCACACACACACACACACACACACACTCTGACCCTGTCACACACACCCTGGTCCTGTCACACACACACACACACACACACTCTGGCCCTGTCACACACACCCTGGTCCTGTCACACACACACACACACACACACTCTGACCCTGTCACACACACCCTGGTCCTGTCACACACACACACACACACACACACACACACTCTGGCCCTGTCACACACACCCTGGTCCTGTCACACACACACACACACACACACACACACACACACACACACCCTGGTCCCATCACACATACTCTTGCCCACTCAGAACCCTTTCCCTGCCCCTTGTTGACCTCTAGTAGCCTTTCTGTCAATGTGCTTTGATGCTACAAACTTAACTTGAGCAGTCTGCGGCTTTAGTTTATGCTGCCGTATCTCACGTTACAGGATGATTAGGACATAGGTTCACGCTTCCCGTGTCTCACGATCATTCTTGTGGACGCCCACCATGTGTTGTCTTTTCTGCTGCTATTGAGAGATAGGACTATTCATCTATCCGTTCGACGGAGATCTGGGTCTTTAAATTTGGAGAGATGGAGAGTAAACTGTTGTGATTACTCACGCATGACTTTTCTTATGGAAATTTAGTTTTAATTTTTAATTCGGGTAGGATTGCTGATTATGAGTGTAAATTTTTAAACATACAAACAAATACTGTCAAAATGTTTTCTTGAATCAACATGCTATTTAAATTCCCATGAACAATATCCTCAGAAAGTCAGTTTCTCTGCCATCTTTCTCTCTGGAGTGAGGCCCTTCCCATGAAGGTGAGTCAGGCCAACACGTGCTCCGATGCCCTTCCTCAGGGTCAGTTAGTTCCCCTTTCACTGTAAAAGATGACTGTACTTTTAATGTACATGCCTGTCATCCTTATATCTTCTTTGGTTGAAAGTCTGCTCATTTCTTTCAAACATTTTAATTTAGTTACATCTCATTTTATTCCTGAGTTTGGGGAGATCTTGGTATTTTTTTTATAACTTTTCTCAGTTATGTGTTTTTTTTTTTTAAATGTTTTCCCGTCAGTCTGTGACTTGCTTTTTAATCTTGTTTGCAGTTTAAAAAGAAACAATTTTAACACTGGTGAAAGCCAGTTCATTATCCTCTCTTTCCTTTGCTGGAGGATACTTTTGATCATCTTGACCTAAGGCAAGGTCACCAAAATAATCCTACGTATTCTCTAGTTAGTTTGTGGATTCATTTCACATGCACGTGCACACACACACACACACACACACACGCACGCACACACACATGCACACACACGCACACGCACACACACACGCACACACACGCACACACACGCACACACACGCACACACACGCACACACACGCACACACACACGCACACACACACACGCACACACACACACACGCACACACACATGCATCTTGTCTAGGTGTTCTGAGACAGAGTCTGATGCTGTTCTCCAGGAGTGGGACCTTACTCAGGTTATGTGGTGACGTTCCCTAGAGGGGACACTGGGACTCTGGCAGCTCTCTTCCTCTCCCTTGCTGTGGCCCTGCAGTTAGCAGCCTTGTTCAGCCTGTGCTTACAGAAGGCAAGCACAAAACAGGTGGCCAAGGGAACTTGGATTGATGGTTCATGAGTCCCCATGAGCCTTTCTTCCCTAAGGTCTGTCTCTGGGATCTGTCACTGAGCCAAAGCAGGCTGAGAGTGGTCTCGGCTTCCCACTCTTTGTGTCTTCTTCGAATCCGCTCATCCATAGTGTCCTTCCATTGCAACTATGCAAGTCTGCCATGACTTTTGACTCATTTTAAAAATTATCTCATATTTTGAAGAAGTTTTAAACGCCGTTTTATGTAATACAAATTCTGCCTGTCTCTCACCTAGTGGGAAATTTATTCTGTAGGTTTACCCTGTAACCTGTGTCCCTTCTATATACTCTGTAGTATTAACTAGGTTTTTTTACAATACATTTGTCAGTGTTTCTCACACACGGCATCGTTTGTGAAGGAATACACGGTGATCACATCCTCTGTATAGAAGTGGGTTAGTATCCATCGACCTCTTACACTGAAAGGTAGCTACAGAACAATAATCAATAAAATATTTATAAGGGAATTGTCCAATATTCAATATTAAACATCAAAACATTACGAGCTCTTTATGTATTAATTTATACACTTGAGGAAGATTCCCTCTATCCTTATTTTGTACATGGGGGTTTACTGTAACCGGGCATCAAATTCTGTCCAATTCTTTCTCTGGATTCATTAAGATAATTTTCCTGTGGCACTCTATTTGTTACAGATAATCATTTCCTTAATCTGGTAAATCTCTTTGTTTATCAATTAACTTGCATTACCACCATGAATTGTTTCTCATTTTAAATGCAGTTCCTTCTCTGGACAATGGATTAGTTAAGACTCTGTTGAATTTCCAAATATTATATTTTGTCCAGAAAACATACTTTAAAAATTATTTTATACCTTGAATTTAGTGAGATCTTTAATGACCCAGACCCTAATATTGTTTTACACTTTTTTTTTATAAAAGAATAATCATTCTGCAATGGGGCAGTTCACTGCTCTGCAAATGTAACTAGAAATGAAGAGGAATGTCATATTTTCCAAGGTATCTGATCTTCCAATTTTGTTACACCAGTGATAGAGAAATATATGGAAAAACCCAGCTATAATGGTAAATTTGTTATTTAAATCCATTTAACTATATCACATTGCACCCCTTCGTGGGCGTACAGACGCTTAGAATTATGTTTATGTCCTTTTGATGATATAGCCATGTGGTTATTATGAAATGTCTCGGTATTTGTCTCCTTGTTCTGAAATTCATTTGATTTTGGGAACACTCTCTACACTCTCTTTCTCTTAGTCTTTATACAGTTATGACTTTTCCTGGTCTTTTGCTTTAAATGCCCGAGTGCTCATAATTTGTTTTCTGAAACAACAAATTGGTAGGAGGTTAACCTTTCCTTTAAAAACAAAACAAAAACAATTGTCTAATCTAAGAATTACATTGTGCCACATATGTTTTGACTTCAGTCTGTGTTTCTTTAATCATACTTTGTGGTAGATGTCTTCTTTAGATATGCCTTCCTTCGTGAAGGAAGCTTTCCACAGGCAGTATTAAATGTAAGCCTCTAAAATACTATTAGTGAGTGAAAAAATATTTGCTAAGGCCAGGAGTGGTAGAATTTATTTGTAATTCCAGTGGTCCTGAGGCTTTAGGAGTATATGGTCTACACTGCATGTTCTGAACCAAGTGAGCCCGCTACACAAGACACTCTGTTTCAATCAAAATTGAATAGGAGAAAGAAAAAGGAAAGGAAAGGAAGGAAGGAATGGAGGGAGGGAAAAAGGAAGGGAGGGAGAGAGGGAGGGAGGAAAAGGGAGGGGGGAGGAAGGAGGAAGGTAGGGAGGGAAGAAGGCAGAAAGGAAGGGAGAGGGGAGGGTGCCTTACTTTCCCTGATCTATGAAGGAATCTTTGTCTTGAAATCTGATGTGAAAAGAATATTGCATCTAATTTCTAGAAAAATCTAATTGTAAGCATTCGCATGTTTCGGTTGTAGCCTTTCCCCTGCTCCAGATGCACTTGTGTGGCTTTCATGGAGCAACCTTCCATGTCCCATCTTCCATTGGTGAGGTGTTATAGAGGAGCACTGTAGACTAGGTACACTCTGGACCTCAAAGTGGAGCCCTTCAGGAGCTCCAGTAGCTCCCACTGAAGGCCAAGCCTCCCGTAATGCTACTGCTTTAAGGGCTCACTGGAGATCTCTCTCTCTCTCTCTCTCTCTCTCTCTGTGTGTGTGTGTGTGTGTGTGTGTGTGAGAGAGAGAGAGAGAGAGAGAGAGAGAGAGAGAGAGAGAGAGAGAACGCAAACACACACAGGGGAAGTCCAGGGTTCCTGTCAGTATGCAGAACCCTAGTTACTAGCTACTGTGCTGGACGCTATCTTGAAGATTTTCTTCCACATGCTCACTTTGAGATTTCTTTCTTTCTTTCAAACTCTGGTAAGAGCAGAAATGTACCGCAAAGGATTTTAATATGGAAACTTAACTGTTTTCTGACTTAGAGCCTTGGCACACCCTTACCTCCCAACTACCTTAGGGACAAACCTGGCAATTTGGGGCATACTGTTAAGGGACACTAAAACCAAGCACACCATCCTGGCAAGAAGTTCTCAGAGAAAGAACACCTTTCTATGGTGGTGGGCTCTGCCATTTTCAAAGTTAAAACATAGCAGAGGAGGTGAGGAGAAGCGTGCTTCATGAAGCACTTCAGGAATCGTGGAATGATGCTTCAGAGCCACAGAAGTTACTCAAGGAAAATGAGAGAGCTGGAAACCATTACCTAGACTCCAGAGAGTAGTCAGGATGGGTTTTCACTCCACTGGGGCTAGTTGTGAAACGCTCAATTTTTTTATTGTGTTGATGTCTAATAACTGTTCCAAAAATCCTCAAATGAAAGCACAGCCCATTATCCTAGTCTCAGAACTCGTGGAGACATTAGAAGTTTTACAGAAATTTAAGAGCAAATTCTCCCCAAGCTATTTGGACTTATTTCATCTGTCGTTCTGGAGTGAGCAAACAGATTCTCAAGACACATCAAGGAAACTGAAGGTTCCTCTACAGCTTCTGAGTTATAGGACGTAATCGCTGCGATTATAGTTTATTCCATATAGATCTCGCTTTGCAAGCACTTCTGAAAAGAAACTGATCATTGCCAGCACGTGCCGAGCCACGTGGCACAGCGACCACATCGTTGCGGCTCAAAGTGTCTAGTAGAGCAGCTCACACACTGCTCAAGAGCCGGCAGAGAAAGAGAAATCGAGGAGGGAGAGTCATCCTGAAAGCTTCCCCACTTGTTGACGAAAAGCACCTTTCATTTAAGTTGCCGTTAATCATTTTTAGTATTTAAGTTTTTTGTATGTGTATGCATACGAATGTGTGTGCATGTGTGTGTGCATGAGAAAGAAAGGAGAGAGAGAGAGAGAGAGAGAGAGAGAGAGAGAGAGAGAGAGAGAGACCGAGGTCAACATTTTCCCGAGACACTTACCTTTTCCTCTTGAGACATGGTCTCTCTCTGGCCTAGACTTGGGGTTCACCAAAACAGGCCCAGGTACTGCCTCTCTAGCTCCTCCAGCCTAGGACTACAAGTGAGCACTGTCCTGCTGTCTGGGACCAAATCTGGGTCTGTACACTTGCATAGCATACATCTTATCCACAGAGCTATCGCCCAGATACAGCTGTGATCGTAAATTAATAGTCTCTGTCTCTAAAACAGCTTCAAGATGTAGTCAGATGCAGATAAGTCAATTATTCAAGAACTCAATGGATGTGTGAATGTTTCATGTGTACATATGTATTGCTAAAGCTATTATTTCTCATGTTGAATGAGATGGACAGTCCTCAGAATGGATTTGTACTGACAGGAAACCCACTTCTCAACATCTTGGCCTTTTGTTCTGGCTCCGTTCTCATTTGCCATCCCTTGTGAGGAGTTTGAAGAGGAGAAACCCAACAGTGTTTGGATTTTCTCTCACCTTGCCTCTAATTCATGTGTAGTCTAGTTCTCCATTACCGCTAAACACAAGTTTTTAAGTATCACTCAGATTCTTAAGAATTCTAGAAGACGAGTCATTAGACACTACTTAAAACAAACAATAGCCCTGAGAATTTTAGTATAAAAACCCCAATTTAAAAAATATAAGTAATTGGGGGGACGTGGAAATGAAAAAATATTTACCAAATATATACCTTAAAATATAACATAAACATTTTTTGTTCTAGCTCAATTATCAAGGTGGACACCAAAAGGTTAATACTTTAAAAGTTATCTTTTATACACAAATATGAATTTAGACAGAGTTCATGCCTAAGAATATATATTACCCTGGGAGAATCTCAGAAGATTTGCCCCCACCCCAAATTTACCACCAAGAAAGGTCAAATCCATTTTGATTCATACTCATCAAAGTTGGGCCTTTAATTGAGTGGTTGTAGTTTCTAATTATGTTTGGATGTGAACCAAATGAAGATATTTGTTCATTAAAACCAGAGAAACCATATTTTACTTTGACTGAAAACAACACTTAAATATTATCTCCCGCTGGTATCAATGGGAATCCTGAACAGAGTTCAAGTACAGTCTTTGGCCCTGGCATTAATCCGATATCTTTTGAAATGAGAAATAAAAAAAATATACTACAGGAAAGATTTCAGAGAGGCCGTTACCCAAATGGTAACATCCAGGACTCCTTTGGCTCAACCTGCATAAATTAAACACCACTGGTGACTGAGACTAATTCTCAAGAGAAATTAGAAAGTGCAGAATGTAGATGTGCCTGTGTGTATGTGTGTGTGTGTGTGTGTGTGTGTGTGCCTGTGTGTGTGCCTGTGTGTGTGCATGTGTGTGTGTGTGTGTGTGTGTGTGTGTGTGTATGCATGAACATGCATGCTGCATATGGAGTCCTCAGACAGACAGGATCGCATGAGTTTAAATGTAAAAGCATCCACTCATCTTTGCTAGCCTGTGGGAAAAGGACCACAAAGACTCTAGGCTTTAAGATTTCTCAAAGAAACTGAAGACTTTCTTCTTTATCATCCTCAATTGTCCGCGGGTAACCACACGTTCATTTGAATTCCAGAAAGACTGATCTTGTAAAGAGAACAAGATGGGCCCATATTAAAACTTTTAATGACTTTAGTAAAAAAAAGGTGGAACTTTGCAGCCAGCTGGCTCTGCACGAAAGCCAGGCAGCTCAGCATGAACTTAAAGCTATCTTAACATAAGGAGTAAGTGCCAATAATTAGCATATGTAGTGCGAACAGGTTTGCTGGCACAGGCGAGTGAAAAACTCCAAGGTAAAGCTATTATTAGGGAGTAATTAGCTCTGCGAAGTAGATGAGTGGAACAATAGCTGCCAGCACCGACAATATGGCTAACATCTGACTGTGTGGAAGATAACATTGTGAAGTATTGCTCCCTGAGCTAGAATCTGTTAATAACCATATGTTAGTGTAATTAATGCAGAGTCTTTCTGACCTGTTGTCACATAAGAACAATACATTCTTGGAAACATTCAAACAGGCAGTCCCACACTCCGGGTAAGAGATAATTGTGAAAGTTGCTTACAAACAACTCTTTCTCCCCACCCCTCCTCTTTTTTAAAAGGAAAATTTCTCGGTGAGTTAAAGATCTGAAGCACAGAGAAGGAGATGCTGTGAGGGCCGCTTCCTGGTCCCTGACACCCCAGGCTCAAGGAAGGCCAGCAGTGCAGCACCTCCTTCAAGATGACTGACTGAAAGTCAGGACGCACACAAAGTAATGCTCTTAATTCTCAGCTGGAAATCTGGGAATTGTGTAGCAGAAGCTTTTAAGCCTCTCTCTCTCTCTCTCTCTCTCTCTCTGCCTCTCTCTCTCTCTCTCTTTCTCTTTCTTTCTCTCTCTCTCTCTCTCTCTCTCTCTCTCTCTCTCTCTCTCTCTCTCTCTCTCTCTCTCCTCACTCTCCCTCTCTCCCTCCATGATTACATTTGAAAATCACATCTAAATCATTTATTGTTTCAATACCATCAGGCACCTTAGCCCCACAGCCCTAAACTCCTCACTCACCCTTCTACTCTCTGTGACTATTACAGCAGACCCTGCACTGTATTCTCAGTTGGTGTTGATTTTCAATAGAATTTATTTATTTATTTATTTATTTATTTATTTATTTATTTATTTATGCATATTTATTTATATTTTTGAAAGGATTGTCAATAATCTTTAGAAATACATGTCCAAATAGTCTGACTGCCCATGGAAGGAGATTGAATAATTACTACAGGTAGCCTTGAAGGACATCAGGATTCTCATGAGAGACAGAAGGAACTATATGGCTTTGTCGCTAAACACTTGAATTGCATAGACCTGCTTTTGATTTCAGCTGCTCTCTTCCTCTGCTCCCTCTCAAACTCCCTCATTATCTTCTAATATTTTTGTAGCTATGTATATAAAAGTGTATTCTTGATTTGTTTCACAATATGGCGTGTGTGTGTGTGTGTGTGTGTGAGACTTCATTGATGCCTATTTTATTGTGGCCACACCACTGACAGCCATGGTTCTCCTTGACTTTAACTTAATACAGAAGGAATTGGAAATCGCCATTAGAAAGTGCAAAATTTGCAAGAATCAATTCCCTTACTCTATCAATTACATATAAATGTTTCCCTGAGGATTAAGGAAGTCGTTTGTGTAGAGTGGTGGCCCTGAGGCGTGGAAAGGGCTGGGTCCTGTCCAGTGTTCCTTTCTATTAGTTTGTCTGATTCGACAAATACTGCGGAGAAGAGAATTTATAATGACACCTGGGAAAGTTACCAGCAGCAAACACATTTATTCAGTTGACAGGAGTCGCGGGTCCATGGTACCCCATGATAGTAATGAAATGATAAAATAATTCATGCTTGCATATGAGCTCTGTAGTACATGCATGCTCACACACACATACACACACATACACACACATACACATGAGCGCATACACATATACACATGCATACACACATGCACACACATGTGCACATGCACACACACGCACACACACTCACATACATGTGCACATACACACGTGTGCACATGCACACGTGTGCACGTGCGTGCGCACACACACACAGGCATAAACATGTACATGCGTGTACCACTCTGACATATTTGTGTCTTGTGTCTACATCATGTTTACCTTCTAGTCTTGTTCTGGAGAACATAGAAGACATTCTTAGAGAGCGTTGGTAATGTAAGCAAGAGTTATTGGTGATACACAGTTCATCGTGGGTGGAAATTCAGAAAGCAGGATGGTGAGTTTATATATGGATGAAGCCTTGTAATAGTACCTGGTTTTACACTTGCACACAAATATAGAAGATATGTTGCTTTGGATCTTGACTAAACTTAGTTGACTTCAAATATTCTGTCCTATGCAGACACACCTCTTCAACAGAGCACTGGGTAGAAACAGGCTCATCAGCCAGCATTAGACACACCGGAAGAATGAAATCTGCATAGTCACCTGGTCCTGCACAGTGTGATCTCAGTCAAATCCAGACAGTATTAAAAATCTTGCTGATAAAAAAGGGAAAGGGAGCGACTTCATAGAGGCTTCTTAGTAACTTGTGTGCCCTTTGCAGAGGACTAGACGTCTTTGGGGACTTTTAATACTTCACAGGCTGAACTGGCCGGGAGAAAGATTGCTGTCTGAAATCACAGCCGTTCTTCCTCCTGCTAAACATCTGTTTAAGAGCCGTGTGATCTACCTGTCAGCACCAGCGTTCCACAAAGCGTTTGAACCTCCTGTCACAAGCCTCTGTGCTGGTTTGATCACAGGCTACACGCACACTAATCGCACGCTTTGTCTTTGTAATGTCGAAAGGGAGACACACATACGTGTACACACACACACACACACACACACACACACACACACACACAGAGCTGGGCTGTCTTTACAACCTGACTGTAATTAATCTTTCCGAGTGGGAACCTGCGTGGTTTGAAAAGGAAAGATCTGATGGGCTGCTGCTCCTTTTCTATAAAGGCCTTATTTTCCTACCAGGTATCTTTATACTTGGGTGGTACCCTTTACAAATCACCTTAATGGTGGCTCAGTGACGGCGAAACAACCTTCAAGATCGCCTCCTGAATGAACCTGTTGGTAACTTTAACTAAGAAAGGAAAGCAATAAAAGAGAGTCCGACGGGGGCTCCTTTAAATGATTCTCTTTTTACCTGCACTCGGGAAGAAAGGAGCTGGAAAGCAAAGAGGCCCCTTTTCATGGCTCTTGTCAGCTCCCCTCTTCACTAATAATTTAACTGTTACTTCCCACTTGCTCAGTTGCACAGAGATATATCAGGAGCTACGGGAGCTCGGAGAGAGGGAGCATTTAATGTCCCTCACACGCTCCCTCTCTCAGCTGTTTAAAGTGATGCTTTATGCATCGCGCCTTTACCGCTGTTTCCTTTTCATGGCTTTAAGTGAGATTAATGCCGGGGTCCAAATGAATTGGAATGACACTGATATTCAGAACTGTAATGGGCCATTCCCGGGGGACGTAGTCCCTTGTGTAACCGTTTAAAAACAATTTGGAATATAATAAACAAAAGGGAAAGAGGGCTTGGGGAACAGCATGAGTTGGCCTTAAAAGCAGGTAAAAGGAGAGACTGCACTTGTCTGATTGGCCTCTCCCCACTGCTGCTCCTCACTGGAGAAAACCAGATTTTACCAAAGCCGAAGAACAGGTATCACTAAAATACTCGCAAACCCTGGGATACTCAGTCAATGGTTGGATAGTGTCTGTTGTGACATCTCTGATAACTTCAAGAGCCAGGCACGGTGGCAGTACGTGGTTGTCATCCAAGAACTCAAAGATAGCGCTAGTGAGAAGTAGGTTTGAGATGTGTCTGGTCTACACAGTGAGTTCAAAGACAGCCAGGCCTATGCAGCAACACATTTTCCTCAAGAAAACAGTATAGTAGTAGTAGTAATAATAATAATAATAATAATAATAATAATAATACTGACTATGAAAGTCTTAAAGAATTGGGCAACATAGGCTGGTCAAAAGTACACTCATTAAAGGTATGATCTCATACACTTTCTGAGAAAATTGACATTATTCAGGGGTAGGGGAAGCCCTTAAAGTATGCAGCGACAAAATATAGCTCACTCTATGATATTCCTAGCTTGATGAAAATTGAAAATGCAGAGTGACAAATTATCCTGAATATTTTATACCAAAGAAAAATGCAGTTACTCAAAATAGTGGTAAGTTTCCATTTAATAAACTTCACATGAATAGAACCAAAAATGATATTTTAAAGTACCCTGTTGAGAAGCATCTCTTTGAAAACTTTACCTTTTAGGGATTACTTCGAGTTTTATGTGTGCACACAAGTGTACAGAGAGGCTAGAAGAAGTGTCACACGCCTCTGGGGCTGTGGTTATGGGCAGTTGTGAGTCAGCTGATGTGGGAGCTGGGAACCAAATTCCATTTCTCTACAAGAAGAGTATGTGCTCTTAACTGCTAAGGCGCCTCTCTGGCTCCTAGTTTAAAATGTTAACAGATTAACAGCAGAGCTATTTCACATTAAATAAAAAAGGACCATATCAGAACTTCGGGTCACGATGCATAGCAATTTCTGTTTTGATGTGTGCTAGCCATGACCTACATTTTTAGCGACGTGTTTTAGATTGTTGAGTGAGACACAGAGCATTTCAGGAACTCTGCGTCTATACCATTCTGATAATGTGGGTGCAAACTACACCTCAGATCACATAGCCATGAGTAAAACACGAAAAACCACGACGATTAGATAAATAAAACCAAGTTCTCCTCTACTGAAACATGACCTTAGTCTTGTACACACAGCTTCCCTCTGTCCAAGAGAAAGCCTGTTCACTGTTCTGAGCTGTCGCTGATTGACAGATTTATTTTATTTCTAGGTGGGTGTTTGGCTTATGCTCTCTTGTGTGTGGAAGAAAAGGGAGGGTAGAGAGGGAGGGAGAGAGCGGGAGAGAGAGATGGAAGGGGAGAGAGAGAGAGAGAGAGGCAGAGAGAGAGAGAGAGAGACAGACAGACAGAGAGAGAGAGAGAGGGAGCGCACATGTGTGCACACCTTCCTGTATTTGTATGCGCTGACAGAGGTCAGAGGTCAGTCAACGCTGGCCATCTTCCTCAGTTGACTGCAACCTTAGTTTCTGAGACTTTCACTGAGGCTGGAGCACAAAAGCTCAGCCGAACTTCCTGGCAGCCTAGCAGAATTTCTCTCCCTGTCTCTACTTCTCCAGGAATGCAATTAGGGACCACTCCTCCAGGCCCGGCTTTTCTATACTGAGTTCCCAGGGTCCTCCTGCTAATAAGGGGAGCAGATGTAGACTAAGCCACCGTCCCCATCTCCAGCTCTTGCCTCCTTCAGCAAGCACTGAACGTCAGGAGAACTCAGGTATAAAAGTGGGCTGGACGACTGCTTCCTGGTACTTCTGTTAAAACCAGTAGGATGACGCGGGGCTGAACTGGTGTAAGTCACACATAGGAGCAGTGTGTGGCTTGGCCTTGGGGGGACACAGTTCAGTGGGTCTTCATGGGTCACTGACATGGGCCTCTGCTGGGGAGTTCAGGACAGAGACAATAATGATGTGACAGAATTAATTCTTTTTAAATCTCGATTGATCTGGAAGATCGTTTTACTTTCTTAACCTGAATTTTAGTGTTTGCTTTCTTGGTTAAACTTAACATTGGGGAAATAAAGCATATGCCAATTTATTGAAGATCACTGCTAGCTGTTGGCCTGTTATTACCGTGATTTCAGACTATGTAGATGGTAGGAGTCACCCGTGACATTTATTTGCATTTTCTTAAACCTTGGGTGACGGCGACGATTCCTGATTGGACTAAGGCATCATTAATTTTTGGACTTCAACCTTTGGTTACCCATATTAGCTTAGTATTGATGAGGAAGGAGGGGACTTTTGGTTGGGCTTCAACAGTGGTGCTGCTGTGTTCCTCTCAAATGTTCATATGCACAGCTTGTGACAATGCAACGGCAGACGGTGCCTCAAATCTCCTTCTGAGAAGAGGTACGGGTTTGCTTAAGTGAGTGTAATACATGGTTCACCGCAGGAGGATGAGGTACGGCGCAGACAAGAGGAGGTACTACAAGAGAGGGCATATGGGTGTCTGAACAGGAGGTAGACATTTGCAGTGTGGTTATTTAGGGTAAAGGCGGCTGTAAATCTGAGGGCTGGGGCAGTTGGTGTTCAAGGCCAATCTGAGGAATTTTGTAAAACTCTGTATGACAAACAATAAGAAAAAGACAGGCTGGGCAACAGTGCACACAACTGACCGGAAAGAGGAGTACCACAGTCAGAACGGTTCAAAGGCACTGCAGAGAGGGTTGGCTGTGAGACCTGAATGTGGACAGGATGTGGAAATGGAAAAGAACCGGGATGCAGGCCGGTGAGTTGGCTCAGTGGGTAGCAGTGCTCACTGCTCTGAGGGGTGATCTGGGTGTAAGCCTTGTACACTGAGTGGTGGAATGGAATGCTGATTCCTAGAAGCCTCCCTTTGACCATGTGTGTACAGTGGAATGACCCCCTACACACGTGCAAGCAAATAAACTATAAAAATAAATGTATCAGAAGAACTGGGGTTCGATGAAGGTGAAATGAATGTGCTCATAATGCTACTAAAAATGGGTGGGTACAAGGCACAAGTCGCTGTGGGGTGGAAGCCTTGTGATGAAGACATTTGTTACTTTCAGTCCACAAACTCACTAGATTAGGATGTTCTTGAGGACGCCGCAGTTGCTGCTTGAGACTCTGTAAGGCCTTGGTGCCTCTACCACGCTGAGCTTCTCAACCCCTGGATTGACTAACAGGGAAGTCACTGCAGAGACCTGTAGGTGTGTATTGACTAAAGCCAAGACCCACTCTTCACAGAGCTGAGGGGTAGAGCTAAGCAAATGGCTGTGGGTACCACCAGTGAAGATCTAAGCACGTATGTTTCTGCCAAGGGGTTAAATAGGACAGCTAAATACCTACTTAAAGGGCCATATCCCTGTGGCGTAGATGTCCTAACAGGTACCTTCAGGAAAGCCACAATCTTATGGGGCCACGTAGACTCTGCTCTAGATGGAGTAGACGGAGTACAGGAGCCCAGAAGACAAGGGCATGGATTGTCAAGTCACTGACTAAACAGACCTCCTACTGTGATACGTTCTCCCTGAGGGCCCCCAGGGTGTGGGCACATGTGTGGGGCTGGGACTGTGGGATCTATAAAAGGTATGTGACTAACTCAGGGTGGGAAATGCTACACCTGGCTAGAGTCAGCACAAGCTGTGCATTGGGGTTCTGCATGGGATGCCTCTGTGGGACAGCACATGAGTTTTGGAAGCCGTTCAACAGTGTAGTCTTAGCTGTGCTGTTATCAACACTGAGTGCTTATCTATGTCACGGAGAGAAAGTTACAGTGGTTGTACGCCCCCAAAAGACAGATAATCAGAATTGAACTCTGACCTCAAGCAGGAAATGCTCTTAATGCTGAGCCATCTTTCCAGCCCAGACACTGATGATTTTAATTATTTTGTCTTTTTTATTCTAGGCCATTGTCTCATACTATTTAACCTTGGCTGGCCTTAGCCTCTTATACAGATGAGGCTGACTTCAAATTCACAAAGATCTGCTTCTCTCTCCTTCCCAAGGGATGGACAACAGGTGTGCACCACCACACCTAATCCTAGTGATTTTTCAAATAAAAACCATCTAGTCTAGCCCCGTACAACACGATGCTAAAGCGAATGTCATAACCCGTTTCTCTTCCAGTGGAGGATTTATCTTCCTGAGAAGGGTTACTTGTCTGATGAGTAAAGTCGCTTATAAAGAACGTGCCCACTCTATTATGGGATGTATTATACACACACTCATACACACCCTAACAAACTCACACATGGAGAAGAGGAGGAAGGTCCCTGTTAGATTAAGCCGGAAGCCCCTTGCATGCAGCAGGAACTCTTGCCCACTGTGCTGTCGGTTTTTACGTGATATTTAACATCACTTAAATATGCAGCCAGCAGGTCAGGGATATCTAGAGACTGAATATGAGGAAAGTGTACGCTTCTCTCTTCCTCCGATCATAAGTGCAAATGTCTCTGGAGAGCAAGAGTTACTCCACGTTCAAGGGGACTCTTCCTCCCTCTGCTTTGCTGTCATCTTTGCTCAGATGCCCCCGGTGGCCCTGTGTCACCTTAAGAGAGACCTGTAACCACCGGAAGTCTTATTATTTTCTGACTGCAAAGACATGAACATGAGAACTTGCAGTATACAGGGGGCTGGAAAGTCTTCATTTCGTATGTTTCAGACACAGTGCAATCAAGAAATATTTCCATACTTATCCTATGCTTTGTTTTGGGTATAATTTTACCAAAACTTTAAAATATATAGCAAGAACAGCATGTGTCTATATGCAAGGAACATAACTGTGTTTGAATATGTATATCCAAAGGTAGGTGCTAATTCAACAGCACAGTGTATCTGATGTTTGAGCTTCGAAATAGTACATTGTTTTAACTTTAAAACATTAAGAGATTTAGGCCCGACGTGGAGGCTCATGATTCTAATCCCATAACTTCGGAGGGGGAGGCAGGGGGAGTTCTCTGAGTTCAAGACCAGTCTCGTCTAGAGGGTATGTTAGAGCTCTCAAAACAAAACCAGCATAACAAAAGCCCAAATTGAACCAAACCAAACCAACACATGAAGAAAAGGTTCCTGGTCTATTCTCAGCAGTTTACCAAACCGAATGGAAGCTTATGCTGGGGCCTAACATAGTTCATACAGCCCGCAACGAGACGTCTATTGTACGTAAGTAAAACTAAATAGAAAGTTCTTAATTAAAATACCCTGAAGTATATGCATTTGGGAACTAGCACTGGACAGAATTTAAATGTTAAGTTGGCAATTAGCCCCACCCGAAACAGTAAACCCTAACTTTCACCTCAACATGAACTACCAGCACACATGTTCTACATCTAAATTACCATGACCAGCACATGCATACTATTTTTATTTAATCAATTACGGAGACATGATCTCATGTGTCCTGGGCTAGTCTTGAAATTGTTTGTAGCCTGGATTGTGCTTGAATTCCCAATCCTCCCGGGCACTGAGGTTCTAGGTCCACGGATCTGTCCACACGTCCTTTTAGGATGTTATGTTATGAACTGCCATGTTTGAAGAAACATTTATTAGCTAGGTATTGACTTCATGAGGCGTTTCACATTATCACAAGAAACCCACAGCCAACACATGATGTTCAGAATTTACCAATGAGGAAGGTTAGGGAAGCTTGGGCCACACCCTCAGTGGCTGTGCATCCTCTGCTCGCTGAGGTCTCTCAGTGAACCCGCCACAGGGGCTCACCACGACAGGACAGCCCCCCCTCACCAGCAGCCATTGTGAGCACATCAGAATACAACCAGGCTCAGAACACCCAAGACACAATTCATAGATCACAGGAAGCTCAAGGAGAAGAGAGACAAAAGTGTGGATGCTTCAGTCCTTCCTAGAAGGGGGAACAAAATACTCACAGGAAGAAAGACGAAGTGTGGAGCAGAGACTGAAGGAAAGGCCATCCAGAGACTGCCCCACATGGGGATCCATCCCACATGCAGTCACCAAACCCAGTCACGAGTAGAGGTGCCAAGAGGTGCATGCCGACAGTGGCCTGATATAGCTGTCTCCTGAGAGGCTCTGCCAGAGCCTGACCAATACAGAGGCAGATGCTCACAACCAACCACTGGTCGGAGTGAATTCATCACATGCTTTGGCATTTTACTCAGATACAGCCCAAAGTGATGTCTCTATCCAGATGGTCAGGAGTCTCGTATATGGTGGTAAGGGTACTGAGGACTGTGTAAAACTGGTACATTAGTGTTTGTTAAGGATAAAGCAATTTGTACAGATTTCATCAGCCAAAGGAGTGTGACCCTTGGGCTATGTGAGAATAGCAAGGCCCACTTGGGGCAAGACAGAAGTCACCCCCGTCTTCCCATGCTAAGACTGTTACCTAGAATGTACTAAAGGAGAAACTGGAGTTACAGTAACATCCAAAGTGAAGCACAGGGACTATGTTTATGTCCCTCAACAACAGCTGTGCCACCTCTCCGAATCCCAGCTCCCTTGAAGACTGAGGTACAGAGAAAAGTTAAAGGCGGTAGATCTGTAACTCCACCTCTGCTCATTCTTCTATTGTCAGAACTCTCTCCAGGGAGCAGGATACACTGCTGTCAGAACAGCCGCAGTTCAGTCTGCGAACGATTCCAATATCTGCTCCAGACTGAGCGCGGGCCCCAGAGCGATGCACTGGCTCTCTTTCCCTTAGCATTGCAACTGTGGCCCTGACAGGAGGGTCTTGGTAAACATAAAAGAAAGCTGAGACTGGCATTGCAGGTGGGACCCGAATCCTTCCTGATGTTTTCATAAGAGAACACGGAAGGATGTGGCAGACACGCATCCAGTGGAGGAAGAACGTGAAGGGAGACTCAATTACAGGGATGTGTTTGGTATGTAAGAATCTCAAGAGATGTTGGGAAGCCCCTGTGTTGTAGTCTGCCTAGGGCGAGGCCATCAGCAATGGGAAGCCACTGGAGAAAGTTAATACCACTGACTGGGAGGATTATGTCCCCAGCACACTGCAGTCAGTGAGTGTTCAGAGAACCCACACTATGCCAGAAGCTCTGGGGATCCAGAGCACTGGAGCTTACAACTCCCCAAAGCCCAGTGCTGCCGTATTACCTCATTCTCTGTGCTTCGTGCTTGACTAACGGATACAGGAAGGACACTGCATGGGCGTGTGCACAAGTGCAAATGTGTGCGTGTGTGCATGTGTGCCTGTGTTCGTGTATTCACATGAGTGCAGGTGTGCATGTGTGTGTTTGTGTGTGTGCATGTGTGCACATGAGTGCATGTGTGCATGTGTGCCTGTGTGTGCGTGTGTGCACATGTGTGCACATACGCTAGACTATCTGTTAAATGGGTATCCTGGAACAGTGTTCTTTGTTTCCTTGTCTGTGAAAAGTGAGTTTTTGGAAAAGGATAATATATTAGGTTAATAGTGTTCTTTATTTAAATTTATTGGCTATTATTTTCAGGTCATCCTTGCTTTGCATGTATTTTCTGTCTGTATTCTGGACTCTTCAACAGAATAAATGTACAGCACGAGGCTATCAAGCGCTTCTCTCACAAATCTGAAGAATAATTTTCACCAGTAAAGAGAGAAAAATTTAAAGCGATCTACTTTAGTTAAGCAACATTCTATTTCTCATACACGTGTAACTTGTTTTGAGTTAATATATTTAAACATCAAATAAAAACAGTGAGAAGCCGTGTATATTTAAAAAGAAATATTTTTTCGAAAGAAACAAAATTGATGACTTGTGGAAATATGCCATTTCATTTCCAAATTGTGTTATTATTACAAAATTATGTAATTAAATATTAAGAACACTTTTATCAAGTACCTACGAATACAGAAATTACACCAGCACAAAAAATCTATATTAATTTTCTGCAAAATTAATACACAGAACCATTCATAGGGCCACACACCTCCACTACCAACAGTTGAGATATCAGTTCAAGTTTGTTCTCTGCCACATAGAAAGATTGAGGTTATCCTGGACCACAGGAGACCCTGTCTCAGGAACCCATTCAGGTAAATAAGTATCATAAACCTACCCTACCCACAGCTGATCCAGAACCTACCCTATTATCCAGAGCCATATAGTACTACTTCATGGAATTGTTTAAAATTCATAATTGTCTGTTCATGAAGCATA
Organism: Rattus norvegicus; assembly: GCF_021556685.1. Lineage (NCBI taxonomy): Eukaryota > Metazoa > Chordata > Mammalia > Rodentia > Muridae > Rattus > Rattus norvegicus. The sequence continues at coordinate 179,051,288 of NC_141537.1, forward strand.
AGATTTCTTGTTTTAACCCGATTGTACCTTGTGATGGACACTCATGCATGCCACACACACACACACACACACACACACACACACACACACACAAACAGACGCACACACCACTCACTAAAAGGTTTACTCTATTCTATTTGCGTGATGTTTTTCCATACCCTGTGCACCAAGTGCATGCAGTTCCCACAGAGGCCAGAAGAGGGCATCAGATCCTCTGGAGTTACAGCCCTGGATGGTTGTGAGTCTCAGTGTGGAATGCTGAGAACTGACCTTGTGTCCTCTGAGAGGACAGCCAGGGCTCTTGCCCATTGAGCCATCTCTCTAAACCTTACAGATACTTCGTTCGGTGGCTTTTGTGCTGTTCACCGCTGTTTTTGAATCTCATATAGCACATGAGAGAGCTCCGGCTGGTCTGAACTCATTATATATAACCCATGCTGGCCTCGACTGTGTGGCAATCCTCTGCCTCAGTTTCTAAATATTGTGATAGCAGGTGTGGGGCATGATGTCCAACTGTTTTCTGTCACCATTATCTTCATTTGGCATACACAGACAATATGGAGCACCGTGGAAGACCACAGCAGCCGGCCCCTGTTTTAATTTCATATTATATGACAGATGAGTAACATTTAAAGGTCAGGGAGAAGTGATGTTCTTCCTTCTGCTCCGTGGAACCTGTTATTACTCCGAGCACCTTAACTTTTATGAGTAATAACAACATCGGCCCTTCTGAACTAAATGCTGGGCTGCCAGGTTATTGGACACAGCTGGGGGCCAGATGTCATTGGGGTAAGATAATCAACTCCTCACATATGCTCCTCCTGCGGGGTGAATTCCTCGCAGATGTATCAGTGGCAGAGCACGCAGCAACTCTCCTCGGAGCCTGAGAGCCATTCCTCAAAAGATATACTCAGCCCCACAGGAACAGAAAGATGAGTTGTTCTACAGGTGAGGGCTGTTTCACTTCCCGTTACCCAGCCGTGATTACCTCCAGGAACACGGCTCACCGAGGGTAGGCTTGGCTTAAATACCTGCTGGAATCGGACAAAATCTTCGTAAACCGAAATGGACTGAAAACGTCCTCCTAGAGGGCTTCAGTGCTTCTGTAAAGCCTACTGGAGTTCAGAGTCAAGGTGAGAGGGGCGCTTTAAGTTGCAGAGAGAGTGGAAAACGGGAGGAAAACAAAGTTTTGGCAAATCACACTTTACCTCGGCGCAGCTCAAGTGGGCCTGGGATTTGTAAAGCAGGCCGATGCCCAAATTCAGTCCGGCCAACCGTTAAGTTAATTCTGAGAAATCAAAGAAGATGTCAAGAGAGAACCCTGAATAATATTAATCGTGAAACAGAGAAAATAAGGAGTATGTTAGGGTGAGTAATATCAGATTCTTAAGGTACTGATGTCCTACTGATGTGGCTTTTGACCTCTGTCTCTGTTGTTCTTCTATCTATCAAGGACAGGCACTTAGGTTCTCAGTTGCGGCCCTCAAAAAGAGGCCTGCAGCCTCCCTTCCTGTGAGGCTTCTGAAATGCATGTCAGGGTCGCATGGAGGAAGTTTTATCAAAGCGGGTGTGTATGTATTCATGGAAGGCTGTAACAGAAACGCCTCACGAAGGCAGCCCCTGTGGACCCCAGCAGAATATCAGCAGATGGCGTGGGGAGATACCCCTCTGGCACTTAGAACAGCCTCATGCCACCGCCATGGAATAGAACAGAATGGGGGCCCAGGCAGAGAGAAGGGACCGATAACAATGAATGGTGTACTCTGAGGTGAGTCCCTGCTCCTCCTCCAAGGGAACGAGGCTACAGACTAAAGAGAAAAGTACTAACATCCCTGCTATCCAAATGGTTCATGGCCCTGGGCAGAGGGGCTGCTGGCCTGGTAAGGCATTTTCCTTGGTCATTTTAGCAGGGAGCTTAGAATATCTCCGTGCTTGCCGCCTTGGTTCTTATTCAGAAAATGATTCATACTTCTTACATGTTAAGCCTCGCTAACAGGCCGCTTTCAGATTAGAGAGTGTAAAAGATTAAATAATTATAAAATACTTAACATCAAAATAGTTAAAAGTGAAAGTATTTCCAGAAGAGAATTACTGAAAAGAACGAAATCCTAAAGATTCGTGTAAGTGAGCTGGTGCCTCGGTGGGTACAGACACGTGCTATCACGCCCGAGGATGAGAGTTCAAGCCCCGGCCCTGCAGGCTGGAAAGAGAGAACTGACTCCTGAGACTTGTCTTCTGTTAGTGGTACCCATGTTGTATCGTGTGCATCTCTCTAAAATAAATAAAATGCAAAAGATAGTTTTAAGCACAATTTTAAAAATGTGTGTATAGGGGAAAGACTTAAAAAAGAAAATAATCACAAAATCTGAGGATGTTTCCACTTCTCGGTGCTTCTAGAAAATGCTATTTAGAGGGAGCAAATGAGGCTGTAATTATTTTGGTATGTGCACGGCTCCAGCATTCTGAAGTATTCTCGGTGGATTTAAATCTAAAAACTTAGGAACTACTTCAAAAAGGCATTTAGGCTTTGTCCTGAAGTTGTCAGGACGGCCCCAAGATGAGAGCTCAGCTTCTTTCGTGAGTTTTTCCATCTAGAAGAGACCGTAGACACAGCTGGGTACATCAGGCTACCTGGCTCAAGAGCCTTTAGGGATTCTCCAGTGTCAGCCTCACATCTCCTCAGGGGAGCATGGGGACCGGAGATGTCTACATGTTAGTGCCTGGTTTTCACATGGGTGCTGGGAGTTCAGGATCAGGTCCTGGTAACTGTTACCATGAGCCGTTCACTCGCTGAGCTGTCTCTGGACCCTTTAATGTATCATTTTAATGACAATAGCTTCTGCAAAACTAATGTGTCATTAACAGTTTACGTCCTGTGCTTTCGAGAGAGTTCCTGCTCTCTGGCCTGCTCTTCAGAAAGGTTTTCTTGTTACACGCGGTAAACACTAGGGGGGAATGTATTTGGCGTAAGAGATGCTACCAGGGGCAGGCCAAAAATGATGTGAGATGTTAGGAGGTTGGGTAAAAGAAGACAGGGTAAGTAGGGATGGCCACATATGTGCAATTGAAGACCCTGGCAATGATGCATTTAAGAGTAGCCCCTTTGGAATCACACAGAACCTTAGGCATTCATTGTCTCTAGAGAGATGTAGAAGGTCCGGTTGGTGCTCCTGTTGTCTTATAGTAATGAGGTTCCTGATACAACACAGAGAACACACTATAAAAGGAAAAGAAACTGAAAGACAGAACAGAAGCATCTGATTCCCTAACTGGGGAGGCTGGGAAATGACACTATTTAAGAGGGGGGAAAGTAAACTCAATTACATCATGGGGAACTCTTGATTTTCCCTAGACAAAACAATTTTGATGTTGTTTGCGTTGTCTGGGCACAGAGGAGAAATGACCGAGCCTTCTACATTCAATACCAGAGCTAAGTCCCTAACGCTAATATGTTTTGAATTTCAATTTTATAAAACTAACTAAGAAGTAAAGAGGTCCTTTAAAATGAATTTTTCTTTGAAAGAGCCCCAAGCCATTTACCAACACAACATTTTTCTTGGTGAAACACATTAGATACGACTTCCATATTTGAATATCACCTCTTCATTTTGTTAGCAGACATATGCCAGTGACACCATGTCAATCACTTGATCAGAATCAAAAGGAGGTGCGCACTGCTGAAAGGAGCTTTATCTACCATCATTTGGACAGAGCAGCAGGCTACCAAATAGGGCAAGATTTTTACTAACTGGACATTCAATAAAGGGCTAATATCAAAAATATATGAGGAAAAAAAAGGACATCCAGAAAACAACCCAAATAAAAAGAGGGTACGAATCTAAGTAAAGGATTCTGAAAAGAGGAAATTCAAATGACTCAGAGGCATTTAAATAAAATTTCAACATCCTTACTCATCAGGGAAATGCAAATCAAAACTACTTTGAGATTTCATCTTATTCATTCGAGGAAGGCAAAGATCAATAAAACAATGGGAGGTTCATACTTGGTGAGGATGTGGAGTAAGGGGAAGGCTCATCCATCGCTGGGTGGGACCGCAAACTTGTACAGCCTCTACGCAAACCAGTATGGTGGTTCCTCAGGAAGATGGGAATTCATATACCTCAAGATCTTTTGCATATATACCACCTTTGGGCAAATCCCAAAGAATACTTCCTCCTACTATAGAGATTCCTGGTCTACCATGTTCATGGATGCACTATTTGCAATAGCAAAAAAAAAAAAAAAAAAAAAAAGGAAATAACCTAGATGTCCATCAACAGATGAATAAAAAAGTAAGTAAATAATCTCGAATAAGGTATCTCAGACACAGAAAAATAAATGTGGTATGTATTCACTTATATGCTAGCTGTGAAGTCATTGACACTTGAGCTACAATCCACGTAATCACATAGCATTACTATTAGGAAGCTAGTAAGGGACCAGAGGGGAAGGAGGAATTGTCTTAGAGACGGGAAATAGAACATACAGTTATGAATGGACAGGGGTGGGGACTGGAACTGATCGATTAGGAAGGGGCAGGGAAAAGCTGAGCAGTGGAGGGAGTATGGGAGGGACAGCTAAAACTGAAGACATCTGAGGGGTCACATGGACCAGACACAGAAGACACTTACTATAATATGTGCATGTATAAAGGTAATCCAAATAAAATTGCTAAATACCACAGGCAACTGAGACCCAACCAGACACCTCTCATTACCAGATGAAGCTTCCAGTACAGGGAATCGGCTACATATAATTAAAGGCTTGGCCAAAGTGGTCCCATGGGAAACTCCAAATAAGTCAGGCTGTTACCAGGGTTATTGCTGGCTCCCTACAAACTGATGGCAAGGCCCTATTTCTGAAGACAGCACGTACAGAGCTCATGGAACACAGAGACGTTGAGTTGGTGCCTGCCTAGAACCTTCTCCTTTCTAGTATCCATGGTGCTGAAAAGGACTCCGCACACTACCAAAGGAGAAAGGCAAACACTAACCCAGCTGTAAACGCTTTTGCTCTAGCCAGAGTACCCTGCCCACAAGATAAGCAGGTGCAACAGTAGCACAGATCGTGTGGCAGCAGCCAATCAGTATCTGATCTGATCTAAGGTCCCCTCCGTGAGATGGAACCAGCACCCAACTTGTTGGGTGACCAAGGACCTGAGACTAGACACGCCATGGACCCAGAAGAAAACCAAATGCTACTGTTCTGCTAAAGGAATGCAGCAACGGGATGACCCCTACAGTCATTGACGTTCTGCTCCACTCATAGGTCAGTGCCTTGCTCAGCCAGTGTCAGTGAAGTTTCCTCCTATAGCAGATGGGAACAGAGACAGAGACCCACAGACAGACAGCGTGCAGAGACCGAGAAACCTTGGAACACTCAGCTCTAAAAGGGATGTCTCTATCAAGTCCCTCCCCTCAGTGCTCTTCCTCCTGCAGGAAAGGAGGTAGAGTGAATGTAAGAGCAGGAGGGGACGGGAGGAGACACCATGCGCAGAAGTAGATGGTTAACATGAAATGAACTCAGTGGCACCTTTGGTGGTTCTTTGTCTCTAACGTAAGTCAGGCCATGGTTTTTAACCTCATAGGTGCTTTGCATGTATATCATACCTTATGGTTTTGGTTTTCTATGGGATTCCTCTGTGTGTGTGTGTGTGTGTGTGTGTGTGTGTATGTCTGTGTGTCTGTGTCTTGTGTGTCTGTGTGTGTGTCTGTGTCTTGTGTGAATGTGTGTGTGTCCGTGTCTGTGTCTTGTGTATATGTGTATGTCTATGTGGGTATGTATGTATATGTGTGTGTATGTGTGTATCTGTGTATGTGTGTGGTATTTGTGTGTGTCTCTATGTGTGTATATGTCTCTCTGTGTATGTCTGTGTGTGTCTGTATGTCTCTCTGTGTGTGTCTGTATGTCTCTGTGTGTGTGTGTGTGTGTGTGTGTGTGTGTGTGAATGTACATAGGTCAGCATCTATACAGGCTTCCTGTGCTTTTTCTCTGTCTCTTTAGTTTGGTTGTTCTTTTCATAGTCTGATTTGTTTGGTTTTTATTTATTTTGTTGCACTTTGTTTAATTATCATTCCTCAGACACCTATTGGTTTTCTAACCAGAGGCAGGACTCTTTCTGGGTCTGGTATGGCTGGGTGGGAGAAGAGGCGGAGAGGGGAGGAAAGGGTAGGTAGAAAACTATAATGCAAATATATTCTATTAAAGATCTATTTTCATTAAAAGAAAAAATAATCTTGTCTAAAAAGGGAAAGCAATAATTGTCACTGATCGATGAAATGCATACGGTAAGAACTGAATGAACGTTTTCTATTGCAAACTGCTGACAATTTTTACTGAGTCAGAATTTAAGATGTCTTGACTGCTGGGTAAAAGATGTCGTTTACAATCGTAAGCAAACACTAAGGTACTGTCCCAGTTTATTACTCCAGTTAATGTTTGTGCTAAATTACAGGTAAAGTAAGTTTAATTTGCCAGGCTGTGTGAACTGGCTGTCCATCTTGTGTCCATAATACCTGTGCCATTATCGCATTTGTTAGACTTATATGCCGGAAGGAAGTGGATCCTGGAGCAGGGTCATCTAATCGGTTTACAGCTCCGGGAAGGAAGGTCCTCATCATATTTGGACCACACTTTCATCTACAGAAGGAAAGTCTGACAAGTTTTTTTTCTAAATTCTATTTTCCTATTATTTATATAATCAATCAAAAAAGGTTAATTCAGCGCTATTTACCATACTGGCCCAAGCAGACCACACAACTCTCCCTTCATGCAGAAACTATAACAGCAGGGCTGTGGTGGTGCATGCCTTTCATCCAAGTACTCCGATGTAGAGGCAGGAGGATCTCTGAATTCCAGGACAGCCTGGTCTACAGAGAGAGGTTAAGGATAGCCAGGGCTATGTGGAGAAAATAGTCTCAAAAAAAAAACAGAGGGGAGAGAGAGGGAGAGGAAGAGGGAGGGAGGGAGGGAGAGGGAAAGAGAGAGAGAGAGAGAGAGAGAGAGAGAGAGAGAGAGAGAGTAGGGAGGGAGGGAGGGACAAAGGAAGGAGAAAGACAGAAGCCAGCTATTGCAATGGGGGAGATTGAACTGGATTAAGGTTGCGTTCAGCTAGATCCTTTTGTGCCTAAGAACTGTGTCCATACCTACAGATGGCTGTGGTTGGACATTGTTCTAGAATATTATTTTCCTGCTTACTCAAAAGCTTATCTGCCAAGCACACCCAACGTTTACTGCCTAACAGTGAGTGGTAGTTTTCTCTCATCTCAGAGTGGCTTGGAGACGCACTGGCTAACAAGTTCAGTCCACTCCATCTCGGAGTCCAGCTAGAAAACCGGAACAATTAACTGTGAGTGTGTTTACTGTGACTTTGTATCCAGACCAAGCAGTGGGATCTAGTCTGACAGATACAAGTGTGTTCAAGGGTGATCCCACTGAAACCAGTTCTGTAGATAGCATGGTTGGCACTGAGGGGCTGTGATTCACTGAGGTCATTGCCTGTCCTTATTAAGGGTCCAAAGAATAATGCAGTACATTAATTAATACTCAATGAAGTATGTGGAAAATAAATGTCCTAATTATTCAAGGGTAGAACATATGACCTAGTCCCTGAGTATCTAAAAGAGTCCTTTTTAGAATTTTTTTTCCATTTGCGAAATTTATACTCAGGGGATCTAAATCTATAGGTTTCTTTTAGAATCATCTCAGTACTATGCATAAACTAAAAAGAAAAAAATATGTCTGCCTCTCTTCTATAAGCACACTGCTTTCAGTTAGGCATGGCAAAATATTTTAAGCATACATTGTAGATATTAGGTCTTTCCGGGGGAGGGAAAGAGAGTGTGAACCGAGACTCTGCGGGGAGGAAATGATACCTTTGTAACTCGGGTGCTTCCGGGCTATCACTGGGTCAAAGGTAGCTGCTTACAGAAATATCACGAGTGTCTACAGAGACATAGTTTTAAATATGGTGTTTCCAGCTAATTGTAAACTTCAACACAAACGCGTTCATAGTGTGTAGCCATTGCTTCATCTCCTGAATCACGACCTCAACTACAATGCGTTTCCTTTCAGCTCTTTGTAACTATTTGCTTGTGGGATAATTTCTATGTCTCTCCGTCGCCGCGTGCACAACACCACCTTTTTATATACATTACTTCATTGTCAAATGTCTTTCAGTGCCTCTGGGCCTGACTGATGTAAGGTGTTATTTTGAACATGCCAGAGCATCTAAACGGCTCAGTCTTTTCTTCTCAGCCTGCGTTCTTTGATAAGTGGCGAAGCTTCCCACTTATCAGTCACTCAAAGTGACTGTCCCTGTCAGTTGTGTACAAAGCGCAATCAGTTTGGAGGCTGAGACACCAGCATTTTTCTTCTCAGCTTGAAGCAAACACGTTTTGACTGCTAGTCATTCAATTTTAAAGCATCCTCAATTAGGGGCGGATGAAGATATAAAGAAAACACATTCTAAACACCTCTACCAGGCAGGAGAAGAATTTTATTGTTATCTCTTGATTTACCTTACTGCAGCCCCATTCCTCCTCCTTTTCTGGCTGTGTGACATGGGTATTCATGACAACACCACATCTATCATGAAAAGATGACATCAATAAATCATAGTAACACTCTGGGATGGTTCTGTGTCCTCTCTCTCTCTCTCTCTCTCTCTCTCTCTCTTGCTTTCTTGCTCTCACATCACTCATAATAAAATAATTTCAAGGTTTTAAAACTCAAATTTTAAGACCCATTCTATTGATTTCTGCTCGAAAATTTAACCAACGAAGGTACAGAATGTACTAGGACAATGAGAAGAAAACCCAATTAGGCAATTCATTGCGAGGTTCAGCAGCAGGTGTCCGTGTAGGTCCTGCGCCAGGAAAGTGCATCGTGGAGACTGAAACAGGAATTAGATTGTATCTATAAAGTTATGGTGGCCACGGGAAGCAGAATGGGTATATGCATGTAACTAGGTATGCGTGCTTGTATTTATACATTTATATATGTGTGTGTGTATACATCAACATGCATGGCAAATTTTAGTTTACATGGGTCTATAATATGGTATGTGATGTGCGTGTGATATTAAAGTCACTAGTTTCATCATACGTATATTTATAATATGACAGACAGTCTGCCTGTGCTCATCTCTTTCTTAGGTATTACAGTTGGACCAAGAACAACAACAACAACAACAAAATCCCGATATTTATCTTCTATCAACCCAGAGTTCTAGGTTTCCTAGAGCTGATAAATGGAGAGTTCATTCTATGCGATGTTTACACATGTGGGACATGTCTTCCTTATGTATAAATATTTACTGTCTCCATTTCTAAAAGAACTGTCTCGAGTTCCGTCTTACTGTGAAAGCAAAGCTAAATTACTTTCTTAAAACAAATCCTGTCACATTTGCCAATTTGCCGGGTTTATTATGTTTGATAAGTATGTCTCGGTTTCAGTGATTATCTGAATTAAATTGCTCTTCAGTGCACTTCAAGTAGAGAGCGGGAGAGGGTGTGTGTTCAGTTTACAAAGTGTTGAACTGTCAAAGTAGCAGCAAAACACACCCACAAATGAGCCAATATAATAAATATGCTATTATTGTCACACTTAATCTCTTCAATACCTCACGATGGGTAACGTGTGCTATTTAGATCTTTCACGGACTCATTCACCCCGTGAACATATTTATGCCACTAGTTACCAGGATACCAAACAGGTAACTGGCTATACCAGTGAGAGAAAGAACCATTGACCCTAGAGAAATGACTGCCAGTGTGTGCTAGCCATATGAAAGCAGGAAGACGCTGAAACCATGAAGTGAATGCACTTGCTCACTCCATACAAAGAAGCATGAAGGCAGAGGAAGAGCTCCCAGTACCGGGGGGAGGCTGTAAGTCACCCCCAAAAGGACCACATTCAAAGAGTCTTGCATGAAGAAAGTCTCAGGTACAAGACACCAGGCCCAGAAAGTACTTCATGGTGTAGAGATGTCAAGCGCCCACACACTGACTCTAGAACTTTCCTGGCCTGTTTCTGAAAACCAGGAAGGACTGATGTTCAGAGGGAGGAGGGTGAGAGGACCAAGGTGAGACAGTGGCAGAGTCAATCTACTGGAGCAGGCTGAGGAGTATGCATTTATAAGTGAAACCCTTTTGACTATGTTTACAGAATACCCAGATCGAGAATATGACACTGCTAACTGTTGTGGATTTGGTCTAATGCCGCTTGTATTATGTTAATCTGGTCCCTAAAACTGCATGAGAACCCACCCATCTGCACATAAGAAACTGAGGGAACTCAGCCCCCAGCTGGTTACCATTAAGTAAAGTTACTGGTGGCCGATGTCTGGGGTGGGAGACAGAGGCGAGACTTTTAGGATTCCCAGGCAAGGGAACGAGGTAGAAGGAAAAAGGAGAGAGAGAGACACGAGGCCTGTGAGGTGCAGGAGACAGAGAGATAGTGTCAGGTAGGAGCTGGGAATGCATCTGAGGGGGCTGCAAGTCTAGGTCCAGGGCAGCAAAGATAGAATACAGATTTTAGTAATAACTCAGGAATATCAGAGAAGGGAACACACGGAGGTTAGGAAGTGGTCCAGCCATTGAGCTGTTTGAGGCATATCGAAATATAAAGGCCGTGTGCGTGTGCGTGTGCATGCGTGTGTGTGTGTGTGTGTGTGTGTGTGTGTGTGTGTGTGTCTTTCACTTGGAAACCCAGAACATTGGGGCCTGTAGCAAGGAACATGCACGAAGCCACTGTGGCTGCCAGGATCCATTTGAGTAGCGTGAATTGGGTTCAACTACAGGCAGTAACATGTAAACGTTTCTAGATGGCCTCTGATGGTTAGTTTTGTCCTCGGTTTGATCAGTAAGGGGTGCTGAAGGGATCAGTGATGGATGCTCAGTGTGTCGACATTGTTTCCAGAGATCACAGGGCAGAGGGCCTCATCGATGGAGTGTTCTGTTGAATGAGTCATTAACGGATGGTAATCTTGGTTGGTAGTCGATAACCGGAGGTGTGGCCTGGCTAGAGGAACTGTGTCACCGAGGCATCTCATTGGGTATTCATCTAGGTCCTTCCTGCATCTCCTTCTTTCTGCTCCTTGCTTAGGACGGAGTGAAGTTCAGCCACCACTGTAACCCCTGCCACCCTGATATTCTGTCCAAGGAAGTGGGGGCAAAGCAAGCAAGAATGAACTCTCTGAGCCCCTGAGCCCAAACAAACCCTTCTGCTCTGTTTTCGTCAGGTCTCTGGTGGGGTGAGTCCAAGTAGCTAATGCTGGGTATAAGGAAGAGATTCAGTGATGGAGAGTGAGGACTGTGGCAATCAGCTAGAGGAGAGAGGTTGACAACCTCGGTTAGGAAGTCAGTGCAGGACGTTGGAGAAATACTCGGTTCTGAAGAGAAACCAGTGTTAATGTGCTGGAGAAAATGAGAATTAGGATGTCTTCTAAGGGAGAGACAAATAATCTCAGATTCCGCAATGTTCAGATTAGCAGAGAATGGGTTTTAGGAAGAATTGAAGGCTATGCTCTAGAAAACTGAGGTTTGAAGAACAGTTAAGCATCCACTTGAATAAGCTAGAGAGGGAGTGGGATGTACATTCAAGTTGAAGAGAGAGAACTCTAAACTAAGGAGTAAAATATTTCTTTCAAAATGCCATGTAAACGCACCACAACAAGGAAGCCAGGGATGGAGCATCATGGAGGGAGAGTCAACCTTTGTGAATGGCAAATTGTATTACATTTCACAAAGCACAGCTGAAACATGGCATAGGAAGCTAGCGTGTGTGTGTGCGTGTGTGTGTGTCTGTGTGTGTGTGTGTCTGTGTGTATATGCATGTGTGTGTGTGCCTGTGTCTGTGTGTATATATGCATGTGTGTGTGCCTGTGTCTGTGTGTGTATATGCATGTGTGTGTGCCTGTGTCTGTGTGTGTATATGCATGTGTGTGTGTCTGTGTGTGTCTATATGTGGTATGTATGTATATGTGTATATGTGTATATGTATATGTATGTATGTGTACATTTGTGTGTCTATATATATCTGTCTCTCTATGTGTGTATATGTGTGTGTCTATTTGTCTCTGTGTGTGTATGTGTATGTGTGTATATATACATGTGCCCGTGTGTTATGTATACGTGTGTGTGTCTATTTGTCTCTGTGTGTGTATGTGTATGTATGTATATATGTGTGTGCCCGTGTGTTATGTATATATGTGTGTGTGTGTCTATTTGTCTCTGTGTGTATGTGTATGTGTATGTGTGTATATATACGTGTGCCCATGTGTTATGTATATATGTGTGTGTGTGTATGTATTTATATGTATGTGAATATGTGTGCATCTCTCTGTGTACATGTGTATGTGTGTGTGTATGTGCTATCTGAATAGTATCACAAGAAAGCAAAGCAGAATTCTCCATGTTCACCAAGTGTTGCTTCACACTTAAGAATTAGGATGGCTTTGAATCTACCACTTCCTGGACATTCGGCACAGGATTTCTCCTTTACAGTGAAAACAGAGACACTGCTTGTGACTTCGGGTACTCTGACTCCTTAGTGTTCAGTGAGTTTTCTTTCCTTCCTGAAACAAAAGGACTATGGCATGATAAGCTTGCTTGATATTTCAAGCTTTTCAAGTTATGCTCCCAGGGTCTCAGCTGAGAGCCAATGGACCCTTCTTCATAAGCACACACAGGTGCACGTGAACATACACAAAAAATGAAAACACTGATTAGTTTGACTCTGTTTATAAGCTACTTGAATACTCGCCAGCAAAAGCTAAAAAGCACACAAGAAGCCCCTGTGTCTAGGAGCCAGGAGCCCATTCACCTTTTCTCTGTGCTGCAGGTGCCTGGGGTACAGGCTCTGACCTGTGACCTCTCTGTGGTCTTCATGCACCAGATCACCTGCTAACATTCTGCTAATTTCACTGCTTTCTAATTGACTGTTGTTGTGAATTCTCTTTATAAGCAGGAGCTCGGGCACTCTGCATTCTGTGACCCCTCCACCCAGGAGCACTTCTTTGCCACCCCACAGAGGCAAAACAAACAGAAGCCCTGGCTCACTTCAGGCCAGCTTTGACTTCTGCCCTGAATTCTGTTTGCTTTGGTCTGTGCTGTTTCCACTGGTGACAGGCATGTCCCCATGGTCTTTTCTAAGTGCATACAGGCCCTACTTTGTAAATTGAGAGGACATGGATCAACTAACTCTGCCCACAGGTAGACACCAGGAAAAAGCTGGGGCTCATGGGAAACCTGCTGTCACTTTTTTCTGGGCTGGACTCTGTTGTCCTATATAATGGCCACATCTGCAGCTTGTGACAGAGTAGCTCATCAGACAAAGGGCAGGCTTGGATATGATGATCCAAGTGCATTTTTCTGCAGACTCTTCTGGTTCAAGTTTCAGATATACTAACATCTGATGAAAGAATTACCTGAAGAGGAAAATGGCCCCAATACAGAAAGAAGGGAAGGGAAGGGAAAGAGGAAAGGGAAAGGAGGAAAGAGAAGGGAAGGGAAGGAAAGGAAGAAAGACAAGGGAAGGGAAGGAGGAAGGAAGGAAGGAAGGAAGGAAGGGAGGAAGGGAGGACAGAAGGGAGGACAGAAGGGATTTCCTCTGGTAAAGGACCTCCCTTCCTCTATCCCCAGCCCCAGCCCTACCTTTTTGGTAAAGAGCTCAAGTCAGGGTTTGTTTCAAAGCCCAGCTTAGAACTTCCCAATGCTGTTATTATCATAACTTCAATACAGTTATTATCTTAAGAGGAATGCAGGCATCACTTTTTTATTATGTTATCAATAGTGATATGAACAAGTTAAAAAAATCATGGTGACAACCTTTTAATCCTTTGCAGAAACAACCAAGACTCTTCAATAAATCCACCCCAAAGGAAGGATCAAGAAAGCACCAGAGAATGGGGGTTCTGGAGATTTCCCTTATTCTTAAGGCTTTGCAGACATTTAAGGAGATAATAAGGTTAAAACTATGAAGAGTGAACTAGAAAAAAAGTGAAGGCTATTAGAAAACACAGAGTAGCAAAACACCGCGTAGAAAGATGTCAGATGCCCCGCCAGTCCATCTCCTTATATTTCAACGTGAATATTGCCTGATTTTCAACTGTCAGGAAGATTTGTAGGTAAAGCACATATATAACATCCGCTGTTTAGAGAATATTATGGAAAAGAGCAACTGACTTCTGGGAGTGAGAGGAGAGAGGCTGCCCTTGTCTGACAAGGCAGGTGCCAAGAGACGACTCAACAGGAATGCAGGGGAGAAGAGATAGAGGTTCCAGAGGAGGGCTAGACTTCTGTAGTGAACACATACTATACTGTGTGGTTCCAGACGGAGCTGGGAGAAGGTGGCCTCAAGTTCATGGTAGTCCTCCTGCCCGCCCCCACATTAACATGACAGATGTAGACCACTACACTAGCATTGTATTGTCTTATGAAGAGATAAAGACCAGGGTCTGTTGGAAAGTAAGTATACTCTAGAGGTGTACGCTTGACACTGTTGCTTTCATCATTTGGGGTGCTCATTTCACCATATAACACGTGCTCTGTTGATAGACATGATGATATAGACGCATATCGACCTGCTGTGTTCGCTCTCTCTCTCTCTCTCTCTCTCTCTCTCTCTCTCTCTCTCTCTCCCCAACTTTGCCTAGAGAGGGAGATGGTGGAAGTGTCTGAAATCCTGTCCATAGATTATTGCCAGCATACCTATTAAAGTAGAAGGCTCACATGGGTTCCAGGTATCTCGTCTGGGTCCCCATCAGTTGGGTCCCCTTGTTTCTGTGTCAGGACATACCACCTTTCTGCCCAAGTAGCTTTGTTTGCAGAAAGCGAAGGACAGAAGAACAGGTGGGTAGCTCTTGAAGTGACTTCTACCTCCACGTGTCATCTAGTCACCTATGCACATATTGTCTGGTCACGGGATTTGTACTTCTAACACTACAATATTAGCTGGAACTCGAGGGGTTAATGCATTCCCTTCTCAGGCTGAAATGCAACCTTAATGGCCTGCTGTTTATTCTTGGCATTTCCAGTCTCCCAAAGAGACAAGGTTACCTTGTAATCTCTTTGTGCTCCTGGATGTGTGGGGGGTCTTATTGAGGGAGTAAAATGATTCTGACTTACCACACTCAGAGAAAGAAATCACAAATCAGCAGGCCAGCCAAGCGCGATTATGTCACTGCTAACGTTATTATATTTTCAATACGGTGCTTCAGTAGGTTTCTTTCTGCATAATAATTTATCAAGAATTACCCAAATTCTAATGAGCTCAGAGAACTTTGGCTCCAATAAAATGAAGCCTTTATCGCAAATTGGTTGAACCCAGGACTGCAACTTAATCATTCAATTGTGCCTAAGTGAAGTTGCATTTTGACTTTGTAAGCTTAAGTTTCTGGGGGTTGGGGGTAGCATTTTCCATGTTGGGTCATTAAGCCTTAAATGGTAGAATATTGGTAGGATAAAAGCGAATAGGGTCAAAATTTAGGATGCTTGAAAGTAGCCACTGTCCCCAGTTCTCAGACACTGGAAAAAAACAAACCTTAAGTGTTTCAGATCACAAATGTGATCATGAGGGATGGGTCCAATATGAACCTTCTAGGAGAATCTCTTGAAGTTCTAAGATCCCATGAATTTGGAACATTGTATGATCAATTTTGGGGATGATCCCCACATAGATTGTGTATATGTATATGTGTGTGTACATGTGTTTGTATATATATATTCCTTTATAATGCAGGTATGTAGATATGTGCCTCTCTACATGTGGATATATATTTATATATATTTATATATACATTTATACATACGCACACACACACACACATATATATATGTATATATATGCCATGGGTATGTGAATATGTATGTTTATGTATATACATATTTATGTATGTATATGACTGTGTACATATATGCATGCATATATGTCTTTCTGTATGTGTATCTATACATGTGTATGTTTTTCTTTGTATATATGAATATGTCTGTGTGCATGTGTAGGCATACATGTACATGGGTGTGATTATGTATGTATGTGTGTGACTGTGTGTGTATATAGGTATCTCTGTGTGAGTGTTATATGTATATACACATGTGTGTACGAATCTCTGTGTATATATGTATGTCTCTGTGTGCACACATGTATATGAGTATGTATATGAGTGCATATTTGTGGGAGTGCTCATTTATATGTGGAAGAGTTTGCATGTGTGTGTTCCTAGAAATCGGTAAGTGGCTAGAAATAATAATTAGATCATCCAGCCCTGGAAATACTAGAACTCATTTTTCCCCCTACTGATTTAGCTCATAAGCAATTTCCTTCAGAGAAAGGTAGCCCTACTCAGGTACCATGATTCCCACTTTACAGATGAGAGAAAAAGAACCTCAGAGGACAAAAGCCAGTGCCTCAGGGGCCATGGATCTAACAAAGCTCAGCAGTGTGAAGGGTGCTGTAAGGGCAGGTCAGTCAGAGCACTTCTCCTCAGAGAACCATTGGAGGGGCAACCTAAGGCCAGAGTCTCTTCCTGTGGTGCAGAGTGGAACTCTCACTACCCAGTGGGAACATCAGAGGAACAGGGTGCTTCATTCCCTCCCACAGAGCCCTGGGCAGAGTCAATGAGCCAGAGCTGTGACTCATCCTGCTTGCTTACCTTATGGGTCAAAAATGGTAGCAGCGAGTTATAAATGACTAATTCTCTTCCCAAGAAGAGAACACAGTGAACAATGGTATAAAAGTTGGTCTGAACAGATGAGTAAATTATGTGATTCTCTTAAGGTTTAAACATAATGTCCTGCATGAGAACACGAGAAAAATGCACCTGAAAAGTTGCAGGTTATCTTAAAATGTCAAAGGACCTCACCACTTGATCACTGTTGGATTAACACCGTTTACTACCAAGAAAATGAGGTCCTACCCAGTGCTATTAAAAACGGGCAAACATTGATAAACTAAGGCAACCTCTAATCACCTCCCCCAAAGCTACAGATATTCTATCTCCTCAGATGTTCTAGCAAGGAAAGAAAGGCACATCTCTGGGGACAGTGATTTGTTGTCATAGAAAAGATGAGTGGAGGTCACTTAGTTTCCTGTCCATACAGTGACCCAGGTCAAGATGGACTGCCAGCCTTGGTTTATTATGTGGAACAGAGTTACATCCACATCAGATGGGAGTGAGACTTACTGTAAAAAGGAAATCAGGAAATACGCTATAAAAAGTTATTACTGTAGAAAGTTCAAGTGGAGGAAAAAAGGAAAAGCCAGGAACAACACAAGACTCTAAAGCAAAACAAAACACAAACAAACCTGGGAAGATAGCCCTTTCTGTAATCTTTGTGAATGCCATTTTCTTTATTATTGTGCACTAAGAGCTAAATACAACAGGTGGAAACACACGCTGTCAATTTTTTTTAAGACTAAGAGGTCTTAGGAGATATTGCTGCTGTGTAGAAAAAAGAAGGCTGACTCTTCCACGGTCCCAGCACCACTTCTCATAGAGACCTGGATATGTTCTCGAGGGAAGATAGAAAGTTCTCGTGTTATGACAAATGCTTTGTTTACAGAGATCATTGTTTGTGATCAAAACATAACAGAAGCCTTTAACTCTTCTCTTAACCTCAAGGAGTCATGTGAATCACCCTGTCAGAAGAAGTTAACCCCACCAAACCTCTACCAAGAAATATACAAAAAGAATGGTCAATCCAATTAAAATTATGAATTTCAGAACAAATGTTGCTTTTAAGAGCCAAAGACATTTCATAAAGAATTGATACTCAGAAATTTAAGGAAACCAGTTCACGTGCGAATCTGCGTTGGGGGTTTTCCATCAGAATAATAAGCAATTCCAGAGCCAAACTTATCTTCGTTCTGTTCATGAGGGTCAAGAAGATAAAATTCATAGGTCAAGAGTGATTTTAATGTGGGTATTTGAGCATAGAGGTAAAAATTCATTCATTTCCTTCAGCTGAAAGAAATGTTTCAAGTGGGGGAAAAGATGCCGAAATTAACCTCACCTTCAGAGAATCACACTAAAGACATAGGTGAACACTGAGAAATAGCATCATTTTGTCCTGTAACATGCCAGCCAGGGCTGTGGGAAGCTCTCTAGCTGCAAGTCTTCAAACAAACCCGTCGAGTTCCTTGAGTACAACTGTCCAACCTAGGGTGAATGGCAAACGCCTCGAGTGCCTTTAGTATTTGAAGTTACAACAAAGAGTTTCGGGGGCAGCTTAATTGTGGCCAAGACAACTGCACAGCTCAGTGTTCCGTGATGTGGTAACTGGAGCACATTGCTTCGTGAGGTTGGACGCAACAACAATGGCACAATACAACCCAGAAGGCGCAGTGGGCATGAGTAACCCCCGGTGGAATGTACATCTCTACACTGTGCAGCAACACAAGGAGACTGAGATCAGAATAATAGATAACTGTTTTCAGATAGCAAGTGCGATTTAGGCTATGGCAGTTCCTGCCTAGGGTGGACCCTGAAAGGCTAAACACTAGCCTGAGCGTTCTAGGACAGAGAGTAGCTGACCCCACCAGGTGAAAGGGAAGAAACGTAGTTCTCAAATAATTCAAAGCCTCCTTGGTAACTGAATGAAATCGGTTTTGCATCTGCTTCTATAATGTTTACAATATAAAATACCACACCCTCAAGAGAAAAGTTCGAGAGAATGATGAATTCCTTCCCAGAGAAGAAAAAAATAATTTAATCCTGGACCCAACTGTTGCATCCAGGCAGATAGATATACTCCAAGAAGCTAGAAGTACATGTACTGGTCCATGCTCTAGATCCTTGGATAGTAGATTTTAAATGCTCGGCAGATGCCCTACATTTTGACCCTATGGGGAAGGTGATGGTTGTTACCTCTTTAATGTTTGAGATGAGGTCTTATGTATCCTAAGCAACCCTGGTACTCCTGGGCGCCTAGCCTCCACCTTGGGTGATGGGATCGCACCTCACTGGACTCCAGTACTAGACTTTTCATGATGGTATCATTTACTCTCCAAATCTCTAAGACAGAAGTGCTACCAGAAAAGGCAGTTCAAAGTGCACAAAGTTCATGTCTCTAGCGATTATTAGAAGTCTGATGATTAATTTCATCACTCACTACCATGGCAGGCACCTTCCTTATTAATGTCCGTTAACATTGTGGACATAGAATAAAAATGGACTTGGTTTCCCCAGGCAATACCACCATAAGATCTGCCACAACGCACTGTTCCTTGAGCCTTCTCTCTGCCCCACTAGGATTACGATCTGATGTCAACAGAACCTCTGAGTTTCTAACCAAACCCAGTGCAGCTTTCTGCTGGGTCCTTGCACCTACCCGACTAGGAATGTTTGCAGATTCATCTTCCAACACTAAAGCATAAATCAGTGAAATAGATAGCATTCCACGATGAGCCCTCCTAGGCATGAGGTAGAAATTGCTGGCAGCTTCCTTAGAGAGAGGCTGCCAGACAACGTCTGGTCGTCTGTGACAGAGCCACCACTTGAAATTTGTACCACACAGACAACATAGAGAGAATTGGGCCAGAAATGACTTCCAGCTTGGGGGTCACCACCATTAAATTATGTTAGCCTAAGGAACGACGGACTGTAAGTGGGAGGACGCTGAAACGCTGATCTCTGACCTGGATCTGTTGCTGGAGCAAGTTGATTTTGTGTTGTTGCTGCAGAAGCTGCTGCTGTTGCCTTGCGATCTGTGGAGAGACAGAGAGCAGTGACAACACAGTGGGACCCGGGGTAGGGAGGACCAACCTTCTGCCCATCGCAGCCAGATCTGACATCAGCTGAAAGATGAAACCACCCTTCCAGGAGCCAGGTTGTCAAGCAAGTCATCAGTCGGTCTCGGCAACCACTTACACCTTGTTTAAAGCCTACCCGGGGCCTCATCTTAGTGAGATGTGCAAGGGTTTCAACTACTATTCTCCACAGAGATGTAGCAACAACACTGTCAATCATTCTGTAAAAGAAAGCCTTTTGCCAAAAAAGAGGGGTGGCTGGGAAAAAGTTCAGGGAACCACAAGGCATCAAAGATACTAGCATCCTCAATGAGGTTCTGGGCTGTTTGGTGTAGAGTAAATAATACCCTGATTTTGGCCCCCGGCACACGTTTCTTAAGCAGCAGTCCTTCACACCCTCTTGTCACCTGCACACTCTAATATCACCTCTATTTCTCCTGTTCAGAGTGTGTCATCCACACCCTTTCAATCCAATTAGAAGTCCACCCTCCACCACTTTTGGTCTTGAATTTTCCCTCCTGGCTCTATCACTCAACAACTCCCTTCTTTTGATTCTGCACCATAATGGTATGTGTCAGTCTTCAAAGATTCAAGGTAAATGTCTTCCCGCCTTGTCCACTTTCACACGTGTGCCAAATGCATCTGTGCTCATTCCCATGGCCGGCACTTGTGTTTCAAGCGTCAGACACATCTATCCAGGCACATACTCAGCATGTACTTGAGGATGCTTCAATTTCAACAGCCCTAACGTTAATGGAGATTCAGAATTGCGTATGGTTGCCTTGGGGATTTTCCAACTGAGGCAAGAGCAGTCCCTTCCCACCTACTTGCATTCAGCCTCTCCTGTGTGAACTCAGCATTATGAACACCGCAAGCTACGACCCCATGGGACTCTGTGTTTATTTGTTTAGCAACTTCCTATTTGTAGGAGGTACCTAAGAATGCAGGGAAGGTAGGCCGTGTGTGTGTTTTGTGCATGTCTGCCAAGATGAGTGTGTATTTGCAAAGACCAAGAGGCATATAGATGGTTTCAAGTACCGTGGTATTTACAGGAAACTCAAGAAAAGTAGCCTCAGACCTCTAGACAACTCTACACCATAGTCTTCCAAGGAAGATGGGGTTCTCCTATTGTTTTTTTTATTACACAACTATTTCCTTTAACTTCTGTATTAGAATGTTGAGGGTAAAAGGTAAAAGGAAGGGGTGGGTCTCCATGACTACAGAGCAGACTGCCATTCCTCTCATGGCTACAGAACACATATGCTATCTCACAGCCCTCATTGCTACTGCATAGAAAAGAGCATTTATCCCATTCTGAAGACAGGTAAGAAGAAAAGTGGGGTTTCGTCTGCTTGTTTCCTTGTTTGAAGAATATTACTCCTTTGCTGAGGTTTGATTGTCTCTTATAGAGCTTCACCTTATTTGACCCCTATTCCCTTCTGGAGATACCTCAAGAGCATGTCCATAACCAGGCCAAGTCAACCCCTCCCTCCCGGCTCCTGTTTTAAGCCAGAATCTCAGCTAGATGGATGCAACGGCCTCTTATTCATTGTTCTTTGGCTTCTGCTCTTTCTTCTCCCGGGCTATCATAAGCTAGTGTCCATAGACAGACTTTTTAAAGACAGCACGTCATGCTATTCATCCTTTGAAAACCCTTCTGCCCCACTCAAGCGTACAAGGCAGAGGCCACATCACGACTGCCAGCCCATGTAATCTGCTCTTCTGCTTTCCCTGTCATCTCTTCCTGTGCTCTGTCACCCTTCGCCGGAGCTCTCTCCTAACTTTCTGTTCAGCACACTGAGCCTGCTGTAATGTCTCTCTCACAGCTATTCCTGTATTTGAGCATTTGCTGCAGCCTCCTTTTGGGACCCCTTGGCTGGGTGGCTGTGTGGTTTGCTCCCTTACCTCTTAGGGGACACTGTCCATGTACTATGTGGGTGATGCTTTCCCTAAGGCTTTAGCAGAGCGTGACTTCGCATCTTGAATGTCACTTGCAGTCTCCTGCTTTGTACTTCCCAACCCTCATCAAAATGTCCAGTAGCTCACTGGGGTGGGGAGGGATCGTGACCTTCAAAACTTCTAACAACTAAATCAGAACCTGATTGATACGGATCTGTTGAACAGATAGCCGTGGACTAAAGCTCAGAGTCCGGTGGGAAGGCTGATGTGACGGGTAAACATATGTCAATGTTTGTCAGGTCTGTAACAATTAGTACACACAGAGGGATGACATCCTAGGCTGGGTGGCAACTCCACGGTAAGTAATATGGTCAGAATAAAGGAGTTCTCAAGCCTGGGAAAGTTGACTGCATCTCTGTCTCTGTCTCTGTCTGTCTGTCTGTATGCCTGTCTCTCTCTCTCTCTGTCTCTCTGTGTCTCTCTCTCTATTCTCTCCATATATATACATATATATATGCATATATATATGTATATATATGTATAATATATAAAATCTTTTTCTCTTTGTGTTGGATATATATATATATATGTATACACACACACACACACACACACACACACAC
Organism: Rattus norvegicus; assembly: GCF_021556685.1. Taxonomy (NCBI): domain Eukaryota; kingdom Metazoa; phylum Chordata; class Mammalia; order Rodentia; family Muridae; genus Rattus; species Rattus norvegicus. The sequence goes on from NC_141537.1 coordinate 179,073,559, forward strand.
ACACACACATATATATATTTCTCTTTGTGTGGGAAAGGGGTAAAACAACCTTGGATGTTGTTATCTTTTTGGAAACTGGGTCTTACTTAGTTTTGGAGCTTGCCAAGTATATTAGGCCCACTAACCATTTGACCTTAAGGAACCACTTGTCTCAGCACTGGGCTCACAAGCATGTGTCACCACACCTGGCTTTCTTAAGAGAGTCCTCAAAGACTGAAGGCAGCCTCACAGGAAGGGGTCAAGCAGTTTACAGACTGAGCTGACTCCAGAGCACCTTCCCCAGATCTTACAGAAGAGCATCTATGCATGTACAGTTGGGTTGCTTATGCCGGTTCCAGACAGATGACCAGACTGGGAGAGCATCCTGGGTACTAGAAGCCTGACCTGTACCTGTCCCGAGGGCACTCAAGGCTGTGGAGGTAGCATCACCAGTATCTATACCATAGGAAAGTACTTCTGGAAAACCTCAGTGTTACTTTAAAAGGTTCCAAAAGAATGCCAGAAGATATTGAGAAAGGAAAACATTATAGAATCCACTGGTGACACTCATAGATGAGCAAGAAGGTATGACAGAATGATCAAAAAAAACCCTCTATTCTAAAGAGCAAGCTGCCCTCAGGCCCTCCCGAAGCAAGCAGGAGACCTCTGCAAGATGAGCCATTCAGTTGATCCATGGGGTGACATGGCTGATGGTATAGGAAACTCAAGGACAAACATGGGCTATTACTGCCACAGGAAGTTGTCAGAACTTTTCATAGGGCATCCAATAATAGCATGACTAGATCTTAAAGGGAAGTGATAAGGCATTTCATTGATAATTAAAATAGAATGGACCAGCACTGGGGCAGGTGAGCCAAGTGGGTTAAGGACACAGGACAGTCTGGGCTACACAGTGAGGCATATCGAAATAGTAGTGATGATGATGATGACGACGATGATGATTATAGAAGTAGAAAAATAATGAAAAAGAAAACATAAATAAAAACATTAACATCCCACTGACCAAAAAAAAAATGAAAAAAGAAAAAAGAAAAAGAAAACATCAGCAACAACCAAAACAAAATTAAACAATACAAACACCAAAACATTTCTCATGAAGCAGCAAAAGTCCAGGTGAAGAAGGTAAATGTGTGGAGAACGTCCCGCACCATTCAAACCACATTGCCTGGATGTTACTCACTTCTAAGCTTCTGTTCCCATCTCTACCCAGGGTAATGCTGATTAGCTCCTTCCCCCTCCTGCTCCGTAAACCCCATGGCCGTAATTCTCCACCCAGAGCTTCCCGTTCTGTGTTTCTCGTCATTATCCACACTGTCTGGTTTGCAGTCTCCTTCACAGGTAAATATGAAACTTCTTGCAGGTAGCTTTGTGACTCCCCATTAGAAACCTGCTTCCCCATTCGAAACCCATCGACTTCTTCAAATATACCTGCCGCCATTGTTAGCCGTTCCTTTTCACGATGTTCCTGCTCTCAGTGTTTTCCAAATTCTCCACCGTTTGTTCATTCTTTCTACCATCATACTGCAACATGTGGATTCATTCTGTGGGTTTTGTGGACTTAACAGAGCTATCCGGTGCCATGCTGAGGACTGCCATGCCTCACTACCTCCCATCTCTCTGTGACCCCTGCCTACCTCTCTCTTCCCTACAAATCTCTTTCTCGTGTTTACATCCATCCATCTTTGTTTTGTGACCCAAAGATTCCAGCCAGAACCATCTGTGTAACTATGAGCTTGGAGCTGCCTATTAGATGCAGGTCGGCTCAACAGAGGATACACAGGGGAAGATACTGACTCCCCATCCCCCAGACCCTATCAACAGTACAGCAGTAAGAGTTTGTGCACCAGCGGCCCCTCACGCATCCCTGTGTGATTGTTCAGAGGAGCCAGTGCAGGTAACCACAGTTGGGTTAATGTCACCGTCACAGGGGTTATGTCAATCACAGAGGAGGATGTTTCACATGCTTCTTTTCTGTGATTGTCCTAACCCACTCGTAAAACTATAATTAAAGGTTAGAAATTGTTTTGTATGCAATGTTTAGGGACTAAAAGTATTTGATGCCAGTGGCTTTTGTTTGTTTGGGCTGCCATTGCTGGATATTTTTTTGCAGTTATCTGTGCATTCATACTCAGATATCCTTGGAGGAGTGTACTAAATCTAAAATGATAATTTTGTATATGACTTAAACATCTTGGGCCCATGTCCTTAAGATCATTGTGTATACTGTGTTCTGTGTTCCTGGGCTTTGAGTGGAACCCAGTCTAAGAATCTAGAAGGCATATTTTCCATGGATGTCATGCTAGTGCTAAAGAAGTTTGGGTTTGGGAGCATTTCAGACATTTCAGTTCATGCTTTCCCAGGTAGGATGGTCAACCCAGCCCACTTCTACAGTTCTACCAAAGTAGTTATACAGTTTCTGTGATCTCGGGTGGGAGGGTGTATTTGCTTGTTCTCCTCCTTTTCCTTTACTTCCTAGGGACTGGGTAGGGAGGCATAGTCGGCATCTTTCTCTACTGAGAACAGTATTTACCAGAACAAGCCACAGCTGGCTGAGGATGACCCGGTCCCCGGTCTCTCACCTGCTCCTGCTGCTGCTTGGCCAACTCCATCTGCTGGCGCTGTTTCTCTATCTGAGACGCAGCCAACTTCTTCTGCTCATCATGGGCAGCCAGGAGTTGCTCCCGTAGACTGGTCAGCTGATTGATCATACCCATGAGCTGCCGCTCCTTCTCAGCGAGGCTCTCAGGAGTCCCTGAGAGGAACACAACAGTAAGACACATAGGAGAGAAGTGAGGAGGCAGCCGTGTTTCCATGAAAATGGTTCTGCTACAGAAGGAAGTAGATCAACTACCTCATGAGTCCTGATTGGTAGTGCTCGCATGCCTAACTTTGTTTAGATTTTCCTTCAATGAGGAGAAGCAACTGCTACTTATATCAGTGATACCAGAAGGAGGCTGAGGAGATGAATCAGTTACTGAAGTGCTTACTCTGCAAGCCCAAGCACCTGAGTTTGATCCTCAGCTCCTACCCAAAATGTCTGCACAGGAATCAAAGCTTACGGGAGATGGAGACAGGATGACCCTGGGTGCTTTCTGAACAACAAACCTAGCCAGTCAGAAGGCTCCAGGCTCACAATGAGGTGCTGAAAGTAGGGTGAGAAATAGGTGAGATCCAGGGAGAGAAGATGAGGTGGTAAGAGGAGGAAAGGGAGTGGGAAAGACATCCATCCACTGAGGTCAACCTCTGCTGTCTATAGGGGTAAGCACACCCATGTCCATGTGCCAACTCAAATGTATGTGCATACATGCACACACAAAGACACACATGTGCACAGGCATGCATAGGCACGCACATACATACATGCACATGCAAACGTAATGGATGCCAGAATGAACAGACATTCCAACATTTTTACAATACATCTATAGCTCTTGTATCTTTTGTGAGTAAATTGCAAATCGCTGCGTGAGTGTGTTAGATTCTGAGGTTCTAGGATGGACCTGCAGGAGATGAAAAGGTGTCCGAGTCAGAGTTCTTGCCTTTTAGTTTTCCTTATAACTAGACAGGCAAGACCATACCTGGGAAAATTCACAGCCAGATTATGGTGAGATCAAGGCATGGCCAAGAATAGGATCTGCCTTTCAGTTCTCAAAGAGAGCTCTGCTGTATCACTCATGTGTCTGTGTATGTTTATATGCACACGAATGCTGGCACCCCAGGAACCAGAAGATAGCCGTGGCTCTCATGGGGTTCGAGAGCTGATGATGCAGGTGACAGAACTGAACTGTGATTTTTTTTCTGCAAGAGCACCAGTACTCATAACCACTGAGCCACCTCTCTGAGCCTTCCTCTACTTATAAATCAACCAGAAAGATAAGCATGAGAAACTCTGTTAATACAGGGGAAAGACCTTGGCTCCCATCCTGTGGTCCAGTGAGAGCACACACAGTAATGGGTTTATTCCTGGGCACCACAACCAAGGAGGGAGTTCTAAAACACAGTCAACGATGTCTCAGATCAGCTTCTCATTTTCAAAGCCAGAGTAGAGTCAACAAGGCAAACATCCAAGTCTGAGGGTACAGCAGGTTCCCATTGAGGGATAAAGTGAGGTTGGCGGATGAGAATCATACATGAATCCAGAAGCCTACAAGTCATAACTGCCATTTAAAGGGAGTGCATGATCCACAATGTTTACAATGCCTGCACATTTTAAGTCAGGCTCAATACTTCCCCGGCAGTCCAACCAAGTGTGCTGCAGACTGCGACAGAAGTGAGACTAGCTGAATTGTTCTTCTAGAACTCACCAGAGAGATACATCCTCTATGGTAAGGTGCTAGGTAAGAGTAGGGCAGGTCGAGCTCCTTAATTTCATTTTTCACTTCAAACAGAAGACAAAGCGCTGTTCTAATGACACATTTGCCACCTGTATACAAAATTAGAAAGAGCCACTCTACCTCAGTCACCCTTGCCAGTCAACTGGATCCCTTTTTATGAAGAAAAAAGTCTGTTTTTAAAAGGGAAAAATAGCTATAGTGAGTGGCTTATTTTCAGTTCTTCATTTGGAAAAGAGACAAATTTTTTAAAAATAAAATACAGTTTCCACCACATTCCTAAGGAACACACAGAAAGTGATTTGGTGTAGACGGACAGAAGGTAAGAATCGCTGTTCAGTTTCTATCGCCTACATCATCAGCTCACAAACTCCATGTCTCCATCTCTGTCTCTCTGTCTCTGTGTCTGTATCTCTCTCTCTCTCTTCCTCTCTCTCTCTCTCTCTCTCTCTGTGTGTGTGTGTGTGTGTGTGTGTGTGTGTTCATACACAGAAGCAAAGGCTAACCTTGCATACCATTCTGATGGACTGAATAAGTGAACCTAGTCCATAGAAATTCAGGGGTGGTCAGATAGTCCCAGGGATCCTTCTGTCTCCATAGTCCCAGTGCTGTTACCCCTGACTTTTTCTGTGGGCATCCGAACTCAGCTATCTTCTTATCCTTATTTGTAATATTTCTTATTATGAACACTTGGCTTTGTTTAGCACAGTTGGTTACTAAATCATGAATGACAATTAAGTTAATAAATCTCAGTGGAGGCATAATATTATTGCATATTGTGTAAAGGTTATCCTTGAATTTTTCAGATGCCGATTATCGTGACACCGTATCTGGCTGCAGTTGTTATTGTGAGAATCCTGTCTCGATGCTGTGACCATTTCTCCCCAGTTATTCCCTGATTAGTCAATAAAGAGGTTCATTGGCCAATGACTGAGCAGGGGAGGGAATATGGCTGGACCTCCTCCCAGCTAGGGAGGGGCAAGGAGAGAGAGGAAGTGAGAATTCACCACAGGGAGTGAGTCCAAGGGACTCCATGAGAGAACACCTGGAGCCCAGAGAGCCAGATCAGTACTAAAATGCAAGGATTATGGGGACTTTAACTGGGAGGTAGCCAGATGATTTTGGAGGATTAAAATATAGTGATACTGCTCAGTTGTTGTACCCTTAAAGCTTGTTAAGTAAATATAAGAGTCTTGTCTCAGTTATCCAGGAGCTAGCTGGGTTGAGAAAAACTGTAACAAACACTTACTAAAAAGCCACTAACAGCTCAGAAACTTGTGTTCCATCACAACTGAGGGACCTTACAAAGCTCTGAGACTATTCTATCTCAGTATTAAATAGTCTAAATATACCCAGAGAGTTTACGTTCATGGAAGTATTCATTTGACATCAAGATGCTGTACCATCATTAAAGCCCCAAATTGTGAACAGTCCAAGGCACATATATAGCCTTTAGTCAATAGTCATTATTACATCTAAGAATGTTCATTACTTCTAAGAGACCCCACATACAAAAATACATGCCGAGAAATACAGATCCAGATAAACATTTTAAGTGTAAAAACCATAAATTATCTAAAAAGCAAGTCAGGATAATGAAATAGTCACGGGGCATCTAAACTGGGGAGCACTGCCGTTTTGAAGAATGATGACATGGGATTTCCTCACGGTAGTTGCTCCCATGAAGGGTTGGATGGAATGAAGCATTTGTTAACACTGATGTCATCACATGCATCTCACATCACCACAGGGGAGAAGACCGAGGGGTAGCTGATCCACACGTCTTTAGTGACTATTTTAGGTGATGAGACTATATGCTATCTTTATCTTGCCTTCATGTGTACAAACTTGCTAAGATTCCTATAGTCATTATTTATATTTTCAGAAAATGTCTCTCACCTAAATAAGCAGCAGTATAAGACAGGCACCACAGAGGCACAAGTCCCCAAGCCGATACGACACAGGGGTAAGCAGAAGTACAGTATTTGGTAGGGAATGTCAAAAGGAATGCTAGTCTGGCTTTCCATAGAGGAAAGATTAGCAAACTTCTTAGACTGTCACTGAGCTATGTAGATAAAATATATTTCGTGTTTAAAATAAAAAGTGTGATTTTTACATTTGATTCTAATTTTGTGAACCTTGAGCCTACTCCAGAGTGCCTTCTCCCAAGGACTAAAGATGGAATCCGGGTCCTGGGGCACATACACTCACATTCTTCCAGGGAGCCACACTGTTCCAACGAGGCCCTCGCTACTCCTCCAGTTCCCCGGGGAAGTACCCTGCACCTACTCCCTGTGTGCCCAGGTCATCACAGAGTCTTCGAGACTCCATTGTACCCTGAGCTCCTCATGGAAACATCAGTTCCTCCCCACTGCAGGCAAAGCAAAAGGCGTAGGCCCCATAGACAGTGATCTCTGAACTCTGTCGAATGAATGGCATAAAGAATAACCCCTTCACGTTTCACTCTCCTCGTGCTCAGTCACCGTGGGTTACTAAGACGAAGAATAGGGGCTTTTATTTTGTAGGCGCTGCATAGAGTTCAAGTTTGGGTTGGCTGAGAGTTTAGACAAGAAGGTAGAGATCTCAGTTTCTACAAAGTATCCTACACTAAAACAAAGAGATAGACTTGAGGCCTGCACTTCCAAATTCCCTCATTTTCTATAATGAGTGTGCAACGTAAAAGAGGCTTACCAAGTGGCCATGGATCAGAAGGGGCTACAGGGGAGTCAATCAGCATTCTAGATAAAAGGAGGGGGAGGAGGAGGAGCAGGAGGAGGAAGAGGAGGAGGAGGAAGAAGAGGAGGAAGAGGAGGAAGAGGAGGAGGAGGAAGAGGAGGAGGAAGAGGAAGTGTAAAAGAGAAAGAATATTACCTAGATCCTGGGAAGACTCCAGTGCAGAAGAAAAATTCAGCAGCTAGTGTCTACAAACTTAAACCCAGAGTTCCTAGAGGCAAACGGCACATTGCTCTAAGGAGCTTCCTTGTGTGTAATGATCTTTGATTCAGAGCAATGGGACATATTCCTCTGTTCTGAGGACTGTCATTGATGCTGGTGACCCAGCTTCTAGCACATGTGTGTTTGGATCTATGTTACTGCAAATTTAGTTCTTTTGGAATGGATGCTCACTAAAAGTAAAAAAAAAAAAAAAATCCACTGTTATTCTCTCCAATATCCCAGTAACCAAGGCGGGACGGTCCCACATGTGTATGCAGGCTCCTCTGAGGTCCTGTGGGCCAGAGTACTTCTTAACATAATGAGAAGACCCTGTGGACTGAGCACCATCTCCAATTCTCCTGCCTTGTTGAAGACCACCTTTTCACCCTTTGTGTCCTTTTCCTTGTCAAATGCATTGAAAACCCTGTCCACCCTGGAAGGGAGCACACATTTCATGGATCTGTCTCTTTACCCCCACATGTTGATCGCTGACCTGTCTCTCTCTCTCTTTTAAATCACCTAGGTAGTCCTTCTCTATCCCTCCTACCAGTCTGTTGCTTTCCCCAGTAAAACCGAAACTTCAGGAAAATGTTCAGCGTGCTATGCTTGGAAGAGGACCTCCAAGCCCGTCACCCAAGTCACAACAGCAATAATAGCCACCCCACCCCCATCACAGAGTCATCGCAAATATGGAGCAACATTTGATTTGTTTTCCTCACAGAACACTGCCTGAGAAGCAGCACCCTCTTCATTGCTATATGCCGGTACCACTTTCTCCTTGGCACGATGCTTCTTTGAATTTCCCTACAGCAGCAGGCACCTTTGCTTGTCTGTTTCTCCCTCATCTGCAGCAAGGTTTCACCAGAGGATACAGTACATGTACTGAACCAGACCATTCCCTCAGGGAGGAGCATGTTAGAACACGAGATCTCCTCTCACTAGATTCAAGATGGTCTCCCTCATGGCTTATACCCCCAAAATGTCTGGCTTCCCATGCTCATTTGAAGATTCTAGTTAAGCAGAGCTCAGCATGGGGACTATGTTCAGGGAAACAAGTCGACAGGCGATTGTGTCATGTGGGAACATCACACATTGTTCTTAGATAAACTAAGATAATCACGGTATTTCTAGTCAACATCATCTGTGTTATCAGCTGTCCTGTTTGTAGCCTGAAGTTGGAAATGATGTTGATAGCCAGTGAGACAAATACGTCTCGGGACTGGCTTCTTCCATGTATTGAATTGCACCTGCAATACAGCTCCTGTGGGAGTCAACGGCTCTAAGCGTTAATGCTATGCACGGGGGTAAGCCAGAAAAAAAGTATGGTTGCCTAGAATGTAACTCTATATAGAAGATAACAAGTTAATACTAAGGCCCTTGAGATGGGACTTGAAGGCCAGCTCTTCTAGGAACGTCTCTTAAATGTTGACATTAAAGAGGTGATCACCCCTCATTTCCTGTTAACCAATATTGTGCACTGTAGGTCGCATTCGTGTTGACATTCTCTTTAATATGTCACCTGCTGGATTATATGCTGTAATGTACAGGACACCAGCTTATTCTGTACTGTTCCTGTCTATAGAAGGAGGCCCCACGCTTCCTAGACACCACACACACACATACACACAAACACACACACACATGCACACAAACATACACATACATACACACACATACACACACATACACACACATACACATACATACACACACATACACACACACACATACACATACATACACACACATACACACACACATACATACACACACATACACACACACACACATATCACACACACATGTACATATTTGTTAAATGAACGGAACCAACTCGAGGAAAAGTCCACAGGTCACACAAGCCTATGTACAAGTCTATCTACAAAGATGATCCTTCAAGTAATCTTTACTACATTCTAACAAGCTCTCCTTGACATTGTTGAAATAAAAAATGAAGATGGCCTGGGAGTTAAGGGGGTCACACTCTGTTCTCAATGTTTAAAGGCCCCTGCAGAGACTTTGGCTCCCAGCATCCACACAGGACAGTTCTCAACTGCCATCTGCAATCTGCAGGACCAAGAACGCTTAACTGCTGAGCCATCTCCCCAGCCTTCAGTAAAGATCAAACACCTTTACCTTCCTAATACCATTCGAATAATTACTATCAAGCTGATGACACTCTCATAACTGATGTACCTAAAAGGCTAAAATCGGTTTTTCACATTATATTTGCTGTGTTTGAATTGAAGTTAAAAGCTGTCATATCTAACGTGACATTTTTAATTAATTTATTACCCCCTTTTAATTGTATGTATATGGCTATTTTACTTCCAAATATACCTGCGTACCACTTGTGTGTCTAGTGCTGGCAGAGGAAAGAAGAATGCATGAGATTCCTTGGAACTGGAGTTATGTACAGGTGATGTGAGACATTTAGTAGGAGCTATGAACCAAATCCCAGTCCTCTTCAAAAACAACCATGGTATTAACCACCAAACCTAGCATGGTATTTTTGATTGGTATCTATTCCTTAAATATGCTCTGGTTTCAAAGATTTGGCCTGATATAATGTTAAAATGGTCAGCATATGAACAGCCAGAGGGCACAGGAATGTGTGTTCTGGGAGAGCCAGGTGCCAACCACTCTGGCTGGAATTCCATGAGGGCTCTTCAGGTACAGTCTGTCTAGGAGTGTTCTCCATATTTAAAGGCCCTTAGAGATCTTCTTGTCTAACGTTGTAAACGACAGACATTGCACATCATGCAGAAGGCACAGACTACATTCATACCACGACTGCAGTGTGTGGCTTACGATAACTGGTTATCGTCAGTTTCTAACAACCTGTGAACTGAGATGGGCTGACTACCACAATCATTGTGTAAGGAAGTTGTTCATGGAGTGATACGCAATAAATATTTAACTGTGACTTCCCTTAAATGAGCAGACTTTAAGAAACCACAATGCATAACCTTAGTTTCCCTTGGAAAACCTGGGGTCCCATGACAACCCACGCTGTGGCTGACACATGCCCCCTTGGTAAGATTAGTATAAAGCTAGAAAAGTGGAGGGGTTGGATTAAACCACCCAACAATCATATTTTCACAACCTGTGGAGGAGCCTGTAACTACAATTTTACAATTTCAGTTTTTCTCTCAAGTCTGTAAATTGTTTCAGATGGCCGGATAACTGTTAATGATGTTACTGCTTTTTCTAATGCAAAATCAGATAAAATATGATCGAAGTATTTCCTATCATTCCCGAAGCAAACATTAGGAAGCGTCCGGTCTGTCTTGCACTCAGTCCAACAGATGTCAAACCCCACACTCATGACCCCACCGCCCACCGAGATTTGGCAGCATCCCGCTGGCCCCATCCCTGAATTTGCTTATCCACCCGAAAGCAAGCCAACCACTGCGTCCTATAAGTGTAGATGTTTTTAGGAGCACTACAAATGTGCCCCCACCTAACACTCTGTCGCCAGACTCTCTTCTGTCTCATGGAATTATAAAATGTTTTTAATTAAGCGTGAAAACATCACTACAAAGGATAGAGAGAGAGCTCGGAGAATTAAAAACATAAACGCTTATTTTATGTGGAATTAAATAACTCCGTGTGATGTACCTGACATCTGGTCTACTCTTCATTAAACATCTTCAGGGTGCATCGGGCCTCACAAGAGATCAACACTCCCACCTTCCCTGAAACTGTGCAGACTTACATGCTACAGGTCAGTGTACACATATGTCCCTCACAGGTTACTCGTGGTGATGCTTCTGGTCCTTAAACAACTTCAGGGCCTAAAATGAATGTGTTCGAGACACCTTCCCAAGCGACAGAAGCAAGAACATGTGAAGATGTTAACCTGTTTCAAATTTGCAAAAGTCCAGATGAGTTGGCCCATTTCTCAGATACAGTCCAACTGTGTCTTTCAGTCAGGGTCCTTGAATAGCCCAGAAAGAGCCAAGCAGTCTTGGCTAGCTGGCCCGGGATGCCGGGATCCACCTGTCTGTCTCCTGGTCCTGAGATGACAACCAAGGTACCAGATCCAGCTTAGTTTGTAGCTATGGGTCTGGGATTTGAACTTCTGTCCTTTACCAATTGACCAAGCTATCTCACCAGGACTTATACCTTTTCCTTGAAAAAGGAAAAACAAAACAAACAAATAAAACTTGTTGTCTGACTTGTGTTCTGTGCCCGCTTATGTTCAAGTTGTCTTAATGCCGTTTAAATAGAATAATTGCCTCTTTCAGGGCACGTACTCAATACCCCTGTCTATTTCAAAAGTGTACATCACCTGAGAGACTATCTTAATCCAGGTATTGAGTCCACACAGACTGTGCTTAATTCATGAGCTCGAAGGCAATTGTACTACCCAGCGGATTATTGATATGAATCCAAAGCTATCCAGTGTTTTCCCGTATGTCATCTAGGAAGATCAAAATTCCAGACTTGAAATAGTCATATTTTTACATTAACAAGTGCATGGCATTTCCTTCCACACAACAGATATAACATTTTGTAAGATTTACCTTATGTAGTAGAACCTTTGAGTCCTGGGCGAGAGAGAACTATTTAAACAAGTCTGGTGATGGACTTGTCCTGGACTTTTCTGAGAAATCTGGCCAGCAAACCTCCCAATCAGTGTCCCCTTTTTTATTACAGTGAAGGGAGACTAAATGGGAGATGTCACCTTGTAGACGTGGATATTATTTTCTACAAGTGCAAACTGCAAGCAAGATGTAGTGTCCGCAGTTGCTTGGCTGAGAAACGAGTGGTCTGTTTAGACTAGTCAAAGCCATCATGGATCCCCAGACACTGTCCTCAGTTGGAGCGCCAATTCAGAGACCTTCAGTGTCAAGGAATTCCATGCTAGCTGAAATGCTGTGGGCCTCGCTGGGAGCCAGCTGGAATGAGCTTACCACTTCCCCATCCCCTCTCACTACCGGGCTACAAAAGGCATCTGTCACCTTGCTCACCAATGCTGCTCAGAGCTTTTGCCACAGATGACATAGAAGGTCTCTGAGAGATCCCGGTGATGTAATAAGTCTGAGGAGAAGGGAAGAGACCATTTCCTCAGGCAGCACCTTGGAGTAAAGTACCAACCGACTGACTCTTGTTGGCCAAGCTTTGCAGACCAACTGTGTTTCCCAATCTAGGTTCCATGAGCCTTGCATGTGTATAGGAGACAATGATTTCTTCTGTCTTTAAAACCTGAATGGGTCATGTCTCCAAACCACCAGACTATAAAGTGGTACAATATCAGGCAAAATGTTCTAATGTTGTTTTTAAAAAGGGAACTTTTTAGGGCCAGCAACATGGCTCTGTGGGTAATAGCACTTGCTACTGAGCCTGAGGGCTGAGTGTAAGCCCTAGAGCCTTCCTGATGAAAGTGGAGAGCTGAGTTCTAGTCACGCACCCTCTGACCAGCACATAAGCACAGGTGAGGATGTGTATGCACATGTCCTACTCCACAAATAGATGTGAAAATAAGAGACAAGGCGCTCTATGCTCTCAGAGGCCACTGACCTCTGCTAACATTTTCTCTCAAGAAAAGAGAGAGGGCGAATTAGAATCGAAACAATTATTTATGGACAGCCAATGTCCATTAAACCTACACCTTCTTCCCACTTGATGACAAGTTTGCCACTTGTTCTTTTCGAGTGCTAACAGTGAGAAACACTTTCACAAACTTTCCAAGTTTCTGACTCTACTAATTTGTTCAAATACCTTCAAAGTAATTCCTTGGGTAATACCTTAACGGACCACTGGCTTGGCTACGGTGTGAAATCTGCAAGAGGCTCTCCTTTGCCTTGCCCTCCTCCCTCTCCCTCTGTTTCTCATTTCTCTTCCTCTCTCATTCTCTTCTCCCCTCCATTTCTCTCTCTTTATCTAACTGCTTTCATGCCCCATATTCAATAAAACTGGCCGAGATATACATAGAGGCACTTTTCAGGACCCAAGGGATCCGGTCAATGCTGCGAGGCTGACAAGCATCATCCTGGCATCCTCTAAAGTTCAAATCTACTACATTGGCAAACCAAGCAACCATTCGGCGCGTCCCTGCTTTCATATCTTGAAAAAGTCTACAGGACCACTCACTCCTTCCCTCCCCCGGCCAGAAACAGCAGACAAATCTGTTAGCCTCACACCTTCCTTCCTCTGCCTGGGATGAAAAGGCCTCAGAAACAAGGCAGCCATTGTTCTTAGACTTCTTCTGAGGTGGCCAGAAACCACATTCCTGGGCACGACATAATCTTTGCTCCTGACCCCCCAAATTCACTTACCCCCAGAGGCAATCTTCTATTGTACCCTCTGCACCTATGAACAATGATTCGTAATTGCAACTGTCACACACAGTCAGCAGGCAGAGAAGCTCAGGGCTGTTTTCCCTACTTCTCTGGGAAACCTGAGCCGGACACCTAATAACCCTGCGCTGGCAGAGGAAAGACGTACTGTTGCTTTCAAAACGCTTCTGGAAACAGCCTTATTTTGAATGGAACTGGAGGACAATGACCGGACCTGGACTCTGAACATGAAGCTTGAAAGACTCAAAATTAAAGACAGAAACTTCTTTTGTGGTTTTACTAGAGCATCCTAAAGTAGCCCCAGGCTAGCCTCAAAGCAGAGCACAGAGCCTCCTTCCCCTAAACCTATCAGCACTGCTGTTAGGACTTTCAAGTCTGACTTGTGAAGGAAGAGAAGGGAGGAACACAAGGCTTGGGGCAGGCATGCAGTCCTCTCTACTCTGCTCTTGGTGGTGCCTGAGGTGGGTGGAGGAAAACAGGAGGCAGGCACACCCTTTGCCTCAGGGGTCATGGGTTAAAAGTCCACCAGAAAGCTGAAGTGCTTGATGTCCCAGAAAGGAAAGCTTTCCTCTGCGTTCTCCTTAAGTTCCGCCACACTCTGAGGCATGCTAATTAATTATTCATTTTTCTTCCAAAATCAATGTTGGTCAACAAACTTGTTGATGGATACTCATCCTCCCTACCCATTGACAACCCTCCAAGACCAGAACTTATGCAACGTCAAATGGCTGACAAACACGTGAGGTCCTCAGTCAAATGTTTTCTGGTACTTTCCAAACAGCCAGATATAAACAGCCTCTAGTAGAAGAAATAGTTGAAAAGGCAAATGCTTTGCTTCTCTCTAGAATACTTGGACGGGACAGGACCTCAAGGCTGAGACTGCCTCGAAGTTATTTAAAGATGTGCCTACATATATACTAATATTAATCTGGAGATGCTTAAAATTTACAATTAGCGCCACACTTCACAAGCAAATATATTGTTGATGACCTGCTCTCTTGACATTCCCAAAATTAATATCGCCTGAGAGTTTAGAATCACAAGTATCCTGGTAGCAGCCACAGGGAGCTGCACACTGCCCACCGTCTTCTGAGAAGTGGTGGTTTAAAACCAACCGAAAGGATCATCTGCCTCTATTTCTACAGGAAAAAAAATTGAATCTCCCCCCTTGTACTGGAAGTTTGTTACAATATATCCCTTGCTGATCTTTGGTGGCTCCAGCTGCCCATTATACCTATGCGTACTTCAGATACAGAGTGCAAATTATAACTTACAAGACGCAGTTTCTAACCTCGCTCTGCCGTTGTTATGTTCTTAGCCTTGCAGTAAATCATTTAAGTCAAATACGAGGAAGAACATGCCACCGACAGAGTGGGTTTGTGCTGTTAAGAAACCAAACCAAACCAAACCAACAACAAAACCCCATTCTTGACCCTATACAGTGCAAGCAGAACACACACACACAGAGACAGACAAGATCTATTTCCATCCAGAAGAGAGGCCAGCCCCAGAGCATGCACAGAGAAAAGGGGCTGGGGACAGAAGGATTCCATAACCACTGGTAAATGTCAACTCCATTTCTGAGCAATCTGGATAAAAGCAGGCACACGCTTCCTACCTTTGATTTCTCCAAAGTTCCCTGATCCCATTGCCAGGAGCTTGTCTTTCCAGTCCTTGGAGAGGAGCTTTTCAATGCTGGGAGTGTCTAAGTAAAGAGAGAATACACTTATAAGCACAGCAGAATGACTATATGCAGCATGCTCATAGAAGCCTATCCGCTAAGAATAGGCCATCCTGGTCCTGGCCCCAGCTCATAATGACTTCATCAACAAACTGATAACAGGGGAGGGGAAAAAAAGGAGTGTGTTTGATCACCTGCTGTTTCGAAATCATTAGCTTTCCCCCCTTCCAGAACAAAGCCATACGAATTCTTTATGACAATGGGCTCATGTAAACCTACAGTTCATTGTTTTACAATTTTGGTGAGCAAATTCTTGCTATAATGGATGCTTGTCAATTTCAGAGTGTCAGCCTGCAGCCGGAAAATAATTATGTTGATAAAATGCAGAGTGAAAAAAAAGGCAAAAGAATTAGCCCTTAAATCTGCTACATGTAATTACGTCCCTCTGTGTGTTTACAATTCCGTGCACTTTATAATATGTGGAACATTGTGTGGTGGTAACCGCGCTGTGGCAAGATTTGTGAGCACACATTGAACGCTGAAAAAAATAAATAAAAAAACAAACAAACCAAACCAAAAAAAAAAAAAAAGGTTGCAAAACCGGTGAACGAAGTAATGTCTCTAACGCAAATGCATGGCTTGCCCATTCCGGATATGCTCCGTGCTTTCTTCAAGTGTTCCGTGCTGCGACAGCATGGGCACCTATTGGAGAGCAAGGTCACGCGTTTGGTCTGTTTTTGTGGCTACCTCGTCCCTGCCCTCCCCCTTTGAACTGAACCTGAACTATAGGTAACTACAACCACAATAAAGCCAGTGAACGTGAGACTCAGTTCCAGACCATGGCGTTGTGTGCTTGTGCCAGCATCCAGCTGGGTGTACAGTTAGAGTACATCTCATCAACTCCAGGTTAGCCTGAGGTACATTAGAGAGCACAGTGCTCCTCAGCCCTGAAAGGTAAGTGCCCCCCCATGCCTCATCAAAAGGACAGCACCGCACCTACTATCTTGGGTCTCACATGTGCCCTGTCTTTTCCACATCATTGTCTGTGGGCGTTTCTATCTGTTCAGATGATTATTCACCCCCTAGGAGGGACAGAGAGGTCAACTTGTCAAAGACCATCCGTCCTAGGGGGTTTCCGGCTAAGCTGAGGTTAAGAATGGGCTATCTCTAAGATGTTGAAAATTAATGATTGGTGGACATTTAAACACCCCTGAGGTATATTTAAATATATTTGGATATCGAAGGTGTCAGGCATTCTTTTACACCGACACACGCGCACATGTAAGCAGGCTCCATTTGCGATATGTGCTTGTAATATACGCTTCTCTCTGTCCTGAAATACCTATTTCTATTTTGTATATCAAGGGGAAATCCTAATGAGCTTATTTGCATATTTTCCTAAAAATCACCCCGCCCCCTGTTTTTCTATCTCACACTCTGGAAATGGCGCCAGACAGCAATGCTGCGATCAGTCAGAGTGCAGACCGGTGTTGCAATCGGTGTTTCCACTTGCATCATGGTGTTTAAAGAAAGTTGAAAATACTTCTGCATGGAACTTCGGTGTGTTCACATTCCCAGGGAGCACCGGGGGAAATCAGTTCTTAAACCTTATCAGAGTAGGTCAAACAAACACCACTGTTTCTTTATCCTTTATCCAGAGGTCGACTTTAAAAAAAAAAAAAAAAAGAACCTGGAGTAGCGTGCAAACAGGGCATGGCCAGAATGGTATTTGTAGGAGGGTTCTGTCAGTCATTAAAAGCTAACAAGCCTTTGCAAGGGAGGAATGTGGCGATGGAAATCCACTGTGGACTAACAATGGGCCCCCGGACCTCCCTGCTCCACAAGCAGATCTTTTTACTTCTAATGCTATTATTGTCTGCCAGGTCCTGGCAATGCCTTTCCCTTGCAGGGAGACAAAATATCTACTGTCGCCACCTTATAAAGGGACAGAGGTCTTCTGTCTGAGCTGCAGAGTTAAAGAAATAGCAGTCAGACTTGTGGAACCCACAGAACATTTCTGGCCTTCCTATTAAGGAGCATTGAGATAGAAAGCTCCAGAGAGCTGGTTCAAGTTGACTCTTAGCACACAGAGCAGGAGGGAGGGAGGAAGGGCAGGAGGGGAGAGGGAGGGAGGGAAGGAGGGAGGAAGGGGGCGTCTGTGAAAATGGAAAACCAGAAATATGCCTAACTTGGGGCTGTCACATTGAGGGATGACTCAGAATACTAACATCTTTCACTGAGGTGTGAAATGTGTGCCTCAGATTCAGATATCTGTACTGAGTGGCCTCCTTCCTGGGGACTGTGCTAATGAATGGCCTCTGTTCTCTTATTTAATCGTCACCTGAAGTCTGAGAAGGTGTAATTACATCTATGTTATGAGTTCTAAGAAAGATAAACACACACACACACACACTCAATTCAGGCATAGACCAGTCTGCAGTTTTAAAATATATTATGGGGAAGAATGATGTCTTGGGCAGGGTTTTGTTTGCTCCAAACACCTAGTGACAAGACAAGAAAGCTCCTGTTTTGAAGGCTAATTGTTGTGCAACAAAGCAATGTTGCGCCTCCCGCCCTGTGTGTCATGACAAATTTCTCATGGTAGGTGCAGATTGACACTGCTCTGCTATTAAAAAAAAGAAAAGAAAAAAAGCTCAAAGCTTAGTGAGACGCAGCACTCACCCACCTCACCCATAATGAAGCTGAGTCCAAACCACCCAGGCTGCTGTTCAAGGTGCTTACACACATGGTCACACGTGGACAACACACACACACTTCCTCTGTACACACACACACACTTCCTCTGTACACATACACACACACTTCCTCTGTACACACACACACACACTTCCTCTGTACACACACACACACTTCCTCTGTACACACACACACACACATTTCCTCTGTACACACACACACACACTTCCTCTGTACACACACACACACACACTTCTTCTGTACAGACACACACACACTTCCTCTGTACACACACACACACATACTTCCTCTGTACACACACACACACACTTCCTCTGTACACACACACACACACACACACACACACACACACACACACTTCCTCTGTGGAAGAATTCTAGATCACAGAAACCATTCAAAAGTCCACCAGAGTGAAAACCTCAAATAACAAATTGAATTCTCTAGAATAAAATGTTTGTGTGAGTATCAACTATGGATTAAAAGGATAGATCTTTTTTTTTTATAGTTCTCATTAACATGAGAACTTAATCTAATCGTACAATTTCTTACGTGTGGAATTGGCCTTGGATGCTTTTAGAAACCCATCATGTGAACGTGTTCAATGAAGTTACCCCTTTCACGTATGAGCTAGAAGGGGTATTAGGGATGAGTGAAAAGAATCCAGATGGTCACCTCGCCTGTGACAGCAGCTAGCTGTTGGCGAGGCGAGGGTGGGGTCAGGGCCCTTGGCGTTCCCCTACATGGATTTCTGTCACATAACTGGGTGACTACTAGGAATTCTACTTGCCGCAGCACATTTCCCAGCTCGGTCTCACATCCCTACAGAGTGTTCCTGTAGCGGTACTAGGGAATGACCTCCATTGAGAAGGTCAGTGCCCTCCATGCTAATAAAGCTCTCGGGAGACAGTCAGAAAATCCACGGTTAGAACGTAAAAGACAAGATCCCAACATTTATAATCACCTGTTTTCTCGTGTGAATTTAATAAAGGGATGTCTACCACGGCTCCATAAGCACCACTCACTATGTATGGTGTGAGAAAAGATACTTACCATGCAATGTTCAGTTTTCAAAACTGAGATTTACTTTTAAACCCACAGAGTTGAGTTTTTCCTGTGTGTGTGGCTGGCATCTGTTTGCCTTGTTGGTGAGTTCTGTTCTGCAACTGGCCTTCTTTCCCTTTTTTTCTTTGATTGATTGATGATTGATTGATTGATTGATTTCGGACAGGATCTCATTGAGTAGACCAAGCTATCCCTCAACTCACAGGGATCTTCCTGCCTTTGTTTTCCAAGTGTGCAGAGTAAAGGCATGTGGGACTAGGCCTGGGGTAAATTTCTTAATTTAAACACTTGGGACTTTATTCCCCCAAACATTGGAGTTTCATAGTTACCCTCAAAACTATGGAGTTCCTCAAAGAAAGGCATTGTAAAAGTCAAGGTGCCTTAGACAGTGTCTCAGCCTAAGGAATGCTGTCACATCTGAAACCTTTGACAGTAGTGAGTCTGTCCCATGTTAGACTTGGCAAAACTCAGGCTTTGCCCAACGTCAGCGAGTTCAAAGTACAACAGAGACTGTGAAAACCAGGGCTCTTCCTTCAAGTTTCCAGTTAAAAACTAAACACACGCATTGTAAAAGATAATGTAAAATAAATAAAGATCGTGTGGGGAAATAAGCTATGGACCACTGGTGCCCCAGAAGCACCCCATCACTGGTCCACTAGAGCCTCAGAAGTACCCATCCACTGTCCCCACATTCAGATGATTCTGTGGAATCACTTAAGCTTCTCTCTGCTGGGTGCAGCCGGTAGACAGACTGATTGCTTTTCTCTCTGGCATGATCCTGTGAGCTTCCTCACATCACTGCCTACCACAATCCCCACCAGAGAAGCTCCCGAAGTTGCCAGCCATTGTTATGACAGCATCCTGCCTCTTTAGGGCCCCTTCATTTCTTCCTAACTCGCACTCCCGTTTTTCCCTGCGGTGCCAAACCCTCTTAAGACCGACTCCCTGGGCTGGAACAATGAGACCTGGAGACCCATGCCAACATATTGTAATTCTCCAGCAAGCTGCCAGTGCCAAGAATTAAACCACATTCCTGCCAGCACAGTAGCTTACACACAACCTGAGGTTTGTGCTTTGTGTGCACGCACGTTTTATTTTTCTGTTTTAATCTTCTTTGAACTACTGTGGCAGGGCACATTAAGAAATTGAACGAGTAAAATGTAGGTTTGCACCATATTTGACTTTTTAGACTAACGCCCATGAATTAGTCCACGGTAAATCCAAAACTGTTTATATATTTTTTTTTAAATCTGTAGCTTTGACTGGGCCTCATCCCTCTTGCCCTGTGTCGATGCACACAGCAGCGAGGGCATCGCGCCACGGAAGGAACCGTCATGGCTAAATTTCAAACATGCCAGTTGTTTCTCAAATCAAGAAATCGATGCCGTGTGTAGCTAATCCAGAGGCTGGATTTTACAATGGGCGTGGCTCTTCTCTACCATTTTGGTAAGTATTTTAACGGACGCAGTGGTCAGATGTAAGCGGAACAAACACAACTGGGTGATGTAAAATCAAAATCAGAATAAGCATTACACTGTCGTGCAAATCTAACTTACCCTTAGCAATCGGGGAGCCCTTTTCTACAGGAGTTAGATACTTTTAGGTGCTAAGAGACTGCTAATGGAATACTCAGTGTTTAAATATTTTACCCAGGATATCAGAGTTGGGCAATGACTGGTAGTAGTCAGTGTGACTTAAAAAGAGTCTAGGCTGAACTCTCTGATGGTCAGTAGCACCACCACTCAGCAAATTTCAAATACTCATGAAAAAAATCATAAACCCCACTAAACCCAAAGGCGGGACATGTGGCCTCATCCCCGGGACAGACTCCTCTTCACATGCCACGGGGCTGCGTTCTACACTCCGGCTTCTATTTTTGTGGTTGGTCCTTGGACTGAACGCAGGGCCTTATACGTACTAAGCGAACAGCTTTAGCTGTGTGACTCCCAACACACACCCCCTCGCTAAAGAGCTAAGCTTTTGGAAGCATGGGATTTTCGTTCCATTTTCTTCGCCACCTTCATGATCAGCTGATTATTTAAGTGTCAGGTGGCGCCGTTGGAATTGTGGCAGTGAACTCAATAAACTCTGTTAGGCCTGATCCCTGTTGCTCTCACAAGTACCCTCTGGAAGTTCCCGGGAGCTGAAGAGCAAAGGCCAGTGTGTAAGTCAGTACAGTTCCAGGACAGCACGCTGCTGATTAATCACGCGAGTAAAGACAAGAAATGAGGATCTGTGGGGGGAAGACTCAGGTTAATCTGCAAATGACGTCAATAGAAATTCACTTCGGGGGGGACAGCATCTTCTTGTCCAGACAATACTCCGGGGCAGCTGTTATACAACGCAGGGTAAGCAGTAGATTCTTACAAATAAGAAAAGCCCTGTGTACACTTGAGACCAGTAGGGCCCAGAATTATTCCGGAGCCCACCCATGGCTGCAGCTACGCTACCAATGTCAAGTTCCAGGATATGTTACAAAGTTCTGCACGTCTCCACAAACCACAGAAGTCAAGCTGACGTTCCGCAGCCCTCAGCCTGCACCGGCCTCATTTTTTATATGTAATTATGCTCAAGTTACTTAAGCCTGGAAGGGCTTTCGTTTTAGTATTGTCAAAGTGTGTGCCTGTTTTCGCCTGAACGTTATTAAAAACTTTCTAGAAGGGAAAGAAATGGCTTTGACAAGGCTACCTTCTGCGAGTTTTAAACATACAATCAATCCCAGAGACGGACATGACCTGAGTTACTTGCGATAAGCTTACATTTTCTGTTTGCACTGGCTAGAAATTTGGACATGTCTCTTCGGGTATATACAGCCCGGAATCACCTTTTTAGAAGAGTATTTCTCCATTGCATAATTAAATATGCCAAAATTAACACGGCACAGCTGCCACATGTCTGGGGTCCATATTTGTTCCTTACAAGGATCATTTGTGTGAATGCTGTCGTATCTCTTGTAAGATTTGATTTTTATGAACGCACGTGTGTCTGTCTGTGTGAGCCTCTGTGAAGGGTACAGGTGTGCCTGCCAGGAGAGGGCATTAGATCCCCAAAAGCTGGAGTTACAGGCAATAAGGGGTACGCCCTCATAAGACTTGATGACAAGGGTGCTGGAAAACAAATCCAGGTCCCCGGGAAGAATGCTTCTAAACACTGAGCAATTGCTCCAGCCCAGTGGCTCTTAACCTGTAGGCCATGACAAAATCTACAAACCTCCGCTCCTAAGAGGTATTGATATTATGATGGATACAGTAGTAGAATCACAATAACAAAATAATTCTATGGTTGGGGTGGGCACTTCAACATGAGGAACTGTGTTAAAGGGTCCAGCATTAGAAAGGTTGAGAACTACTGCTCTAGACACCCCACTCCCCCATGTCTGTCTGTCTGTCTGTCTGTCTGTCTGTCTATCTCTCTCTCTCCCTCTCTCTCCCTGACTGGTTTCATTGTCTGAGCTGAACTTCTGATCCTCCTCCTTCCAGTCCCCAAGTTCTAGGTCTCAGACATCCCCCACTCTGCCCAGTTATCTTCTCTGCACACAAACAAGGTAATAAGTGAGCAGTGGGGTCGCTGGTCGCCCCAGTCGCCCCTATCAAAAGCTAGCTGGTCTTGTGTAGCCCGCAGACATTTCCACGTGGTAGTTTTATTATTAGTTGCCACCAGAACCACTGCAAGCTCTGTCAGGGCAGCATTCCAACAGGGAGCTGCAGAAAGTCATTCCTCTGGTACAGAAACTCTTTGTCTTCTTGCTACTAGATATAAAAAGGAAAAAAGAATGATTTAATGTCATAAAACCCGACTCCATCTCTTATGGGTTTATTGCTCTTTGGCAAGTAATTTACCCTCTTGCTACCTCAAGTTACTCACCTGAAGGTAGATAATGACTGCTCTTATCTCGTGTTTGCTGGGAAGGCTAGTGTATGCAAGCCTTTAATAGGGTTAGGCTCACAATGCCACTCAAAAATGTTAACCAGTGCTAGAACTACAAATCAGCTTATAACTGTCAAAGAGAACCACTTCTTACACACACATGCACACAGAAACACATACAGATACATCTGCACACACACACACATACACACACATATACATACATACAGAAACAAACATATATACAGACACATAAACCAATGCATCTATGCATACACACAGGTGTATATACATATACAAAATGTATACACATACATGTGTATACAATAACAGGTATATGCAGACATACATAAACACATACCAAACCCTTAAATACATACATATACACATATACACATAACAGACATACATATACACATAAACACATGCACATATCTGCCGTCAGCTGTCATTACACTGTACTAGTGGTTCCCACATGTATTTCTGTAATGAGGATCATCGCTCTCTGACCTCTATGAGAAGGAAATGGGTACAGCTGAAAGGAGGGGCTAATCATTTGTAGGTTACTGTATGACATGTCTCAGAAAGCACAGGCAAAGAGACTCAACTGGCTTTCCTTCTCTACTTCCTTTGGACAACTGTCTTTCCAATGGTCCTCAGGGTTGCCAGCACTATGGGGACACACACCAACAGCAGTTTGTAGCTTCCATTCATTGGCATTGCAGTCCCACCCACCACGGCACTTACCCTGTTCTTCCACTTCTACAGTGACAGCATTTTAACTGACAGTGGGAGAGCATGGCTCTCACATACAAGCCCTCGCATGAAGTGCACGACTAATGAACACTGTCCATTTGGAGCCAAATAAGTCATGAAGTCAGAAAAAAGAAGACGGGTGAGGAAGGGAAGCACCAAGTTCCACACTTGTAAGTTTCTGAGAGAGTGGGGAGTAGACAGCAGGAGGAAGACAGGGTTGGTAAGAGGGAAGACCAGAAAGGACATACAACATGGTGGGAAACTAGAAGAGAGGCGGGGACTGTGCACACACAGCAGCCACTCTATAAAACCCCAACGTTTCTTCTGAAGGAGTTTCATCTCGATTTCACCCACCAAACAACTGGTCTGGTCAGAGAAAAATTGTCCGAGCTTTCATTTTCTGTTTTAGTATTTTCTCCATACAATGGAATCATTTAAAGATAACATAAGGACTGCAGAATTAAAGTGTAACATATTTGAGAATCAAATGAGATTTTAATCTCTGAAGACTACCTTGCACATAAAGGAGGAAGCTAAGGAAGGAGCAGGTAAGGACTTGGAAGCTTCTTAAAGATGAGACCGTGTAGACCTTACTACACCTGTGAACCTGATGCTTACTGGCCTATAGGGCAAGAGCAAGTGTGGATCGTGTACAACTGTTAACACATTTAAGACAAGGAATCTGTAGGTATTTGGATCATAACAAACAATTTATCCAACTACAAATCTCAAATTCATACAATCATTCATGTATGGGCATTTAGAACACACAAGTTGGAATCCATTTTGATGAACACATATGTAGAATCCTGTAGTTGCTCCAAATTGCAAATGTGGCACGTGGAGAAGAGAAAGGAAATCCAAAGAGTATCTAAGTAGAAAACCACTTGACATCGGGTAGAACAAGGAGTCCAGGCACCTGGATGCGTGAACCAAAGCAGTCAGGTGGAGGCTGAAGCATCACACACCCAGAATCTTCCCACCCTGACACATGTGTGCCCGTGCCACAAGCCCCACCTGCCAGATGCCTGGCAGGACGATAAGTCAGACAGGACTCTGCCCTCCTCCGCCCCTCACAGAGACGGTTACTAGGGCAGCTGAAGAGCTGAGTGGAGACACTAGTTATAACTCAGGGGAGGCTGTCATATTCAGATACAGAGGATCAGGGTTGAGAACAAGCAAGTGGAGAAAATGTTCTCCAACTGCTGAACATCAAGTGTCAAGTCTTACACAGATTTCCAAAGTGAAGTACCCCCACTCCCTCGGCGTTCATTATCCCTGGTCTCTTGTAACTCTGTAGTGATTTTGGACTGTGTCATTTGTAGGGTAATTTCAGAAGACAAAATACAGGACTCTCATTTCCAAAGCATGATTTAATGTTACCAGACCTAGACATAATCCCATCAGAGGAGAAGTGTGCTGCTATGTTAGCCACAAGATCCTGACTCCATCCAAATAGTGTAGAGTGAAACAAGTACATAAATCCATTAGGGACCATTTAAAAATGATTTCCATTGAGGAAGCAATGCAGTAAATAACTAACAAGGAAGGAAATGAAAAAGTGAAAAGTAAAAACGAGATAAACAGAAGCAAAGCCAAAGAGATTGGCATAGTTTTGGTTCTCTGACGTCAACAGAGCCCACCTTCATTTGATGATAAATTCAGTACATATAATATTATGCGTGTGCAACACATCTACCCATACATTAAATTGTAATCAGAGTATTTGTCCACCACTATTGTCTTTGCTTTTAATGAATTGTATATACTATGTGAGATACAAACTTTATAAAAGTGACAAATACATCATACAGGTTCAACCCAATCTCTTTCTTTTGTATGATTTACACACAGTATTTATACAAACACACACACACACATGCACACATACACATTTGCACATATATGCACACTCACACACATGCAGGCACATGTACACACACCTACACACATACATACACATGCACACACATACATATGTGCACACACACATGTATACATACACACATATGCACACAAATGCACATGCAGTCAGGGAAGCATCACATGCTATTCTTCTGCTCACATATGCACCACTGACTAGTCACATCCCATATCCCATGATGCCAAGCTGCTCAAAACCTCAGGAAACTCAGTCTCATGTAGGAGAGTAAGACTGTGCCCATAACCAGACACAAACAAGTATTTTATTTCAGATGATATCACATCACTGAGCTGCTGTCCTAGACCCTCACCTACTGGCTCAGAAAGAGTATTAATGCCCTACCTGAACTGCCCAACCAATGAAGAGTGAACAAGAGTGTGGACAGGGTGTTTTGGTAAGCACCCCTATAAAATGTAATACTTAGTTATTATTAATAATTAATAATATAATGTATTCTCATTAATGATATGTAATATAGCATATTAACAGCATGCTATATAATACATAGTGTATAGTTATATATGAGTTTCTACTGTGTGAGTACATGGTTCATAATCACTCATTTAAAATACTTAAATGGAAATTTTATCATAATCTACCAGCAATATGTATATATATACATATATATATATAAACATATGACATATAACATATAAATTTCCATTCAAATGTTTTAAATGAGGGATCATGAGGCATGTAATCACACAGTAGAAACTCACACATTAAAAAGGTTAACAGGACACACCGTTCATGCTACAGATGTACAGAGTTCTATAAAGGACAAGAGAGAGAAGAGAATTCTAGTATATAACATGTGCTGGGTGATATGTAACACAGAAGATGTAATACATAATATAGAAGATTTAATATGCAATATGTAATATATATTATTCAGGTCACGATATAAAGGTCTACTAGACAACAATTTGTAGGAAACAGGACCAGATACTGAGATGCATGTAGGTAAGAAAATATGAGTGAGTATCTTCAGCAAAATGTGAGCTCCCTGTTTGTTCAGCATGCACTGTGTCATCAAGGCCAGATGGAATCTAGTGGATGCTGTGACCGAGGGTCTATAGTGGGCAAGAGGGTCACTAAAGACAACATCCAGAGGTCATCAAGACAGTCAGTTTCCTACGTCTTGGTCGAGCTCAGGAACCTGAACTTTTCATTGTTCATCTTGATGAACAAACACTGAATCAGAGTTTGAAAGGATGGACCGAAAACATCGCATGAGGACAGAATCCTAGAAGTGAGTACGATTTGATAGATCAGAATACGCCGAGTTCTTCTTGCGAAGGAGAATGGACTGAACCAATGCCGAATTTTCACTTGAGCAACAATCAGACAATGTAAACCAAAAATATCCAACGTCTTCCGGTGGGTTTGTGTTTGCAGCCACATGACCTGGGCATTTCAAGGAGAAGCACACTGAAGAACCGCCAGGGACCCAATGTGTCTTTCAACCATTGCACCAGGGCACAAGGTTTTCCTGGGAGATTATGATAAAATTTGCATTTAAGTTTTTAAACAAGGGATCACGGACCATGCCATCCCACATTAGAAACTCACGCACATTTAAAATCGTTAACAGAGCACAGCATTCATGCAACAGATGTACAGAAGTCATGTAAATGACAGGAGAGATAAACTAAAGCTCAGAGATAAGACAGCCATGGTTCTGAACGGTGAAGATGAAGTGGGGCTTGTTCTAAGTCTAGTCAAAGAATGGCATGGGTCACTCGGGAAACCCAAGAAATACAAACTAAAAGACGTCCCCTTCATCCAGGAAAGTCTCTAGACAGAGCCCTTCGGGAGATGCTGGGACTACAAGTTATTAACCCTGGCCATCAGCTTGTGGCAGAAATAAAACACTTGGCCCACCCTCCTCTGAACATAACTGACATGGGTTTCCATGGGCCGGCAGAAGCTCAATGATTATCTTTCATTCATTGTTAAAAGAACGTGGCTCAATACCATCAAGTGAATCAGCTGCTCAGGAGGGCACGGAAGCCTAGGGCTGCTGAATGCTTTTCTTTCCCACTTGCTTCTCTTCTAGTAACAACGCAAGAGTGATCTAGCTGAATTTTACATGTGAAGGTAAAGACGGTAAGCTATAGATACATATCCACGCAAACCAATTATATACCCATATATTTAGAATATCTAACATAAAATACTTATACAGAATTTGAATTCTACTCCTCATAAAAAAGGGAGGGGTCAGGTGCGGGTAAGGAAGGTGTCATACATTCACCACAGTGTGAAGTAAATCCCTCCTTTCCCCAGGAGCCACTTCATTACAAGAATAAACATTTAGGAGGCAAGAAAAGCTCATTTAAAACAGCCGAGGGACTGAAGCAAACCAAAACCGAATCATTAGCACTTACCAATTTAAGAATAGATGAATATTTTATTTCAGAAGGGTGTGAGAATCCAATGACATTAACAAACACCTAATCTTCTGACTAGAGGAAGCTAGGGTGGGCCTTCACACCTGGGCATAGTGTGAGGGAACAAGGGCTAGCCTTCACACCTGGGCATAGTGTGAGGGAACAAGGGCTAGCCTTCACATCTGGGAACGGTGTGAGGGAACAAGGGCTAGCCTTCACACCTGGGCATAGTGTGAGGGAACAAGGGCTAGCCTTCACACCTGGGCATAGTGTGAGGGAACAAGGGCTAGCCTTCACATCTGGGAACAGTGTGAGGGAACAAGGGCTAGCCTTCACATCTGGGAATGGTGTGAGGAAGCTAAGGGTGGGCCTTCACACCTCAGAATAGTGTGAGGGAACGAGGACGAGCCTTCACACTTAGTGTGAAGGAGTGAGGGCAGCAACCTTTCAACCTGGGAATGGTGGACTTTTCATGGTTTGGAAGCCCGAGTTTCATGTGTTAGAAACTCAAAGGTGTCAGGACCTCTGTGAATTTTTTCTGTAGAGTAGCTAATCCCCTAGGACTGGGCCCCAAACATCATAGTGAGACCCTGTCTCAAAGAATACAAACATACAAACAAAACGTAAATTGCACAAGGTGACCATTTCAATGTGAGGCACTTGATGCAATAAATATGTAGGTCATCGTTACAGCCTTGTCATAACTAAGAATGATCTGTGTTACGTGACACGATCAGACCCAAAATATAAGTTAAAGTACGTATTTCCACAGTTAAGGATAGAAGCGTTTCTAGAGAAGGCTAGAGCGCAGCAAAACAGAAGTGTTGGGTTCTGTTGGAACTGCGTTCCTTAACAGAGAAGGTATATTTTCATTAAAGCAAGCATTTCATAATCTAAGGAATGTTCCAACCATTCAGTCAACGTTGGAGAAGTATAATAGTCTATGATTCTAGATTCAGACCTTGAGATAGTTCTCTCTCTTTTATTTTTCCTGTAAATAACTTAGCTTCTTCCACAACATCCACAGAGCCAACTCCAGAAATAAAAAGAGCCCGTGGCAGCGCAAGCCACAGCAGACACGAATCCGGCACATTCAAAAGGACGCGTATCTGAGCTTAATTGAAAATCTTGTTATTGTTGGGGTTTTCTCCTCTCTGCTGTTCCTGTAACACACAGGGCGTGGACCACACAGCCATTAATAACCACAGCAAGGAGGGGATGAAAATAAGGAGGAAAAAATGTATTCCCCACTTTGTTGCTTCCAGAGGTGTTTCTGGGCTGTCCCTGAATCCTTTCAGTCTCTTACCTACGTTACACTAACAAGGCACCTAGCGTGGCCATTCCTCACCAACAGGTCCAGGTCTCCAGTGGGACAACTACAATTTCCTACATTACGGACGGTGGCCTAAAGGGGACATCTGTTTACCACATATGATACTGTATTACAAAATAAACAGGAAAAGTACACGAGAGACTATGGTAGTTAGAGACACATGAAAGTGTACTTTCCAAGGTTCCCGGGGCTGATGCCTGGCTAACTCTGTGATCTCCTCATGGATACGTGTTCTATTTTCCCGCCAGGAAGTAAAGAGTTCTGAATGTCAGTGCAGTAAGACATGACACTTAGGAGCACACCAATGCTAAGGGGTTCCTATTATACCAGGACACTCAGTACCACTACGTAATGCTTTCACTAAACCTATATACATTAAGCTTGATTATAATCAATTTTTTATAATACCACTTTTGTAATAATGCTCATAGCATGTGGCTCCCAGGGAAGTTCTTATAACGAGATAGCTGGGTCTATTTTTCCCATTAAAGCCTCCTTGTGAATTGTCTGTAGTTCTTCCTCTCACACATTTCCAGCTAACTGCCCCCTCTGTACTTAACGTTTGCTGAACAATAGCCAGGCCCCCTTTCAATGGTTAATTTTCTATAACACCCATTTGCTTCCTTCTTTTATGTCAGGATGCCTCGCTTGGCATCAAATCCACTCCCTACCCATTCCCTTGTCCTATCTCTTTCCTCCCCACAGAGCACTATCTCCTAACCCTCCAAGTTGGTCTGACTCACATTGGGTCAAAATTATTAGAAGTTCTCAGCAGCTCCCAACAGGAGGCTAATCAGTTACCTAAAACAAAACATGGAGGGATCCAGGCTGCTACTGAACCTCAAAGTGCAATGGTCACTCAAAGGAGAAGACTCTGACAGTCCTGAATGAACTGTGACCCTGTGGTGTTAAATTCTCGCCTCTCTCTCTCTCTCTCTCTCTCTCTCTCTCTCTCTCTCTCTCTCTCTGTCTGTCTCTCCCTGTCTGTCTCTGTCTGTCTCTCTGTCTGTCTCTGTCTCTCTGTCTGTCTCTGTCTCTCTCTCTGTCTCTGTCTCTCTCTCTATCTCTCTGTCTCTGTCTCTCTGTCTCTCTCTCTGTGTGTGTGTGTGTGTGTGTGTGTGTGTGTGTGTGCATGAGAGGTGGGGGAAGAGCATGTGTGTTTATATATTCTAGATGTGAGAGGTAGAACCAGGGAGAGGTATCAAGATACACACACACACACACACACACACACACACGATGTACATACACTCAAAATCCCTGCTAAATTCTCTATTTCAGAATATTTTTGCATGTGTTTCTTTACTATTGTGCTTTTTGCTTTGTTTTCTGATTCACACCCTTGGTGACATGTCGCAGGCTGCATGCAGAAACAACATCACATAAGAGCCTCATTGGACAGGGATCGGACTCAGGTTTCTCAGACCATCACCTAACTGGCAAATATGGCACGTCTGTCAGACATTTCCTTATGAAGCCCTCTTTCTGAGAAGACTGAGCATTCTTCAGAACAGACATTGGAATCTGAGGCTTAGCTAAGTTTCCTCTGAGTTTTACTAGATCCAAGTCAGTGAGTGGCTAGTCTCCTGGCTGGACTCCAGTGTGTTTAGCCAGAGTGGAGGGGTGCTTGCTTCACAAAGTTAAACACATAACAGGTTTGTAAACACACTATATCTTTCAGGCATAATAGAGTGCTTGGCAAAACCCGCCCTCTTAGGTCACGGATTTTCACAGGAGTTGAGAGGAAACGCAAGCACACCGTCTCCAGAAATCCGTGTTCATGAATGCACTTAGATATGCAACGTCTCCATATGTATCATGTTCCACGGGGCACGACGGAGGTTCGCTTGTTATCTAGAGGCAGATTCTATATCGCTCCGTATGTTTACTTAACTCTCCCCACTGACTCCCCTACCTCCACATAAGGAAAGATGGAGAGAAAGCTAAGAACTCTGCATCGGCTTACCCACAGATCTGCTACACTGCCTCCCTGTTCCTATTTTCTTTATTTGTGTAGCTGTTAGACATTTTTGCAGAGGAGGAGAGCAGCAGCCAGGCTCGCACAACAAAAGACCTACTGTCACAGAGCCAGCCTCAGACATGGTGGAAACCGGCCCACAGGAAAAGGCCTGGCTCCAGTATTAGGCCCCGGCCGAGTACAGTCACCTATATTCAGTCAAATTGGCAACAGGTCTCAGTGTTCCTGGCTTTGAGCTGTGAACAAGGGTCGGGATTGAATAACCAATTACACAACCGCTGACTGAGTTTACTCAAGGTTTGCAAACTGCTATAATAGCCCAGTATTCAGGCAACTGTTTCATCCCCAGCCAGGTGCGGTGTCATATCTACCCCCGAGTTCCATTTACATGTCACCGTATCACATACGTCCATCAAAAAGGTTAATACAGTGTCGCACTCGACGCTTAAATGAGGGGCTCTGCCTCTCCACTGGGCACTTCACGCCGACACCTCTCTTTGTCTCTCGCTCTCCCTCTGCAAGTTAAACCAAGTTTCTGTCAGAGCTACAAAATGGAGCTTGAAAGAACAGTAGCTAACTGTCGACAGTTTTCCAAAACACTGCTTCCACTAATCGGCTGTTTGAATCACCTCGGTATACCAAGAATGTGACAGTCCTGCAACTTGGCTACTCACAGAGGTACCCAAACCTGAGGCATTCCTATTGACTCACCCAGAAGCTTGTCCTCCTCCTCTGCCAAAGTGAGCAGAAAGCATCTCACTCAACATTCGGGGGATCTCAGTGTTCCCAGTGTATCTCAATGCCCGTCTGTCTTTAGACAGACTGGTGAGATGGAGCTAAACTTCCGAAATGGAATTCCAAGAAGTATTCCTAGATATCCACACAGCTGACATCACGGGATGAGTGGCTCTGAGCTGATAACCAGACTGACAGACACGGAGACATGAAGGGCTATCAGACTGCTGGAACAGAGTTGGCGAGTTTCGAGATCCTGGTCTTTACGTTTGAATCGTAACCCCTGCTCACATGGGCAGGTCATTGGGAGATAATCTAATCTTCACCTGAGGTTACTCATCTTTAAAATGGTCAACGTGGATTCTGAAGTTTTTCCCTGAGAATCATAAAATACTCGAGAAGGCACAGTGAGTGGAGAGTCCGTCCATGCTCATATAAAGGACGATGAATGCTGTTATGGTGGGGTCCAAGATACTGAGAGAATGTATGGACTTGTTGGGATCTAATAAAAATCCCACTGGGGCTGGGGATTTAGCTCAGTGGTAGAGCACTTACCTAGGAAGCTCAAGGCCCTGGGTTCGGTCCCCAGCTCCGAAAAAAAGAACCAAAAAAAAAGTAAAAATCCCACTGGGATTCTTCATACAAAGAGGAAGAATAATCCCAAATTCAAAGAGAACTGAAAATGAGACAAAACCACTCTGAGATAAAACCTAACTGGGAGTCATTAGAGCCCCCGAGTTAAGATTACATGATAAGGCTATTAAATCCCAATAATTATACACAAAATACATGGAGAATGAAATCCATCATAAAGCCCTCGCAACAGTGAAGTACGCGTGGTGAGCTAGGATCTGACAGCCACTGTGCAGCAAAGGCAGACTCTCTAAGGGATGGCGTTGCAGAGAGTGGATTTTCACACCCGAAGAGCGCAGTTAGATCTTTATGCTACACCACACATGACAAAACTCTGAACACAAGCAGCTCTTTGACACGGACCTTGGCAGTAATTTCCTCAAACTCACACCCGAATCTCGGACAGTTGAAAATGAGTCACTAGGAATACAAAGAAGCAACAAAGATTTTTCCTATCCTAGGAAGCAACTGAAAAAGCAAAACCAAGCCAAAAGAATGAGGAAACCTATGGATTGGGAAATACCCTACAAACCTATATCCAAGATCGTATCAAAATCCATGTAATCAATAGCATGAAGGCATGAAACCTGATCGAGAGGTGGACAAGGGTCAGAGGTGGGAAGGCTGAGAGAGGGTTCAGAGACTGGCACTGGCCCTTCCTGGGAAGAACCAAGTTCCCACCCCAGTGACGTATAACTCTCTAAACTCTCTATAGCCTATATCTGTAGCCTATGCATCCTGCTGCCCTCCAAAGGCACCGAGCACTCACATGGTGCATACACATACATAGATGCAGGCAAACAGTCATATACACAAAGGGGAAATAACGGAGAAAGTCGTGCCACACTCCCTGGCATCACAGAATTACAAATCCACTAAGGGATTATAACTCAAGTCTGTGATCATGGTTATTACCAAACGTAAAATGTCCCAGGTATTGGGGAAGGTGTGGATAAGATGCCACGGGATGAATCTCTGAGCGCTCATTATGAAGAACGGTATGATTATTCAAAAGGAACTAAGAATAGAACTACAATGTGTGTCCCCACCGGAGATGAGTCAGGACCTCTTAATACTTCATCCTCCGCTGTTCTTCACTGCAAAGATCACAGAAACCCAAGAAGAGAGGCAGCCTAGATTCCCGTCAATATACAAGTGGTAGTGGGAGGGGTTTCATATGTATGTGTGTATGTGTTCATGTGTGCACTAACAGTTCCTCTTCTATTGCTGTGATAGAAAATCATGGCCAGGAACAAGTTGACGAAGAAAAAGTTTATTTGGGTGTAAGTTTCTAGAGTCAACAGTGGTGAGAACAGCATGGTAGCAGATTGGATCAGGAAACTGAGAGGTCATGTGATTGGAGCAGGAAGCTGAGAGGTCATGTGATTGGAGCAGGAAACTGAGAGGCCATGTGATTGGAGCAGGAAGCTGAGAGGCCATGTGATTGGAGCAGGAAGCTGAGAGGTCATGGGATTGGAGCAGGAAGCTGAGAGGTCAAGTCTTCAACCACACTCAGAAAGCCAAGGAAGAACAAGAAGCCAGGTAGGTCTCTGAGGTGTGAAAGCCAGCACCCGTGACGAGCTTTCTCCAACAAGGCTGTGCCTCTTAAACCTTCCTTAATCTCTACTAGCAGTTGAAACAGAGACCAATGCCCAGTTACCTTTGTGTATGAGGAGGTACTTTGATTTGCCACAGCTTGGATGGGCCCGGAGGTTGTCATGCCATGAGAACAAAGGAGCCTGATATAGCTGTCTCCTGAAAGGCTCTGACAGAGCCTTGTTGGGGTAAAAATAAAAAAAGCATCAGAACCGGTTCCTATGCGTACCCTGGCCTGCTCTCGCGAGTTCTGGCTCCAGCAGGCCACTGGAAGTAGCGCTAATTTAAGTCAGTGGCTCCACTGAGCCATTCCAACACGGCACCCTGTCAGGCCTCCCCACTCTCACTCACAGCTCTCTTGGCTGATTTCCACCACTCCAGGCATACACATCCAAATTCCACAGTGGGCCCGGTGCATCCTGCCATCATACCCTCGCTCTCTTGAACTCAGTTAGGTCACCACATGTAAGAACACACCACACAAAATCCTCTGATCCAATGGATAAGATATAATCTGCCCATCTAGACAACACAAAATCCTGTACACACCCATCTCTTAAGAATATTCATAACAACCTGTAATATGTGCAGAAGGGAATCTTAATACCCGCTGCCATGTTCTCTCAACTCCCTCCCTAGTTGCACAGAAAGTAGATGGGGACAGCAGGAAGCCGCTGAGATAGATTAGCATTAGGATCCAGAACTAGCAAGAGAACACAGTACCTGAGTATGTGTGGGAACCGGTTCCCCTGCTTTCGTATTTTTACTGCAACAGAGCCTGACCAATACAGAGGTGAATGCTCACAGTCAACCATTGGACTGAGGACGAAGTTCCCAATGGAGGAGTTAGAGAAAGGACTGAAGAAGCTGAAGGGGTTTGCAACAACATAGGAAGAACAACAATATCAACCAACCAGACTCCCCCACCCAGATCTCCAGGCTCTAAAGAGTACACATGGAGGGACCCCTGGCTCCAGCCACATATGTAGCGGAGGATGGCCTTGTCAGAATCAACAGGAGTTGAAGCCCTTGGTCCTGGGAAGGCTCAGTGCCCCAGTGTAGGGGAATGCCAGGGCGGTGAGGTGGGAGTGAGTGGGTGGGTAGGAGAGCACCCTCATAGAAGCAGGGGGAGGGGGGATAGGATAGGGGGATTCCTGAGGGGAAATTGGGAAGGTGGATAACATTTGGAATGTTAATAAAGAAAATATCCAATAAGAGAAAAGAACAAGAAAAAAAGAAAAAAAAAAGGAGACAGAGAGTCAAACGCAATGTATTGTCTCTCACATGGGGATGCTAAAAGGTTGGCTTGAAGGGAGCACAGGGAGTGGATGGTGGCAGTGTTGAAGAGAGGACTTGAGCAGCATGGGCTACGTGCACACAATAAAAATAGCACACTGAGCCCTGTACTTGCTAGGAAAAACAGGTTGAAAACCGAGTAATGTAACACCATAATAAACAGATTTCGAGCCACACAGAAAGTGGGAGAGTGTGTGAGAAGCACGGTCTTTACCAAGTAGATGTGAAGTGGCAAAAGTTTGATATGCTGTCACGGGTTGATTCGCGGTGTTTTATTTTCATATACTGAGCACTTTACTGTGCCCATTGTTTGCTGTGCCAAAGTAGTAGAAACATTATTCTGATGAATACATCTAATGTCATATCCGTAACCCACAAGTTTGAATATGAAGAGTGGGATTTTTTAATTCACCCGTGTGTTTCTGTCACCTCCATATTAGTTTAAGATGAAGGTATCAAGGATAACACAAAGCAAAACAAACATGATGCACCCCTTGTTTCTAGTTTCTGGACATATATCTGTGAGTTTGCATCATTCGTCCACTAAACCCAATGGTGGTACAAACAGGTAAAACTGCATCTATTCTGAAGGACAGAATTTCTAATTCCGTGTAGTCCCACGTTCTTATTCAATGCCCAGTACAGGAGAATTTATTGATCTCTTTCAAAAGAGGAAAAATATTGTTTTGAGATACTGGAAGGTTTGGGGGCCATGAAAACATTGGAAGAGTCTTGGGGACATTAATATAACTGGCATACAAGTCAATAATGAACCTAGAATGCACTGTGTGACGTCACTGTGCTAGGAAAAAGCACAGTGGGGCTGCCATGAGCAGGTGACTCACTAAATCAGGTGGGTCATCAGTGGGTCAGGGCAATACTGTGAGGAGAAAGAAACCCAGGGACAGCCCCAGACCTCTGAGTCTGGAAGCTGGTAACTGAGAGTGGATTGGAATGAGTGAGGTCTTTAACCAGGGTTGAGTTAGCTACTGTTGTGGGAAACTGCACCTCCAGGTCTGAGACCACAGGGGAGGTCTACCCTCATCTCTGTCGATGCATCAGCATGGCCATGTGGGCTCCCACCTCCATTGTGAACAGAGCTGTGAGGA
Organism: Rattus norvegicus; assembly: GCF_021556685.1. NCBI lineage: Eukaryota > Metazoa > Chordata > Mammalia > Rodentia > Muridae > Rattus > Rattus norvegicus. The sequence continues at coordinate 179,110,210 of NC_141537.1, forward strand.
GGAGACCGTGCCTCACAGGATCATTTGTGGACTTAGATACGTAGTTTTCTATCAGAGTGGTTCCTCCTGGACCATATCACTGGAACCCGCACATACAATGGGAATGAGAGAAAAGGCCATTTTACATATTTTAAAAGATTTTTTTTACAGTGGTGTGTTATTTATCTCCTCCTGTGAGTATGTGCACGTGTGAGTGTAGGTGCCTACAAAAGCCAGAAGAGAGCACCCGTTCTCCTAGGGTTAAGATACAGGTCATTGTGAGCGATCCAACATGGGTGATGAAAATGAAACTCAGGATCTCTGCAAGAGCGGCCAGCACTCTTAAAAACAGAGCATCCATTCTTCCAGCCCCATTTCACACAGTTTGATGATAGATGATCAAAGATAGAATTAGCCCATGCGAGAGGTTTCATCCAGGCCTTGGAGTGCGGCAAGCTGATATGTACGGAGAACATTTCTATTTTTTTCAATTGTCCACCAAAATTCTAGCTCCACAAAGGCTCCCACGAGACGGAATCTGTGAAGTTATTCTAAATAGATACATAAAACACAAACACAGACTGTGTGGTGAAGTCGCGACAGACTGGGAAGGTTTTGTCTTCCAAGCGATCATCAGCCTTGGAAAGCAAGAAGCCAGAGGTGGATGGCAGATTCCTGACATCCTCCCAGCAGCTGGGACTCTGTACCCAGCCCAGGACTCCACTCTAAGTCTTGTTCTTTGAGTGACTTTCTCTGTGGTGCCTGGGAGTGTTGTTACTCTGCTTAACTGGGGAGATGGGAAGCGCTATCACATCATTTAAACAGTCAGCCATTTAACTACCAGGAAGGAGTTCCGGGTGTTTTCCCGTGAGATGCATCTGTATCCGTAATTTTAAAACCAGGGTTTTTAACAGTGATGTCCTACAGAAATATGAAGAATTTAATTGCCCATCTTCTCTTGTGTATATGCAAGCCATACTGTGCTTCCCAGTAAAGAAATACTCATGACTTATCCACAGGGCCAAATCATTGGAAGTATAGGTCTAAAGACGCGAGCCTGTCATCCCGGGTCAGTTAAATGAATGTTCTCTTATCAAGAATGCATAGAATAATCCACTTTACAGTAGGTTCCTATTCCTGACTTTGTAGGTAACAATATTAATACCACTAATACTAATGGTTTACTTATGGACGCCGTGTGACTGAGGTTCAATCTCAGACCAACAAGATTGGTGCTATTGTTGCAATGATCCGTTTTAGAGGAAAATGGGGCTTAGAAAGTTTGTCCCATTTTTCAGAGCCACTTCTAAGGAATTTCATAGACCACGTTTCAAACCAGGAGCCACGCTCTCTGGCCATAAACATGTGACTCACTGGAAGAACAATGAATACTTGAGACTGCCCCTGGGTTGTGTTGGGTGATCTGATTTTGATGTTTCTAGGCCTCTGGTTATTTGGGTTGAGAATGAAGCTCATCCCTTTTTCAAGGACCACAGCCTCCCTGGGAAATAGCCCTCTGTTTATTGTTCCAGTGTCACCTTGTTCTATTTTTTCCCATCATGCACTGGTCCCGGTGGCCATTTTCCTACCCCACTGAGTTTATGATTTCAGCATCCCTTCTCTGTGCTTCCCCATTCTGTTGTTTCCACCATTCTCCTCTGAAGACCTCATGGTTGACGGCTTCTGCTGTTCCCGCTTTATCCCATCAGATCCACCCTTTCAGAGAGGTGTCCTGTGACGCAGCAAAAGCATGCGGGCACTTCCCCCGCTTCCCCCACTTCTCCTTAGTTTCTACCCGGCGTCCTCAATTCCAATATGTCTTCTTAGTTACAACTTCATCTGCTCTCCTTTGCCGTTGACATCCAAGCTGCAGGAACTTGTATCTGTCCTGTTTGCTGCGCACTTTCATTTCCTAAGGCTGGCTTTGGCATCTGTGAGGCACAACAAACCCTGCACTGAGTGAACAGATGTGTGTTCTACCAGTGCTTAGTGACTCAGTTTGCTCCAAGGTGACTCAAGTTGACATATGACTCAGCGGCCATCCTTGGTGATGGAAAGTCCATTCTTTGAATTGCCCATAATTAGAGGAAGGGAGGTGGTAAATGACTTTATCCAAGTGTCTTAATTATGTCCCATAGGTGCCAGGCATCCAAGGAGCCATGCCTTAAACAGGACATGGGCTTTCTTGTTACATCAAACTAGCTGTATTAAAAGAGAACGTTAAGAGAATATCCCAAGATTAAGGAAGAGGGAGCTGAGCCACATATTTTCTTTGCATTCTCAAATGATTTGCAGTCTACATTTTCCAAATTTGGAAATAATTCAGGCTCTTTCTGGATGGAATAATCTTCAAAATGGTGTGCCCAATAGGTCAGTAACCAAAGCATCACTTTTACCCCCCAAATCTGTGAGCACATGCGCGCACGTGTGTGCACGCACACACACACACACACACACACACACACACACACACACACAATTGCATAATATCTTGCTAAACTCATCAAACTTCTATCTACATGAGAGTTTTGAATTGTACAGGAGACTAGCAATTAACTCATGTGCTTAAATTAAACAAAATAGATTGCTTTTCATAACTTTTCTGTGGAATCCCATTGCATATCTACTTAATTTTTCTAAATTCAGCTATGATCACTTAAAAACAAAAAGGGGAGAAGTGGCAGTTTTATAAGAGCAGATGATTCTACTGTTCACATGATAGAGCTTACCACATGCAAGGTGACTTACGATACAAGACACGAGGCAGCAGCTACCTCCTCTAGTCATAGGTTCGACAAGCCCCAAGCACTTCAAGCATCTCCTTGTGTTAGGGAACAAGTCTCCTGTTTAGAGGCACGAACTTTGCATATGCCAGGAAATACAGTCAACACCACATAACTGGAAGACAGGACCATGTCATGCTGTGTTCAAGGACTGACCAAAGGAAGAGGATTGATGTTCTCTTTTGCGGCAAGTTGCTGAGGATTTTCTAAACATAGGTCTGCCTGTCTCACTGATTTTAGAATCTAAGCCCAATTCATAATTCACTAACTGCACTCAATACTGTATTATGTAGCATGTTTATTTTCAGGTGCCCATCTAAAGAAGAACTTGCTGTATTATGGTTGCTTCATTTCCTAAACAAGTTTTGGACTGAATAGGAGGCCATTAGCACCAGAGGGAGAGAGAGCGAGAGCAAAACCAAAGGCAAGCCTCGTTCCACACTGTAAAGCTCGGAGGCGCATAGCTGTGAGTGGAGAATGAAGATAGCATCATCGAAGCAGGAGGCAAGGAGGGAGCATTAGAAAGAGGCAGATGAGGAGCAAGGCCCAGTACTCTAAGATAGATAGACAGACAGACAGATAAGGACTGTGTGCACAGGGCATGAAACATCAGGCAGCAAAGGTCGGGATACTTATTCTAGAAGCAGCAGGATGTCAGACTCAGAGAAGGATCCAAACAACTACAGGAAAGAAACATCATGGCTCTCCACAGATAGACAGAATGCCAGACATAACCAGACAGACACAGGGTATACTTGCCACACTGGACATGTCTATGGGACTGGACAGTTGACCTTGGGCCTTTGGATCTTGATTCTGAGAGCTCTTATGTGATTAAAACTATGATTCACTAAGTTTCTTACATCTTGTTAGCCTGGCCATATGATATGGGGAGGGGCCCACCTTTGCCCTCCAGCAGAAAGGGTTGGGCAGCAGAAGTGGCCCTCCGTAATGAGCTAGAGGTAGACATCATCTGTCCCAAAATTGAGGGTGAGAAAGAGAGGGAGATAGAGAGAGGAAGAGAGAAGGGAGTGAGAGAATGAAGGGACAGATATCTTCATAAGACAGTGGGAAGGCTAGAGGACAAAGGAATACATCTTCATAGTGTATGCACGTGAGGACGACCTGGAACAGGTGTCTCGAGCCTGGCTTCTGCACCCACTGAGCTGACATGTAATCCCTAGGAGTCACTTCCTAAGGGGAACTTTCCAGAATGGGTTCCAGTGATGAATGTTTGTGCTTCCAAATGTGCAATAGTGATTTTCATAAACTCTCACTTTACGATACAGTCACCCAACAGGCGTCTCACAAGGGCTCTTCAGAGGGTGTGGATTCTTTGCTCTCAGCTACAAGCTATGCTGGCCACAGAGGGTGAAGACTAAGAAAGAGCAGTTCAGTGTTCAGTGCTGTCACTGAATCTGGTAGTCAGCTGAATTCACTCTGTGTAATGGAGTACCTGTAAAGCTCCTCAGACTTGAGAGGCCTTTCTACAGGATATGGAGCAAGCACATTCAATGCACACCACTTTAAGAGAACGAAGACATGTATTTAAAAACAGTCTCACTTAGTGTGAGCATTTTAGGTTGAAGCTCTGTGCTCACATGAGTATACCCGTCTGTTAGTACATGTCTGTTATAGAACCATATCATACCCAAAGCTGTTTACAGCCCATACGGTGAAGTTAAATTCTCACAGTTTAAACTAACATATCACAAGGAAGAGGTACTAGCCTGCATTTAACTACGTGGCATAGAGCTTTTGTAAACGACCCCTAAATTTACCTACTACACAAATATATAGTTTAAAGCACAGTATTTACACACATGTATGTACACATTGTATGTATATACACTTACAGTGATTAACAATATTTCTGTATTAGCGTAATAAAACACCATGGGCCAAAGCAACCTGGGAGATGAGGGGGTACGTCAGCTACTCTCCGGGGTCCATCTCCAGGAGAAGCCATGTACGAACTCAAGGCTGAATCAGGAGGAGGGAACTCAACCAGCAGCCATGGCGACAGAGTGCCTACTGGCTTGTTCTACATGGCTTTCACCTGCACAGGAGCAGCACCACACACAGTGGGCGGGCTCTTTCTATATCAGCCAGCGATCAAGTCTCTAGCTTGTGTCAAGTTGATATGAAAACTAACCAACATAATCAAAACAAGTCGCGTTTCATTTAGAATCCAAACTGTGTGTGTACCCATCCGTGAGTAGACATTTGTGTGCATGTGCATATTTGCACAGATGTGTGAGCATTTGTGTGTGCACAAAAGTGGGTTTGCATATACGTGTGTAGACATGTGTGAATGTGCATGTGTAATATATGTGTGCACCTCTGTGTAAGCACATATGTGGTATATGAGTGTGTGCGCTCCTGTGAGTCCTTGAGCCTCCGGATGAGACTCCACTAACCCCCAAGGGTCACCACAGGGATCTAAGGAATTCCTCTCAAATCAGTACTACTTGTCTGGTGTTCTCTTGATAAAAGTTTACATTCTTAATTTTCTAATAAATAGTTGACATTGTCACATAAGAATTACCTGGAAAAGTTGAACACATGATATTCTATGTAATTAATAAAAGCGGGAGGAGAAATGAATTCCACTATTCAAGCCAATGCAAGCTAAGCACCTCAGGGCTTCACAGCAGAAGCAGCAGCCGGTGCTTCTCGATTTGCAAGTCTCCCCATCAGAAGTCTATAGGTCCGATATGGTCATAAACAAAACACTGTGTGTTGTAGAAGTCGTTCACCGAGCAGCAGGCTTTAGGTGCACTCTGAGTACCTCTCCGCTGCCAAGAGACTGTCTCTTGACTTCAAGAATCTGGGCATGCGCTGGGTTTTGGTTTTTGATTGTTTTTTCTATGTATAGAAGTGTGTGATGATGCACATGATGCAAAATTAAATCATGTTGACTTGCTGATATCCATTTTGTGTGTGATTAAAAGAAAAAAAGCAGAAGAAACCAAAAAGAAAAAAAAAGAAAAAAGAAAAAATCAGGGCAGATTAGTCCCAACCTCTAGAATAAGACAGAACTTTTTATTTTTTTGTTTATTTAATTACTTATACATGAGTTTAAGATCCTAGCTATACCTTAAGTTCCAAAATCCCATATATAAATAAATGTGGAAGGAGAGAAGGGACTCCAGGCTGTCTCTTGGCCTCTTCAATCTCGCATCAAACACGTGCGTGCTCGTACACACACACACGCACGCACACACCACATCTAGTCTACAGGAGAGGCTGCTTGGGGTTGTGAGGCAGAGGTGGGCAACAGCAATGCTGCAGCTGGAGGGCCCCTGCCACCTGAGAAGAGCCTGCTGGTGTCTGCAGTGGGGGAGACACAGCTCTTCACTCATCTCTAGCAGAACCAAGTTCAGGAGGCTCCCTCCCGTTCCTGCTCGGATCGCTGATAAGAACAGGTAAGTTGTCCCCTTAGTTCCCTGACCCATACAGAGTATGTGCACCCTGTGAGGATGGAGAAAAGTATGCTTGTATTTGGGGAAGGAGAAAGGTGTCCCAGGTCCCACCTGTTACTGAGGAGGCACAGGCCATCATGTCCCTCTGTGTGTTTTCTGTCAGTGACAGAAACGTCTGCTGTAAATTTATCATGGATTTCTCTCTCTTTGTTTTTTCTCCTCTTAAATCTCATGGTTTTGATCTGGCCAACTAGCCACCAGGCTAAAAACCATCTCTTCTTAAAGCCATGTATTGTGACACCATTATGTGGTCACCTTGGCCAAGAACCACGAACTAAAAGAGCTGGCAACAGCGGTGACCTTTCCAAGGAGCGTCCACTCCCTTTTCCAAAAAGAAAAAGAAAAAGCATCATAGTTTGAATCTCTTAACTGTTATCTTCTAGAAATTCAAATTTTACTACAAAGTGAAGAAATGCTTCAGGTAACACCGAAGGGAAAAAAAAACAAAGGAAGGAAAATCACAGCATAATTGCCATTTGAATACAGACCTCTCCCTCCCTCCCTCTTTCCCTTCTTCCTCTGTGATTTTCACTGTCTAGTTACACACATACAACTGCTTTCTTTGGTGAAGACTGCACTTTCCCCTTTCCTTAAAATCAACACAGGATTGGGGAGAATTTGGGCAACCAAAGGAAACTGAGGCCAAGTCCAGAAATGACTGATGACTTAGGCAAAGTAAGAGTGAGTGATGGCTATTGTTCAACAGAAGGCAGGGAGCCATGAAGGTTGGAAAGACCAACGGGAATTTGCACACACTGGGCTTGGACAGCCGGCATGAATCCAGCTGACTTGTCTGTGGACTAGTCACATATAATTGTGCGACTTGGGAACGCACAGCAAGGGTCAAGCGGCACCTTCGTTCTGTCCCATCCGCACACTATAAAACATCTACCCAGGTCTCCCTTCAGCTTCCAAGAGGGAGCACAGAGGAGATGACAGTGTGAAAGCACAGAATGTAAACATGGATCACACAGCTATTCACCAACCCTTTGTGTCTCTGTTCTTCTATGGAAGCTTTATGTGTTGTGTGATCTTCAAGTGGGTAAAATGGTTCAGTGATTCCTCCAAGAACTTGGTAGCAATGACTCACACCCAAAAGGGGTGAAAATAAACCAGAGGGTCAAATGGACAGAAAGGGTCAAAGTCAGAGATGTGGGGGAATGCAATGGCTTTGGTGTCTCCAGGACTGGACAGTGTTACAATATCTAAAAAGTCAGTGACGAAGTTCTGTGTGTCTGTCCATTTAAAGGTTGGGGAATGTTAAGGAATATTAGATGACTGGACAGGTAGAAAAAAGAGAAAAAGTTCATATCGGTGTAATTATCACTCATTCGCCTAACACCCAGCAAACACAGAACCTCACAAGCGGCAGACACCGGACCATGTGTAGGATTCAGCCATGAACAAGTCAGGCACTCCTGCCTGCCTTCATGGCATTTGTGACCAAGAGGATTGCCAAAGGGAAAGGAAAGCTAAACACTGGTGACCCAGTTCTTGTGCTGCCTGAAATAAAGCTGCATTAGAATTTAGTAGCTGAACAATTGCTCTCCGGATCCTTAAGATAAAAACAACGTGTGTATTTAACGTGTTTCCAAGATACCAAGCTGGAAAGAGAGTGGGTCGGGGAGGCCCTTGGTTCTTGGCCCAGATCTTCTATCAATCACTTAGTGGGTGTGTTTGGAAATCCATATCTCACAAAGCCGTCCTTGGCAAGAAGGTTAAGATTAGTTGTTGACTCCCGGGTGTTTCTGTGACTTGTTGGTTAATACTTTACATCTCTCTATAAACAGAAATGAATGAGCACGGGAAAGGGGGGCAGGCTGTGGAAATACAGACTTCTTTGTATTCCTGAAGAAGGTTCTGTTTGATGGACACAGGGTCCTCAGTGAGGACCACGACCAACAAGTGTCTTGATCCACAGTGATCTTTGATAAAAGTAGCATATACAGTAAATTGTACCAAATGACTGTTCCCAGTCTGATTTACTGAATGTAGACATGTGGGCTGGCCGAGAATGCAGGTCTTACTGTTTAAATGTGGCCTTCCAGGTTGTAAATCAAAATCTACTGCCTTAAATACCTAAGTTTTCCGTTTCCACCAGCTTGTTGTTGGAGGACTGGAATAAACGCTGAACTGCTGTCACTCCAGTTAATCCAAACACTGATTTATTTTGGAAAAAATAACAAGTGGTTCGATGTTACAAAATTAAATAAAGATATTTTAATGAAAAGTCTAAATCATTACAAATATTTAGGGAATTTCGGTGCTTGTTTTTAAAGGTTACCTTTTTATCTAAAAGCATGCCTTGCTCTGAAAAAAAAATTACAGGAACAAAACAGAGGCTGAATGATTTTTTTGTTTTGTTTAGTTCTGGTCAATTCTAAATTTGCACAGGAGAACCTCACGGATAAATTGTTTATTGGCATAATGCTGTTACAGATCTCTATGTAGTCTCTAAAGTATTCCTAAGACACGGAAGTGTTTTAGAACTGAAAATCACACACATACAGACATAGACAGACACACAGACACAAACAGAGACACCTACATAGACACACACACACACACACACATACAGACACGGGGGGGGAGAGAGAGAGAGAGAGAGAGAGAGAGAGAGAGAGAGAGAGAGAGAGAGAGAGAGATGCCTTGGGAGTCCTCTTAGCTATGGAGAAAATATGTCATCTTGACTTTGTTGAGCTTGCCCAAATCGACCGAGTCTCCCAGTTTATGCACTGGCAGAACTATTACTAATTGTTACACAGTTTGTTAAACTTTCCACACACTGCTATGTCAGCATGTCCTTTTCTCTTGGGGACCAGAGTTACAGGGAGGAAAAGGCAATGGTGAGACTTCTTTTGTTTAGCATTTGTATGATTTGGGTGCATGTGTGTGTGTGTGTGTGTGTGTGCGTGTGTGTGTGTGTGTGTGTGTGTGTGTATGTATGTGTACATACATGCATGCATACATATACAAGTGCCCACAGAGGCCAGATGAAGGTGTGAGATTCCCTGAAGCTGGCATTATAAGGAGTTAGGAGACCCTTGACAGGAGTGCTGGGACCTCTACAAAAGCAGCGTGAGTTCTTTTATTTGTTTCTTTGTTGGGTTTGGTTTTTCAAGACAGGGTTTCTCTGTGCAGTCCTGGCTGTCCTGGTGCTCTCTCTGTAGACTAGTCTGGCCTCGACCTACCAGAGATCTGCCTGCCTTTGCCTCCAAAGTGCTGGGATTAAAGGCCTGCATTATCACTGCCCAGCATAGCGACCATTCCTCATTGCTGAGAAATCTCCCCATACCTGAGCAATAATTTTAAATATTAAAATTTAAAATGGTCAACGTTTTGGTATTTGGTACTTGCTTTTCTAGTTATCAGGAAATTTAACAAAATAGGGACCCCATGCATATATTGGACCAATACGGCATTATTTCTTGAGCCAAAACTGACTGGTAGGTAGGGTCATAGCCATAATACCAAACCATGAAAAAAATCTATGAGTAAAATATATTTTAGGCTAAGTCTGAATTCTTATTAATATTCATCACAGTCATTCTTTTTGAATGATTTACTGCCAGATCGGAATGGGAAGAAACACATATTTAGTAAAGAACAGGAAACACAATATAATAAACAGTGTGGGCCATTTGCCTTATTGTGTCTTTAACCAATTTTTTAAAGTAGTTCGGTATGTCCTGCTGGTTTGGGTTGTAAAGTGAAGGTTCTGCTTTAATCACGGCTTGGGGAGCAGCAATATTAACCCAAAAGCCTTTGCTATGAGGCAGGACGAAGGGCCCAGGGCACTCTTCCAGGTTTGCCAGGAATGTGGATTCAGGAAAAGCATACAGCTTCTTTTGACATTGAGTATTACTGTGGGAGGGACAGAAATCACACTGGAGACACACAACTTCTCAAATCTTAGTTGGAGAAATTAAACATTTCGGTTGGTGGGGTGGCTCTGTAGCTAACAGCACACGATGCTGAGGCTGGAAGGCTCGATTCAGGTCCTAGGATGCACAGGATAGAAGGAGAAGAGAGAGGACAGACAGCAGCCGGCCATGCTCTGACCTGCACATGACCGCTGTGTCACACACGAACCCACTCCAGGTAAGTAAAGAAAACGTAACAAAAATGCTAAAACCTCAAAAATCTCACTAAAGTGAAGTATGAAGATTATCTCAGTAGAAACAATTGATTTAAAAAAAGGATCACTCGTGGCAAATAAGAGGAAAAGTTCTGAAAAACAAAATGGCTGCTCCATGGCTGGGAGGAAGGTGTTTGAAATGTGTGTTCCTCATTTATGTTCTGTGTGAAGGGGAATTTGAGAAATATACCCATGCACTTTTAGCTTGTTTTTTTTTTAAACTAATTCCCTAGTGACTGTTTACAAACAAACACTGAAAACTCATTAATTACACAATAAACAAAAACTTGCCACTTACACCAAGTAGAAGAGGAAAATTAGCACAGACGTGTGAAAGTGTTACTTTAACTAATTCTAGCCCCAGGGAAGGAAGAAGTTTTTATGAACTGAAAGTTTTCTGTGTCAGGTATTTTCATTTTGAGAGCGAACACTACAATCCCGGTGAGGACAGTGCTCTGAAGTTACTGTCTCCCATGAGAATGCTCCCCTTGTCTGCCCTTCAAGCTACCTTAATCAAGCATCCATACCCCAAGCTGTGAGTCAACAGATGCTTGAACAACAGCCTGGAGATGACTTCGGTGGTACAAGCAGACCCGGGGAACTAAGGGTAGTCTTTGTGGAAACCTCTCACTCTCCCAGATGCTAAACTCTCAGTTGTTGGAGAATCTAAGTTAGTCCTGGCAGAAACTGGGATAGTAAGAGGGTGACAGAGGATTGGCTGGGAATAATATAGATAGGAAAGGGAACTAGTGGAACTAACTGGGATGCATCCACTGGTGTCAGCTTTGCCATAGTCATTAGTCAGAGTGTATGGGGATGTATGGATTTCATTTGTGTCATGTTACCAAACTGCTGTATTCTGTTGTATTCTGTGGATACTGTCCATGCCTGTGTATACTTGTGTGCGTGCGTCCATGCATGTGTGCATGTGTGTGTATGTTTGTATGTAGATGTTTGTGTGCATGTGTTGTGCTGTGTGTGCATGTGTGTGTGTGTGTGTGTGTGTGTTCATGTGCGTGTGTGTGTATTTGAATGAGAATGGCCCCAATAGGTTCATTATTCGATGCTTGGTCACCAGGGAGTATAACTCTTTGAAAGGATTATAAGGATTAGGAGGCGTGGCCTTGTAGGTGGAAGTAAGTCACTAAAGGTGAGCTTTGAGGTTTTTGTGTGTGTACATGTATAAGTATGTGTGGGTGTGTAACAATGTGTGTGTGTGCATGTGTGTGTGTATAAGGATGTAAGTGTATTTGTAAGAATGTGCATGTGTCAGCGTGCATGTGTGTGTGCATGGATATGTGAATGTGTTTGGCTGCTTAGTTTCAGCATGTTTAGTTTCTGGAAAAAAACCAAAAAATGCAGAAGTGTGGACATGCAATGTTTGTAGGTATTGGGGTTAAGATGATTTTTTTTGAATCTATAAAAGGCAAAGCAAAGCTTTCTAAAGTCAACAATGCTTCAGCAGTGAGCAGTGGGAACCAGTCTTCTTCATCCTAAAGCCATTTCTACAAAATATCATCCAGAGTCCCTTTAAACAAGACAAAAATGGGAAGCTGGTATTGTAAAATAACATTCTATTGCTCTTTTGTTAAGCTGGATGCAGTGAAGAACCTGTGTCCCTTGAATCCTTGGCCCAGTTGCCCTAGGGAGTTGTGTTGAAAAGCTTGTGAAAGCCTTCATTCTGCACATTCATGGCTACAGGACAGTTACGTGTTTGCTTTGACGCACTATTTGCAAGCAAGATGAATGCATTCATCTGAAATAAAGCTATATCAACTTAATTATCGTCATAATCATACTCCTCACAAGGAATTTCCATTGCTAACTTGGGAATTGAAGGTTCTTATTAACAGAACGGAGCACCGAGACACATGGCTCTATTGTAGAAATAACCCAGATTGCCTGCTGTCACCCAATCTATCAATGGTACTTCCTCTTTTCATAGCTATGTGTCAAAGTCTAGGAGTTGTGGAAGCTCCTAGCAAAGTTACCCAAGTGATGAATCTGCAACATTGTAACAAAAGGTTGGATGCTCACGTCTCTTACGGCTAAGATTTGGGAGAGGGGAGTTGGGGGGGGGGGGAGGAGAAGGTGTTTTTTGTGGACCTGTGTCAGCAGGATGCACTGAAAGCCAGGTATAGAGGCTACTCCATTGCTCATCTGTCATTTGTGTCTGGAATTCCTGTAGCCAGAACAAGAGGCAGGACAAACACCAAAGTGAAATAATTGTTAGGAAAGGAGATAGGAAAACAGCAAGGACTTGAAGAGCTGGAGTTAGAAGGAGACATAATGAAACCCAGACATACAGAAGAGACAGGATTGAAATAGAATGCCGTGGTCCACACCACAGCACCCTACTGAGGGGCCACCATACTTTCTAGGGGGTTTCGACCACCAAGAACTACTCCCTAAGCTCCTTCTGGTTATATCAAGTGAATCATGTGACACTAGATTAGCATTAGGTATGACAAAAGCTTTGTGGCAAAGAAACCTGAGTGGGAAGTGTCCTCATTAATGGAAGGAACACTGGGGTTGATTCAGCGAACTGTATTCTTACAATAGCTGTTTTTACGGATTTTTCTTTTTAAACTCCTCAATGCAGACTAATGATAGCACACTACAGCATTGTTTAATAGAAGCAATTGTGCCTCTGCCTAAGAATGGGGCATGATGAAATCCTGCCTCCACATCCACAGAGCAAACTGAGGAACTCTCCAATATGCCCAGAGCTGTGGTAATCAGATACGAATATTCTGTCTTCTGTTGAGCTTTTGCCAAGACTGGCACAGCCGATCTTGGTTCGCATTGACAAGGACCTAGAAAGTGTAGATTATATGTTACAGATCAGATTAAGCAAATCATTATGAGTCAAAACAATTCAATAAATATTAATTGCTAAAAACTGTGGCAGGTACTACTCAGTCGGAGTAGAGAAAGAGGCTATGTTCAAGGAGTAACCCTGTCTTCTGCTCTTTGTGGTTTGTTACAGCCAGGGAAGTCTATAAATATAAAAAGTCTAGAAATATTGTGTGTGTGTGTGTGTGTGTGTGTGTGTGTGTGTGTGTGTGTGTAATTATTTATAAACTATAAAGTCGATCTGTGACTCTCTTATTCAGATGGAAACAATACCACATTCAGGTGAAAAAGAGTCTCCCCTAACCCTACAATAGAAGCCACAAATCTTCACTACACACCAAACAATAAACAATAAAACAAGTCAGGCAAGAAATCCAGGTTTCAGGTAAGGCACTTAGTATATTTAAAAGAAGAGGAGAGGGGAGGGGAGGGAAGGAAGGGAAGGGGAGGGGAGGGGAGGGGAGGGGAGGGGAGGGACAAGGAACAGGCAGGTGTGAAGGGGGGGAAGGAAGAGAGGACTTGTTTCCTGCAGTCTTTAAGGGACACGTGGGGCTCCCCACTCTTCCTTTTAGCACTGGCCTTTACAGGAATGAAATGGAAAGTGTCCTTTCTAGTAAATGAGACGCCAAGAAAGGGCTCCATCCCTCTCAGTTTTTCATTCTGTCGATTTCCAGCCTGTTCTTAAAGGAGAATTCGGTATTCCTTAAATTAAAACATCGTGTGCGCAGACTAGGAGCGATGACTCATGGGCTAAACACCGATGTGAGACAGTTTGAAGCTGTTCCTGGGCCACATGCTATCAATCAGAAGCCAACCAGAATGTATGAGTGAGTCACACGAGCGTCCCCTATCATTTATCTGGAAGGGATGTGGCAGATGTATTTCAAACAGACTTCTTAAGCCTTAACTTCAGAAATCTATTTTTTTTTTCTAACTGTAGGCAGGTTTTACGTTTGGGGCACGTGTGACCTGACAGGTTGTCCCTAAGGCTTTTTTTTATAGTGGGTGCTGATATTTGACTTCAGTCCTTCAGGAGGCTTTCTCCTCTTTTATTACACATAATGTATTCTTAAAGTTTGCTCTATTTCATCAATAGCAATTACTGTCCATCTCTACGTGCTCCTAATCTGTAAAGTTAACCTGACTGTGTAAGAAAAGTGAAAACAGATAGTTGTCCACATGGGACAGCCCTAAATGCGCTTCTAGGCATCCGCCTGGGGCCTGGAACCTATCCCTGGCCAACAAGAAGGACTCGGAGAGTTCAGCCTTCCTGACCAAACAACCTCCAAGTACTGAGTTACAACACAGAATCAACTTCTAAATGATCATGTGTAAACCAGTTCGTTTCTCGGCAGCCCTTTGAAAAATACTAACTCAGTCCCCTCCCTACAACTCGTCTTCTAGTATGCTAAAGATAGCATGCTACCCCTTCCACTCATGAAAAATGAGCGAACAACTTTAAAGAGATCCAGAAGGGACGGGCACCTTTACAAAGACGCCAAATTCCACTCGGAGGTCTACATTGGAGCACACACAGGAAGGCCAGGAAGGCGGTGGGAGAAGAAACCCAGTTTTGCCCTCTGGAGGCAGGCGACTTAATCCAGTCTGGGTTTGGATGCCAGGGGGATACGTGTAAGGATGAAAATGAGGTAAACAACCCAGACAAGGAATTCTGAAGCTCGAGGGAAATTTCGAAGGCACCCAGACCATTCCACAGCACACAACCTTTCCCCTTGATGAAGCTCACCTCAAGGATTTGTTCTTGGTGGCATCTGTCAACAAGTATTCTGTCACTCTAAGTATTCTGACGAGAACGAAGGGCAAAGCAAGCCATTAACATCTTTTCATCTGTGCCTAAAGAGCGTCAGCATGGAAAACGTGCACCCAGCAGTCTGGGCTCTGTGCGAAGATCGCTACGGTAATAACGATAAAATGGCAAAGCAAACGTGTGAACGGAGCAGGCCTGCCATTTCCTCCTTTATGGGCTCGCCTTAATTGCCAGAAGATATTATTTTTTTTCACCACAAATAATTTTCCCCGTGTTTATGTGGATTTTATTGTGTCACAATCACTCCTTAAGTGTCATGATTTTGCAAAAATACACATTAGCATATATTACAATACTGGGAGATTTTGAGAAAGGCATTGTTTAGAAGACACCAAGCATATCATGTGTTGAGGCGGCAACTCAATAGAAATTTCATGTCACCAAACTGTAATTCTTGCTTTAAATATCTTTCCTGGCTCTTCTTATAGTTTGTAGGCAGCCGTAGCTCATCTCGGATTCAGTCTTGTCACAAACGTATGTACCCTTCTCCTGAGAGACTCTCTTTATAACCCTATATTTCCCACAGGAGGGACTCAGCCCCCTACTCTCCCCATGATCATGACTATGTAAACTGATCCCGGATCTTTCTACCTGTGGCATCAGATGTGTGTTCCCAAGTTTTTAAAAGTATCCCTGGTTATTTTCTAGTCATAAGTCAACAGATCCAATCTCCAGATCCCCAACTCACCTACCAGTAACCCAGACATACTCACAGTACAGAGACACAAGTACTTGTCACTGAGGGTGGAGGGTTAGACCCACACAAGTCAGAGACCCTTCATGGGGTCCAACTACCATGTGTTTGGAGTGATAAATTGTATGTATCCATTCTGTGCTTTTCAACACAGCCTTGTCCAAGTAAGCTTGAAATAGCACTTGTTTTAGCTGGAGAGAGAGTCCTACGTTTCAGAGCACTCTGCCTGCGGTAAGAGCTGTTCTGAACACTTTACCACCACGATGCACGGTGTGAAGCTCAGAGAGGCCTGTTTACCTACAAGTCCACTCTTTGAGTGCCTGTCGAATATTAAAATTTGGCCTAATTTTGTTACAGATCCAGCCTATTAAAAAAATACGACAGCAAGATCAGCAGGTCCTGGGGATTGTGGTCACCACTTAGAATACTGTATATATGGAAGGAACCTGGAGTAGGGAACCATCTTCTAAACGGTGGCTGAGGTGGTACCTTGTATGTAGTCTATATTAGCAGAGACAATAAAACTTCCAGAAAGGGCAAATGGCAGCTCTCAAAAGTTGTACCTATTTCTAGTAAGATCCTTGTCAAAGGGGCGAGAGGTTCTTCAGAGAAAATTAGCAGGTGACGCAGAGCAAAATTATCAGGATAAAATGTTCTTATATAAATATATTCCCCAATCAGACAAAGTTTGAAAGCATATTTATGACTTTGGATCTGTGTGTTAAACGGTACTAAGCTCAATGTATCCGCTCTGGGAACATGGGCCTGCGTTCGTGCACTGTATAGTGTAAGTTCTTAGAGAGAATTTAAACGATCAAACCCATAGGCGACTGCGCTAGTGTGTCTCTAGGAAGGGCATCAGAACTGGAATTTAGATGAGAGCAAGAACTTCTTGTCTTTTTCACGTCAGAAGCATCCTCTGTCACAGGACGCTTTGGCAAGGGGTCCTCTTTATAATCGTACACTTCCCACCTGAGGGACTTAACTCTCCTGCTCTCCCCGTGATCAATGCTGTAAACTGATTCTTTGGGCTAGTCAACACCAGGAATGCCTCACAGAACTTTGGTGCGCTTTGCTGCACGTGAAGAATGTTAGGGTCCAGACATAGAAATCCAGGGCTGTGCCGGTCCCTCAGGGTCGCCTGCCTGCCCTGTGGATGCCTCCCCTCCACTCATGCTTTCCTCCTTCTTGCGGGCTATCATCAGCTCTTGCTCCCACATCCCCACCTCAGAAATGATTCCCAGAAGATCCTGAGCATTCAAAGGAAGGTGACTCTGCTTCCCTCAGTCACTAAGCTGTTGTCTGAGGGCGAGCCTGACAAATATGTGTGAAAACTCTGGAGACGCCAAAGCCTCAATTCCAAGACAAAACCATGTAAATGGAGCAAAGAGCCCGAAGCTGTTCTCACGTAAGAATTCTGCCTTCACAGAACATCCACTGAACATGCTCTTCTCCTATTAGTCTCTCTGTTTTAAGTGGGCAGATAGATATGTTAATTTTTCAATGCTACTAAGGATGGCTGTGTGTGTATGTCTGTGTGTGTGCCTGTGCGTGTGTGTTTGTGTGTTTGTGTCTGTATGTATGTGTGTGTATATGTGTGTATGTGTGTATGCGGATGTTTATCTCTGTCTGTGTGTGTGTGTGTGTGTATGTGTATGTATGTATATATGTGTGTATGTGTGTAAGTGTATGTTTATCTGTTTGTCTATATGTGTGTGTGTATGTATGGATATATGTGTGGGTGTGTATGTGTGTTTGTGTCTGTGTGTGTGTGTATGTATGTGTGTATGTATGTTCTGTGTGGCTGTGCATGGATACATTTGTATGTTTTGCAGACAGTATCTCTTGTAGGCAAGGCTGGCTATGGTCACCATGTGTAGTCAAGGATGACCTTCAACCTGTGGTTATTCTGCCTCTACCCCCTGAGAGCTAGAGTGCTTGTCCCTCTGCCTGCCTGGGTTCAAGAGTTGTGCATCTAGGCAAGCATTCTAGCAACTGAGCTATAATCTCACCTCTGTCACCAAGAAATCCTAATAAAATATATCTGAATCATGAATGTCTCCAAGATTTAAAGTTTGAAAAGGGTACTTACCCTGTGACACCCTATTTCAGTTGTCACCCATGAGGTACCAACATTGTGCCACATTACTCTGCTAGGTCTTGGTGGCCAGGGGTGGATTTTGGACTAGGCGTGCTAGTGATTTATATGGACAGCACTGTTGGAAATGTCCAGAAGGAAGACGCTGTGGTACCCAGTTCCAAACAGGAACTCACACGTGCCCATGATACAGAGACACTGAGCCAAATGAAGACGAATGGAAGTCCCACAGAACCATGAAAGCCCTGTGTGCTCATAACAGCCATTGCGACTGTAATCTGAGAATGGAGCTGTGTGTGCGGGAGTCTAAATGCCTCCCTTCTCCCTGGTCCTTCAATTGATGCTGTGTGTAGAGTACGAACATGTCAACTAATCGTGCAGTTAAGCAGCAAGATGCTGAGTCCAGCACATGAAATACACATGTGTATTTTATGATCATGCCATGTCACCAGAACACAGGTATGCCTGTGTTCACAGATGGGCAGATCAGGGTGAGAAAAGGGCAGGTTTGGAACAGGGGACATAACCTCTTCGGATCCCGTGCCCGTCAGCTCTGTATTTACCGCAGTGCAGCAAGGGATCTCTCCTCCTTAATAGATAGAGAAATGTTCAATAAACTACTTGTAGCTGAATTCAAGGACACGTAAGATAGAAGCTACCATGACTAGTCTTGGCTTCATCCTAGAGACGTAGAAATGTAGAGGTGGGTCAACATAGGAAATGGATAAATAAAATCCACCACATAAACAGAATAAAAGGCACAGCTCTCATTCAACACACACACACACACACACACACACACACACACACACACACACACACACACACTGCAACTTCCCTTCATAATAAAAGTCCTGGAGAGACCAGGAAAACAAGGGATAAACCTCAAGATAATTAAGCCAATTTATAGCAAGCCCACAGCCAATAGCATGTTAAATGGAGAGAAACTCAATGTATTTCTACTAAGTCCAAAAGCAAGGCAGGAATGTTCACCCATTGCTCGCCTATGCAATAGAGATTGAAGTCTTAGCTCCAGCCATTCGTCAACCCATGGAGATCAAGGGGACATGAATAGTCAAAGCATTTGCAGATGATAAAACTTTATATTCTATATCACTATACATATCAATATATATGCGTATATTATACATATACACACTCTCACATACACATAATACTTGACCTAGCACCAACATCACACGCCAATTATCCTATGAGACAGTGTGGGTCTGAGGGTTTCCTCATTACAACTGGTATGTTGGTTTGCTGGCTACAATGTGCTTCATCAGAGACAAGTCTACACAGATATCTGTCTCTTTGTACGTCTTTCTATGAAGCATTTAGCGGAAAATGGTAGGCAAGCATTTTAAATAAGCATTGAGAAAAAAAACCACAGTGTTTCTTTAATACTGTATCAACAGAAAGGCATTATTGGTATTTTCTTTAATGGACTTACAATTATTATGGGTTGATTTTAGTGAATATAAAAGAAACATTTCTGTACACATTTACTTAGTAATCCCTCCTTAATTATATATTCAGTAAGTACACTTACGAATCTAATTCTGCATACGGTCTACCTGAGGAAACCTCCCTACCGTGGGAGCTGTAGAGAGTACGATCAAACAGTTGTCAAGGCCCGTTGTTCAGAAGTTACTGCTCACACATCACTGCAGCTGGTTCTTACCTGTAGGGTCGAGTGAGACCCATAAAAAACAAAAAACAAAAAAAAACAAAAACAAACAAACAAAAAACCGGTAGAAAGCAGTAGCCTAATTCTACACTGGTCTCTGGGTAGACGTAGAGGTCAATGATTTGTGTTAGCATTTTATTAGAAAAATAGGCTATGGCCATTCATGTCACGGTCACTCGTTTAGCAGAGGTGAGAGAAACAAAAAACAGTCTTTACTGAAAACATATTGCAGTCTTTACAATAAGAACATTTAAAAATCCCTTTCTGCCAAAGGCCCTAGTTTCTGTTAGCCCTTTTTAAAAAGGTGTTTGTGAGACTCCACATTCCTATATGTAGGAGTTTTCTGATTGGTTTAAAACTTACTTATTTGGTGTAGAGAAAGCTAGCACTTTCTGTGGGAAAGCGGGAGTTGGCAGAGTGTTCTCTGTCACTCAGGTTTGCTCTGATCCCAGCATGTGACCTCCAACCCAAACCCTTGCCTTCACCTCCAGAATTCTGGAATTAACAGGAGTCCAATGCTGCGACCAGCACGACACCTCAGTTTCTCAGGGAAAAAAATTTTAACCCATAATACAATCACTGCCCAAGAAACACATTGTAAACTGAAAATATCTTAATTCTAAAATGCATTATTGTTTGGCATTTCAGATGGTAGAGTGCTTGCCCAGCAAGCTTCCCCAGCATGAAGTAAAACTGGGTGTGCTACAGCCTTGCTTGTGTTACTAGGAGCAGGAGATAGAAGAGGAGATCGAAATGTGGAAGGTCCCCTTCAGTTCTATGAGCTGTAAGAGGGTCTGTCCCCCTCAGTTCCATGAGCTATAAGAGGGTCTGTCCCCCTCAGTTCCATGAGCTATAAGAGGGTCTGTCTCACAAGGAAAACTGATGCATTTAGCATGCTTAACACCAGACCAACCACCTAAGCCTGCACTGGATGTTGGCTTTTTACCCTCAGGATTGACTGAATGCTGCAGGCCAGCTGCTGTCCAGCCTCTCCTGTGAACTCTGAGTGTATGTCCATAGGGCATGGGACGGTATCCCAGCTCAGAATCGGAAGTGCCATTTCTTCTCTGTGACACATTCACATCGTTACAAAGTTTAGAAATGAAAAAGAACAAATCACAACTCTTATCCATGTCGGTGGTGGGATATCCCTTGCTAGTGCCACGGGAAGCAGTGTGTCCTTCATCAAGGAAGTTCCAGGAGGAGACATGTGTGCCAGTGTTGGCTGTCTCTTCAGAAGAGTCTTCCACCTACCATGTTTAACTTACCAGGTGATGTCTACACACCCAGGTCACGTAGCACCATGTAGCATTTCTATAAAGTTTACGGTAGAAGAATCTCAACATAAAAGGCGACCCTACTCGACAGTGAGACTGCTGGGCCTTTCCCTGCAGCTGCTGTGCTTAAAGCAGAGTTGGGAGATTCAAGCACGCTTTGGTGTCCTTCAGTGTTCCACACGGGGTAGGACATGGAAGTTGTGATGTGGCTCCTTTAGGACACAGCAGCGCTGAGGAATAAGGTATCATCTGCCATCGAAACTACTGAAAATTCCACTTCTCTGTATAGTTTTCTTTTTGTAAATATAAATATATATTTATGACTTTTATAATATATATTTTATTAAAATAATATAAATATATAAAATATATAAATATATTTATCATCTATAACCTACCTTCTATCTATTCATCATCTATCTATCTGTCTGTCTATCATCTATCATCTACCTATCATCTATCTGTCTATCTATCTATCTTCTCTCTCTCTCTATCATCTATCTATCTAGTCTACCTATCATCTATCATCTATCTACCTACCATCTATCTATCTATCATCTATCATCTATCTATCATCTATCTATCTAGTCCACCTATCATCTATCATCTATCTATCTACTTATCATCTATCTATCTATCTATCATCTATCTATCTATCATCTATCTATCTATCATCTTTTATGAGCCATCAATCTATCCGTTTGTATCTCTTAGAACTTGCTTTCCTCAGTGGTTGCTGTGGGAGATTCGAAAGCACAGCAAAGCCCATGGAAAACCCCTGCAAGAGCTGCTTTAGAGGTTCACTCTGGTGAATAAAAGTTATATTGTGACTTTAAATACAAGTTCCCTTTCTGTACCAAAACTATGTTCCTCAAACTTCACCTTTTTTATACTTGCTTTGGATCCCTTTTTACTAGAGTTGACACAGGTCCTGCCTGTGGCTAAACGGAGACTCGGGTGGAGTCCGATGTGAGGGTGGTTTTTGTGATGTGGGGGAAGCTTGCATGTGAGTGTGTGCTCGTGTGTATGTGCCTGTTAACTGTTCAAATAATCCAGGAAAACAGGGGAAAATGCTGAATGGGGGTTCTGTGGGAAGAGCTAGCCGGGGGACAGAGGTGTAGCTGTGCATTCGGGGAAGAATTTCTGAGGGCTCCTGCTATACAATGAAGCCACAGTGTACGAGGGGCCACCCTCAGGAAAATGTGTGTTTGCATTCATACACATGTGCGTATGAAGTATAGAATTATTTGTAACATCTGTATTGATTACTATTTTCCCCTCCTTGGGGAAAAAGACCTTCAAAGAATGGAGCTTTCTTGTATTTAAATAGCTGGGTAGTGTTTAACTAATAAACTAGAAAATAGTCCCAAGTCTGGAGTGCAAGGTCAGGGAAGGGTGTAATTTAGGAGTCTGAACCTTCTTAGATGTAACTCCTGTTCTCCCACATAAAAGGATATCTGCAAAACCCCTAACTGTTACCTCTCAATGCTCAATCACGGAGCGAATGCTTTGAGCTTCAATTTAGCTGTGATGAATACTTTTAAACTATGATGAATCCACGGTGTTTACAGCCCGAATTATACACAGTCACTACTGTGTTCTTCCCCCTACAGTCCTTGCCTGCAAAAGCTAAGTCCCTCCTTCCTTAGTGGTACACAGGCCGGTCCAATGATAGTGCCAGCCTTGCAGAAGCCAGCTGGACACTGCTGTGCAATGGAGAGAGCAGCAAACGCGTGTCATTACTCCAAAGGCCTCTGCATAACCTTGACTTTTATGTTAGGAAACGAAACCTGTTACTGGCCGTCAAAGGTCACCTATGGAGTCATACTGAGTAGTTGACAACAGTCACATCATGAGGGACAATGTTAGAGAATGTTCTAGACAAACTGGGCCAAGAGTAAGTCTAATATATGTGGGATCTTCCTATGTCATTGGACCTTCTTGGGAACCAGGTAGAAGGAAATATAAGTCTGAATTAAACTTTGAAACTGAGTTTAATTCTTAAAAGGTATCTCTTAAATAAAGACCATGTTTTCCTATGTACAAATTGCAGGGTCTGGAGTTCCTTCTCATCAGGACAGACTCAGTTGTTTCTATATGTCAATTTCCATCCCATTCTGTTGCATTGATTCCTGGTTGTGGTATGCTACATACATGTGGGAGTTACTACTGTGGAGTATTGCTTACATGTGGGAGGTACCATTGTGGAGTACTGCATACATGTGGGGGTTACCACTGTGGAGTACTGCACACATGTGGGGGTTATGATTGTGGAGTACTACATACATGTGGAAGAATGTTGAAATATTTCTACACTCCAAGCTCTGCACTAAAATATATTTATCCATTCATAAAAGAAGCTGGGCCAAGCTCTGATGTTTAGATGGTGATATTTTTATAATTAAAATTTAAAAAATAGTAAGTAGTCTATACATATTTAAAATCAAAACATGAGTCTGTCTTCAATATAAAAATCTAAAAATGTGCCCAGGTTCAAAGTTGCTTTAATTAACACTGATGCTTAATCAGTTCAAATCACTTTTCTAAACACAATTCCTCAAACCCTCCTGGTCTTTTAGTATCTTAATTAACTGAACCCTTCAAAAACTAGAAGGGTTCCTTTTTTCCAGACTTGTATTAGCACAATCAGATTGTAAAAGGACATTGATGCCTGTAAATTTGTTTCCTCAGTAGCCTTTCAGCAGTAGTTCTGAGCTGTCTGCAGTGCTCAGCATACACATGGGCATCTTATGGGCAGGGTAAAGTATTCTACAAAGCGAGGGGCTGTGTATCGGCTTACCGAATTCACAAGTAATGAGGTAATAGTGAGAATACTGAGTCCCCTTTGACTTCAGTCTCTGTGTGCAGACTCTGGGCAAACACCTGAGGCCTCTACAGCTCGGCAACTGTTCTGGAGAACAATCACCTTCGTTTATGTTTTCTCTGTGGCTGCAAAGGCACCACATGGACCTGCTCCCCAAGGTCCCCCAAGAGCTTGCAGTATACAGCCCAGAACTCCTTTCTTCTATGAGATCATTTCCGGCCCTCTGTTTCCTTGGCACATTTCACCCATGTGTGTGTGTGTGTGTGTGTGTGTGTGTGTGTGTGTGTGTGTGTGTGTCTAACTGGAAAAGTCTTCCATAAGATTAAGGCTTACTCAATGGCTTCATGGGCTTCATGTATTTTTCTAAATATTATTTTTTCAATGGGGAGACTTACACATTTTCCTATCATTTCTGACCTCTACTTGTATTGATTTTCCAACATTTCTGCTTATTGGACAAGCTAATTTTCTGTATTTTAAACTCTGACTTTTCATAGCAGAGAATCATAAATACAAGGTTATTTCCTTTCTTCTCTATGGTGTCTCCTGCTCATAGAGTACTGGCTAGGCACCACGAGGACTGGACCTAGATCTGCCTAATTGAATTACATTCAGTTGTAATGGAGTCTCTTACCTATAGTACATACAGATATTCTTGTATTTTTCTCCCATAGGTACCATTCTTAAACACGAAATCTTAAGTGTCTGAACTCTTTTATTGGTTGTATAATCAGAGAATTACATGACAGCCTGTGTTTCATATAGATAAAGAACACACACACACACACACACACACACACCAGTGATATCTTGTTTCTGAGATGTTAAAGAATTACAATTTTAGGCCAGCAGACATTTGTGTGTCTGTGTCTGTATAGAGACAGGGGGATCTACATGTCTGCATGCAAATTCCTACTGTAGTATTAGTCACTATAGCCAAGTTAGGGAATCAAACCATGCATGCAACAGTGGATGGATTGATGAAAAACACGAGTTACTTATCCATACTAGAATATTATTCATCAATAAAAGATTATCATTTTGTTTCTTGCTACAACATAACCACACCCTACACCATCCATTCTATGTTGGTGTCTTCTAGAAGTTAAGGATTTGAGGGATAATAGGTAAGAATTTCTAAGCATATTAAGCCAATCAGATTCACCATGTGGTAGTTTGAACACCGAGACAGTGTTGAAATGACAGTTTATGTCCTGGATGCAAGCCAGTCTGTCTGTAGTTTGAGACTGAAACCCTTCCTCAAAGGTTTATTAAGGAAAACAAGGAGATGTGAAAGACCAAAAAATGATAACAGACGTGCAGAATCCACACAGCAGCGTTTCTCCTCAACAATGCAATCAGCTCTGGTTCAGCTTGATCTTAAAAACATTGTTCTAATTGCAGTGGACTTGTGACTACCATAGAGGTCCACAACTGGCCAAGGTGCAGAACTAAGAACCTGTGGAGCTCTCATCCCTAAATGGAGGAATATATATATATATATTCCTCCTCCAAGCGCTCACTGTGGAAGAGGGGCTAGAACAATGAGAGAAGCAGAGGTGACTACAATGAAACCCATGTTCTGCACTTAGCAGGGCAGCTCAACCTAGGAACTCACAGAAGTTAGGACAGCATGTATGAGTGTGCCGGCCCAAGCCAGACAACATCCTAGCATGGGGAATCTAGGCAGAGACTCGCATCGCTACCTGAGAACCTCTTGGCAATTGTTAGCTGATTTGAAGAGGGTCAGATAATCTCTAAGACTGCAGTCTAGTAAGTTGACCACATTGTTGGAGAAGGCTACACTTTGAAGAATACTGGGCTTGCATGAACTGGTCTCGATTTCTTTTTAAAGGACACAGAAACTTGGGTGGATACGGAAAGGTTAAGTGTATAAGGTAAGAGCTTTGGTAACAGGTTGAATAGGATAAAACATGTATGGAATTCTTGAAGAACTAATACAACTGCTTTTTAAAATTATCTTAAGATAGGATTTCCTGCAGCTGCAGCTTGTTTCAAAATTCTTATACAGTAGAGGATGACCTTGAATACTTCACTATTTTGCTGAGATTACAGATGTGTGCCTCGACACCTGGCTGTTCCCATGAGCTTTGTGTAAGATGCTCGATGTTTCAAAACCAACACATTGAAGACCCGTCCTATTTGATGATGCTGCAAAATGGCCAAACAGGATCGTGAAGCCATTTCATACATGGAACAATATTGCAGCAGCCAATGGAAGAAAACGAAGTAGACTGCTTTAAAAAGGAGGCAGTGTCTGAACTTTGTACAAGAAAAGTCACTGAGTAGCTGAGTAAACACTGACTGGCTACTAAACTTAGTCCTAGGGAAAGTTCAAAACCATTTAGTAGCATTTTAAAATATTTTAAGGTAGTTAATAAAGAGAATAGTCTTAGTATTATTAATATGAACAAAATTATTTATCAAACAGGATAGTAAAGAACATATTTTTAATGGTTAAAGATTTAAAACCAAAGTACAGAAATATAGTGGTTTTAAAATGAATTTCTATAAATATAAAGACTAAAAGAATATTTTAGAGATAGCAGAATAGGTAAAAGTCTTTGCCACGCAAGCCTGACAACCAGACTTTGGGATTCCAGAACAGAAATCGAAGCAGACACAGGAGCACAGACATCTGGAATCCTAGCATACCTCTAGGGACAGATAGGGAAAGCTGGGACAATAGAAGCCCCAGGAGACCAAAGGCCAGCCATCATGGCCTGCAGAGCAGTGGAGAGATACTGGCTCAGGGAATGTGGAAGGTCATAATCAATAAACAGAGGCTCTTCCCTGACATCTACATGTGTGCCTTTGTGTATAGGCACAGGCACAGCGCGTGCGCGCAC
Source organism: Rattus norvegicus (assembly GCF_021556685.1). Classification (NCBI taxonomy): domain Eukaryota; kingdom Metazoa; phylum Chordata; class Mammalia; order Rodentia; family Muridae; genus Rattus; species Rattus norvegicus. Next base: position 179,136,735 of record NC_141537.1, read on the forward strand.
ACACACACACACACACACACACACACACACACACACACACACACCTATCCCACATGTAAATAATCACCCATCCATCAACACACACAAACACACACAAACACACACACACACCTATCCCCCACATAAATAATAACCCATCCATCAACACACACTCACACACACACACACACATACACATACACACACACATGCACAATGATACACAGAGACACACAGACACACATACACATCTATCCATTCTATCCCCATATATACAGTCACCCTTCCATACACACACACATACACACACAAACAAACACACACACACAGGCACACTGACACACAGATACACACAGACACACATACACACACACACTGTATTTGTTTTATCTATAGAGATTTAAAGATACTGCATCTTACCATAAATCATAATCTAGATTAAGTTTCAATCATACTGTTTCAATACAATCTTCTAGAGATATTGAAATTGAGTACAAAATTTAAATTAAGATATAACATGGCCTCATATAGCAGCGCGTGTACAGAATAGCAGATTTGCACCTGGACTGAGACTTGGTGTGCATAACCATGGAGGGGACTCTGATGTTCTCTATCTCCAGTAACCAACATCAAAGCTGTCACTAAAGCATGGCCACTCCATGCCTCAGCCCAGGGAGAAATCCATGAACCTTGCTGATAAAGGAATGAACCACGGTCAGGTAGATGAATCGAAGAACTAAGTCAGTAGGACACAAAAGCTGGAAACTGCAAAACTGGGACACAATGACAGGAAGTTTAGCTGTCACTTTCCTTTACAAAACGAAATGAACTTTGAGCAAAACCCATTCAAAGCATGAAGTACCCAGAGCGCTAATCTGTGAGTGCAGCTGAAAAGCTGAAAATGCTGTTCTTGCCGGCTTCCTCTTACACCTGTCAGGTTAGATGCTTCTCTGGAGTGGGGCCTTCAGAGAGAAAGGGCCCTGCAGATGTTCACATGGCAGACTGCATCGGCAAGCAGAAGCCAGCGCAACAAAGGAAGAGCTTCCGAAGAGGCAAGCATTCATTCACACTCGAGGTCTTTCCTTTCTTCTAGTGGGTACGACCATTATCATCCTACCTTACGGAGTAGGAAATTAATTACGGTACTAATACAAAGCATCAAGTTACTTAGAGACCGTACTGAAATGTGGACCTATTGATCGGCATGTCCTGTTGCTAAGAAACAGTTCGCCCAGACTCGGCCCACTTGGAGAAACCCTCCGGGGAGAAATCAATACTGTTGTTGCATTCAGTCTTGTTCTGGTTTTTCTCTAGTTTTATGAGACAAGGCCCTAATCTGTAGGCAAGGATGGCTTGGAACTTACTCTGTAGCCAAAGATGACTCTGAACACGTGCCCACAGTCCTGCCCCGGCCTCTCGAATGGTAGGCTTATAGGTGAATGGCTCCATGCCAGACACAACTGCTGAGTCACTTCTCCAAAGACTGTATGGAAAGAGTAGGGAGTCTTCCTCCCTCTCTGGCAGTTGGCTCTGAGCTGTTTCGTAATGCCCACACGCAGGGACAGCACATCGACAGAATTCAGTGGGTTGGACTAACTGTCCATGATAGACAGGAAGACCCAGACTAATGTCTGCAGAAAGAGAAGGGAATGTGGTGGGGAGAAGGGGAAAGAAGGGAGCATAGAGAGGTGGGAGAGGTTCTCTGACCACTGTTTGCTGCGTTCCCACACCGAAGGTGTGTAGCATGCAGACTTCACTGATGGTTCTGCAAAGACAGAGGAAATCATGATAATCTTTTAATTTCCTAACACACTAGAGACCGAAAGGGTGAGTCCTTATTCCTAGTGAAATGATTTCTCAAAAATAAAATAACTTTTATATGTGATACAGTCAAATGGTAGACTGTAAGATTTCCCATATTTTATACACAAAAAAACTACTGTACTAAAGAATAGATTTTTTTTATGGCCAAGAGTTTCCATACTTTTGAAAACATTAATTCAAATACAAGTTTTTAATGCATTTTATAAAATAAATTACAGTGGTATTTGGCCATTATGTATACTCTTCTTTCTAATTTTAGATAATATTCATTGATACATTTTGCACTTAGGAGAAACTAACCAGGCATTTTAGTTCATTAGATGATCTTTCCCATCATCGTGTTCTAACCTTCCTTTGGAAAACTGGTAGCAAGGGTCTCCAGCATTCACTTGCCGATTATCAAATAGAGAGAACCATTGTCTGGGAAAGTCACAACACAACTACAACTAGACATAGATGGAATTCTGAGGAAACACAGTTTCCTTCCACCATCTCAATCACAGGACTCCTAATGTAGACCTTCACCCATGAGAAGTGCACACCTCAGGGTCCATTTTCTTGTCACTGTGACAAAATGCCCAGGAGAAGCAACAGAAGGAAAGAAAGAAAGTTGTGCTCTGGTCAGTTTCTGAGCTTGCATCTATCCTGATGGGGAGAGCCTGGTGGAAGAGAACCAAGAACCGAGTACCTTGTGGCAGACAGAGCACCTGTAGGAAGTGGTCTAGACAAGACAAGACACAGTCTGGCCTACTCCCAGTGGCCTGAGTTTTCCAAGCAGCCCTCTTTACACGGTATCACCACCTTTAAAACCTTACTCACATTTTGAAACTATCAGGGACTAAGCCATTTTTAGGTTAACACCTTGGGTCTAATCTCTTCAAACACCACACAGGCATACCCAGAGGAGTGCCAAGCTAATGCCTGGGCATCTCTCAACCAAATATGGAAATCAGTTATTGCACTGTGACATACACTGCGTTTGTGACTGATATAACTAGCGACGATAGTCACTGCATGTCAACCTTTGAACCTTTGACTTTTGTCCCCAAACACAACACAAAACATGTGGCCCGCCTGTCAGTTGTCTGTGTAATTTGTCTCCGTGATTGTTCTTAGTTGTGGACTAGGCATCACTATCTCCAAATCCACCTTAGTCTTCTGAAGACTGCTCGAGAATATCCAGAAACACAGCTATGCCTCTCTCTCTCCACCACAGTAGCTGGAGAAATGTCTCAGTCCATAAGGTGCTTGCTATACAAACATGGGGACCCTAGTTTGTATCCCCAGCATCCGTGTGAAATGCTAGATGATTCTGCTTATGTCCTGGTGCTGGAACAAGAGAGACAGGAGGATCCCTGAGGCCCACTGGACAGAATAGGTAAGGGCTAGGACCATGAGAGGCTCTCTCAAGAACTAAGGAGGAGCTGAAGGGGATTGCCACCCCATAGGAAGAACAACAACACCAAATTACCGGACCCTCCAGAGCTTCCAGAGACCAAAGCACCAACCAAAGAGAGTACAGGGATGGACCTATGGCTCCATTTGCATATGTAGCAGGGATGGCCTTATCTGACATCAATGGGTGGGATGGTCCTGTGGAGGTTTGATGTCCCAGCATAGGGTGATGCTAAAGTCGTGAGGCAGGAGTGGGTGAGTGGTTAGAGGAGCACCTTCATAGAGGCGAAGTAGAGGGGGAGAGAGAGGATGGGATGGGGGTTTTGTGGAGGGGTAACTGAGAAGGAGGATATATATGCATGCAGCCACATACACACATGAGCACACACACACACACACACAAGCTCACAAGTACACACACACATGCATACACACACACACACACACACACACACACACTTCTCTATCATGGTCTTCCCATCCTTCCCTTCTACAATTCCTCTCCATGTCTGTAACCTTCATCTCTCCATACCTCCTTCTGGTCCTACTGTTTACTGGATGCTCATCAGATACCTTGGTCTGAATTGACAGTACCACAGCCTTACCATGCCTAAAAGACAGGCTCTTCTAGAGGAAGGCAGCTTCTCTTATTCTTTACGTCTCATCTCATCACCTAAGGATGCTGTCATACAAGGTAAGGGACATCACCCACATCACCTGAGGACATTGGACAGGACAGGCCCTGTGGCATTTTTGGGAACTTTTTCTACTGTGGCTCCCCAGGTCAAAGTAAGTCTTTTCCTTGGATGACCAGTGGGTCGTCTATATTTGGTCCTAACATTTCTCAGCTCCATCCCTCAAGAAGGCCACGGAAAGGGGAGGATCAAGGAGCAGACACTAACTCTTCCTCTCTAGACTCCAGCACTGAGATGACCCAACAAGCTATGGCTGTGACACTGTGCTCCAAATAGGTGGCACAGATGTTTAGCTGGAGTGTAAATACTGCACACTCAGCCCTGCACAATCGAACTTAAATGGGTCTCTTGATCCTCCCAAGATCGGCATCAATGGAAAGCACAGCCCGGCAGCCTCTGTGCTATTGTTAAGTGAAATGCATGCTTGCCCAGGAAAAATGGCTGGGAAAAAATCCCATAGTGAAAGGCACTATTTTATTTAGCAGATCACAGTAATTCCTTGGGTTGGTTTTTAAAGAATAATGTTATTCAGAGAATACTCACAATGTTAGCAGCAGTGGGATAAGCCACCGTAACTCGGTAACTCGCTCTGTCTAGCTTTCCAGTCACAAGGACTAGAGTGTTCTCCATGCCTACAAGAGGTAAGGTGCTGTGTTTGGGGGCAAAATATGACTTTGGGGACAAAAGAACACTAGGTCCTGTAATGAAGGTGGTCTATATGTTTCTAATTTGAGATCTTATGTTCCCTTTTTATTTTAATTTGTTCTTCTGTCTCTGTCTCTATCTTCATCCCTGTCTGTCTGTCTCTCTGTCTGTCTGTCTGTCTCTCTCTCTCTCTCTCTCTCTCTCGTGTGTGTGTGTGTGTGTGTGTGTGTGTGTGTGCGCGCAGGTGCCTACAAGGGCCATAGATGTCAGATTGCCATGGAGCTGCTCAAGTCCCATGTGGATGTGAGCTGCCCACCATGAGTGCCATGAGCTGAGCTTGGGTCCTCAGCAAGGACAGCAAATGTTCCTCACTGCTAAGCTACATCTCCACCCCCTTCCACCTACTCCTTAAGGGAGAAAACCTTTTTTCATTTTTATTATCTTTTTTATTTTTTAAAACAAAATTAAAATTTAACTGCATTTCAATCACATCCTTCCTCTCCCTCACATCCCTCCAGAGCCTCCCTCCCTCCCTTCACTTCAGATCACATCAATCTTTCACCTTTTAATAAAGATTTTCAGTGACTGATATTTTTCATATAAGGTTTTGAAAATAAAGGGAATAAAGACACCTCCACGATTCTATTTATCATGTTTGTGTCAGTCTCAGGGCCTTTGTTTATGTACCAGCTCCCATTCATCTTCCAGAACTTTCTCTGTATGTAAAAATGTTTCCCTTCTGTGAGGTCTGTTTGCACATGAAAGCTCATTCGGCTGAAACTAAGCAAAATGAACTGGTAACAAAGTCTTCTTAGAAGCACTAAGTATTCTTACTTTAAAGTCACTTTTAAACTTTAAAATCCCTTAGTCACAAGTCAAATATTGATTTTTAAAAAATGGTCAAAGGGCAAAACAAAACATTAATTGAAAACTTTTTATGCCAATTTGAGATAAACGTTAGGTACTTGGATTTATACACAAATATACTTTTAAAATAAGACAATTATCTCTCAACTCAAAACACAGACATTATCCATCTCTCCCAGGATCAGGTCTTGGGTCCATCAGCATTCCTTCACTGTAACAAGTACTTCATAGACCCAGCTTGCAGGCAGGAAAGATTTCTTTGAGCTCATGATTTGAGGAGTTTTAGTTCATGATCCAGGGGAACCACTGCATTGCTTTGGGGCAAAACTCTTTTCTGAAACTGACCTCCAGGAAGACGAGAAGAGTTGTGCCCTTCACCCCTTAACGGCTGCACACTCATAGTGATAAGAACTCTTACCAGGTGTGTCAGCTCAATGTTTTCTACCACTTCCCAGACTGCCGTGTGGGGACCAAGCTATCTCAGATGGGACTTGGGGGAACGGTCTAGATCCAGAACTTAGCAGTTCTATTTTATGAATTCCATATCAATCTATTTATACACAGTAATGCATTTCCCCAGTCCCTACCAAAGATTCCAGTTGTCTTAGGCAACAACGTTTCATCTCCTGATATATCTGTGTTACATGCATGAGATTATTCACACTGTCCTCTTCTTATGGAGGAATTACTGTATCTAACTTTGGTAAGTGCAGACAATGTTAATACCCACTACACTGAATTTACATAGTAATTCTCAACTATTAAAACTCAGCTAGTTCTTATATACCTACACACCATGTGATATGTTCCTATGGGGCTATATGCATTAAAAGAACAACTGAAATTTTACCAATACGTGACAAACAAAATTGGGCTAAATTGGTGTGTTTGTAGTACATATCTGAAAAACATATATTTCTGGGTGGTTATACACTTGCGTAGGAATGAAAGATCTGTGAAGGGATGAGTGAAAAAAAATGTTGCCCAACTCCTTCCAGAAAAAAAAAAGGCGGTAGGTGGGGCAAAGGTGAGTGAAAGGAGTTAGAATATAAACCTGTTTCATCAGACACACTGTATTTGAATTTCCTCAACTCTGTGCATGTGATACTCTCCCCACACATAAGGTTCACTTTTATAAGTGTAATTACTTGAAAGGAAGGAGGACATTTGAGACAAGTTAATGCAAGTTCATGCCATTTAAACACATACATCTTTTAGAATATTGTGGATTAGCCTGAAATTGGGACAATTTTATTGGAAAGTGTTTTCATTGATGATATTGTTATATTATTCTTAAATGTAAGAAATTTCAAGTCGATATCAGATTTGTCTCTAATTTTGAGACACACATTTAATATCCAAGACCTTATACCCCAATTCTGTCAACAGAAAGCAAATAGACAAATCTGTGATTTTTCCATTTTTATAATTTGGAAGGTTACCACATGGATAAAACTCCTGAGTTCCAGGCAGTCACAACAGCAAATGAATATTTTTAATTTTTCAGAATTGAAATGACTGCACATTTCAGGGATTTATCCATAGAAAATCCACAGCATTTTCTAAAGCCCTTTCTTCCTCACTCCAGCATCAAGATCAATCCCAATGTTTGATAATACTCTTTAAATGAATGGTCCTTAGGAGTTGAACTGTTCTAAAGGAGAGAATTTAACCCCCACCCAAATATTTCAACCCAATGTCAGGCTGAAAGCAGAGATGCTTGGAAAGTGAGCCTGGGACAAGAGAGTGTCTGGGAGAAAGAGGAAGGCTGTAAACCTCTGGGGAATGCACAGCACTTCTAGAGTCATACAGTGCTGTCTCTGGTCCTGTAACTTCCTCCTCTTTTGTATTTTTCAAGTTGGTGTCAATCAAACGCACAAGAAGCCATATAGCACACTGCCAGCTGGAGCAGTGCTTAGCACGTGCACATCTATAACACAGACATGGCTTCAGGCTGTATTGTGAACTTGGGGCCTCGGTGATCATTTCCCATGCGCTGCATCATCATACGAGTTCCCTTTAAAACTCAGACACACAAATTGTCACTCTGGTGCTTTCAGAGAGGCACAATGCAGGCTGATCTTGGCAACCTGTAAAAGTGCCCAGTCGAAAATTACTAACAGCTGGAGATGACAGTTGTTTTAACAGCTGAGCTGACAGGATTAATTTAAATGCACTGAAATCAAAAGTACGTAACACCTGTTTAGTCTTCTCGGGCCATTCGACAAGGTAGGCCAGAGAAGAAACGGCGCCAGGATTGTGTCTCTCTCCTAGAAGGACAGAGGGGCATCCAAGGAGAATGTCACCTTTTTGTGATGGAGGTGGGGTTAGAGTTTTGCAGCCGTGGGACCGGCCAGCCTTTATCAGTTTTTAACATCTGGTTCCTATAACAGAATGTCTTCCCTTTCTTCCTTCCCTGTCCAAGGTCTTTGACCCAAACTCAACAGTATATAAGGATCACCAGATTTCAAAGTGCAGTTTCTGAGTAGAGCTTCCTGGGAACTCTCCTGGGCTAATTAATGTATTCTCTTTGAGCTGCACGGCCACGTAAGATGATGGGTTTTTTTCTCTCGCTCCCTTTTCTTTCTTATCTTTGGTTCCAAATCTATCATGTCACAGGAGAGTCTGCATTTGAGAGGGTTGCCAAAAAGCATGCTCATAGTTGGGTTTGTGTAGTACATTTGTCAATGTTGATTGTTTTAAAGTAGAAATCATTTCTCTGAAAGAAGAAATATCAAAATGATTTCCAAAAGCTGTGGGACTACAAAGAAAACTGCGTATGGTGCCAGCAGCAGAGCGCTGCGATTTCTTTAAAATGCTGTATAAAACATAAATGTATTATCCTTACGAGCATGAGCTCATAAATGAAGTAAAACCAAGCATCTTAAATCTCAAGTGTTTATTTTTCTTTGCTGACAGGAATTAACCTTCAAATTTACTTAGGAATATAAGTATTACATTTCCCCACATAAAGAGCTTAATATTAAGAATCCCAATTGTTCAAACCTTAAAAGCGATTGCTTTAAAACGTGATTCCAAAATTGTTCTCCTGCTGTTTGCATGTTATGTGGGCTACGCAGCATAAGTGTGTCACAAAATTCTGGTTTGCTTCATTTCAGGGAAAACGCATCCCTGTTTTATGAATCTGGAGAATAATTATTTCGAGGCTAAAGGTGTTTTCTTTCTTGTTCGTGTGCAGACACTGACAAGTACAGAGAATGGGGTTTTTATGCTCACTTGGCGTACAGCCAAAATAAATATAGAAGACAATAACATTTCCCTTTGTGTCCCACTGAAGTCAATATACCACATGTAAAAGACATTTCGCCGGGGCCCCAATTTCAGAATATTAAAAAAAAAATCTTGGGGGCTTTTCAAATGGCCAGATTAAAGTGAGGTACAATTAAAAATGTGGTTCGAGATTTTTTTTTCTAATAATTTGGGGACATCTGGCTGTGTTTTATGGAAAGCCCAACTTTCATGCATACAGCACCAGCAGTTTTGATAGTTCCTCACAATAGATTCAGTGTTAGAAGTACTTTTTAAATACCTCATTTATAATTAATCAGAAGAGCCTGTGTTGCTTGGTTGGGCCTACAGGGTCTACCCCGAACCCCATCCACCCACAACTCAAAATGAGATACGCTGCTTCAGGCGCCGGAATGGTGGCCTGTGGTGTCTGAGAGAGTAATTGATCCTGTCTTGTAGGGTGCTCCATCTGAACACTCTATACACGCGCACACAGAGGGGAGCTTCTAAAGATAATACGTTTCCATGTAGGTTTTTCAAAGGTACCTACTGTTGCTTATCTGTCCCCATAGCCCCTCCTCAGAAATTCTCAGGAAATACCATCATTTGAGAAATGAAACCGTCTTTGGTTGAGCTCAAAGTAACTTAAGTAGATGCAAGGCCTACATAATTCAAGACAACAAGATGGAAATGTTAAGCTGCCTTAAGTGTAGTCATCCTAAGTCCAAAACTGTTGAATTTCCAGGGAAATGTGTGGTCAAAATTGGTTATTTGTAAATCTTAAAGACCATTTAAATCTTTTTATTATTATAAAAGTGTCAGAACTGAATCAGCCTGGGAGTTATAGTTCAGATAATTCTAATCCAACGAGGAATTTGAGCTGTACATCGTTAGAGGGCTACTGATGGCACCTACTCCTACATTTCACTGTCCACAAACATGTGGCCCACTAGTGCCTCAGCATGCGGGTCTCAAGAAACTCTGGATGTGACGATGACCAGTAAACTTTCCTGCCACCATTAAGTGACAACTGTGTCAGGGGCAGTAAAATCGCCAAGACACAGGTTAACCAACTTGCATCAAAACGCCTAATAAGAACTGGTTCTTCGAGACAATTTCTGATAGAAATTTGAAAAGAGAAAACACAGATGGGGATTTTTTTTTCTCTAGAGAGAAGCATTGATACTCTAAAAGACAATCAGTTCTAATTATTAGATCTCTTTACAGAAGGAGACAAAAAAAAATCAAGCCTAGGAATATCTGTGCAAACTCATAACCAAATCACAACAGACGGCCAAAGAACAGGCTCTATGCTCATCTGAGGTCCCCTCTCTGTAACAGAAGGGAGGTTGGCTAGCATAAAGAGCAACCATTTAAACCCCATTCAGAGGTTCAAGCTTCAATTCTCCAACTTCCGTTTTCTGATGGTTAACTTTGCCTAAGAAGGTGACTGGAGATGCATTATACACAAATCTGCACTAAAATGCTTTGCCTTAAAGGCTCTAAATCAAGAAAGAGAAAAAAGAGAGAGGCAGGGCAGTCAAGGGGCCTGGTGAGAACTCAACAGAGTTATTGCTGAAGGAAGAAACATTTCTCAAACCCCACTTCTTATTTCTCTTTAATACAGTTTTGGATTAACAACCACAAACGTATCACACAGTCTCAGAAAAGAGAACTGTATTTCCCAACCATTTAGTTCTAGGAAAAAAAAATCTTTGGGTGTTTCCGTTTCATGAGTCTTTCAAAGTTTTCAGTCTATTAGGCATACAATAATAATTGTTATTCTATTCTGTCTAATGATAGACCCTTCGACTTTTATCAAATAAGAAGTGGTCTCTTCGCCTCTTTTCATTTCTTTACACAGCTCAGAGGCTCAAAGAAGATAATTACAAACAATTCCTCAAGAATGGTTCAGTTAATGTTAATTTATACAACAAACTAATTACTGCCAAATGGTAAGAATCACATGTGGAAGTCCCTTCTCCCACGCACACAACTCAACCAGCAGCCATCTGTCTTAGCTCCGGAGAACTCAGGGACGGCCGGAGAAGACTGGGAGAGGAAGGGTGTGGGCTCCTCAGTCCACTATTCTCCCAGCAAACCACAGGCCCAAAGGACCACACGTACACAGTGTTGGCCGGTTTCAGGAAATAGAAAGAGAAGAAACAGACAGAAGGCATTCGGTGAGAGCATGTCAGCTACAGTTTTCTCTGCGGATGCAACCCACCTCAGCCAGCAAAGGGTGCTTTGTTCATGGCTTCAGATGCAAGCCACATGCCTTCAGCTGCCATTTACATCCTTTTATCATTTTGCTATGTAGAGAAGTATTGATGATTTTTCCTCGGGGTATCAGTAATTTCTGAATTAAGACATAGTTCAGTCTATAGCTAGAGCAAAACAATCCTCTTACACATTATAACTTGAAAGATACTTGTTAAATTATCATTGATGATATATATATGTATATATATGTATATATATATATATGACATAGGGAGAAGTCTTTGACATTGAATTGGGCTGAAAAATATGGACAATTCTTTTTCTTTAAAACAACAAGGTGAATCCTGGTATGTAAGCAATAATGTCTCTTCAAATGGAGTTTTAAAAAAACTAAATAAGAGTAAAAAGTATATTAAAATTTATGTTTTAGTAAGTTAAAAGAACAATTGCAGATGCCTTTCAGCATTCAAAACTCTGAACAGAGACACAGGTCCTTGTCAAGTATGCGCTGAGTGAAAAACACCAGGAAAAAGCACGTGGCAGACAAACAACACTCACTTGTCTCTTATGCGCAGGCCTCTGGGATGAAAAAGTAGTTTACATGGATGGTATCTCACCATACTGGACTACTTCTTTCGTGTATGTGCAGGTGCTCAGCGGATGCAGGGAAAGAACTCAAGGTAAGCCTGGGAGCAGTGACAGGAAAGACTAGCTTCCTCCTCTAGCAGAGATGCCCCTGTGGGCATAGAGAGATGTCAGGAGAAAGTCAGGGGAAACGATGTACAACCCAGTGGGACCCCAACGCCTAGAGTAGGAAGACTGAAATGGTGCTTTACTTGAAGCTCTTTCTTGAGTTTATTTCATCAAAGTTGACACAAACCCTAGGCTAGAATTAGCAAACTTTCTGCCTTTGCTCCAAAGTGTAGGGATTATAAGAAGCATCGCCTTGCCTAACTAATTCTCCTTCTCTTCCTCCCTTCCTTCCTCCCCTAAATGTGTGTGTGTGTGTGTGTGTGTGTGTGTGTATTTGTTGACTTAAGATGCTGTGTCATCCAGAATTTAATGACAGGAAAGGCCTTGAGTAATGAGGCTATTTAATTTGGATCAGCCATGAACCTAGTCATCTAAGTGCAGTGGCGACCTTCTGTTGCTGCTGCCATAGAAAGGAAGGGAGCAAAGTCATGCTATCTGCAATGTACGTGGCCAACCTGGGGCTCACATGCACTAGGAAGGGTGCTACAGGATACAGGCAGGGTAAAGATGACTCTCAGTCATGGAACCAGAGTGTGGCTTTTCAATAATGCTCTGCATGTGACCCTTCACCTGTGTTCCTCTCAGTCCCCTCAAACTCAGCGCTTAGCCATTAAGTTCCAACTTGACTCTGTCTGTGGTGTGAAAGAAAATTTCTTTACCTGTCCCCATGAAAAACCATCTGACAGTAGTTTGAAAACTATCAATTGCTATTGTTTTATTTTCAAATAAAGGAAAATGAAACACTCACCCTAAGGAAACACAAGCCTTAAACCTTGACATTTTATCCATGGGACAACTATTAGGACTACTACCAAGAGCCCCTGGGTGGACAGCCTTGAGTTAGGACAGAAAAGGTGCTGCCTGCTATTTAATTAAGTTGTTCCATCCAGAGTTGCTGTGTTAGACGAGACCTACATGTCCTACTCAGAGGACATGCAGTTCAGAGAGCAAGACAGCAAATATTTAGGCAGTTGAGACTATACTCTTCAACTTCATCAGCCTGGTGAAACATGTAGAGAAAAAGGAGCATGACAAGGGACCAGTGAAACTTTATAGACACAATGTGACTACAACAGGTTATAGACACAATGTGACTATGACAAGTTATAGACACAATGTGTCTACAACGGGTTATAGACACAATGTAACTGCAACAGGTTATAGACATAATGTGATTACAACGGGTTATTTACGTATCACAAAATAGTCTTTTGATTTTTCAAGAATCAAAAATAGAAGACCTAAAACCTATTCTCTGCTCATAGCCTTCACTGGGCTATGACCCTATGTAATAACCATGCTCTAAAAGGTCAAAATGTAACAGAGAGAAAAGACAGACTTTTTAAGAAAGAAGGACAGAGGATTAAAAGGTTGCTGGTAGGATTGAAATATCAATTAAATGTCAGGGATCAACAGTTATCAGCAAGTTATAAGTTGAAGGAAAATCACTGTAAGTTAACAACTTATATACATAAAAAGAAAGCATGGTAGCTGAGGGATGAGATGGAAGTGGAAACTTGTTGGAACAGGGTTGTTCAGAGGGTCAGAGGTAGTACTCGAATATGAGAAATAAAGCTACAGATTAAGAGAGTTAGACAGGAAGTGAGCTCACCAGACTCCAGACAGACAGGAAGTGAGCTCACAAGGTTGGAGACAGACAGGAAGTGAGTTCATTGCAGCTTCAGGTGAACCATACACACTTTATTAAAGCTCTTGGAAATAAACTGTATAGGCTTGCACAAGTACCTCATCCCATCCTCACTGAGTCTCACACTGCTGATTCCAGAGGAGACTGTTGAATAATGTGACTGCTAAATCCTTCATCCTGCTCTCCCATGACCTTATCTCAAGCAAACTATGTACACAAACAGACTATGCACTGATGTCAGCATGAGATCTGAGCATGCTAGAACAACTGTATCATTTGTTCTCTCTGTATGTATGTCAGAATTAACTATTTCTTAAAGTTGAGGTTATAGTTACAGAGTAGAAAATTTAAATTATGGCTCTATACTCATAGTTATTTTTTTTTTCGGAGCTGGGGACAGAACCCAGGGCCTTGCGCTTGCTAGGCAAGCGCTCTACACTGAGCTAAATCCCCAACCCCTCATAGTTATTTTTTAATATTGTATTATGAGGTCAAAAAATGATTCAAAGGAATCTATGATTATTCTTTTAGTCCCCAAATAAGCCTTGGTTTAGGTATTACATATTGCCATTATGATCATAATCTGTTTTAACCTTCCAAATAGATAGGATTAAGCAAAAGTTCAATGATAACACATGCTATCTTTTATAATCATAATGAGTAAAAGCAAAACATGAGCGAATAAAGAAAAACAAAATGTTACACCTCTGGATAATTTGCTGATGCACCAAAGGAAAATTTTCTTTTTTCCTTTCAGGTGCAAATATCCTTCAGGCAGCTGGTGAGGAGCAGAAATGAGATGGGATGGAAGCACTTCAGAAGAAGCCACATTAGGGAGAGATGGGCCCAGTAGATGCCGCAGTCACTTTTGCTCAACCATCTGAGAAGAACTGGCTAAAGTAATCATAGGAGCCACACCACCTCCAAGACAGAACAGAGAATGTCCACTGGCGTTTTACAGTCACCACAGAAGCAATGAGGCCGAACATTGAGTATGTGGTAGGGAATATATATATATATATATATATATATATATATATATATATATATATATATATATATATATATATGGTAGGGTATAGGTATAAGCACTTCACCTTCAAGCCCCCATGCTGCCTCGTTGCCAAACTTTTCCCTAGGATCTGAAATTCTTGGTCTCTTTTCTGCAGTGTCATAATCAGGTTGAGAATGGGGCTACGCCTTTCAATCTGTCTCCTCATTAACCCAAAAAATAATCAACATGTATCAGGAGCCTAATACACACTTGATATCGAGATGAAGGTGTGTGTAAGTAAGGGGCCCAAGAATTAAGGTTAAGGCCACAGAAAAAGAAATATAGATTCTACATTGGGCTTCACAAAAAAATATACACAGGATGGCAAAATGATAAAATAATGGAAAAATTAAAATACAGAATGTAAATGCGAATTCCTGTTCTGTACACTTGCTTCAGCAAAACTCCCTGTAGGCAAAGGTTGCAGAGATTCATCAGGAGGGGGCTGGCAAGATGGCTAAGCAAGGTAGGACAATTGCCCCTAAATTGATAACCCAAGCTCAGTCTCTGGGACCCATGTAGTGGAAGGAGAGAATCACCTCCTTTCAATAACCCTGTGACCTCACATATATACTGCACTATTCCCCCTACCCTGAAAAATAAATAAGTGTAATAAAAAAGAAATTCAGCATAATATAGGTTGTCCTAAAATCTAAAGTAACTATTATTAATTATTATTATTATCACTTTATTGTTTCACATATATGTTTATACATGCTTCATATTTTTATTATATGTATATGCTGAATATATTTATTTTACATATATATTAGTATTTTATATCTATATTTGTTTGTATATTTACATATGCATAATAATAATAATATGAACAATAATAATGTGTAGATCTGGGTAGGCCAAATCATTTCTCCTAAGAATAAATAATTACATAAAACCATATAGAGTGAAGGAGAGAAGAACATGTCCGGAATTTTGAGTCTCCCATAATATCAAACAGACAGCACGGCTCACTGCTTAGAATCACAGACACCTTCCAAAAACACAGTGTATAGTGCCCTTTATAATTTAACAGAGTTGGATTTTTTTGAAGAATTGGGCTAAAAGGCAGGGTTTTTGTGTTGTTGTTATTGTTGTTTGTTTATTTGTTTGTTTTGTTTTATTGGCTCCTCACTTGAGTTGTGCATCCCTAATCATTCTGAAGAACTACCAGGAGCTAAGACGTGGACCATTGGTGACACCGGGCTCAATGGTGGTGCAGAATAAGGACAGCAAGTCAGGCAATGTGGAGTCAACAAGTGTGGACAAGGTCATGCCCTACCATAATGACTAGGGACTGGGTGCTTCTCTCCTTCCTATGATGTAGATAGCTGTCCTATTAATGCTGAGATCTGACCTCATCTTTGTAAACCTTCCTTCTGCTCCAACACATGTCCTAAGATGCACACCCAAACTCCCTGTTAGAGAAGTGTTAGACGCACTTCTCTGCTGAGACGTGGAACCTTGAGAAGTTGGAGAAACGAGACAGGTAAGATGGGACGGTGGAACCAAACAAATCCTCTGAAAAAAATGAAAATTCCGGGGGGAAGAAGTGCGTAATGGGTCACTACCAGGGTATTCGGCTTCAAGTCTTCCCCATAGCTAAGGGCAAATGAAACCATCTGAGGCCTGCGAGCCATAGCACAGGGGCAGAACACCTTCCTTTCACACATGGTGGCAAAAATGAATAAAGAAGAATCTTTCAGGCAAATCTTTACAAGACAGTGTAAGTTCTCAAGGAAATATCATTGACGCGGCTTCAACTCATCTATAATACCTAATTACCTAATAGCACAGACAGTACCAGTCCAGTGTAAGAGCGCCGTCCTGCTACATACGGTAAATGACAGCCCAATACTGCCACACTTTCCCAGCCACAGACTTCTTATACGATTCCGTCTTGCATGGAGGTCAACCCTGCTGACATATTAGTGTGTGGGAGAACACTCGAACACGAGTGGAGTCCAGGTTCCCTATCAGTCATGTGTACAGAAATCCACTGCCAACCCAAGCTACTCAGAAGGGGACAGGAAAACGTCATTTGTGTACTATCTTGCTCATCACTTCTGATAGCAACATTTTCAAGTTTTATTTGGAGTCGTACTATCTTAACTGTCCACTTCAAACCAAGAAGATGGGAGATGCAATGGCTTTGGAAGTCCCCTGCATTTGTTGCGCTGGTAGCAGGGGACGTCTCAGAGAGTTTACACAGACAGACAGGGCACTGAACAGAAAAACCATACATGGCAACTTACTCCACAAAGACAAAACAGAAGGAGAAAGTTCAAGAAAAGTTCGTTCACCCCTCCTCATAACCGTCAGACAACTTCTATTGACCAAGAATAGAACACAGTAAACATGCCAAACAAAAGAAATAATGGAAAATGTATGTACTTGCTCAGGGCCTTGGTTTTTCTTTCTACTTCCTACACACCCATATGGGAGGGTCTATATTGTGTTGACAAATAACCACAGAGAGAGGAGGGGGAGGAGAGGAGCCTGCAGGTACCCACACTGTTGTCGGTTGCTGGACACGGTGTAGACAGCCCTCCCACCCAACACACACACACACACACACACACACACACACACACACACGTCATAACCCACAGGAAAGATAAGCTATGGGTATGGTTACACAGTCCCGACATGTCACCACTCAATGGGGGAAGCAGGAGTGGGGGTTGTTGGAAGGCAGTAGTTAGGGTGTTTCTTTGTCTTTAATTATGTGACCCTTTGTATCCACTAAGGAAGACATGAATTATGTTCTAGAGTAACCTTCAGGCAATTTGCTACAGCCCCAGGCCATTTAACCTGGAGCTGTTTGATTCATTGTTCCTCAAAAGGTTTCAGTGCTGACTGCACTGGTTTATGTCGCATATGCATGCAGATAATTAACATGAAGTTCAGATGCTTTAAGCTTTTTCTGCACGTATTATCTAAAGCACAAAATGTCCCCAACAATACACCCAAATGGGGAGTAAAACACGCAAACCGAGACATTGCACTAAAGCCACAATGAGGAGAATGGCTGTGTTCTAAATGTCTGGGCTTTTCTCAGTGACTCCAGCCTGACACTATATAAACGTCTGTTTCTGAATGACTTGTTCAACTCCTCTCCATGCTAAGGAGAACATCTAACACAAATGGGAATGGGTGGTCTAGAGACAGTCAGTGTGGACACAAGCTAGGCTACAGCAACGCCGTCATTGCTATATCTAGGAATATCTCCTTGGACTTGGGAAAGAAGTAAGAGAGCTGGGTGAATTAGCTGCCTTTCAGATTCAGAACAGGAGCAAGGGCCACCGTGCTACATTCCAATGAGGCTCTCCCCCTTGGCTTCCAAAGTTTGTGGTCCAAACTCTGGAGTACATCGTGCAAGCTGGCCTCCAAGCACAACAGTGGCATGGGCCATCTTAATCCAAGCTAAGTGTCCAGGTCGTATGCTCCTTCTACTTGGCCCTAGCCTCTTTGTTCCCTCATGTTGCTGGCCATATTTCTCCTTAACATGAAGGGCAGCACACAGGGTGCTTGGGGGAGTCCTTGAGGTCTCAGGACTCTGGGAGCAGGTGGCAGAGGCGGTTCTGAGTGGCGCTCTCCACTGCCTCCAGAGCTGTCCGTGCCTTCTTCATGAGAGAGTCCTATTAGAAAAAAAGACCAAGCATCCACTAGAACAAAGCTAAGCAGGCCTATTTAATTAGGGCAAATGCTTGATCTCCACTTCTCCGTGTTAAACACACAGCCACGCGGGCTTGGGAGGTCTGATTAATTTTAATATGCATGGTTGTGACAAGTGCCTCAGGGGTAAGAGAGTGAAAAACACACACGGGCACGCAAACACGCTAACTCCTCAGCCAGGCTGGAGTCGACTTCAGAGCGACGCTTGGAAGGGCTGCCCAGATTAGAGTGATACCGTTCAGCTCGGCCTGGGACCTTCCTTGTGAGGGAAGGGAGGCCTCAGAAACAGGTGGCTGGGCTCTTCACTCTTTAATAAATGATATCCCCAAAAGCCATAGCACATGATCGGCAGGAAGAGCTGCTGCGTTCCCCTTGTGATTACTTATAAATATGCAGCCAGGGTCAGCAGGTCTCCTTCTGAGAGGTCTTTGCTTTGAATCTGAAGGTCCGAGACTGACGGATTTAGTTGAGCACAGGGAGAACAGGTATACTAGCTATCTGAGAAAAATTAGAATTCCTCGTGTAGGAAAAATATAGGGTCTGGCCTATGCTATCCCCTCAGGAGACACACACACACACACACACACACACACACACACACGTTTAAGTAGAAATCTTTATAGTGAAAGTCCTTGTCCTTTTATTTAAAGATGCATATATCTAACAGCACAATACTAGCCTGACTGTACAGAGGATATGGGTCATTAAATAAACTCCTAAAAATGGCTACATTTTATAAGCCAGAATGCAAGTTCTATTGACCATAGGATAGAAGCCATGCCACTCACACAGTTTCTACACCCACAACCCTGGATTGCAGTTCAAGGCCTCACTGCATAAAGTGGATTTTTCCATAAACAATCCCTGAGCCCTCGCGATCCAAACCTGAACGTCATAAAAATACAAATAATTTTTCTAATAACACTCCATGAACTCAGACAGATCGGGCTGAACCGCCTCGCTGGGTAGCACTTGACAAAACGTGGGAGTGGACAAGACTCACTTCAAGGCTCAAAAAAACAGCCGTGCGCTAACGTTCAAACTCTCCTTCCTGAGAAAGTGGCCTCTTCAGCATGAGAGAACACCGTCTTGCCTCCACCTGGGGGGGGGGGGGGGCACCAGCCCTCTCCTCTGTCGGCATTTCGTGAGTGTCAATTTCCATATCGGGGTGCCTCTGAGAAGGGGCGCCGCTGGGTTAGAGCCTGGCTTGCTCAACCAGAAGAGGAACATTTCCGAGGGACAGGCAGCACAGTTGAACACAGAGCCACAGAGCGCGAGGCGTAGCCCCTGACAGCAGCTGGAGTGTGGGGAACAAAACTTTAAAGAGATCCATTGAAAAGTCCCCTTGTTTGTCCTCTATGGGAACAGCACTCACAAAGGCTCTTCAGGATGTGCTTTGTCAAGGGGACAGTGAGCAAGGAGACAAACGCACCTCGAACCTCCACCAATTAAAGTGTCTTTAGGCTTTCCCGAGGAATAAGGTGTTAAAAACAAGAGTGAGTTTCAGAGAGCCGGTTCTCTGCATGGGGGTGGGGGTGGGGTGGGGGGTGGGGGTGGGGTGCTGTGGGAGTCTTCGATTCGAGATCACAGATCTTTAATGTCTTCCCCCATGATAAGCACACTGAGGAAGCTGCTGGAGTTGAGATTGATTCTGCGTCCCTGTCTCGACTCCTCCAGTAAAACTTGATCCGATTTGCAAAGGGAAGCTCTGAAGCGGACTGAGGAGTGCTAAGAAGGGGCACTTCTGTTTCTCTACACAGATGCTGCACATTTAGTGCCTCTGGCCACGGCCACAGGGCCCAGTACCACACACTCAGGTCTACCTTTTCAGAACGGCTGTGTTTGATACCGGAGAGTTCTGCCGAGAGAACTGAGCTGCACGCCATGCCTACGTCAGCAACTCTTAAGGTGAACAGTAACCTAGGGCAAGAGGGCTTTGCGTCCATTTGATGATGTATGGCCACACACACCAATAGGTTTGCATTGCGAATCGAAGGGACACTGACTGACACACGCTTTTTTTTTTTTTCTGGAAAATTCCACACATTCTGTGGGAGGTGCCATCAGGCACAGTGGATCGGGCTCAAGGCAGGTACAAATTTGTAAAAGATGCATCGTACGTAAAGTCCATATACATTTCCAAATCTTGGAAAAGGCCAGTTTGACAACTCTCCGTATATCCATTTCAGTTAAAGAACAAACAAACAAACAAAAGTACCCAAAAACAACAACAACAACAAATGGAGAAAAAATAATGTCCAAGCCAGTCCTGTTAGTGGTGAGTTTTGTTCCTGTCTCAACCACAGCCCTGTGCCTCATGGAGACAGAGAGAACGAAAACTTGCCTGTCTCCACTCCGGTGGTCTGAGGGTGGTGATTCTTGGGGTAGAGGCCAGAGATGTGGTGAGGACTTTCATGACCTAGACTTTTCCAAGTGACTTCAGTGGTTCTCACAAGAGGAGAATTGTCTGTAAATCCCATGCAGAAGCACGAGGAACTGCTTTCCACAGAGTAACACAGTAGGTCTGGGAGAAAAATTCCATATTCCTTGGGCCTCCTAAAGTCAGGAGCAAAGATTGTCTGGGGAATTGGGGCAGGGCACGAATCTCTCAGTTGTGTGCATCAGTGCCACAAGCAAAAAATGTCACACCTGGTGTCTTCCTATGCACAATGAGTATGCTCACGGATGCAAGACAGTTCTTGGGAGTCTCAGTCAAGGGGGAAGAACAGGAAGAGATGCAGACAGTAAATAAGAGTAGGCATATGGCAACCTGAGAGAGAAATACACAGTGTACACACACACACACACACACACACACACACATATACACACACATACACATACACACATGCACACACACTCACATACATACACACATACATACTTCCACACACACATACACACACATACACACACATACATACACACACATACGCACGCACGCACACACATACATACACACACACATACACACACACAGGCATGTGCATGCACACAAAAAGTTTGGAAAAATCTTACAAAAACATATTATATACATGAATATAAGAGGATGGTAAAAATTGAGACAGCTGTGAACTTTTGGGTTCTGATATTTATTTTTAGTACATATTCCCCTTACAGTGGGAATAAAAGAAACACATAGATGGGACATCACAGGGTCCCCTCCTACTTTTATGCGGGTCACAATTTATGACTTGCCCCATTATTAATTTGGAGAAACTGTCTTTGTCATCGTATAGTCATTCTTGACATAAGACACAGGCTGACCTCATATTTATTTGGGTGAACATATAAATAAATAATATCTTAGCCATGGCCTGTTTATGGGTTTGTTAGCTTCTCATTTGCTGTTGGTATTATTGATACTAGATGTCCTAACTTTCTCCCCCGAGGGATCCTGGGAAAGGAACACTGTAAAGCAGGTTGCCAGTGTACCCGAGGCGTGAGATTCCTTAATGAGCCTAGATGTGACAGCATTGATAACTGGTGCCTTTCCTAGCAGACAACAATTTACAAAGTCCTGCGTTCACCGTTACCTCATCGCTTCTCCTCAGTCACCCAAGACAGTGGTGCAGTCAGTGCTGCGGTGAAGGGCAGACAGCACATTAGCGCAGCCATGATAATAAATGAGGACAAATCGGGACCACACTTCCCCAGTGAAGTTACGGCATCAGCGCTCAGTGTTAGGTGAACTCTCATTCGTACAGAGAGTTGACAGATTCAAGAGTGAAAGTAGATAGAATCACATCGTGCCATATCACTAAATATTTGTAAAGTATCCACTGAATGGTTCAGAAACTAGACAACACACACACACACACAGACATATCACACACACACACACACTAAATAAATAAATAAATAAATAAATAAATAAATAAATAAATAAGCAAATAAATTCTGGTAATTAGAATTTTTAAAGAACTAAGTATAATGACATTCATATATGAAATTGTTAGAATGAGATCCATTATTTTGTAAACTAGCGAAAAAAATTATAAAAAAAGAGAGAGAGAGAAGGAAAATCTATGAGGTAATTAAGAATGAGAGTGGTATTAAAGCCAGAGAAGGACACAGCAGTGGGTCAGGGATGCAGCTCGGTTGATAAAGCACTTGCCGGGTAAGCTTGAACCATTGAGTTTAGATCCAAGGAACCCAAGTAAGGCCAGGTCTGCAACCCCTGCCTCAATGTGGTGGAGCGGGGCAATCCTCAAAGCTTAAAAGCCAGCTAAGCTAGCCTGGTGTATGTGAGAGAGGCAATAAGGGACCCAGTATCAATAAGGTAAAGGCTGCCACCTGAGGTAGCCTTTGCCTCAGAATGGCAAATGCATTGCCCATTCACAAGAACTCACAGGCATACACACAGATTTGTTTAAGTAAAGTAGTACTGAGGGACAAAGGGCAGAGAGAATGCATGCTCATTAGACAGATGTATGACTGGAGGGTAGAGGAAAGTTGCATCAGGAAGTGGATTGGTGATGTGGGGTAGCATGTTTCTCTGTTCATTGTCAAGAAGTGTGTGAAAGACAGTTCTCTGTTCTAATTTAGGGTCCTCCATACACAAAGAGCAGAGTCAATTTACCAAGATTTTTTAAAGTAAGAATATTATTAACTTTGGTGTTTAAATGATGTTTTACATTTATTGATTTAGTGTGTACGAGAAGAGGACACAGTGAAATCCTGATGTCTGTGTATGTGTGTGTGAGTGTGTGAGTGTGTGTGTAGATGTGTGTGTATGTGTGAGTGTATGTGTATGTGTGTGTATGTGTGTATATGTAAGTGTGAGTGTGAGTGTGTTTGTGTGTGTGAGTGTGTGTGTGTGTGTGTGAGTGTGTGTGTGTGTGTGTGTAGGTCAAAGGGCATTTTGCAGGTAGTGTTCTCTCTTTCCACCATTTGGGTCCCAGCAATGGAACTCAGTTGATCAGGCTTCGCATGCCTTTACCAGACAAACCAGTTCAAATCTGCCATCTGAACTGCAGAGCTCTGTGAGGATCACCTGAGGAACTTGCGGAGTGTGAGAAGGAGAAGATCCCTCCTCTCACTTACCAGTGTGGCAATGCTAGTGAAGGGAGTTAAGCATACTTTCCACAGAGCATTTGAATATTTAGTATGGTTATCGGAACTCCAGTGAGTATTGGAATAAAGTTAAATAAACAGCCCGTAACACAGCATGTCACTGGAACAAGGGTGAAGATGACTCTAACTCCTGCTTTCTGGGAGACCCGAGCAAACTCTATGACATAGAGAGCTAACATAAACATGTTTGCTTTACTGCTTCATCTGAAGCTCTACCACTCCACAGTTATTTTGCTCTCAGACATTTTTTTGACAATGATTTTTATTAAATTCTCAAGGTTTTCTTGTTTTTCCTCCTTTTTATAATGGCAATTAGTCTACAATGGGTAATGCCCTTAAACAGTTTCTGGAAATCTGATCACTTAAAGAGTAACATTTAGGTTACTTAAGGAGTAACATTTAGGTTACTTAAGGAGTTAACACTTAAGTTACTTAAGGAGTAACATTTAGGTTAATTAAGGAGTTAACACTTAAGTTACTTAAGGAGTAACATTTAGGTTACTTAAGGAGTGACATTTAGGTTACTTAAGGAGTGACATTTAGGTTACTTAAGGAGTTAACACTTAAGTTATTTAAGGAGTAACATTTAGGTTACTTAAGGAGTTAATACTTAAGTTACTTAAGGAGTAACATTTAGGTTACTTAAGGAGTAACATTTAGGTTACTTAAGGAGTGACATTTAGGTTACTTAAGGAGTTAACACTTAAGTTACTTAAGGAGTAACATTTAGGTTACTTAAGGAGTGACATTAAGCAGAAACTAGCAATTATCACTTCTCCTTTTAATATTTCAGAGGGCCAAGGAGCCACTGAGGGGAAGTAGAGGAGTTAATGCACGACTGTGCAAACTTAGCAAGCTTCACATGAGGCTGTGGACGCTGGAGCAATGGCAACACCAGCTTTGAGAACGACCCTAGAATGTCTCTAATCATCATAGTTCTCATCTGAAAATGGAGAGGAAAGGAATCTAGTGACTGAGGTCATGGGAGAGGTCTTGCCTGTCTTCAGTTGCCATGCCTAAGAAGGGCTGGCTAATTCGACAAACTTACTACCAAATCTAACACAACCACAATAGAAAGGCTGACATAATATATGTGGGTCTCTATGAATTTCAGAGCACACATCACAGTAAGAATGAACAGTAATGGACAGCAAGAGGGCTCAGTGGGGAAAGGCACCAGGTTCGAAGCCTGATGACCTGAGTCTAATCCCCAGAACCTACACTGTTGACTAAAAGAATTGATTCTGGCAAACTGTCTTCCCATCACCATACAGACTTGTGTGTGCCCATGCATGGATGCATTAATTAATTAACATATATAATAATTAATTAATAATTTTGAAAGGAATGGACATTAAGGATAAGTAGGAGCAGAGCCTTTTTAATAATGAAGGCCCAAAATTCTGAGAAACTAAAAACACAAGCAGCAAAGTGTAAGGTTTTTCTCCTAAAATGTGTTTGAAGATACCTTAACTCATCGCTCAGAAGCTCAGGCTTAGCTAAAGAAGAGGCGTTGTTTCCTCCATATGCATGTTCCTCTAATCCCTGACAGACAGGCTCACCTTCTTGGCCTCCCTTCGGATGGCCTAGCCTCCTCTCCTGGCTTCCCTGTCCCTGTTGGCTTGCTGTTGGCCAGGCGAGGCTGGAAATAATGTGGTCTTTCTAGTGAGATCTGTTTCCCCGCCCCCACCACACAAGAGGAAGCCAAGATGTGAACGCGGCCACTCATAATGATTTCACTGGGCTGAATGAAATTTTCATCACAACCTGCTGCTCATTTTAGTGCCCTTTGAGAAACAATGGACAAAGATCCAGAGGAGAGAGAAGGATCCATTCTGTGGTATCTGTCTGTGCACTTAGCACTTAACTCCGTCCCCTCTCTGCCTCCCGTGCCTTCCCACAGCTTCTCTCTCCATGGAGCTGCATCATGGGCTTGTTGATGGTTTTCCCACCAGCACGTTTTACATTTTCCCCTTCAGACTGATTACTGAAAATTTTATCTTTTGGATGCCAGGTAATAAGAGAGCCTCAGCTCAGATGTACATACTCTGCCTGCCACCATAGTCCCTGTACATCAATGGGAAGGCAGGTTTGAGTGGCTGGTCTCAGGACTACCCAATACCCTTTGATCAGTGATGTCTTGAAGGCCAACAGAGCTTCCAGTTACTTCAAAACCTCCCATCCCCTAAGATAAAATTCTGCATGCCTTTCTCTTTGAAATTTATTATTTTTCTTTCTGAATAAGAACATGGCTTTTTTTTACTCTGATATAAATTACTTCTTTATAGGTCCGTGAATTGTTTTGGTCACTAAATACTCATTCTTGAAAGAAACATAGAGTCTCATATCTGTGATCCCAGCAGTCAGGGTACAGAGGCAGGAGTATCGTCAGGAATTTGAGGCCAGCCTAGGCTACATACTGAGTCCTGAGCAAACATAGGCTACAGTATGAGACCATGTCTTAAAGCAACACATGAAGTATTTTAAAATGCATATATATTGTTACCAGGGAAAATTATTAGTATGAGTAGGTCTATGATTTTAGATATTCAGAGCAGACTCTGCATACCTTGAATATGTGGGTGTAAGGTTGTTCGTGCTCTGTCATTCAGAGATTGTTTCTGAAACTCAAGAGAGGAGATGAAGGTCTATGTATATGTATGCTATTCTGTATGCATATGTGTGTATGCATGAATGTAGCACATGTGTGTGTATGAGAGAGAAACAGGCTTGCATGTGTGCACATGCACAGAGGCCAAAAGAAGACACTCTCATACTCTGTCCCAATTCCTTTGAGATACAAGCTAGGCTGGTAACCCACTACACTACTGGAATCCTCTTTTCCCTGTCCCATACAGGGCATACATGGGATTACAGGCATTGCATAATGGCATTGTGTCCATCCCTGACTTGAAGGAAGAAGTGGTAGGCTATCAAGTTTGCACAACAAGAGCAAGTGCTCTCCCCAGCCGAGCTGCCTCTCTTGCCCACACTCCGATTTTCCGATTCTTGCCTTGTTCAGTATACATTCTCTCTGATCTTATTTTATTTAATAACACAATCCTTTTTACCTGAACATTTATGCATTCTAAGAGGAAGGTGTTCTTTAAAGTCCATTACTGATGGAGATGTACTAAGAACGACCCTCAGAACTTCATAGGCAATAATGATTTTTCCTTGTGCTTCCTTCCTTCTGTGACTGTCATCCTTGTTATTCTTTCATCAAGTACTTGTGGGTACCACCTACTGCTGTCTTTCCAACTGAGAAACATTCAATGAGTTTAGATTTGGTCTGCCATTACCTCCAAGTTAAGAGTTTATACATCTCCTCTTGGTCAACCCAATACAGCAGAGCAATGGCATCATACTCAAAATTTTTAACAGTACCATCCAAAGAGAACCCCCAGATCTCTTTGGAATAGAATATACAGAACAAACACAGGGGCCCTTATTCCTTATCCTTGAATTCAGAACATATCCAACACTGTGATTTTAAATTAACATGTGAGGGGAAATACTTTACGACTCCTTCTATGAAGTCAGCATCAAAATCAGAGACATACATTATTCAGAAGAAAGGTATGAAATAATTGACCCAGGGTCCTGAATGTAAACATCTCCAAGAAAGTCTGAGCCAGTCAAATCCCAATGTAGATCAAAAGAACTATGAAGTGTTCCCAGTGGGATTTATCACGAGCTTGCTCGGTAGGTCAATGTCTGAAAATCTCTTTGGGAATGTAAAGATTAGTGATTGCGTGCGTTATATTAGTAGGTAATAAAGATCACTCCCTGTATGTATTATGTTAATAGGTAAAATTCTAAATTCATAGAAAACCAGAGCAAAGAAGATAGTAGGTACTGATGGCATCACCCAGGAAAGCCTACAGTAAACTTCCTGTGTCATGGTGGGTCAAGAACCCTGGCCCTTACAATAAAGAACACAGCGATGGTACCATATCCTCTCCTCCTACTCTTAATCAATATCCCACTGGAAGCCTTGACATGTAAGAAGGAAGAAAATAATAAAACCTGAATTGAGGGATGGAATAAATGAAACTGTCAGTTTGTGAATGACATGCTTGTCCATGTAGATCATCTCACAGAGTCAACAAAACCTGCCACAACTGAACCCGGACCCACGGGTTCTGAGGACAGTACACATAATTTCTACGTATTACCAGCCAGCAGGTAACATTTTGAAATTAGCGATGGTATAATTCTTGTTTGTCTTTTAATTTCACCTAAAAAGGCAGTACACAAACATAGATGTAATGGAGTACATCTAAGTTATGTATGTGGAAACCGTGTAAGAGCCACATTTTCAATAGCTGAGAAAGAGTTTTTGTTTGTTTGTTTGTTTGTTTGTTTGTTTGTGGATGAGAACAGCCATGGCTTCTTTATAATGTAGTCTAAAGGCAAAACACATTCACAGTCATATCAACAATATTTCTTGGATATAGACAAACTGATTTGTGGGGAAAGTCAGTAGACTCAGACTGACCCATAAAATCCTAAAGAAAGGAAAAACCTGGAAGAGCGATATGACCCAAAACAAGACTTCTTGTCAAGCAGAGCTGCACTCATGAAGACAGCACTAATATCCAGGCAAGGGACGTGCGATGATTTGATGGGACAGAGCTCAGAGGGCACCAATAAATGTTCATCCAGTCACCTTTGCAAAGGAGAAAAAGCATTCAGCAGACAAGAGCCATTTTCGGTAAATGGCGCTGGAATACCTAGACGCACTGTGAGGACACAGAAGTTAAAGGATTGGACGCAGAACCTTTAAAAGAATAAAGCGTTCCCAGATCTGAGGTACGCAATGCAAACTTGCAAAAGTGAAGAAGACAATGCAAGAAAAATATCTCGGACTCTCCATGACTACTCGAACAAATCAGACGCAAACCCCACGAACAAGAGAGTGACAACTGGAAAGTCATTAGAGTTAATTTTTCTTCCCGCAAAAGAAAAGGCTGAGAACGAAAACACCAACCACGGACTGGGAGAACGTTTGCCAAATACATTTCTGATTCAAAACTGGTATCTAAAATATGTAAAGATCTCTCGGAATTCATCTGTATCAAAATGACTCAGTAAAGTACAAAAGCGCTGAACGGACACTTCTCCCGAAGATGCAGAGACGTAAAATAAATACATGAGGAGATGTGGACGTGGGGGCCATCAGGGAACTGACAGGTAAAGCAGTTACAAGAACGGGATGCATAGCTATTCGAACACACAGAATCCCTAAGAACAACAGAGCTGAAGGTTGAGAGGGATGTGAAAGAGTAGGGACCTCTCTTCAGTGACTGCAGGAAGGAAGGAAAGTTTTATGAACACTCTGAAGATAGTTTGGCAAATCTTTACAAAGTCAGGCAATATCTCCCATACCCTCAGCCTTGATGCTCCTGAGGACTTGAAAATGTATCGGTGATCATACACTGTACGTCAGACACCGCTTGTAATCAAAGTGTGTCTCTCCTCCACTCGGTTGATTTGTCCAGGGTTATATTGGAATAGGTAACATCTGGATCTAACCCTGGACAGGTTAGAAAGATTTTTTTCTTCTTTCGTTTTATTTTTAGGATGAGCCCTTACACACATCATATGTATTTCAAGTTCAAGCTGCTACCAATAACCACAAAAGAGAGCTTTAAAGTTAGAGCCCCAAAGAACGGTTTCTAAGAGTTCCAAAAATGGAGGCTACTCAGGCCCACAGCTAAGTAACTACAATAACGTTTTTATGGGCTGCGCAAGAAATGGACCTAAGATCAAGGATAGGATATGAATATATTGGTGTACAAAGGTTACAAAATGTTACACGATTCTAAAATAGCCCTTAAGGGGAGGGATTTTCCTGAGATCTACAATACAGGCTGCAGATCCGAGACAAGTTGTTGGGTCTTCGGTGCGATGCTCGGACATTCTATTTTGAGGCTGTAAGTTTGAATCAAGTAGAACTTACTCATGTATAAAACCAAGGCTCACATCACAATGCGAATTTATGATTTTGAAAAAAAATCTTAGGATCTGTGAGATAGAGATAAAGAAAGGAATAAAATAAAGGATGAAGGAAGGAAGGAAAGAAGGAGAGAAAGGTAGAAAAAGAGAGAAAGAAAAAACAAACAGCTAGATAGAGTGCGTGAGAGATAGAGAAAGAGAGAATGGGAGAGAGAAGAGGAAGAGGAGGAGGAGGAAGAAGAGGAGGAAGAGGACAAGAAGGAAGGAAGGAAAGAAGGAAAGAAGGAAGGAGTGAAAGGTAGAAAAAGAGGGAAAGAAAAACAGACAGCTAGATAGAGTGCATGAGAGAGAGATAGAGAGAGAATGGGAGAGAGAAGAAGAAGAGGAGGAGGAGGAGGAAGAAGAGGAGGAAGAGGACGGGAAGGAAGGAAGGAAGAAGGAAAGAAGAAAGGAAGGAAGGAAAGAAGGAAGGAAGGAATCTCCATTGACATAAGGTTTCTGGTCTGTTGAATTGAAGAGTCTACACCAAACACCAGATCAGAAGTGGAAGCCAAATCACACTCCTCCACCCAGGAAGGACATGGCCTGTCTTTCTCTCCCATTCTTTACCTTCCGGCTCGTTCTTGATCAGCTCCTCCATCTTCCTCTGCTTCAAGGTGTCGACCACATCCGCTAAGCTGCCCTTGCGCCGCTCGGGAGTCCCCAGGGCTGCGCTCGACACCGACTCCCCACTCTGTCGCCCACCTTCTTCCGCCTTCTGAGGTGAGGTAGATGAGTTGTACGGAGCTAATGAAGACATAACTTTATTGCCATCGACTTCCTGGAAGAGAAAGCAAAGACGGGGTGGGTGGTTTAAAAATCGGTAGGATCACTTTGGCGAGGGGGAAGTCTGGAGCTTACTCTGTAGACATACTGGGATGTGACAGGTCACTCTGTAAGAGCAGGGAGCAAAGAAATCTTGGGAAAAAAAAAGAAATGACTTGGCTTCACTTTGCAAACCAGCTCGAGAGTGAGTCACTGATTGCTCCACAGGCAAGAGCAAAATGGGAGGCCCCTTGCCATAGCATGAGGCAGCAAGTTTTTAAACGTAGCCTTTAAAGAGCTGCACAGTGTGGTCCTGCTGTCCTGGCTGTTGCTTAAAGGTCTCGCACGTTTGTATGATTGTAAGGCAGAGCTGTCAAGTGCATTCAGCTGCCTGGCGATATTGGAATGTCTAAACAAATCATACACACATGCACCTTGTCTTTCTCTGCAGTCGCTGTAGCTTCTCTAGGGCTCTCCTGACTGAAACTAGGTCTCTCTTGGTGCCCCACTCACTCTCAAGCTTTAGAAAAGCCACGCCTCGGGGGAGACCTGGACACTGGGTAGGAACGTCATGAGACTGCTTCTGCTTCTCTGGAAGTTTTCCTGACTGAGGCCTAGTTTCTGGCCTCCCCCTGCGTTTCGCTACAGTATCCAGCGCTCTGTTAGCCAGTCCCCTGAATTTTGCTTCTTTGTAACTCTCTGCCCCAGAGCGATTCTATTCTTCACTCTAAAACTTTGTATTTTTGTATTCTCTTATCTTTTTTCTCTTCCAGATTTCAACCAGGAAATTGTGACGTTTATAGCATGCAGGGTCTATTTGGTGTCGAAGATATTTCAGGAATTTTAAAGAAGCATGAATCCTGCCTGATAAACATTTTTTTCTTACTTAAAGGTCTGCCTGGGGTTATCACTTATATCCACAGTCCTTTAAGTCCCACAAAGCAAAGCACCGTTAAGAGCAAAATTCTATCATTATAGCTTTGGGAGCTGCTCTCTGATTGTGCCTCTCTTTTGTATATTGCAGGAGATCCTCGTTAAAACACAGCCAAGTGTGAGCAAATGGGGTATGTGAGATTGCACACCATGCCTGGTGATACCTTCATCATCCATCATCCGTGTAAGAAATGATATTAGGCACCAGAAACACAACAAGTAGCATTGATAACTTTTAAAAATTAAGGCCAATATTGGCTCGCTTAAAGTACACTGAATTCCTTGACTAAAATCTCATCATCTCGGTCCTTGAAAATCGTTATCAACATAATTGTTACATGTTGATGTGATCTTGAATTAACAGATGTTCAGTGGGTATAGGGACATTACCTGAAGGAGACATATCAGTTTGTTGTTTGGCCTGAAGCATGAGGAGAAAACAAGAGAAGAAAATGAAGAGGAAGGAGGAAGAGGAGGGGAAGGAAGAGGAAGAGAAAAAGAAGGAAGAAGAGGAAGAGGAGGGAAAGGAAGAGGAGGGAGAGGAGAAACAGGAAGGAGAGGAGAAAGAGCAGGGGGAGGAGTAGGAAGTGTGTTCTAAGAAAACCTTCTAAATTACAACTTCTAAGTCCCAAGTAAGTTTACTCCCAAGTAACTTCCCTCTCTCACCATCACTAGGGAATGTGCCTCCAGTACATCTGCTGAGCGTTCTGTGCACACAACTTAGTCTCCAATGTTACTGGGTTTCAGACACAGCTTGCATTACACAGGGATTGCAAGCCCTTGGAGGGGAACTGTGTACCCACTTTTAATGTCATTTATTAAAACTATACTTAAACAGAAGCACATAGAGGGGCAGAACGCACAGGCTCCTCTTGGTCAGAGGACTAAAAACTCCATTCCGTTAACTCAGAAGAGTGTTTCTCATGAACGGCCCACAGGACCCATCATCGATAGTGCAGAATGCAGTAAGAGGCATCTATATTCATTGCATACCCAAGATTTTTCTTCTCTTTCTCCCTGAGTGAAAGGAAACACTTCTCATCCGAGGCTCCACAGTGGGTACATGGGTCTGTAGCCTGTTTAACAAGGAGTGCTCCAGAAGCAAGAATGGGCGGCTGACTGAAGGCAACACAGATCATCAGATGGCTCCCACATCTGCATGTGATGAGGTCTGGAAGATCAGAAGTTACTCCCAAAGGAAGGACCTCGCTTTACACACCTCCCATTCACACACCTTACATACAAGAAGGAAAGATTTTTTTTTAAGGCTTAACTTGTATCTTAGGGATTCTAATTCAGTTGGCATGGCAGGACAAACGTAAAGAAAATTTATTAAGCATTATTGCTACTTTAAGCAGGATGGTATCTTATTGCTGGTTCACCTGTCAGGTGACATTTTAGCCCCAGCACCGCCAATCCTTTCAATGGGTGGCTAACAGTTGTTGCAGGCTGGGATTCCCTTGCATGGTGACTATCTTGTTGGGGAAAGCTGGCTCCGACTCCAGTCAAGGGAGCCTTAGTGTTTCCAGTTTCTTCCTGAGATTGTTTCTGCCATATCTGAAACATGGCTACATGTTTCTCTCCACTCTGGAAGCAGGTGAAATCCAGATACTCAACTTTCAAGAAGCACCAAAGGGCCAGAATAGCCACATGCATCTAGTTCACCCCTAAAGTCTGAGGGAAGGCTTCAAGCTTGTACAGGCGAATGCCCAGAACTGCGAGGAGGTGTGTGTTAGCATCGGAGTGATCGACTCACCCACATGGGTCAGGAGGTCTCTCCCTTTGCTATCCTTAAGCACAATTCTCTGGATGTTCTCCACCCGTCACCTCCACAAGCAAGAGAATAAGAGATGGTGTGCTCAACAGAGCTCGCTTCCACTGAAATACCCTTGTGAGCATAGCTTCTATTTGCCTCTTTCTAAGGACAGTTTCACTCTAAACACTTGAAAGAACTCTTAATATTAGTCCTTAATGTTTAAATGTTAATTTGGATAACAAGGAAGAATTATTTGATTTGAAAGAAGAACCGAACTATACTGTACTGTACCTCAACCAGATCCAAACAGCACCTCACCCTTGGCTCTCGATCTTACGAGAAGTATTATCTTACTTAAAGTTTGGCTCTGTACATGGAAATGAAATTCATACATGGCAGCAAAGTCATATTTATATCCCATTTATTAGACTACATAATAATAATTGGGTAGCTTATTTTTAAAGAGTTTTATAGGCCTAAATTTAATCTCGATAGTAAGACTAATTATGATTTCCGGTTAATAGAGAAACTAGGGGACTCTAACTTGGGGAAATGACTGAGGTCATTAGAACAGGGACAGACGAAATAATCCATGAGGCTTCAGAAGCTCGACTCTAACTGTAACAGTAGCACAGCTTTTCCCCTTAAAAATAAAATAATTGCTTTTATCTATTATATGTGAGCAAGACACTGTCTTCTTCCCAATAATTTTGGAAATAAAAGTTTCCTTCTAATATATTTGCCTTCCATAAGAAAATGCTTTCATACTGTCCTCCTATCCAATAAAATTAAAAATAACCTTTGACATTTAAACAATGACATGAGCTCAGATGACTTTTCCCCTAACTAGTAGTTCTGAGTCGATGTAATGGCTAGTTTGTGGCTGTTAATACTGCCTGGTCCTCTGTTTCCAGAAAACTGAAAGTTTGAGCACAGAAAAAGCAATAGGGAAGACCAGAGTGGTGATTGATGAGTCTCACCAAGAGCGGTCTCCTAAATGTGGGGTTCGCAGCAGCAAGTGATGACAGAGAGATGCACAGAAGACATGCTCTCCTTACAGACAGAGATATGCACAGTAGACGTGCTCTCCTTAAAAGGTCGAGCTGGCAATGGGCATTCCATAAAACACTCCACTAATACAGAAACACAACTTGGAAAACTATTGCAACACCTACCGTGGGTGCTCACCCCTTAAATGATATTTAAAAGAAGGACGTCACTCCCATCATACTCCATTATTTTGCAATGATTGTCACCCTTTATCATCTACCCTGTCAAACTGAGCCTGTCCGGTGGGCAAAGGATCCCTGAATAGACCTTCCTTTAAATCTTGACGGCACTTTCTTGGTTAAATCTCCATTGTATTTTCATGAACATTATACTGTGCTTGTTTATTCTTTGGTTTTAGACGCCTGGGAGACCGTTTAGGCTGCCCTACTGAATACAATCCCTATGTTCTGATACACATGCCTGCGGAAACACACAACCCATTCTCCACCACCTTAGAAAGTAGATTCCCTGTTGCTGTTGTTTTTTAAAGATTTGTTTATTTATTACATATAAGTATACATCACTGTCTTGAGACACACCAGAAGAGGGCAACAGATCTCATTACACATGGTTGTGAGCCACCATGTGGTTGCTGGGAATTGAACTCAGGACCTCTGGAAGAGCAGTCTGTGCTCTTAACCA
Organism: Rattus norvegicus; assembly: GCF_021556685.1. Lineage (NCBI taxonomy): Eukaryota > Metazoa > Chordata > Mammalia > Rodentia > Muridae > Rattus > Rattus norvegicus. Next base: position 179,170,964 of record NC_141537.1, read on the forward strand.
CTGAGCCATCTCTCCAGCCCTGGATTCCCCATTGTTAGTATTCCAGCTATGAACTTATTCCTGGAGTCCCCCACAAACTCCCATTAACTGCAGTGTCCCAGAAAGGTCATGGTGTAGACAGAAGATGATTCTCAACAATTACTTTGAAGAATAATGAGTGGAATGGGTATGGTGGTGAATGCCCTTAATTTATTCATTTGGGAGGCAAGGGTGGCTAGATTTGTATGAGTTGAAAGGGCGCTCCTGTCTACACAGTGAGTTTTAGGTAAGCCAGGGCCATGCAGACAGAAACTCTCAGTCTCCCTCCATGCATGTGTGCCTATCTATTTATATATCTCTTATCATCCACCTATCAACTGTCTACCAATTTTTTATCTCCCATCATCATCTTACCTGCTGTCTCTGTATCTAACATCGTTGCATTCATCTATCTAAGTAGACGAAAGTCTAAAGTACATACGCAGACTTTGTGATTTTGTTCCATGATGCATAGAATACTTTCGATTCCTGCGCATAGACACACACCTCTGGGTGTGTCTGTGAGCATTTAGCTAAGCAGCGAAGCCACTAAGCAGGGAAGACTCACTCTGAACAAGGGAAGAACCATGAATGGGCTGGAGACTTAGAGTGAATAGAGAAGGAGAAAGAGAGATATGCATCAACATAGATCTCTCCTCTGGTTGCTGTCTTGTGATGCTTCATATTCCCACCATCATGATGGACTGCAGTCCCTTGGTCTGGGACGCAGAGAAATTCTCCCCTTTCTGGTTGTCTCTTGTACTTGGTGGTTTCCTTGCATTTTACACAGTCAACATCTGCTTGCATTTAGGGTCACCATAAACAGTGGTGAGTGCTGTTGGATTGCTTTCCCCAGGTTGAGAAACAGACTCTTGTAGACCGCAGTCCAACAGGCTAGGGAGGCTCTACGGCTCCACCCTGGTCTGCGCTTCTTCTCAGGCCCTGAGCCGAACAGTCTGCTTATGCTAACACTCCACTACTGACCAGACAGTTATGCTTCTGCATTTGTTACCTCTTTCTTCATTGTATAATTTATGTATTTATATTTCAAATGTTATCCCCTTCCCCAGTTCCCTCCTCTCCCATTCCCCTACCCCTGCTTCTATGAGGGCGTTCCCCCTCCCATTGACCCACTCCTGCCTCCCTGCCCTGCCATTCCCCTACACTGGGGCATCGAGCCTTCACAGGAACAAGGGCCTCTCCTCCCATTGATGCCAGACAATGCCATCCTCTGCTACATATGCGGTGGAGCCATGGGTTGCTCCAGGTGTACTCTTTGGTTTGTGGTTTAGTCCTTGGGAGTTCTGAGGGGATCTGGTTGGTTGATATTGTTGTTCTTCCTGTGGGGTTGCAAACCCCTTCAGCTCCCTCAGGCCTTTCTCTAGCTTCTAAGTTGGGGTCGCCATGCTCTATCTGATGAGAACTGCCAGCATCTTAATCTGTATCAGTAGGGCCCTGGCCTTTGTTTTCAAATTGCATCCCACTGGCAGTGATCAACAGTGATGGACCACAGCTAACTTGCTGATGGGTGATTTGTGTGAGCTTCTTCTCTCATGCATGTCCTTGAACTAAAAATGCAGGCAGACCTGGGAATATGTGACATGGTTCTGCCTGCCTCCCCTGCATTCCCAACTCATAAACTCTAGAGGGAGAGCCCAAACATGGGTTTTGAGGAATCGGATGTCCACTCTAGTTCAAGAACTTCCACTGGAAAGTAAAGTGAGTCTTAACCCCACAGTGGTGGGGACAATAGCTAGGCTGGGAAAGAAACAGGTTATTAAGTGACAGGACCTAAATGGTGAGAAGGGAGAAAGGGCAGAATGTTCTATGGGCAAATGGGTAGGGGAGGGGAGAGGCAAGGGCACAAGGGACAGCACATGTCACTTGCTTTGACATTTGTCTAAATGGTCACATGTACACGGGTTGCTGATAGAGGTAAAGAGAACCAAACTCAAGTCCTTGTATGTGTACAGCAAGTGCTTTCCCCCAGAGCCCTTTGCTCAGCCCCATGCCTACGACTGTCACAGTCACAGAGCAGACTAGAGAATCTGGGGTGATTTGTTTTTGCCAGTCTTGTGTTTTGAAATGTGACAAAAGGCTCGCCTTAATTTATTAATATCCATGATGTGAAGATTGAACAATGGCGTGTATGATGTCACCATCCTCTTTACGAAATATCTAAATCCTTGCAACTTAAACTGGGACATAAAAATAAATGGTCTCCGTCAGTAGGCTAGCTCAGCTGGTAAAGGACCTCAGCACCGAACCTGAGGATCCGAGTTCAAACCCCAAGGCCCACATAGTAGAAGGAGGGGACAGATACCCACAGGTTGTCCCCTAGCTACACAGTCTTCATGTCTCTCACACAGAATAAATAAATATGTGCAATAAAATATTGTTTATAAACAGCGAGTACTCGGGTGATTGAGAAGAGAGGTCGTCACTAGGAAAGGCAGCTGAGGAGACATCTTGGTTTCCATGCAGATGCTGCAGCAGGCTGCCAACGGGCCTTCCCCCTAAATTCTCCTCCACAATCACGTTTGCCAGAAACTCAGAGAATGCGACATCTGGGCAAGGCATGTATGTTTTCATGCGCCCTCCCAGCCTCTTAATAAGCGAGAGTGGCATTTAGGGAATTGCTAATGCATTAACTAATAGAACCAAGAAAACCAAGAACACCCTGTGCTCTCACAGCTCATTATCTCCCTGCTGAAGATGTGTGCCTGTATCTCAAGATCAAACATCTCCTAGGTACACCCAAGACCTCTGAGATCCTCCCCTTCAGGGCTCCGAGTCTAACCATATGTCGCTTCTACACCAAAAAGACGTGACTACATATCCAAGTACTTCCATTGAAAGTTTCCTCTCTGAGGGGAGTTGTTCTTTACAACGGCGAGGTACTAAACACCTAGCGTGCGTCCCATTTCTGTCAGGGGGCCCTAGAGCGGTTTTGCTAGAGCGCTTAGTCCATTTAACTTAAAAGCTGTTCATAGCTGTAAGTCTGAAGGAAGAAATGAAGTTGAAGAAGTCACTGTACTTTGGACGATGGGAGACATTGACTATTGTTATTCCTTGTAGAGTAGAACACTTACTGAATAATGCCAGCAGCTGGATATTTGATAGCCTTGTTTATAATTAGGAACAATGTTTAATGTTAAATAAAACATACTGTGGGCCCTTCCCACATGCAGTAAAACTATTACAACATCAAAACAGTTTAAGTTCCTGATTAAACAGACTGAGCCAGGCGTTACTGTTCAGGCTCCTTTTTTAAAACTATTTTATTTGTGTGTGTGGCTATTTGCCTAAATGTATGTCTGCATATACGGAGTGTCATGGACAACACTAGACGTGGTTGGGTTGCCTGGAACTGGAGCCGTGGATGTTTGTGAGCTGACGTGTGGGTGCTAGGAGTGGAACTCAGTTCTTCTGCAAGAGGAGTAAGTGCTTTAAACTGCAGAGGCACAGTTCATACCCTCAGACTCAACTCAACAAGTCACTTGGGCAACGGACACAGGCTTCTCCCTCTCGGTTACTTTGTCTGTGATGCAGATCTACGTTGTCAGCCTAACTGGATTTAGGATGAACCAGGAGACTGGCTACACACGTCTGGGGTGGGGGTTAACTTGTCTGTGTATGTGTATATATGTATGTGTAGGTGTGGGGTATGTATGTGTGTGGTGTGTGTATGTGTGTATTTGTGTGTGTGTTTGTGTGTATGTGTGTGTTGTGTGGTGTGTGTGTGGTGTGTATGTGTTGTGTGTGTTGTGTGTGTTGTATGTGTGGTGTGTGTATGTGTTGTGTGTGTTTTGTGTATGTTGTGTGTGTTGTGTGTGTTTATTTGTGTGTGTTTGTGTGTATGTGTGTTGTGTGTGTTATGTGTGTGTGTTATGTGTGTGTTGTGTGTGTTGTGTGTGTTTTGTGTGTGTTGTGTGTGTTTTGTGTGTGGTGTGTGTGTTTTGTGTGTGGTGTGTGTGTTGTGTGTGTGGTATGTGTGGTGTGTGTGTGGTGTGTGTGTGGTGTGTGTATGTGTTGTGTGTGTTTTGTGTGTGTTGTGTGTGTGGTGTGTGTGGTGTGTGTGGTGTGCGTGTGTGTGATGGAGAGAGGTTATAACAGACTATGGGTGCTAACATCCCATGGCCTGGGCTCCCACACAGTTTAGAGAGACAAAAGAAGAAAGTGAGAAGACCACCTTCTCCCTCTGCCTCTTCCTCCACCTGTCATAAGAATCTGTATACACAGATACATACATATGCAACTGTGTTCAGACGTTAACATTAATGAAAATTTGTATACAATAAAAGATATTATTTTGGTTTATTTTTAATTTTTGAATGATTCACTGGCTCACTCACTTATTTTGTGTCTTAGCTCTGTGTCAATGGGGGACGCGGGGACTGAGATGTGAGTCTGCAGGTCAGGGACAATCTGAGGGACTCAAGTTCCCTCCGTTCTCCATGTGAGCTCTGGGGCTTGACCTCAAGCCTTAGCAGGAACTACCTTCACCCACTGATGCTGCTTCATTTTTTTCCAACAATTCCTTTTGATAATTTAACACAAAAAATTGAGGTCTGGGGTTATCTCTGAGGTGGAGCAATTGTCTACTCTGTAAGAGACCCAGGGTGAATTCTAAAATTCCTAAAATGTGTTGGAATTCGGAGTCACCAGGCACAGTAGTATAGTGAGGGGGTATGTGTGGAGACTATGACCCCCACATGGTTTCCTTCCCACTGTTCACAGACTGCCTGATGTGAGGCAAAGCCTTTGCACTTCACATTTCTCAGGCACAATCCTCTGAGGAGGCTGAGGCAGGAGGATCCTCACTCTGAGGCCATCATTGGCTATTCTGATAAGGTTTGTCTCAACCAAGGGTTTGATTGTGGGGGACATTGCGTGAACGGTCCCCTTGACAGCTGCAGAGGGATGGGGTAATATAGAACCGCACCATGTCACTGCACATGGGTTTCTGATCTTTAAATTTCCCAGTTTCATGTTTCTCTGCAAAGTGATAAATCAAGAAAATGATCAAAGGAAGAAGGTTCAACTACCACTCATCGCAAAATCAAACTTCTAAAAGTCAAGTTCTGGGGACAACATCAGGAGGGTCAGATTACATCTCATCAATCCACATCGAGAATTAGTTAGTATGAGGTATTTGGATTTTTCTGGCATTTTTCTTCCCTTCTCTGAGGTAGGCACCTCAGGCTTCCCCCTTCTTCCTGAGTATTTCAGGAACACTTACATACTAATTCGGTGGTTCTGCTATAGAATTAGTAGAAACCCCAAGAGTAATGTGAACAAGAACAGAACCTGCTATCTTTCTGCTCCTGTCAGTAACATGACTAGAGCCGGTTAAGATGGTGTTAGCTGCAATAGATCAGGCCAACTCCAGAGCCTGAAGTCAGTTTATTCTCACTCCGTTAGAGGCACCCTAACCACTGAAAAGTGATAATGGCCTATTTTCTTAAGACATTGGATCGGAACACAGTTCCAACCAGAGGCAGCACCATGGCTTCCAAAGGAGACGTTATCACAGATAGCATCCTTGATTAGCGATATAAAAAGTGCAAGGCCTCAGGGTTCTTTGTTTACATATGATGCTAGACAATACACATACTTTCATACAACTGCTCACATAGATAAATCACGCACTTGGCCTTTAAAGCTTAGAATTCCGAGTCCATGTCAGCAGCCATGTGAGAGCCACCCTATAGGAGGAACCATCGCCGACCCAGCTTCTCTCAGTGAAGCCTTAGGTTTCCAGGGGTAAACCAGTCTTTAAATGGCTCCTCTTATGTCAGCATTGTGGGTTTGGAGAAAACAAAATGTTATAAAAAAAATACTTTCCTAAGCGAACATACCAAACCTTTACACATTTGCTAACATTTCAGCAAACGTGAGTTCCCCTTCTGGAGTTAATGATGGCTGTTCTGAAGGATTCTATGGACTATAAAGTTTTATAACTCTCAGAGAATTTCTGTGATAGATACGCGATTCCCATTTCACGTGTGGGGAAATTAAGGCTCCTAGAAGTTATTACTTTTAGAGGTGATGGATGAAAACGGAGAGGTAGAAAATTAAACCCAAGATCCCATTCTAAAACCCATGGTGGCTATCCCTTGGCTAGCTTGCCTTCCCTTAGCCGACTTGCGTCCTGTGACACATGCCAAAGGTATAAGAAAAGAAAGCTGGTGTTCTCTCTGCTCACAATTAATGATTTTAGATGCATGGAAATGCACCTAATGCAATCCGTAACCATAACAACTGTGACGTGCTGGTCTCTACAGCAGCAACCTAGAGGGGGACAGGGGAGAACAGAGAGGGAGGACATTGGGATTTAAAGAGACATAGCAAGCTCTCTGTCATAGCACCAGGTGCGTAACTCTGAGACAGCTTATCTAACATTCTCTATGCTGTGCCAGTGGGGACACCTCAGATGAGTCCCCACGTATCTTGCTATTAGTGCTCAACAAATACAAGCTGTTTAATTATGGGTTTATTAAATTTTTATGCACAGAGACCTCTGGTCTTACGAGAAATAAATAGAACAGTCTCCTGGACTAAGCTTGCAAGAAATACGTAGAAGAAAGCACACAGCCTGTTTCAGAGGCACGGCCTGTGGGAACTCACTGTGTACATCCATGGTAAGGAAGGAGGAAGAGGACCAGTGAGAATGGGTCTGCCTACATACAGTGGCCACTTCATGGAGGACCATGGAAGAAGAGTGGGGGGGATCAGCCTGCAGCAGGGGATGGTGGACTCTTGAAAGGGATTCTATGGGAGCCGCTTTCTTGAGAAGATTGGGCAGCAGTGGACTCGAGAATGGTGTTGGCAGAAATGGAGTACCATTCCCTGTTTCATGGAAAACTGTTCCCATTACCTACATGTGACCATAAAGGGCTTTCCACTAGGATGCAGAACGGAGCGTCGGAAAGAGCCATTCATTTTACCGGTCACCTGGAACTGTGCAGTGTCTGGGGCAGGGGAGTTGCCCTCACCTTGGAGTTCTTTCAAACCACACACAGTTGAATTCTCTTTGTTCACACCCCAGTGCAGTGCACACCCCTACTCCACCTCCATCACTCTCCGTACTTCCTAGAGTCCGTACTTCCGGAGGCCCAGGGATGGGAGCATACGACACGGAACACTTGCAGGCAGGGCTGTGGGCACATTGTCCGTGCAGGGTGTTGGATGCCAGAGCCCACGAGTGAGGTCCTCTGGTTTGTAATTAATTGCTCCAGTGGGAGAGGATACCCTCGAGTGTACTTGCAACTTTTCAAGTAAATTTCATCTTTAGCCTAAAACAGGCAGAACAGCGTATTGTTTAAGTTTTCAGACCCTAGAGAGAATTGGGAGAGCTTGGTGACGGGGGTTGAGTAGAGAAGACTGGATGATAACCGTGACTCTGTGTGAGGGGTAGAGACAGTGACTATGTTATTGACCCAGTGTGCACAGCGACATGACTCCCAACACAGAGTTTCTGAAATGTTGGGGTCTGTTTTGAGAGCACTGGCTTGCTTTCTTTCACGGGTTTGTTTTCTGGAGACAAGGCCTCATTGCTCAGGTTGGTTTCAAACTTGCCCTGCATCAAAGCTGCCTTGAATGCCAAGTCCTCCTGGTCTTCCTCCACCTCTGAAGTTCTGATGTGACAGGTGTGCACTACAACGGCCAGCTTTTGCCGCTGTTCTTCTTTGAGACCGGGTCCCATCTAAACCATAGCATAGGTTGGCCTTGAACTCACCGTGTAGCCTGGGCTAGATGAGACTTGGAAGGAATCCTTCTGCTCCAGTCTCGTAAGTACTGAGGGTACTATGCCCAGATTTAAAACAGTTTTCATAAATACATTTTACTAACGTGATTCGTTACCGGCAAAGTAGCCCCTGACTTCTGACCCTGCTAATACGGGTTTGAAACCCCGTACGCTCTACTCCAGTAGACGGACAGTGACTAGAAATTGAGAATGTATCAGAGAGTCCAGAGTATCCTGTCACTGAAGATACAGAAACAGGGGTTAGGAAATAAGGAAGCAGGAACCGCTTCCTGCCAGTGAAGAGGGGTGAACCACTTTCTAGTCACAAGCCTTCAGGCTGTTTCCTCAGAGCAGGGGACCCGATGGCCAAACCCTCTTCACGAAAGACAGAGAATGGAGTTAAGTGTAGGTGATGACGCTATTCACAGAACTTGGATTTCCCATGTACGTTTTGGACGTTTATCGGTGTTTATAACTAGACTTTGAGTGCTGGAAAGTACATAGAAAGGAAATATTTAGTTATTCCGGAAAATAGAATAAAGCAGGTAGGAAGACAACATGGTTAAAATACGGAAGACCAAACTGAAAGTTCTTTATCCGTTCCGGCAGCTGACACATCGGTCTCCCCAGTGTGGCCACTGCAGCTAGCCATCTGCCTAGCCATACAGACGCTGGGACCAGGAAGGGGCGGCACGTGTTAACATCCTCCCAACTTTACAGAAGCCTCCTGCTGTGACTGTGGCAGTTGAACCCATAGGTGACAGGAGAGGTGATCAGACAGGTATCTTTTATCCCCACTGATAAATTAGATCCTGGGTAAATACCTTTCTAAAAGCCCATATTTAAATCTTGTGGTATGCAGAAAGACAATAAATAAATAAATGACCATCACATTTGGACAAGTATCTTTCCCTTATAATTCTACTTGAACCCTTGACCTTCTGAATGAACCCTGATACTTCTGATGTATCTAAGAATGGCCCCCGTGTGGTACTCAAGAACCCACAACAATGCCAGCCCAAGAGGAAGACCAACGCTCCCCATCCTCCCTACACCAGGGGAGGGAGGGCTTGCTCTGAGAGCATCATTGCATGCCCTTTTTCATTGGGCTTTCTATGTCTGAGGCCCGAGTCTCAGGATTGGAACCTGTCCAGCACTGCTCTGCTCACCAGCTCAGAGACGGTCCGCACACGCAGGCCGCTTACAAACGTCCTTCGCTATCCATTTATTACACTTAGCAGCGTCAAATAGGGAGAGATAATGAGAAAGCTCCCATAGGGCACCTAGGGACCTTGAACGCCAACAGGGGGTGGGGGTGGGGGGACAAAGGCAAGATACAGGCTTTCGAGAGTCAGACCTCACCTCCTTAATTAATATTTGTTTCCAGTACATTTTTGGCTCTGCCATTATTTTCTCCTCAGTCCCTTGGTTCTCACAGACGTGTACACATACATGTATATATTTCATTAAGGGGAAATAAAAGGGTTGTCTTTAGTTAAGATGTTTCCATTCACAGAGACCACACATTTAAAAAATAAATTGCCTGAATAAATTCAATTATCTAGAGGAGCAGAGGAAATCACATGCAAATGGCACTATATGCACGGGCCGCGCCGACAGCTTCGTGTTTATTTTTATTGTTTCGCTCAGTGGAAGGGAAAAGCTGTCAAAAATGTAACATCTCTTCCTTTTTAAAGTCCCGATGTCTCTGGTACTGAAAATGGCAGGAGCGATAATACTGAGAGAAGGAATTTCTTTGCTTCTCCAGAGGAAAGGCTTCAGAGTCCTCTCTCCATACCAGCATGTAAGAGGGTCTCCGGGTACACGTGTGTGAGCCTTACCTGCCAAAACCGGGTTCTCATTTACCTGACACTGGTGTAGACAATGAAGACCGAGTTTTAAACCAGAAGCAGTGGTACACACCTTCAGTCCTATCACTAAGGCCAAGAATTGCCACAAGTTTGAGGCCAGCCAGGTTCACATGGTAAGACTTTGTCTCAAGAAACAAACGCGATTTTGAAATCAACTTAAAATAGGTCATCTAAGAAAACGAAGAAGCCACATACATTAACCCAAGACAGGAATGGCAGTTCTGGCTTTTAACACCAGCATTTTAACTAGATAAAACTTTATTTAAAGGATTCATTGGCCTTGTGTTTTGTGGAGAGCAGGGATTAAATGTGTGTGTATTTATTTATCCTCCCCCTCCCCCTTTCTTTCAGGACACCAGAGTAATCAAAGGAGACTGGAGCTGACTTACAGAGGAATCTTGCTGGGGCCCTCTGGCTTCTCTCGCAGAATTTCCATGCTACCTGGGGTCTTGAAGCATGAAGATCCTGAGGAAATGTGGCACTTGCCTACATGTTCCTGCCAATTCCAAATTCACTCATTCAGATCACTTCACTGAGGGCCAAATTCTTACCCAGTTCCACAGAGGCACCGGTTTCCTGGAAGTGAATAGAGCCTTGTGCGTGCGAACGGGTGTGAATAGCGAGTCTGTGCTGGGGATCAAGCCCCGACCGACCGCAGGGTTTCATGAGCGAGGGAGAAACTGAGCTGGGAAGTGATCTGAAAGGTACAAGCTTTCAACATTGTTGGCCTTGGGTGCTAGCACCAAACCGACTGCTTCGAAAACCTCCAGCCTCTCTGCTCGTAGGTTCAGAGCTCTCCCCAGGGCCGCACATGTGCTGCTCTGATGCAGTCGAGCCCGAGATTCCTTGAGTTGGCTTTGATTACAGCGTCCTAACACAACTCCTCCTCCCGTGCTCCCGGAAACCCAGGGGGTGCAGAAGAGGATGGCAGAACCACCCTATGACACATCAACTTGCCCGGCTACATGGAGATTCAGAGGGCAACTTCTCTGGTCTCCAAACAGAACTGGGATATAGGAAGTATCACCATTGCTTTTATATGTTGAGGAGTCTAAGCGCAGGCTCTGGTTAAGTAAGAGACCCGTGCGAGTCTACATCTCTCCTCTCCTGAACTGTTAGCCACCATGATGTCCATGGGCTCATCAGCGAGAGTCATTGCACTGACCTTAATCTAATTGCCTAAGCAAAGTTTGTATTAACCCTACCTATGCCATCACTCCACCCTGCAAGCTATTTTTTCATTCTTAACCTCATTAGCATATTCCACTTTCTAGACTCTTTTTAATTTAATCCTCTAGGATGTACATTTCTAAGTAAAAACCAAGCAAGTTGGTCTAATTTCTAAATAGTGTTCTTTAATATTTACCACTCTTTAGCCCCCAACCCTAGTCTATCACACCTACCAGTGACCCATGCTCATAGCATTTGTTAATCTCACTTTTGAAGATTATTATCCTGGGTCCTGGAAGGAACACAAGTGATACGATGTTTCAATCTAGGCCTCACGAGATCTTTGGACAGAAGAACAATGTTTCCTTTTTCCTCTTTACTGACTACTCTTAGTCTTAGAGCAGCCATAATGTTGCAAACATCAGTGCTCTTCAGTAAATCCAATAGCCAAGGTCCTAAAGGACATGGGTTCCTTCCGACCTTCCTAATCCTATTTCCTGTCTCACTGTCGTTCTGACTCTCTGTTTCTGTCTCTCTGTGCATCTCTGTCTCTGTTTCTCTGTCTCCTTCTCCCCACCTGACTGTAGGAGATTATGTCCACACTGTATGACTGAAAGATCTTTCTGTGGCTCCCACCCAGCTTCCAGGGAGACCTTGGGAACCTCTGGGTGACAGGCCAGTTCCAAGAACATGTCGTCACTCCTGCCTTTCCCCAGACCATGCTCTCTCTCCTTCTGCCTTTCCTGAGACCAGGCTCTCCTTGGTTTCTAACTTCCTTGCCCTTCCCAAGAAAATGTCAAGCTTTAGAACTCATATATCTGTAGGTTTGATCTGTAGGGAATTACATGTTTTCGGTAGCTGTTTCTTTAATAAATATCTCTTGGGACATGAATGATTTCAAGTCTGGTCTCTAAGTTGAGACTTTTCACTTCTCATCTTTTGTCCAGGAAGTCCCAATCACATTCTTGCATCCAAATGCACCCATTTTAAAGGTCTCTTTACCCCAACACACAGATACATGAAGAAATGGAAATCAGAAGGCTGTCTCTTGGGCACGCCATTGCCTTGGGCTCACTCCCTTCTCCCCTTAGACTTACTCATTCCTAAGTCACTAGTTTGGGTCTCAGGCAAGCATTCCAGACCTCTCCAAACTTTAATTTTCCTAACACAAGAGGAGAGCCGTTTATCTAATGCCAGGTTTAAAATTTCACAGATCTGTGGCTACTTGCTACAAGGAGACAGGCAGCTTCGTTACTTCTGGCCTTTTATCATCTGAAAATTCCTGTCATTCCGCCCTTTGAAAAACACATAAAACATCCGTATTTACAGTAAGATCAATTAGGAATCTGTACTATTTGCTACTGCGGAAATTGACTAAGCAGCAAGTTCTGTCTCAATGGGAAGGCATGGATGTTTTTGTAGCAATGCACGGGATGTCTCCCGCCACGAATGCAGATCTTTAAACTATGCTCAAGCTAGCGCGGTAACAGAACAGTACTAAATAAATGTTCTCTTTGTGAATATATTGTTCGGAGAAAAACTGAGACTCTTACTGCAAATCACAAGTCCATATTAGACATAATTAAATAAGTGCCAAACAGGTACTTGACAAGAGTGAAGAAATGAAAAGCCAATTTTTTTTTTGCCTCCCTCCTCTCCTTTCCTTTTCTTGTGTTCTCTTAAAGAATGTTTAAGGACTCTGACTGACTTAAATGGAAGATGGTTTAATCAGATTTCCTGGTGACTCAGAGTGCCACTCAATACTACTTCTAGGAAAGACAAGGTATCTAGGATTTTTTTCTGTTGATTCTCCAAGCTGGGTTGTTGTTTCTCAGATTTGGTCGCGCTCTCACTGGCCTGAGCAGAATAGGTAACTTTTAAGATAGAAAATATATTATAAATGTTTCTGCACAAGCATAAATTATTACATTTATTTTTATAATCGAATGAGAAAAGGAAACATGGAAGTTCTTTGCCTTCCATACTTTTCCAGAAGCCGCTGTTATGCGTGTGCTCATATCTGTAGAATCTGAATCTGACTTACTTGTGCAAGCGTTTTTCTATGTAAAACGGACTCCCCGCTGGAGCGTTTTGTAATATTACTTTATATGTTTCACTAATACTGTTCATAGTACTAACAAGCTGGAATTGTGAAGGGATTACCCTAAACTGAATGCTTGTCTCCCCGAGTTACCATTTTTTTTCCGGATCTGGGGACTGAACCCAGGGCCTTGCGCTTGCTAGGCAAGCGCTCTACCACTGAGCTAAATCCCCAACCCCGCTGAGTTACCATTTTACACTGAAGAGAATCCTGGTTCCATTTTGTTTCTGTGTGTGTTCTGTGAAGACAAACCTCAAACCTAGAACAGACCTTTCCAAAACGTTAACAGTTCAAGTCTAAACTAAACTATGTATCATTCCTTAACCTAGGAAGTGAGACTAATGAAACCTCCTGTAAGTCTACAACCCTTAATGCTTTGCTAACAATTTGATGATCAAATCCAAATTTGTCATAGTTTGAAGCTCTCCAAGTCTTATCTCAGATGGCACATTTTAAAAGATTAATCTTTATTTGTAATTACGTCTATGTATAAATTATATCTTTAGTGTAGGTGCCAGCAAAGACCAGAAGACATTAGATCCATAGGTGGTGAAATTATAGGTAGTTGAGAACCCTGTGAGGTAGGTGCTGGGAACAGAACTTGGGTCATGCACAAAGGCGGTATATGCTCTTAACTGCTGAGTCAGCGGTCTCTCCAGCCCTCAGTCGACATTTTCAACTTTGTTCTGTTAGAACACCGTCTTCTAAGTCCAGTCTGTTGTCACCAGCGTCATCTCTAGAGTCTTTCTACACTCCATACATGTCAGTAAAGTGGCTATGACAGTGGCTTTGTAGACGACTACAAAGGTTACAGGAAACAGTTAACAATGGTGCAATGTAATTCTTAGTCCATATACCCTTTCTAGTCTTTCCCTGAAAGTGCACTGCACATCAATCAATACAAGCTGCCTGCTGTTCTATCCATGTGACTTCAGTCCCCTAGGGACAAAAATCATACACATTCTACATAGAAGACCGTAGAGCATCTCGGTAGGATCCATTTCTGGTGGGCACCGATTTCCTTTGTTAGATGTCTCCATCCCCTTTCCTGCTCCCCACCTCGACATGCACTTTCAAATCAACACATCCTTGGAGGCTCAGGTTAAAAACCTTCAGTCTCTGGGGCTGCTTTGCTTCGACCTCTCTGTTAGTGGGCCCCCAGGGGCTGTGGCACTGCTGTAGTCAGATCTGTTTGTCATTTGTGGGTGTACACTGGACATATGTCATGGTCTTTCTGCAGGATGACGCTGGAAGCAGAAGATCTCAGAGAAGCCGCCTGGGGACGCATACGAAGTCCACCGTGAAGCCCTGCTGTGGCACATAGCTGACAGCCTTCTCGTGGATGAACTTCTTCTGTACTCTAGCGCGTGTTAACCGGCTGAAGGAGTGGGATTTCTCCACTGTGACACTTCCCTGCATGCTTATCTCATAAGTTTGATATCGCTGGGGACAGAATAGACACCCTTCTATGGTGCTGCTCTAGAAAACGGTTAGGCTTTCATTTGTTCAGTCAGAAAAGTGATGCTCTCTGTCCCACAAACTCCCCAACCATGCCAAGGATCTCCTCAAATATGCTTCTTGGCACAGATTGTCATGGGCTCCGTTGGGACATCACAGTTACTTCCACTTTGCTACCAAAGTATGGGTTCTTGGTGGATCAAGAGGGTATGTCTTTCTCACGTGGGCGCTGAATACATTTAATATATGACAGATTCCCAGCAGTTATAAATTAAAATGGAATCATTTCTCTTCCCTATCAGTGCTAGAATGAGAAGATATTGAAGGTTTAGGTGAAAACATAACCTTATCAGCATTTTCTTTCACCATAATTCAGGGCACAGGTCATTGGTGGTACGCAGATTGGAAGGACACCATGAAGGTTAAAGATAAACATGCGGGTTACGTAAGATCGGGGGCAGAGGGGCAAGCTGGAGAAATAACTAAAAATAGAAGCAAAGGAGTACTTAAATCTTCCCGAATTAAGAGAAAATTGAACTGTTGCTCGTTGGTTTCACACAGCATGGGAAACCCTCTGGGATTCAATTAAAATGTGCTGGAGATGGAGGGGGGATACAGGCACCGTCAACAAGGGCCCCTCGTCTCTAAGGATGTTTTCCGTGCTGAAGGGAAGATGCTCCCTGTGGAAGACCAGAGGCCTTCCAAGTGCCTAACACATTTCCCCAACACTAGGAACTCGCATTCCCTGCGGCCTGCTTCCAGGGAGGCAGGCAGGTAACCACGCAAACGATGTCAGGAAGGGTAACGACTATCGAAGAGAGTCTCCGGATATCGGCACACACATTCTACTTCACATCCTACTTCAGAACACGCGCTTATCCGAAGATGCACATACATGCACACGTGCTCTCCGCACAGCGAGATGGAAAAAGCCAACCGGTTAGGCTCTACCAGGTGCCCTAGAGAGACCCGCTCACACTGTCAAACCTGCAGCTGGTGGATCTAGGGTCAGCAGCAGACAGTCCACCTCCCTTTCCCTGTATCACGTGGACCTGACACTTGGACGCAAAATTGGACTCAGTGCAAATGTTTCTTCTACACAGGCTATGCTCCAACATTTGAGCCGTTTCGTGGCTCAAATTCTCTCACGGCGACTCTGTGCTGCACCGTTCGGACTTTCTCTTCCCTCACGGTTGCTCCTTATGTAGGATTTGCTCTGAGTAGACCTCTCTCTCTCTCTCTCTCTCTCTCTCTCTCTCTCTCTCTCTCTCTCTCTTCAGCTGAGGTGAATAAATAAGGCTCTTCACTCACTGAGGAAATCTCTTTCTAATTACGGGGATCATATAGAAATCCCCTTATCTACCGTGGAAATCTGGTAGCCATTTCGGTGGAAAAGAAATACTTAACTATTCGAAATTAGATGAAGGGACTACTGTCTTCTAAATGAAGCAGAAATCTGGAAGGCATATATTTTCCTGAAAAAATAATAAACAATATCTGGGAGAGAAATATTTAAAGAAATGAAACACCTATTTATATGTCTCACATATTAAACCCAAACACGTCAAGTATAAACAATCTGCTTTGGGGTTTTTCTTACGTCAGACTTTGATTTTATCATCAGGGCTGAACACAATATTCGGCAAGTACAGGAAGATTAAAGAGGTATGCTAAGAAGAATGATATTAAATTAATAACGCACCCCTTCTTTTGCTTTAAAAAAATCATGTCGGCCTATTGATTGTATCACATGCTTATTGGAGATCTCCAGTGACGCAGACAGCTGCCTTGTTTTCTGCACTGCAGACAGGGATGGATGTCGGTCCAAAGTGAGACAGAATCCGATCTCTGCTTTGCACTAGGCAGGGGAGGGGTATTGGGATCAGATGCCCCGTCTTACATCGTGATTCAAGTTAACAAAGGACTGCATGCGGCAACAGACAGACTTGGAAATAAGAAAGTCAGGCCCAGGAGAAGGCAGTGAAAGGCACAGAGGCAGAGAAGAGACAGAGAGGTAGATGCTGCATGGAAACACAGCTTGGTTACACACACATCTTTAACAGCATTGTCTCTGTGTCTCAGACCCCTCCCAGGGCCATGTCATTGTTTGCTAGGGCCCTAGGAATTTTTGCCTTTGGAAAAAAATCCCATCCTTCACACCAAAGGAATAAATGAATAAAAATGACAGAGTATCCTGAATTACATTCTATGACCCAGTCAGTATAAAAACAAATACATTAGTGCGTATGAAAATACTTCCCGATTAATGTTCCAGTCTCCCTTCCGATTTTAAAAGAAACAAAAGCACGGTCTTTGGCCTGCAGCGTACGGTCAGCTACAGGTCTTAGATGGCCTGTGGAAGAGTTGACCTACTCTGCAAGGAGAACGTTCTCCCTAACTAGTAGGTTCTTTTGGTTTGGTTTTGCTCTTTTTTTTTTTTTTTCCTGATCACTCAGCAACATTTGGCAGGCTAACTCCTTGGCCGGAGTTTATTCTCTTCAAATCTTGTGCCTGTCACATATGCCCTCCTGGATGCCACCAGCTTGCTAACCCATGCTTTTATGACCCTACACTACTAGTACCTAAAATACATGACTTAAGCAGACGCAGGCCGTAGCCTCTGTTCCTCAAGTAGTTATCCCACTGGACACTGGACTGTTTCGTCTCATCTCTCTTATATTTCTTGTAGTTTGCTATTTTGGATTTACTTCCCTTTTATTGGAGAGCTTTGCCTGTGTGTATACACGTGTACCGAGTCTATGCCTGATGCTCATGGAGGCACTGGATGCCCTGGGCCTGGAACTATAGACGGTTGTAAGCTGCCATGTGGGTGCTTGGAACTGAACTGAGAACTTTTCAGGGCAGTTGGTGCTCCTAACCACTGAGCCATTTCTCTAGCCAGTGGGTTTCCGACATTCCTAAAGCTGTGACCCCGTAAGTCTAGTTCCTCATGTTATCCTACCTCCCGGCCATAAAATTATTTTTGTCGCTACATCATAACTCTACTTTTGCTACTGTCGTGAGTCACAATGTGGACATTTGAAATGCAGGGTGTCTCGCATGTGACCCCTGTGAAAGGTCATGGGAACCACTCAAAGGCGTCAGGATCCTCAGGTTGAGGACCACTACTCTAGCTCCTCTTTCATGTTTGATACTGGACAAAAGCAGACAAGAATGTTTAAACGGTGTCTGTCCTATGCCCAGACTAGCAGCAGAATTCTTTAAAACCAAATGAGTTTATTAATTTACATTAGTCGAGGGCTCGTTTTGCCCCCATAGTTTCCTTCGGCTGGGATAATGTCGCAGTCGAATGTGTATATTAAATTATTCCTTGGCTGGACTGCTTAATAACCAGTCTGTGACACAGCTGGGATGCTCCGCTATACAGTTAGTCATGTGCCCTCCGTGTTAGACAGTTGGGAAGATGGCTGTCTTCACAAGAATTCTGAAAGCTCCATATGGCTCCAGTCTCAGAAGCGAGGTTAGCCAGATACATCCTGGAAACCAGAGGGTGACAGACATGCCCGCCGATCTCCTTTATAGTCAGTGACAGATCCAATCTAGACCAGGGGGATAAAGTGCTCTCGCCCACTTACATAAAGGGGTCAAAATGACCATGGCTCCTCCATTCAAACCTCCAGAACATAGCATCTTTCTCTCTGACATTTACTTTCCCTGTGTAAGATGCCTCAATGGAGGGGGGAAAATATCATTTTCCAGTTACATTCTTCCTACACGATATGCAAATGTGTCTGCCCCAAGTGGTACGTGGGTCCGGTATTTGATTTTAGTGTTAAACCCACGTCGCTGAACACTCGACTCCAAGACCAACATTGACCTATGTTATCATCGGTGACACAAAAAGCTTACTGTTTGCTTACCCCTCTGCACCCCTACATTACTGTTTGCTTACCCCTCTGCACCCCTACATTACTGTTTGCTTACCCCTCTGCACCCCTACATTACTGTTTGCTTACCCCTGTCTGTGTCCCTACAGCCAAGGAAATCATGCCTTCAACCCAACCTCAAGGCTTTGTTGTGCTTCCGTCCGATGACATCATTGACATATGACGAGCCTTCTTGAATAATGTTATTTCTGCTTTAGAATGCGTTATTTCTTAACCATGTCCCATCGAGCCCACAGGCATCTCACAGTCAGGATCTGCCACTGCGCATAGGGATGGCGCGGAGGTTAGGAGGTTAGCGAAGGGTTGGGGTGTCCTCGTTGTACATACTACAAAGTGTTACAGCAGTCTGGCTTTTGGGAGGCTTTCCTCAACGGGGCTTCCCCTCTGAGGAACAAGGTCACTGCTGAAAGAATTGTTGAGGTGACACTCTTTCGTAGCATTTTCTGACAT
Source organism: Rattus norvegicus (assembly GCF_021556685.1). NCBI lineage: Eukaryota > Metazoa > Chordata > Mammalia > Rodentia > Muridae > Rattus > Rattus norvegicus. Next base: position 179,189,690 of record NC_141537.1, read on the forward strand.
TAAACTAAAGTTGAAAATATTAGTTTCTGCAAGATGATGATTTGCCAAAAGTATGTTTTCTTGTATATCCAGTCTGGAAAGGATAAGAAAGAATGGGATAATGAAGGCAGCCAAGCCACACCAGAAATACTAAGGGAAACGGGGCTGGGGGCTTCTCCAGGATTCCGAAGCAGAAAGATAACTCATTGCCACTGAGAGGCAAGGGAAAGCTTCGTCAAGACAGAGTATTTAATGTCTCTTTATGTCTAAGGAGCAGACTGTGCAGCACCGGAGAGAGGAAACGAGTCTCAAGGTTAGACCTCACTCTCTGCTGGCTGTGGACCCGGGCAGTTCTGTTGGCAGGATAAAGAGATGTGCATACGAACACTTCTTCTGGGAACCTTGAGGAGGGAGCCCACCAGAACTAAAATCTTTCCAAAGGGCTCCTCTGAGGAGAGCTGAGGGCCAATGCGATTGCTTGGGTGTAAAGGGGATGGGGATGAAGACCACCAACCTAAACTCAACCCTCAGGACCCACGAGGCGGACAGAGCAGACTGACTCCAACTGTTCTCTGACTTCCATGTATGAACTGTGTGGCACATGCATACTCACACACACACACACACACACACACACACACACACATACACACACATGCACACACATACACACACATGCACACACACACACATACACATACACACACACATATACACACACATACACACACATACACATATATACACACATACACACACACATACACATACACACACATACACACACATACACATACACACACATACACACACATACACACACATACACATACACACACATACACATATATACACACATACACACACACATACACATATACACACATACACACACATACACATACACACACATACACACACATACACACACATACACACACATACACATACACACACATACACACATACACATACACACACATACACACACATACACACACATACACACATACACACACATACACACATACACACACATACATATACACACACTCATACACACACACAAATAAGCATAATAAAAAGCTTAAAGTTGGTTCAGTGGAGATATAAGAGGTCTTAGCCAATATTCAAAAGTTTACATGATAAAAAGAGTTTTTAATATTTCAAGTACACCAGAAAGTAATCCAATGAAGCTATTGTTGCAGGGAGTGGGCATAGAAAAGATGTCTCCAGGATTTTATTGATCTTAAGATGAATTCACAGAGGCAAACAGTGAATCCAGAAATGGGGAGGGGTGATGGGACAGGAGGATATGTAAATTCAAATCGAGATTTGGGAAGCCCTCAGACTTGTTAAAAAATAGTCGAGAAAGTGATAGTGTCCAAGTCTGGTTTCAGAGGAAAGGGCAGTATATCACAGTACAGTGGAAGCAACTACTTTGAGTCTTCTGGGTTGGGAAGAGGGAAAATTCTGATCGTACTAATTGTGAAAAACTTTGGTTAATCTTTCTCACTCTTGGAAATGTTTTAAGTATTGTGGGGATTCTCTTTTCCTTTAGAGTTGGAAGCACCTGACTGTCTGTGACATCTTGTGGGGTTGGTCCTTAACTCCAGCCAAACACTCCAGTTGAGACTGAGGGCACTTAGAACTACACATCCCCACAGTACCTGGAGGTTGTTTTAATTCTCTTGTGCCAGGTTCCATCCGTTATATTCAAGCTGTTGTTTTAAAGGAGAACCTTTTAACAGTGTAATCCTTTACCTGTGCTTACGTGAGCCACCCAATAAGGCAATCTTGCCTTCGTGGTCCACAGAATACAAATTTCAAAGAGAAAAGAGCATTTTACAAGCTCCCTGCACATTTTTTTTACTTCTTCCATTTTCACTTAATTCACAAATGCTCATCACTTACCCCTATACAGCCATATAAAGTGACTATCGCAGGAACATCATCCAGCCTTGTTCTGTGACAGCCATTCCTTGCTTGATGCCCATCTGTGGGTGTCTACTCTATTTTCATTCCTTTTTATACTCTTAACATCCCATGCTACTTTTGTATCTGTCTTTACGAAAAAAAAAATAGGCTTTAAACAAAACCAGAGAGGAGCAATCTTTTTTTTTTCCTCAAATTTACTCATTTATATTTATTGATAAAACTGACAGCTGATCTTACTTTACATCCTGTTTCCTGGTCTCTCTTTTTAGATATTTATATTTTTCCTTCCTTTCTTTACATTTTCTACCTTTATTCTTCTTTATTTCTGCCCCAGACAGTATCTTATTCTGCAGCCCACACTCAAATATTTGAGCTCACATCTCTCCTTCTCTGCATGCCTAGTGCTGGAATTATGGGTGCCACCATACCCAGATGGGTTTGTAGAAAATATGGGACACTGACTTTCTAAAAGTTAGGATCCTTAAAAAAAAAGTCAACAATGTCACTAGACTCCACTTAGTGCAGACCTCTTGACCTCTGTCAGTCTCCTTTCTTGGAGCTGCTTTTTCCTTTCTCCCAGTAGTTCCTCCTGGCTTAAGGTTGTCTTCTCCAGTAAGATTACCGTCATCCATCACCCATTGATGGGATGTTTCCTAGGATACAAACTGTGCCCATTCTTCACAAAGTCAATCCATATCAAACAAATCCTGCAAGGTTTTAGTAGAAAAATACATACAGTACTCATTAAATCTACTTACTAAATAAATACGGACTTGCAAGGAATGTAAAGAGCTTCATGCTTCTGATAGGATTGTTTCTCTGTGTCCTTAACTTAGCTTCTCAACACGAGCCCAAAATAGACCAAGTGAGACTGATCATTGAGAATTTCGAGAGACTGCTTTAAAGAGTTACTTTTTACCATTTACTCTAAGTTATTATATAGTATACAAAGGAAATTTGGTGAGAATTTTGGCTGTTTTCCTTTTGTTTGAAACTGCATGGTGTTTACAGTGATACTGGAAATACGCAAAACGTTGCGACATAGACAGCCCTCTGTTGTTGATGACAGGGTCTGGGGGTAACAGGGTGGGCTGAATGAGTTGGTTGTTTGTACACTGGTGTTTCCTTTTGAGCAGTTCAGGCATAGACAGAACAGGATTCAAGGTAAGATGAGTTACAAACAAAAAGAGAAATGGATGCTTTGGTCCCAGACAGTACTCCCCCAAGCTAAATGCAGTCTGTTTCCTCTAACTACAGGCCAGATCCAGGATACTGTGGAAATGAATTTGAACTGCAGTGAAATCACAGGCACAGACCAAAAGGGGGGAAGGCAATGTCCAAGAGCTAACATACTTGGCCAAGAACCAGTATATTAAAGAACCAACTCCAGCATGGGTGTCCTAAGGAAAGCCCAGGACAAGGCCCGAAGATGCCAAGGCAGGTTGGCAGCAGTGACTGGGAGCCAGTGTTTTCCTTGTTTCATGCTTGGTCCAGTGTGCAGATGTTCCCAGAGGCTGGGACAGAAGGGAGCTCTAAGGACTTATGGCTGATTTTCAGGCCCCTTGGGGAATATAATGAAATTGAGGACATTGTCTCCAGGTTACAAACAGTATGACTCCATAAGTTAGGAAATTTGAGGATTTTTTCAGATTCCTCAGCGCTCCTCTTACAGCCTGTAAAGTGATTTAACACTCAGGATAAGAAGATAAATGCCTTCTCTGAGGGTCAGTGAGGGAGAGGTTCCCAGGGTTATATCCTTCTGAGATGCTGACTCCTGGGCTGCGGCATGAATAGAAAGAACCACACTGTGGGACTTTGTTCCCTTGGTCTGATACTTGAGCCAGGCCCATACAGGCCCTTGGTTTACTTTAAGGTAAGTGTAAAGATTTGCTATTTTTACATCCTATGCAGAGACTTCAGAAAATACCCAGAAAACACAGTTGAAGTCTTGACAGAGGAGCTACACAAAATAACTCTGGAGTCCCCTTTAACTTCTCATGTTTATCCCTCTGTCTGTCTGTCTGTCTGTCTGTCTGTCTCCTCCTCCTAATGAAGGAATAGAGACTGCCTGGTGAGAAGAGAAACCTGGTACCTCTCTGTGAAGCACACTGCCCTGTATTTCTCTTGGCAGCAGCAGGGGGGAAGGGGTCTCTTCCTCTTCAGAGGACAGAGTTCGCAGCGCATCTCTTACCCACCACTCAGAGATCATGGAGAACCGAGAAGAGATCCTACAACATCAGCAAGCTGTGTGAAGAGTCACAGCTCCTCATAAATGCAGTGATGGTGAATCCTTTGATGCATACCGTTTTAGACTATCAAACGACTCAAGTCTCATTTTTCTCTCCCAAAATGGCCATTTTAAATCTAAACTGTTATAAGAGTATGAGGAGGTATTGGGGTGTGTGTGTGTGTGTGTGTGTGTGTGTGTGTGTGTGTGAGAGAGAGAGAGAGAGAGAGAGACAGACAGAGAGACAGAGAGACAGTGACAGAGAGGCAGAGACAGAGAGACAGAGAGACAGAGACAGAGAGAGACACAGAGAGACAGAGACAGAGACAGAAAAAGACAGAGAGAGAGTGTGTGTTAAATGCCATCTCTCTTCTAGGCAGCGATTTCCCTAGATGAAGAGGTCAGCACAGTTTAGCTGTGCACTGCCGTGTTAATTTAGGATGACAAGATAAAGCAGTAATCGGGGCTCCTGGAGGCTGCGAACCTCTCGCCATCCAGGGACAAGCGGGAGATGAGCTGCTCTGCGCATCACTTAATACAATTGTGGTGACAGGGCCCCCTGAGCTCCCACGTGCAAATCCTGCCCTTCCTTCAGCCTTCGCTCCTTCTGATTCCTTCCCTCACAATGCCTTTCCCTCTGCTCGAGGCACAGGTAGCCCACATGCACTCGGGGCTAATCTCTGGAAACCTACCGATCTGCCTATGACAGGGGAAGCACAATACATGCTCCTGTCACAGCCACCCTGTCAGGTCTCCTAATTTACAGGAAGACATCCTGGGACCTCGATAATCCATTGATCCCTCTTGTATCGGCTTTTACATTTCAGTCTGCCGTGTTAAGTTGTCAAGAGCAGCGGTTAAACGGATGTTTCAGGATTCCAGATTGACTTCCTTAGGTTTAGCTCGCAAAGCTCGGCTTCCTAAGGTGCACTCACAGATCATCCCGCGGGAAGCTGCTGGTATAAATCTGCTAACAAGACAATGAAGTGTTTTTAGGTGAGGACATTTTAGAGAGACTTGGGGTTACAAGCACAAGAGTGTAAAACTGAACGAAATTTGAAATTTTAAACTTCTGTCTGGTTCTCTCAGTGGGAAGCGAAAACACCATATGTAAAAGGGAACAAGCATGTTTCTCTCTATGTAAAATGAAAATAATCACAGAATCGCCCAAGAGGCTAGAGGCTGACATGAAAGTCAGGTGGACCAAAAAGGGGGCCACAGGAGCCCGTCAGGTGAGTGAGAAGTCCAAGTCAGGTCCTGTCAAACAAAGGCAGATCGACATCGACGTCTCCACATCTCATCTCGGGGTCTAGCATCACAGACATGGGTATTTTGGTTGGGGATGTCAGTTTTAGTTGCAGAATGTCAGATTTCTGACAGGCGAGCTGTGATATTATACAGAGCCTCAGATCAGATCCTCCTCACATCCTCTCAAGCTGTTCTTGTCGGTAAATTAGAGCAGAGAGATCAAAGGACCAAGAGCAGTAAACACAAGAGTCATAAACAAAGGATCAAGCTCCATCCACAAAGATCGAGAACTTCCCAGCGTTCTAGAGTACCCAGAAATGGGGGTTGGGGAGGAGGACACAGTAATGACTTAACCCTTGTTTAAAAAGCATCAACGTCCCTGTCAGGTGTTAAGAGAAAATGAATTTGTAGACATTACCAAGACATTTCAAAGAAAAAAACAAAACAAAACAACACTTAAGTGTATAACCATGGAAGGCCTCCATGCCTGGCTTGTCCTGGCCTCATCACAAGCTGTTCAGAGAAAGAAACTACGGTCAATACAGAGGAAGGGTTATCATTTTCCAACACACACACACACACACACACACACACACACTCATGTGATGTGTGTACTTAAATCTAAGTTGTGTGGCTTTCTTTGCCTTTCACTGCTAAATTGAAAATTTGACTTCCCATACATGCCTGGAACCTGGTACATGCTCAGTGGAAGCCAACAGACTTTACTGATTTCATTGTGTTTCCCGTCTAATTGCAGTAGGAGCCTTATACATGTTGGCTGTAGTTTTTCATGGTTCAGCAATCTGATCTGTAGGTCCTGAAAGTACCTTCAGGTGCTCTCTGTCTTGAACTGGAGATGCAAACACATTTAAAGGGGATGGTTCCACACCATTGCCCTAGAGTCTGACACAATGGCTCACACACGGCCCATGATGTATCACTCCAATGACTATGAATTGCATGTTGCAACACAGTTGTCCCCAGTGGTCCCCTATGAATACAGCACAGTCTGGGCTCTGGGAGATGGGCAAGCACATTTGATATTGCCCACCAATATCTGACTATTTCTCACAGTGTGTCCCCCACAGCTGCATAAGACTCTTGTCTAATGGATGAATGGGTCTAAGCTTCTACTCTGTGACTGCCCTCAGAAACATTTCCACAAAGGAATGACACTTACTCCTTGGTACTTTGATTACTGTGCAGAGGGATGCTGGCCTCCCCAGTATCAGTTGTGGGGTTTCCCAGAGCCAGAGTTATAGGTGGTTATAACCCACTTCTCACGGGTTCTGGGAACCAGTGTCTATTCTAAAAAAGCCAGCATATGCTCCTAAGTTCTTGGGCAACCCCTGGCCCCTCAGCCACTTCCTCACAGGACATTCACAAAGTGATACTAATGTGTTAGGCCAAGCACTAGCCAGCTCTCTTGTGTGACTACGCATTACGCCAGAGCCTGAAGAAGCTCTGTTGAACACTCTGAATGAGTGAGATCAGGTGACTTCCACATTAGCACAGGGCCCTTAGCTCGGGGTTGGGCATACACATTAACAACTGAGTGTGGTGATTTGCATGTGCTGTCTCGGTGCTGGCAAGGCAGAGGCAGCTGTCTTCCCCCAGTGAACTGGCCGTGCAGCCTGGCCTACTCAGTGAGCTCCAGGTTGTACTGCCATCTCAAGGAACAACTTAACATGTAGGGTCCCAAACTCAAATTCTAACTCTTCCACATGAGATAAGTCTCGTCAGTAACTGGACTGCTTTTGCCCTTTAAGCCTCAGAAGTGACACTGTGAGTGCTTACTGGTGGGTGCAGTGAAATTACGGCGTGGATCACTGCAAACTGAACAAGTCACCATGCAGCTGACACTTGCTACTGGTTACCCTGTAAGCAGCTCTGACTTTTAGAGACCTGAGTGTCTTCTCTCAGGCTGAAGCTTTATGAGAAACTCACAGGAGTCGCTAAGAGTTTTGTCTTGTGTGGCCATGGCCCCAGGGACATTAGGATCTCAGACAGAAGGGAGGTGTGTTCAAGAGTTCCTGGGTCCCGTGGCCATGAAGCCCAGAGCCACTGTCCTGAAGCCTTACCTATGCTGGTTAGAGAGCCTTCAATTCCAAGACCTGTGTTTATACACACAGATGGGGTTCGCATGGCTGGGAGAGTTACCAAGCTCACTACGCTTGAAGTCTATGCTCACAAAGTATTGAACCCATCTTCCTGTCAGTTGTTGATGTTTATGCGGTCCATATCTATATTCACACACAAGTCCGTGCTACTTCAAGTCACTTCTGGAATGCACGAAAGGACCTGTCTTTTGTACCTCACCTCTGCTTATAAATTTCTTATTAACCCCTAGGAGATTTACTGTTTTATCTCAAGAACGGTCTTGATGCTTGAGGGCTAGGAAGAGATGGTGAATGGAGACGTTGCCAATGTATAATGATTACAGCGTTTCCCCTCCTGCCACCCAGGCAGCCTTGACTAAATGACAAGCACAGACCAGTGACTTTGTTCAATGACTCGATCTCATGATGTCAAGGTCCCAGCTGGTCAAGGCTGACCTCCTTATAGCTGCACTTCTTCAGTCACATGGTTCATTCTTAAATATGGACTATGGGAAACATTAGCACTTCTTGCCTTCACATAAAGAGTGTGTGTCTAAACACACAATTACAACTGTCAGCTCAATTAGTCTTACGGCTCTGTCTCATTTCAAGTACCACACAACTTCTCCTCAGCCATAAAGGAATGGAGAAAACTGAAGAAGAGAAAACAAACAAACAAACAAGAAAACAGATTTTACTCTTTAAAGGGGCTGGAGGTCAGCACTGAAGCCTGCTAAAGACCTAAGCCCAGTTGTCAATACCCGCATTGAGTGGCTCCCGACCACCGGTACCTTCAGCTACAGAGAAGCCATTGCCCAATTCTGGCCTCCAAGGGCACTGTAGTCCCCAGCACATGGTCTCTCTCTCTCTCTCTCTCTCTCTCTCTCTCTCTCTCTCTCTCTGTCACACACACACACACACACACACACACACACACACAGACACACACACACAGTGAGAAGGGAAATACTTAGAAAATAACTCAAAGCAAGCCATGATGAGGGGGAGGGGGTAGGGCTTCACGAGATGATCCAATCTAACGAGGAGTTCAGCTTTGGGTCAGCTCAGCTCTGAGCGCCTCAGAAGTGGTTGAGGGGATCGAAACTGTGTGCAATGCTTCGACATTTGAGCAGAGGAGGGTTAAATGGTGAGGAGAGGTCTAACATTTTGGTAGACAAGGGTCAAAATGGTGCACGGTGCTTTAATATTTACTTGGCGTGATGCTGTTGGTGAAGTAAACCCTTTGGGATCCTGTTGTCGCTGTTACTGAAGAACTCGATTTCCCTGACCATTCCCTGTTTTGTCTTCTATTTTGTTTTCTTCTGAGACAGCCTTGGTGCTCACTAGGTAACACAGGTTGGCTTATAGCTTACAGTAATCCTCTTGCCTCAGCCTCCCAAGTGTGGCCACACTCCCTGGTTCCCTTAAATTTTTCTACACTGCAGAAAATGTTCTATCTCTGAACTCATGGTCTCCTGATGTGGCCGCTTGTTTCTTTGTACACCCATGCAATGGAAAGTCACGTTAACAAAACGAGAAACCCCAAATCACACCGAAACCCCCCAATTCCTTAAGTTGTCCTATTAATTCCCTCTTTCGAACATCACTGTTCTGACACTGCTTCCTTACGTTAAAAGTTCTACAACTTCAGACACACAGCTCCCATCTTGGACTGACAGGCTCTTGAAGTTTGAGCCCAGTTGGACAAGTGAACCCTTAGATCTCAGAGATTCCTTACTGCTTCTGGAAAATAAGCCTATAACTGGGAAGACCCTGTGACTCCCTGGCTCTTGCAGATGGCTGCATTTCAGGAAGGTGAAGTGAGAGATGAGGACCTCGCAGTGCTGTGCCCGAGGCCCTGAATCTAACGACCCGAATGCTCCAGAAGTGACCCATTTCCCAGCCTTCCCTTCCTACCCCCTGCTTCTACTTTCAGCCGTTCCTATGAATTCTCGAATTTGTGAAACTCAGAAACGAATTCTCAAATTGGTGAAACTCAGAAACGGAGCAGCCAATTGCAAAAACCGAGAAATGGTCAAAAAAGGGTAGAAACATGTTAGGAGTTAAACAGAAGCTGTGCTACTAACAGGAAATTCAGCACCCTGTCCCCTGAAGCAGAGTCCCCAGATGTGCAGTCACCAAGAACAAGCCACAAAGGAAATTTTGGACTCAACAAAGGCCTCAGGATCTTGTCCCCCCAATGAGGATATTAAAGATTTACCAGCAGGTCGAGCAAGACAGGTACACAGCCTCAGAACCACTCGGATGAGCTCTGGAGAACTCAGTGCGTGCCTGTGTTATAGGAAGGCTGCTGGGTGCTCCAACAGCAAGAACTTCAGCAGTCACATAGTAAGAGACACCAAAGCAGGCCATAGTGGGGACGGGCAACTCTCCCAAAACCCCAGGTCTACAGAATAGGAGGAAGCTGCACTCTACGTGTGGACTCTCCTGCCTGTGTCTTCTGATCATGGAATGATTGAGACCCACAAGGGGGTTTGTTAAGAAGGTCTTTTTTTTTTTTTCTGGCTAGACATGGTGGCTCATGGTGGTAATCCCAGCACTTGAACAGCTAAGGCAGGAGGATTGCCAGAAGCTTGTGGCCAATTTGGGCTATTAGTACATTCCAAAGGGAAGGGAAGAGGCAGGGCAGAGTGGGGAGAGAGAGCAGGGAAGAATCGAAGAACACAAACTTAACCAAGGACCATAGACTAGTTTGCACACAAACCTCTCATTACTTGTTCGTCCACATACAAATGATGACCTCTTTTCTTTGTCGGAGTTAGTCTATGACTAAGAAATGGCACACCTATCTGTTGTACACATCAGGACTGACACCAAGCAGGGCACCAGTCTTGCTCCTTATAGTCCTCTCAGCCACAGATGCCATCACCCCACACTCCACCCTACCCCCACCCAGCCCGTGCAGCAGAGTCACCCCATTAACCAAGCAAACACACCAAACCCCAGCAGATCAGAGATGATTTTATCCTGCTAGGTGTGGGTCTCCTCTTCAGCAAATTTCCCCTATTTTAGGTTAAAAACTTCACAGCATGCCCGTGACTGGAACTTTCCTTTTTGAACTTGTTCTCCTCTGAGCTGTCTCTGGACATCTAAAGTATTTAAAGTAACATCGAAGCCAATGCCAATATAAAGGAACTAGCAATGATGGAAATTAAAAGCATGTGCATGCAAACATACTCCAATTATTCTGGGTACCTAGTGTTGTTTTTGAAGTGGAGACCATCTCAGATTAAACTACTTTTCAACTCACCTTTCAACAGAAAAATCGTCTCTACAAGAACTCCAACATTTTACATGAATTCAATTTATTGTATTGTGGTGATTGTCCTAGTTTAATTCTCATTTCTACTTTACTTTCTGACGGTCACTCACTGAGGCCACTCACTGAAGCAGGAGCTTACTCTTCTAACTTGACCATTGGACGAGCAGGCCTTGGGATCCCCCTGTCTTCTAGCTAGACCATCGGACTAGCAGGCCCTGGGATCCCCCTGTCTCGGGCTCCCCCGCACTTGGATTACAGGCACACAGCACTGTGCCCAGCTTTTGTGTCCTGGATCTGAAGGGGGTTCCTTATGCTTGCAAGGAAGGGACTTTATTCGCTGAGTCATGTCCCCAGCCCAAATCAAGATTTCTGTGAGTTAATAGGAGCCAAACCCTCCTGCTAAGGGGCTGACCCGAAGGGCAAAAGCGCAGGACAGAATGATCTACTGGCCAATTTCTTCAGCAGTTTCTGCGGTCCTAGCTGACTGTTTCACTGTCTCTATCCCTGATAGCCCTGGAGGTAATTTCCCAGCACAATACACGTGGAAAAATTGACCTTCTATTCAAACACAAGTCTGGAATGGTGTCTAGATAAATAGCATCAGGGGGTATTTTGTGACAATGTTTATGGGGTGATGTTTGTAACAATGTAATTTCATTGTATGATAAACATCAATTTACCATTATAAAAAAACAAAAACAAAAACAAATGCAGTCTTGTCAGCATCTTACCTTGTTGCAATTGAATTGGCCTTGTTCAGATAAGAAGTCTATCTCTTCCAGCTACAACAGGTTAGAGATAAACCCGTGAAATCGCTCTCCATGTGGAGTGATACCGCCTACGATCATCATTTTACACTACCACCCAGCACATAACAGCCTGCGAGCTTACTTTATCTGAATCTTGCTAAATCTATTCTCTATGCTGTTAAACCAGAGTGTGTCCCATGTCCACATCAGTCAGACGTAATTACACTTTTGTCTAGAGCATGATCCCATGACATGCTCGCCTAAACAATGAAACTCTCCTTGTTACAACTAGCACAAGGACCACCCTGGCTTAACAACAGCGGGCCTCAGCACACCGCAATAGTTCAATGCGAAGTTTGTTGTACAAAAGCACCCGATATTGAAAATAATATAGAAAGTATCGCGTAGGAATAGCAATCTCTGCCACCCCACAGTCACGTTTTTATTCTGTGGCTTATTTTTGAATGACATATGTTTTCTCTTTTCCTTAAATTTCTTGAATAACTTCCCATAGGTAACACTATCCTAGATATCAAAAATGCATAATTGGTTCTCCTATTGTAAGCAAAATTCATATAGCAGGCACCCAAAGTCACAGCTACAATGTAACAGTCAAAGGCAACCTTGTGTTTCAAAGAAATCTGAGTGCATAGCATGGGCCTGAGCACCTCTGAGTGCTTCCTTCCTCTCTTCTCAGTACATCAGATGAGTGTTTATACCAATCAGTGAGGCTGGCTTTCCTATATTGTAGCTTTGTGATGTTACACTCAAAAGGCAAACATTGTGTCTTTTATGCCAAGTTAACTTGAAATTGCATCTTACTTTATTCCTTTGATGAAGGATGCGAGGCAGGAGTGGACTCGGACTAATTGTTGTTTCATGTGCAGTCTGGTTATACAGTGTAGACACACACCATAGGGGTGCAAAATGACCATGGAAACACAGAATTCTGAATATGCCCAGGAAAATATGATAAATATCAACTGTAAGTGGCATACTAAATTATAATATGTATAATATTATATATATTATACATACATTATATATGTACACACACATGCACATGCTATACACATAGCCTGGCATAGTGTTGTGTAACTTTAGGTGCAGTGACTCAGGAGACTGACAGCTTCAGAATGGCTTGAGGCAGACTCAGGGACAATAAGGCACTTATAACTGTATTATTAAAAGGGGTCAAGGGTGCAGCTCACAGATACCGCTCTTGTCTCAAATGTACAAGACTGTTGGCTGCACCTGAAACAAAATAAGAAGTATCCATGCACTTACATTTTTTTTTTAAAAAAAGGTAGGATTCTAGTTACATCTACAGCAAGCCACTCCAATGATTTTATATTGAAAATAACACATTGTTCCTTCAAAACAAGAATGGCTTAAAGAATCAAAAGAAAGCTTGAAAGAGCAGAACAGGCTTTAAAAAAATAGACAACAGATTATTCTGGAGCCACGGGTGGCGGTGGTCTCATTTCACATCACATTTGCACCAGAGCTGAGAGCTCACCAACAGATGCAGCAGGCAACCAGAGAGAAAATGAGCGCCAGAGGCTGCCCCACAGTGAGCGCCAGAGGTCCCTTGTCTCCTCAGAGCTGCTCCTGTCCCTCTGATACCCACACACCCTCTGCTGACTGGCATGAGATGGCCTACTAGAGGACACATGCATCTTTCCTTCAACCTGTCTGTATCAGAACTGTCCCTAAGGTCAGCCTGGATCGTAGAACTACCCATTTGTCTCTAGAACTCTGAGGCAACAGCCAAGCCCACTTAAGAGAAGCAGGAAAAAGAAAATGAAGACCCAGGAGTTGGGAAGATGACTTTGGCTGTAGAGTGCTTACTGCACAAGCAGAGGCTTGGAGCTGAGCACACATGTGAGAATCATATGTAGCAGCGTGTGCTTGGAATCTTAGCGCTGGGGACCACCCGTGGGATTCATGTCCAGCCAGGCCAGTCAAGACCAGTAAGTGTATCATACTTTCGGAGACCCTGCCTCAAAAATAAGGTGGAAAATTCCCAGGCAAGCACCAAAATCAAACTTTGGCCTCTTAGAGTGCATGTGCACACATTTATGTGTATGAGAGCACAGATGTATCCACAGAGACGTTTAGTAGTCCCTACACATAGAACACACATACATGAAAACATTAAAACAAGCAGACAGAAAAACAAGTAAACAAGCAAGAAAAAAATTAACAACGAAAGATAAAGGAGGAGTTGTGTTATCTATAGGTTAAAGGTCGGGATGACCTGTCTATTCAGAGAGGACTCATTCTTTCACACAGCTTGTTGGGAATGACCAGGGAGTCAGGCCTGGCGAAGTTAAGAGGGATTCTTTGGAGAAAAGAGCAGCAACCCCCTTCGCTCTGCTTTACCCACCCGAGCCAGACCTACAAGGATTAGATACCCGACAGGCTCACCCTGCGGAGTGCACATCGCACGCTTGTGATCACATTCTTCCCAGCAAGTCAAAAGCCCTGGGAGAATCTGGTTTGTGCTGGCTGCAGTTCCCTACCCCAGAGTTTCTCACAGTTAGACATCTAGTTCATTTTTCCAAATACTGAGAAAATAAACAGTAATGCATAAAGACAGGTTTACATCCTTATCTGGCTCTGACTTAGGACTTAAAAGTTTCATAACTGGATCCAAACAGGAGTCTGAATTCCTCATCCTTATTGGCCAGAGTGTGCAAAGTTTTCATCTCAGGAAGCATCGTTGGGCTGGAGTTTTTCGTGGAAAGTCTCTTCCCTGTCTGCACCAGGCAGCCTTTCAGAAACCCTCTACAACACAAAGATTATGAAGCCTTCTCCATTTTCAATGATACTGAGTAAAAATGTAGAGAATATATCTCCTTATGAAACATAAGACTCTATTGTCTGACTAGGACAATGGTCTATTATAAAAACAGAAATTATTCATGTTGAGTAATAATACCATAAATACGGCCACTTTGATAAGTGTTTATAATAGGTCTTATTGTAAGAACGGGCTACATCCTCACTCTTTCAGACAGAACATTGGTAGGCATCCCTCTAGCTCTGAGACTTTTAGAAGATAGTCACCAGGGACTGGCAGGTTTGGCAACTTCACCTCCAAATACTTAGTATTGATTGAGTCGTATCAACCCAAGTGTTTATTGAGTCATCGTAAACTGAACATCACTTCATGCTTTCGTCCGAGAATTGTGTGTGTGTGTGTGTGTGTGTGTGTGTGTGTGTGTGCGCGTGCATGCACTGTGCAGAGACAAACACCCAAATGCACAGGTCACAATGCAGAGCCCGAGAAAGGGTGTGGCATGGGTGTTGGAATAGTGTGTTCTCCGCTGTCCAAGATTCAAGCGAGCCCATCTAAATTGTAGTGACCTTTCACCTACTCCTATGGAAAAAGCGTAAGTACCATAAACATGAAATCTAAGAATCAGAAAGATATACCACGGAGGAGGTGTAGAACGGCTCAGCTATGTTCATAACTGTGTATGAAACTGGGTGAGGCCAAAACATTGGTCCTGTGCAGACTCCACTTGTGCGGTGCTTTTCACAGGGAAAGACTTTGGGCTAAATCCTAGAGCAAAATGGCATGCGCACTTAACAACAAGGGAGATGAGCTAGTCCTTTCTCAGTAAACAAGTCCCATGGAAGTCTGGGAACAATGTGACACAAGGACTTAGAAATAAGGTCCGTGGCGTGTTCAAGTGTCCACTCAAGAGGAGAAAGATGGGTGAAGCAGGAAACATCTGAGGTAGAAACAAACTCAGAAAACGCTCATGTGATACAAGAAAGTCCAAATGTTGATCTAGCTAACATGGAATGGGTCATTTGCTTATAACCCAATAACTTATTCCACAGTGGCTCTCAACCACTTTGGGTCACGGAACTCCTGAAGAGTTCACTATTCAGATCTATTCTTTTTAACTTTTTTATTAGTCTTACTGTGTGACTGTGGGCAAGCGTGGGCACACGGGCAGCAAGGTGTACACGTGGGAGTCAGAAGTCAACAATGGAGAGCTGGTTCTCTCCTTCCAGAGTGAGTTCTACGGATGGGGCTACCTTTGTTAAACTTGTGTTTGTGTACCTGGCTTCCATCCATGCTGAGACACCCCAGTAGCATGTGCTATACTCTCGTAAACAGAATTCCCTGTCCATTCCTAGGCCACCATAAGTCCCATGTCAGAGCCTCACACCATCCTCAGGGTCACTACGTTCTACCTCTCTCGGGTTCATCCACCTCTGAGTGTGCTTAAAACTATCCTGTCGCTATCTTGGCCACTCTGTGGGCCATCGCTGTTTGTAGTCATCCCTTCAGACTTTCATGTGTACGTTACTGTCACAGAGAAGATCCATGCAAGAAACACACTTAGTTCGGAACTGCCCTAGACAGGAAGTGGCGAAAACAGTAAACTGATAGCACATCAGAGAGGCACAATAGCAGATGGAGATTCCGATTTCTCCCCCATGCCAACCTAAGCGCATCCTACCACCGGCTCCCTTCTCCTACTTGACAAGAAGGTACAGAGCCACAGTCTTGAACAGAATGGTAAGTCTCAAGGAGAGAGAGGCCATTGGCGAATGTGACTACGCTTGCCAAGTGACAGAGAAGGCGGCATACACTATCCCTGAGTTCATGTGGAGAAAGGTCAGGGGCATAGACCCTGAAGTCTCTGCCTGGGTCAATCCTGTGACCTAGAGCGTCTTTTAATTTAACCTTGACTCGGTTCCCTCAAATATAAAGGAGAATTATCAACACTACCTTATTAGATTATCGTGAAGGTTGTGAATTATTGTGGTACCAAGGAGGGCTTAGTCCCTCTCTCCGCACACACACGCTCACATGCCTGTGTGCATGTGTGTGTGCATATGTTACATTATCTAAAATTCTTGGGGGAAAATATGGTCATATGGTCAAATAATGGGAGACTGCTTCACCCATGAGGCCTAACGATGGCACATGTAAGCAGTTACATCAAATGTCTCCTCATCGGGAAGAAGAAGGCAACTTTGAATCTGGCTCACTTTAGCCATGTCATCTTAACACAACCATGGCATTTTGTATGGATTTCCCCCTAATTATGTGTCAGAAGCAGGTCCCTCAAAAAGCGCACTAAGGACTAAACATCCTTTCCTATGTTCCCTTGCAGAATCCACTCACTGGAAGGAATTCTCTGATGCCTGACGTGAATCGTCTGTGTGGTTCTTAAACACATGATCATTTCGAGCAGAAGACTGAAGCCAAGCTCTTAGAGGGATAGCCAGGCAGACAGGGAGACCATGAGAAACCTACCATTGTACTGTGCTGAGCAGCGGGGGTCCTAGGACCACAAGCCTCTTGCGTCAGCAGAGAAACTGGCTGAAATTCCTCAGAGTGAGGCTTGTTGGGAAAACTCACATGTAAGGGAAGGTGAAAGGCTGGGAGCCTCTCACTCTCCTCCTCTTCCACTTTCTGTCTGCTTGTCACCATGGCTACCTCTCCATCTGTCTCCCCATACGGAGAGGCTGGTCGCTTGGAAGACATCCTGGAAGGAACAAAAGAGGAGAAAATAATGAAACCTCCACATAAATCCTTAATGCCGTCATTGTGTGGTTAGGGGCCATTGTAACAGAAATGCCTTTTTGTGCTGGCGGAGAGCAGGAAGCCATCCAAACACCGCTGCACAGCGCACACAATCAGAAACAATGGCCAAGCAGGTAGCGACAGAACAGGGCTTGTTTGCTGTGAGAATAATACACTAATATAGCACTCTCTTGTATTCTGGCTTCTTTAAACAAGAAAATTCACCTAAGAACACTGCATAATGCAAGTCCATTCCATTTTAAAGGGAAGAAAAGTATCCATCTAGTTTTACACTTTGATAGACCTTATTCAAAACAGAACATCTGTGAATAGTGAATGCTGTGGACAGTTTAAAAGAAAGAAAAGCACTAAAATTTTCTCCATCGGGGGAAAAATATATAGTAAAATAAATGCACGCTCTCCACTCTAACAAGTTTGCACTGCATTAACAGTAAGACTACTCCGAGACATAGAAACATTGTCTGAAAGCACTCCTCAGAGAAGCTGACAGAAAGTTGGATATTTGTTCAAAGGTTAAGAACTACAAGCTTTTGTCATTGGTGACTCAGGAAACCTTTAACCTGTTCTGGCATTTGTTTCTAACACCAACACGGGGAGGTAACGAATCACCAGGGGATATTTTTAAAAGTTTAAATTCTAGCCCCATGGCCCTACATACCATATAGATGTGAGCTCACGGTGTTTGCTCCTTAGCACAGGGAAAGACAGAGGGAAAGGCCTGCGCTTTGATTTGGTAAGAAAGGCCAAATGAAACCAGGCTTAGCTGAAGGGAGGAGAACTGAGTGCTTCGGTAGAATTCAGATTATCATCAGAGCTTAAAATATAAGGCAAACTGTTTCAGAGAGAGGGGCAGATCTTCCTCCTAATATGAAAAAGTTTTACACAGAAGTGGAACTGAGTTAAAATGTCAGAGGGACAAACGATCAGCTCGAAAGGAAGGAGTCATCCTGTTGTAGTTGTTCTTCCGCATACAAAAGGTGTTTGCAGAACCCCCCTTTTTCATTCTAGAGCAGCAGCGGCAAAGGAAGCAGAAATCCTACCCACTGATGAAGGCCTTCCATACTGCCGAACAACACACAGACTTTTACATTTCCAAACAATCTGTTTCTCATCCCTGCAGAGTGATTCTGCCCTTAGTGTTAGACTCTCTCTTCCTCAGTTTACTCATCTTTAAACCCAGAGACATCTGACTCTTATGGCTTTTGGAACAAGAAGCATTAGAGGCCTTAACTTGGGGTAGACACTTGCCGAGTGCAAGCTCTTCCTTATATTGCACTTTAGACCGCCCGCATGAATCTTCTCCCTCAAAAATAAAGAAGAAAAATAGAAGAGAGAAAAGAAAAGAAAAGAAAAGGAAGGAAGGAGGGAGGGGGAGGGAGGAAAGGGAGGGAGGAAAGGAAGAGAGAGAGAGAGAGAGAGAGAGAGAGAGAGAGAGAGAGAGAGAGAGAGAGAGAGAGAGAGAGAGAGAGAGAGAGAGAGAGAGAGAGAGAGAGAGAGAGAGAGAGAGAGAGAGAGAGAGAGAGAGAGAGAAAAGCTTCAAAATCAGGGAGACATTTTCTTCTAAGACTTCAGCTGTAAAACCCCATGCCCACCGGGAAACTTCTCCCAGACCTGCAGCACATAACTGTCAACTAATAAAATGAATCAGTGGTGATTTAAAAAGAAATGCTAGCAGTGACATTGTTGACCAGCTACACCAAAGTCGAGAGATAAGAAAGTATCTATGGGCAGCGGCCATGTGAGGTCTCAGCACTCAAGGGCTTGTAAAGATTCTCTCAACTCCATAGCAAAGGTCTATGCAAAGTTGACTCTCAATGCACACCAAGGCTGGAAATGGCTAAAATAAATCCTCTTAGAGTTGTTTAGGCCTCGCTGGTAATCACGCCAAATAGTTACACTGTTGCAGGGAGCAAACTCCTAAACACTGAGCGGTCGCAAATCGCGGGGTTCTGACTCTGTGTTTACCCAGCAAATATCTCATCCTGTATCAGAAGAGCATGCTCGAGCATTGCTGAAACACGTAAGGTCTTTGTGGAGAGACTTATCTCTGTACACGAGTGGGAAGATTTTTAACTAACGCTTGTTTCACCAGTGATGAAGCCCCAAGGCATGTCATGTCATTCGCAGGAGCATCAATGTTCTTACAGGGATTGATGATGTTCCAGAGTTCCCCACCACAGCCTTGTGGGAATCCAGGTTTCCTGTGCCTGAATATTCCAGGTTACAGGCACCACTTGACCCCTGGTCATCAGACAAGGAAAGTAGCCCAGTTGGTCTCTAAAACCATTGCAGTTCTATGTTCCCAGGAGGAAGACCAAAGTGTTGAATTCTACTTTGTTACTATTATTAGTAGTTAAACCCCCAAATCCAGAAGTGGACCTTCAGAAAGCAAGACAGAATGTGGAGACATTGAAACTCAGGTATGTCCACCTCTGGGCACATATTGGCCTTAGGAAACCATGCTAATAAATGTCAGATTCAAGCCTTCTTGAAGACAGTCAGATGCTTGCAGTAAGATCATACTTGAGTATGATTCAGTAAGGCTAAGTTGGTAAAAAGTACAATTTTCTAACAAATTATCCAGACAGCCTCAGACTGACAGCAACGTGAGTCATGACACAGTGTCCTTCTAGTTCTGTCTACACCAGGTACCCATATTGGGTGGAGCAAAGTATCAGGTCCTCACAGGAGAAAGCCGCCAGACTCAGCTTGGCTCAGGAGGGCTGCAGTCCTCACACTTGCAGGGCTGTGCTGCAGGGTGAGGGCACCCGAGACCAATCTCAATATAGTGACCAATCTCCATGCTTTATCAGTGAGAAACCCAGACCTCGGAGAGGATGACCCAAGACAAACACAGCTGAAGACGGCCGCGCCTTGTGGAGCTGTGCTTCATGAGTGTGATGGTGGTATCTTAACTCCCTTTATCTATGGCCAAGGACACTTTTTTCCAAAGAATTCCTGTCTCATCTAAGCCAAGAGAGAGAGCTTTAATTAACCAGTAAATATTAGCTTACCCCTACAGAGTGCAAGACATTTACCCAATAAAATATTTTTAATGACAATGTCAGGGTCTCCAACTCAAGAATTTTATGAAGTGACTAAGTAGATTTTATGTAAAGGGGATAAAAATAGTGAAAGACGTTTGAGGCTAAGACCCAGCCGACACAAAAGTCAAGCGTCCCCGGTTCTGCGGGGACAGAGGCTCCTGGGACCTGGTATGTCTTAAGGAAGAGGCATGACAGAGAGAAATGGAAGTTTGGGGATAAATAGAGCCGGGTTTCGTGTAGGAAGTAAGAGTGGAAGCAGAGAGGCAGACGGAGACACTTTTAGAAAGTCCATATAAATTTAGGGTTCAGGTTTATTTAGGAAAGGGAGCAGATTGAGAAGCATGGACGGAATCCCATCTCCTCTACACCACTCCTGGGATGCTGACTTACATGAATGGAGTAGATAAGCATCGGTCCCCTTGGAAGGAGACGCTGGCTTTCACACAGAGTCACACGCTCTCTCCCTTTTACTGTAATGTTCTGCATAATCATGCTAGCGTGCTAAGAAGATGGTCCTCTCAGGACGACTGGGTCTCCTGCTACTGAAGGAAGGGTCTCTGGGTGTGTTCTGAGCATTCCGCATGGGGAATGTGCTCAGTGATGGAGGACAAACTCCTGGGAGAGGAGTTGAGACTCCTCAGAAAATGAGCTGAGTAGGTCTGAGTACTAGCAGCACAATGGGCTGACCTCAGGGTGCAGCTAGCACGTGGGTGTCTCCTATGGAGCGCTATCAGCACGGGTTGATTGTCGAGACCATTTAGAGCTCCTTGGCAAGCTAAAGAACAATGAATGTCACCAACTTCAGGTGCTCACCAAAACAAGGCCCCGCCCACTCAAGACACCTGGGCCCTAAGCCTGTGGAAATGGTGGGTTTAATGGAAGAGCTTGTTTTATGAGTGGTTGAAATGGAAAGATTGTGTGGCTGGAATTGTTCTGGGGTCCAATGTGACCCTAATGTTCTGAAGAGGGAAAGACAGAAGCAGCAGAATCAGGCAAAAGCATCTGATCCTGCACAATGGCTTTTTAGCGCAGAGAAAGAGAAGAACCGAGAAATGCAGAGGTCATCATGTCCTGGAGAAGAGCATCATGAAGAAACTCATCCCAAAGGCACCTTGATTTTAGGACTTGTGACTTCAAAATTGAGAGTTCAAGCCACTCGTTGTTGGCAATAACACCCCAGTAATCCCAATGCACAAGGTCCACACTGGCTCTCTTCTGCAGCTGAATACCTCTTCCTACACACCTAGACCTGCCTTGCTTTCCCTTCAGACAGTTTTCTCCTCAAATCCCTTATTCAGTAAGGGCTCATTCAAACACTGTCCAAGGGCCAGCTTCCCTCCTCCCAACTCCTCTGGGCACAGTGTTTCACACTTACTTCTTTGTTTATGATCTGTCTCTCCCACTAGAATACAGGGTCAAGGGAGACAGACTTATTTCCATTCACAACTTCTTGACCAAGATCTAAACATCTCTGAAAATAGTCTTTTAAACACATCTGTTTAATGAATACCTATTAAAGCCAGCAAGCGACCTTCAGACTGGCAGGAGCTTTAGTACCTGGAACATCAACTATTATTGACCGTGTGCTCCAGCAGTGTGTCCAATTGTCAGAGAGACGAGTCTGGCCGATTAGAAGTGTTGTCCCCCTTTTTGGAATCCCCAAAGTGGCCATATTCATGCGTACCTTCTTGTACACTAACATTCTTTTAAAAGCATCTTAGCCCCGAGTTCACTTCTGTGTCAAATGTTTGCAGAGGGCTGGGAAGCCTACTCAGTGGCTAGAAGAGCTTCCTGTGTTATCATGAGGATCAGGGTTCTGGTCTCGGTGATGGACGCTGGCTTATTATAGCCCATCACACTCTTCCAAAACAACTCACCCTGAAGCCAGGACCTTGTTGTGGGGCAGTCACGCTGGCTCTGACGTCCTTTTCCATATCCTCTAAGCTAAAGCAGATAGAACTATTAATAGTGCAGACAATTCCTAACAGGAAGCTGCACCATGGATGTGTCTGTCCTACGAATGAATGAGAATGAACTGAAGAAACTGAGTGGGAATACTATCTCTCTAGAAAATGAGCATGATGTCACAAGAAACAGACAGTGAAAATATATTGTCTTGTCCGGTTTGCCTCTAAGTGAATAAAAGAGGACGTATCATTCATTCATTCATTGAAAGATAGTCAGAGAAAGACCCTGCATTTCAAGTAACATAATTAAGAAGTAAAGAGCATCTCCAGGGGGAGGACTCCTCAGTAGTGTGTGCACCGTGAGGGGGGTATGGAGTGAGGCCCTCTCAGTAGAGTAATCAGAGGAAACTTCTATCACATATGAAGACTGAACAGACATCAATACACGCAGGAGAAAAAGCTTCCAATGGGAAGTAACACTGTAGCACACACACAGAAACACTCTTACACACTCTCACACAAATACAAACCACACACCCACACACACACACTCATTCACATACACATGCACGGACACGCACATGAAATAAAACTAAGTTGTTTTAGAAGGAGAAATAGAACACGCTTTGGGATAATGTGCACGAAGCAGGGGAAGGAAAGGCAGGAGCTAAAGGGGGACTGAGGTTAAACACTGAACTTCTGATTTAGCACCAGCTTTCAGTGGCTAAAGTAGAAAGCCCAAGTCTCTACGAGGGCAGAGAACTAGGAGAATTTGGGCTTTACATAGCAACGTCTCTGAATTAGTTATTGTGAGTGTGAGTGAGTATGCAATTGTGTTTGTAAATTCATGTGTGTATATGTACACACATGTCTGTATATATATGTGTGTATACATGTGTGACTGTATATGCATGTGTGTATATGTACACACGTCTGTATATGTTTGTGTGTATACATGCGTGACTGTGTGTGAGTGTATGTGTGTGAGCACATGTGTGAAAAAATGTGCGTATGCATGGAAGTGTATATGTATGTGTATGTGTATGCACACAAGTGTGTGAATGTGTGTATGTATGTATGCGTGTGTACTTGTGTGAGGCTAGAGGCTAATCTCAGTGCATTTCGCAGAAGCTGTTTAACTTCTTTCTTCAAATCCCTCATTGATGCCTGGCTCCCAGCTAGGCGGTCTGGCTAGCTCTGGAGCCCCAGGAGATCCACCTGTCTCTGTCACTGCAGTGCTGGGACTGTGGCAGGGGCCCACAGTCAGCCTGGTGCTGGAGTCACGCCTCAAGTCCTCCTGCTTGCACTGTACTGACCGAGCTGCTTCCATATAAGTGGTATTTTTAAAAGAGAAACAGTTTGTTTCAAATCCATTCCCTTTCAAGAGACCACTGCAGAAAGACGAGTGAGTGACGAAGACCACTGGGAAAGCTTAAATGGGTAAGTGAGGTGGGGCGATCATTCTCCTGGCCATTTCAAGGGTCAAATGCTTGGCACATGAAACCTTGTCACCCTGTATCAAGTTCTTCATGGACTTGTGACTTCCTTGTTGGTTGTTCTCTCAAACACTAGTTTTAATGTCCACCTTTCTCTCACATTGAGGCATAAGCTTGAAGTAGATCATGTTGTGAAAACACTTGAAGATGATGAAGAAGATGAACCCTGTACTGAGAACACACCATACAACATACAAAATGTGATACAAAATGCAATACAACATACAAAGTAAGTATATGAGTAGATAGGTGATAGATAGATAGATAGATAGATAGATAGATAGATAGATGATAGATAGATAGATACATACATACATACATACATATATACATAGATATATAGATAGATACATAGATAAATAGATACATAGGTAAATACATAAATGATAGATGCATAGATAGATGATACATAGATACATAGATACATAGATACATAGGTAGATACATAAATGATAGATACATAGATGATAGATAGATACACAGATGCATAGATAGATACACAGATAAATAGATACATAGGTAGATACATAAATGATAGATAGATACATAGATAGATGATAGATAGATGCAGAGATGCAGAGATTGACAGATAGATAGATGATACATAGATACATAGACAGATAAGCAGCGATTCATTCCCTAGCTTTCAGTTTGGAAGTAAATGTCTCCATAGATCCCATAGGCAAGATTGTCCCTGGGTGTTCCTCCTGGACAGTGTTAGAACCCTTAAGAGATGATGGGTCACAGGAAGTCTTCAGGTCATTGGAACTGTGTCCTGAGGGTTTGGATCTTGGGATCCAAATCTCCCCTTCCCTTTGTTGATTTTCCTGTCTGGCTGTGAGGTGATCGGCTCCGCTCTACACAGGCTTTTGTGCTACCACCCTGTAGCCCCCATAACAGTGGGGCCAACCAACCACAGACCTTTCCTTTGAGCCAAGAGATACCTTTTGGGTTAACAGTTTAAAATTCTGGTGTACTTGTTATTATAGTCACACAGAGCTGACTGATACCGCATTCAGTGAGGACACAATTTATCCTTCTAAGTTCTTTTCCGTAAGTGGGAAGACAGTGTCTGAGGCCATACATAGACATTTGTCTTTTTAAATTTAAGAATGATGAATGGAGATGATTGACAGGAGGAAGAAAGCTCTACTGCATATTAAAAACCCATGAAGGACAGAACGCCACCCACCCCATAGGTGCAATTGAAAGATACATGGAGTTGGAAGGAATCGACTTTAACTGAGGAGGAGAAGCAGGGAACACGGCCCTTGGACGCATAATCTGGCTACACACATAGAATGTCACATTATCGAAAGCAAGTATCTGCTGCTACCATTTGTCTGCGAATCTCAATTGTTGTTTATATCTTACGGTTTATATTTTTTCTTCTCTCTTACAAGATTTAAGCATCATTTTCCTACCAGGGATTGTCCCCCCCTGTACTCTGAAGACACCACATCAATTGCATAAACCAAGTCTGTGGTTTACCATAGCTACGAGTCTGCTGCAGAATTTATTTATGGTAAACATGCAGTCTTTCAAACTTCTGCACCGTATTCTTCTCCTTCCAAGGCTCTTTCCCTAAAGTGGCTCATGCAGAACTCACTGTCCCCCGATTTTCTGCTCAATCTCCCCTCATTTGAGGACCTCGTGCCTGACGTTATCCCTTAGAGGCCTGGATGCGCTCCCTGGGTTCTGCCAATGTGTGTGGAAACAGAATTCACCTCTCATGAAGAAACCCCAACAGGACACGCGGAGGAGGGAGGCTTGTGTCTCTTACCACACATTTCACCAGAGTAGAAGCTGACAAAAATTCAGCATCTTATGCAAGTCTAAAAACAAACGAGTTCTGAGCTACAGCACTTAGGAACTGATCTCTTATTCTGCTTTAAAACGGAACAAAATATCTTTGCTGCATATTACAAAACTTTAAGTCGCATCTAGAAAAATGCCTGGTAAAAATTCAGGGCCACCGGCGGTGTACATTAAATGTACCTTTTGAGGGTTGCTCTCTGTTTCTGCCATGCTATCTACTCTTCAGGCCCTCAGCCTTGACATTCAGCTAACTTTAAAAATTCTCTCTCTCTCTCTCTCTCTCTCTCTCTCTCTCTCTCTCTCTCTCTCTCTTTCCCTCTCTCCTCTTTCTTCTAACAATAGTAGGACTGCTTTTACTTCTTTGACTGCTGTATCACAGTCTCAGCAAATACTTCTCAACATCTTGCATTTCCCCAAAGAGCCTGGGATTCTGGAAGGAAAAGGACAGGGCAGTTTGGTGATAACCTAGGAAAAGATTCAAAATGAAAAGAAAAGCAATGTCAGGAGTTCAGATACTACATCCGAGAAGAATCAGAAGTGTGACATCATTCCTGATAGAACTGGGGTCAGAGAGGGCTACTGTATCAACTGGGCTCAGCGTATTTCAGAAATACCTTAAGTTCCTAAATTAAGAAATGAAATTAACAAAAGTAACTTTAAAATGAGCCTAAAATAAAACCTCTTTGAATTGCTTTGTTTTAAAAAGTTAGGCGGCATCCAGAAACTGTCCGGGCTGAACGTAGCAGTTCCTGGTGTGAGCATGGAGGTGCCTGCTTTTAATGTCAGCATCGGGAGGCTGAGTCTGGAGGGGCTGTAGTGTGAGCCCATCCGGAATATACACCAAAACCCTGCCTCGAAAACAATGCTAGTGGCAACATGATTCTCTTCTACAATGATCAGAATTTGAAAGAGGATTTCTTTGTCCTGAATTCTTTTCTGTTTCATTAATAACACAAATCACAAGCATTTTAATCACGAATTAGAGCATCTGTACCAGGTGAACACTCCAACAGTCCCTCTGAGTAAGGAAATGCTGCCCTGGCTGGTGGTTCAAGCCTATAATCCAAGCATCGTCAGGCACAGAGAGTGGGACTTCCAGGCCAGCCTCATCAATATAGTGAGTTCAAGGCCAACCTGGGCTACTTGAAATCTTGACCCCTAGAAACATGATTTCTTTATTGCAAGCAATATTACACCTGGTCTATAAAGCTAATTTACTCAGCTGAATGGATCTGCCAGTTTGAATGTCTTTAGGTTTTATTATATTTGTTTCAAATTAAATCACGTTAAGTGCCTAAAACAGAAACTCTGAAAGTAGAGAGATTATTAAATGTGGCCAATCTGTACTAGACGTGAGCTCTCCTTCTCTAAGATGGAGAAAAAAATATCTAGGAATCCATTCTGTTGTCATAGCAAGGAAGGGAGATGAGTTTGGAGAGAAGTCTGCATGACAAATACAAAGCCATTTCCATCTAGAGAGGGCCGGTAAATGTTTCAACAGAATTCTAAATTATTAAAAAAAATCATCAAAACTAGTACTCATTTGTAAGCAAAAAGGAAAAAAAAGAATATTGCAGTGGACACATTCTATCTGAGAGCGACAAAATCTGCCTTCGTTTGAGTCATTAATAATTCTTAGAATTATATTCCCCTCCCACAGACAGCAACACCAATTTCGAGCTATTAACATCTGACTAAACAATGCCTCTAACCCTAGGATTACGAACCTTTAACTCTCTTGAAGAAAGCACCAATGACTGAGATGAAGACACAGTCCCTTTAGGTTGTCAGAAAAAAATAAAATGGCCAAACATAGATGTTATAGAAAAAAATAAAAAAATATTAATGCCAGTTCGTATCTGGTCATTTGGTGTGAATTATTCAATTGATGTATTGTAATACATCAGCCATTAATCATAGAAACAGCAGTTTAACCCTCGGCCATCTACAGGTTAAAAATGTCAGAGTCTTTTGTTGTAATTACTTATAAATTACTTAGAATAATGTGGTGTTAGGAGCTGGGATTTGGAAGTTTGATATTTATAGGCACGAAGAGCATAATTTTTTTAAAGGAAATAAGACGCTTTTTTTTTCCATTTAAGTCTGGTCTTGCCTTTTTGACAGCTGTAAGTCCACAGGATGTGGAGGGATGATTTAAATTTTACATCAGAATTGTGACTGCGCTGGACTTTTCCCCTCTTCTCAAGGGAGGCATTGTTCTTGCCTTTCCATAACCAGGCGTGACAGCGCCAGACTGGAGTCATACGGTGGGCCTCTGAGTCAGCACGAAGGGGATCGTCTCCTGAGTCTCCACAGATGCCCAGCTCCTTGTGTGTCTGAGAGCTGTGCAGACAGCACCTCCATGCCTCCTCATCCCCGTGAGCAGGGCGGAGAGGGTAGAAGTGAAAGTCTGGGGAAAGCGGCAACTCTCTCCTCCAGCACAGGCTGCAGAAGGCTTTTATTAAAAATCCTTTTCAAAGGAGCCAGACCCAAACCAAACAAAAATCCTAACCCCTGGTTTAATTTGAGTAGCATTTTTTTTTTCTAAGCCTAAGATTCAGAAGCCGGACACATGCGTCATTGTGTGTTCTGGGCTAGGGAGACTTAGAGGAATTTAAAAGTCAGAAGTCTTTCAGATTTTTTTTCCTGAGACATATAGTTGTCACATCTGTCACATTCTTGGCTACACAAGGAGTTGGTTAGCTAGGGACAGGGATAGGGACAGGGTCATGAGCTGAGCACCTATTCTCAAGTGCCCCACTGAGACATCCATTAAAACTGCCCATACGATCCTATGAACAGAGGCCCCCTCTCCCTGCTGTCCACACAGTTGCTAGCGAGCGGGGAAGTCATTCTGTGTCTATTGTTGTATCCCTGGATGAACTCGGCAGAGAAGCAGAAGGCGTTCTGGATCAGGTAAATGTACTGCTACCTTGTGTACCAGACACAGGGCCTCAGTTACGGGATGGGCATCTCATTTTAGCCTAATGAAAATCAGAGGCCCATTGCTCTTGCTTACTATGTCGCTGTAAACCATGAACTTGAGAGTTTTAAAGAAAAATAGTAAGCAGAGACTAACTTCTCCTGATTCGTTAATCTACAAAACCAGAAAGTCGGTAACTATAGTGGCCTCAGAGATCCGCACTGAGCCCTTCATGGTGTGTGCTGTTTCCACAGTGTTTCTAGGAGGATAGGACCATGTCTGCCTATGGCCCCAGTGCCACATGCTGGTCATGTCTGTCTATTCCCCGTGCTTCTTTCTCAAGTTTGTCCTGAATGAAAACAGATTTCCACTGATGAACACCACTGGTCACATGGAGATACACACACAACAATTAGTCTGGGGTAGGAGAGACAGCCCAGTTGGGTTTAATGGTTTGAGTCCTCTGCATAAATATCTTCTCTCTTGTTGTCAATGGTTAAGTCACATTGACCTTTGCAGGATGTCACCAAACGGCGATAGAAAACTGGGGATTAAAAAAAAGAATTTGTCTTTCATTATAGACTCTTGGGGTACTTATTCTTGAAGGCCTTCCTATCTCCTTATCTGGCTTTCTTATAGGGGGTCCCCACTCCTGTTAGCTGAACCCTACCCTTTCACACGACTGGCTGAGTCTAAATACATCGCAAGTCGCTCCATGATCCAAAGTGACGGATTCTGAGTGTGGCACATGCCTTGAAATAAAGTCTGTGGCATGTTTAATCTATTTAGGATCTAATAATGATGACAAAAATAATTAACCACTCCAGCTTTCATTGCTTTTGTTTCCGAAGGTCATTGTGAAATCAAGCAAGATAGCAAGCCATCTAAAGCAAACCCCTGGAGAACAACCCCGTAAGAGGAATGAGAAAGGGATTGCATCCTCTAGCTCGCCCAGTGAAGAGGAATATCACGACCCTGTTCACATCCAAATGACCCTGACCGGAGGAGTCTTGGCTTTGCTGATGGCGACCAGTTTGGAAGCCTCACTCTTTCCAACTCTACACAGAATCGGTTGCAGGCTGTGTCTAGTGCAACCGAAGGGGAACAAAAAAGAAAAAGAAAAGGAAAGGAAACCAATGAACTAAGCAGAAATGTTTGTGTTATATTCAAAACAGACAGCAGAGAACAAATACACAGGCCTCGAGTCTTCTGCAGACCAACAGCTACTGTTGAGAGACTCAGATTTCCTGAGCTGCCCTGAAAGACTAAGAGATGTGGCATTACAGTCACGAGAATACTAACAGCCGGGCAGACAAGCATCTATCAACTCAAATTCCAAATCAGCAGGGTGCAGCTATGGCTGGTGTCAGAAAGACACCAAGCCTCTCTATTGGCCCCTTCATGCCAAAACCCCTCTGCTTGGGTGAATATGAATTAAATCCATAAGCTTCTCTGCTTTTCTAGCATGACCTCTAAACTCATTTTATGTCTTAACCATTCATCTTCCTTGTCCCATTAATCTTTCTTGGTTTAATACCTTCCCTGTTGTTTTAGAAAGACACACATGCACGCACACACATACACACACACACACACACACACACACATACACACACACACACACACACACACACACACACACACACACAGGTCGGGGGAAGTTCATGTTGCTGCCATGCATACCTTAGGGATCCCAGCCTTAAGGTATAAATGGGAAAGAAGGGAAAGAACTGTGGAGTCATAACTGATAGGCCACTACCTTCCTAGAGCCACAATCAAAACTCAAAGGATATGGTACACACTGTAGAAAGAAAAAGTAAAAAGAGGTCATCAATGTTTTACAAGACTCAGGAAGTCAAAGCACAGAAAGGGGCCAGAACGATATCTGCTCACGGTAAGGCTAACAGTGAGCTTACTCCCCAAATTCCCTTAGGTTATGTTTCAAGGGTGTCATGTAGACAGCCTGAAGCCAATTTGCCCTTTGTCCCTTACTCCACATTAGTTCCACAGCTAATCACATATGCTTGTGAATATTCCCCAAAATGCTGTCACTCCAAGGGACATTGCTATGCTAGACCATAATTTAGATGGTGACATCACACTAAGTTTGTTCTTCTTAGTTGCTAAAATCCGGTCAACAAAACTTTTTGCTCATCAACACATGTGTGCATTCACGTTTCCACACAATGCCACAATGGAGCGCAGACACACACACACACACACACACACACACACACACACACACACACACACACTGTGTAGAGGTGTTCTCTCTTTCTCTTTACAAACATGAAAGAAAATAAAAAGCTAGTCCACGTCAACCCAAGTGCTGGCATTTTGTGCTCCCCTCGCAGAGTTGACCGTCTGCAGCGTTATGGGTGCTGCGCCTGTCATCTCCTCACATCTCCAGTTCTCCCCCCACAGCTGAACAAAGGCCCAGCTGTATAAACCAAAGAACACAGTTAAGGGACGGATAAAACGGGGAGGGCTGTCTGACATGCTGACCACGGTCGGAGCTTATGAGGATAAAGGAGCCTTGATGGGAAAAAGTAATCACCCGTCGCTGCTCCCCCCTCAACCTCGTTACCACATGTAGAACATTTTTTTCCACTATCCAAACTCCCCATTCCAGTCCCCCACAACTGAAAGACCTTTGTGTTCCGCCAGGGCCAGAACCTCCCCGACCTTCCCCACCCTGCTCCTCCTTTCTTTGCCCCTTTTATTTTGTAGACTTGTTTTGTGTTGTCGCTGCTGGATGGTTTGAGGACAGATGATCAGCTAGGCTCCTCAAATGTCGCTTCCCTCCACCACTGCCTTTTTACGGCGGGACACCCTTCTCTAGGCTTCAGAATAATGACTTAGGCTTAAAGACTTCAGAAGATGATACTCTATTTAAAAACTGCAAACATGCAGAATTGCGGTTAGCTGAATGATGACGTCGTCATTGTGATTCTTGTAGGATGCATACGTAGAGAGTACGTTATCTATGGACACTCTACAGAGTACCTCACGCCTGTAAGGTGAGACAGCAATTGGGAAGAGATTTCCCCTGGACCTGATTCATTCTCTTACAGTCCTAATCCTCATGTGTCTAAAAGACAGGAAACCCTGAAGACGAGAAGTAGGGATTCCAGGGTGTACTTCTTAGTCTCAAGTTTGCTATCTGTACCTTCTAGATTGACTCTATTTACAAAGGCCCAGAGACAAACTCCTACCAATTTTGCTACCGTAACTGCATTGGTTAAAGAGTCAGCCAAACGCATTAAGTACCAAGGAAATCCCTGGGTAAAAGCCAACAGACATGTACAGTCAAAGATGTATCATATGCAAAGTTAGTCCTGTTTCGGGCTATCCTTTGAGGCTGGGACAAATGTTTGAACACTATTAAATCCTCTATTTATTCCCAGCAAGCCCCAGAGCAACACTGTGCTTCTAGGAACCTAAAGGGATTATTTCTTTTTCAAACGGGGTAAAACCTCAACCCTGCCTCCATCAGCATGCAGTGCTATCCAGCACAAGATGGATATTTGACATGGAAAGTAGTTTCCTTGAGTGACTCCCCTGACATTCCGACTTGTTTCCTGTGCGGCAGACCTTCAGGAATAAATGAAGGATGAGTGCTTGATTGCCGTATCCAAGTGTGTAAGAACCAAACAAACAAAGCAGAACTGGCCAATGTCCTATTCAAGTGTTCACCAGGAACTGGACTAGGGAGGAACAGGATTCATACAGAGCGAGACATCCCACTTCAGAGCAAAGAGACACCTGGAAATTTACTCCTGTGCCATCTTCCCTTCGCTTCACATACCTGACCCTCCGGACCTAGACGCAGATCAACCAGCTATTACCTATAATGTTCTTCAAAACACAGAAAATTAACAATCTGAGAACTTAAACCAATGCTAAGACACCATATACACAGACGGTTCTCCTCCTGAGAATATAGTCATGAGAACTACGCACGCGTGTCCAAGCCAAACTAGGCAACAAAGGTTGTCAGCACCTTATCCATTATCACCGAAATAGGGAAACAACACAAGTATCTATCAGATGATCAGTGGTAAAAATGTGATAGAATATTATCGTATGACAAATAGGAGTGAGATACTGATAGATATGGCGCAGTGCACAGGAACCTATAGACACTATGTTATATGACAGTGCACAGGAACCCACAGAACACCATGTTATGTGACAGTGCACAGGAACCTATAGATCACTGTGTTATATGACAGTGCATGGGAACCTATAGATCACTGTGTTGTGTGACAGTGCACAGGAACCTATAGAATACTGTTGTGTGACAGTGCACAGGAACCTATAGAACACTGTGTTGTGGGACAGACTACATCTGGTCACCCTAAATAAATAGTTGCATTACTTATGTGAGTTGTCCAGAGTAGCTAAACTTACATCGCAAAAATGGCCGAGTCGGTTTCGTACGTAGCAGAGCAGCTCCCTCGCTGCGATCTATTGAAAGTCAGCCCTCGACACAAGGGTTTGTAAAAAAAAAAAAAAAGAAAAAGAAAAAAAAATGGCCGAGTCGGGCTTGGCTAACAGGAGAAGGACTGGCGGAAAGGGGTAAATGTCTCCAAATGGTACGAGATGTCATCAGGAGGAATGAACACTGTAAATTTAGATTGAGATTATGCAAGTGTCATCAAAGAAATAAGGACTTACGTCTTTATGAATTATACGTTGAAGATGTATACTTTGTGGCATTTGAATTGTATTTCAATCAGATAGTATTTTAAATACTATTTAAAAACCCACAGTCAGTGTTGTCTTGATTTACCTGCAGGCAGAGGATCGGAGACGTTACACAGGCTGAGTGAATTCTCCTGGATAGACTGTGGCAGAACTAGGATTCGGAGCTAGACTTTGTTCTCAGCACAGCAGTCCCTGCTCTCATTTATTAGGCTTTCCATTTCAGCTTCCGGTGCTCACTGTCAACCACAGGTTGAAAATATTAACTGGAAAAGCCTGGGAAGGAGCAACTTGAAATTTAAGACACCGCCGCACTGTTCCGAGTTGTGTGAAGAACCTTCCTTTGCTCTATCCACAGCCTCAGATGTGAACCCTCCCTCCACACAACATGGGCATGGTATGTGCACTGTCAGCACAATTCAGCATCCATCCGAAGGCCGGCAACGCCATGATGTGTGTGTTCAAGTAGGCTCCACCTGGTCACTCAGTGCTGGGTCACGATGCCTACATAGTACTTGATACTAGCACAGAACTCCATCACCATCTCCCTCTCCTCCCTTGGACCTCGGTCCACGCCTGTGCTCCATCTCCATGGTGTCACAGGGACCTCGGTCCATGCCACGATATCCCAGGTGGAATGGCGAGTGAAATACTGAGTACTCTGAGAAAGAGGGCAGCCATATGCCCTCAATCTGTCCAGTCTTGTTTTCATTGCTTTGCTGTGGTGCAATCACCCCTTTTAGTCTACCGCTGTGCCCAATTCTCAATTAAACTTGAGCACAGGTGTCACAGACAGAACAATAAACAGTATACGGGGCTGAAAACCCAGGGGTTCTGGATTGTGCTTCTCCTGGGTAAGGACACTCAGGAACCATCCCATCTTCCTTATCAATTGCAAATCACATAGAGAACGGCGTTTCGTAACAGAACTCGAATGTGTTTTCTAACAGTGGTGAGAGCCTATAAACTAGGACCACGAGTTCATCGCTCTCCTGATCTACAAGCCTGCCTCAAAACAGTGCCAGCACCCACACTCCCCCGGGGGAAATAGAAATGTCTCCTTTCTATTGTATTCACCTCCTTGCAAGCTGTGGGCGGACACTGCAGTTAAATCTCCATTAGGTAAGAATTTCTCTTCTGCCTCTGCTGTTACATTCCTTTAATACACTTTCTCCAAATGCAAATTTTACATCGAGGAAGTTATCGACTAAAGCAGAGATAAGGTAGGTCACCGCAACAGCCATGCGCTATGCCATGTCCCCAGATTACAGAAAGGTGGGAGAGCGATTAGCTGACGGCCTTTTGGAAATGGGTTCAAAGTAAATGTTTTATAAACAGGTTTCCACCGAGTGATCCTGTTATTAATATTCTATGTTACTTCCCCTTTATCATGTTAGTCTGAATTAACTTGGGACAATTCAACACAGCTCAATGCTCACTTCCCTGAACGAGAGAACCTTCCAAGCCCTTTAGACTTGGGATTTCCTTGAAGTCTGTCTAGCAGCAAGTATTTCTGCTTTTTTTAAAAAAAAACTAGTCTAACTTTGTCATAGCACAAAGGACAAAGGGGAGAATAAAATCAACGGGCACAAACAATGGGGAAACAGCAGTTAGTTCACAATATGTAAGCGTGGACAGCAAACAGAGCTCACTCAGTCCCAGGGACCAAATAGCAGTCAGTGAGCACCCTCTGTCCTGATTCAGTGCATTGTTTTAAGAATCCTTACAAGTCGTTAGCTTAGCATCATGTCTCCTCTCATTGGGCATGAATCGAAAGATACAATGAGTAATCTACTTGAAAGCTCAAGACTTCAGTACAAACTTCCCCTTTTGAGTGTCTACCCCAGTGATGGGGACCCATCCAGTAGACTTTTCACACGGGAGAGCGTTTCACCCAAATCACAGGGTGTTAGCTTTCAACCTGCGAACTGCCCAGTTTCTCACTCCAGCATCCAACCATCAGATCTAACTTGCCACAAAATAACCGAGGCTGTGCCCAGGGGTCATCTCCGAGAACACGCGGTGATAAGACTGAATCAGGTACACTTCTGTGTCGGCCCACCATGCCACATGACCACCGCATTCTTGACCTCCCCGAGATGTCTCCCACTGTCCACGCACAAAGGCTGCATTATGTTTGCTCTGGGGTGGGGGGCGGTTCACGAGTACCTACGAGCGCGCACAGCACCGTGCCGAGTACAAGCCGTAATTATTAAATGTGATGTGCCATTGCCATTGCTGCTGTTTGGAATTGGACTGGAGTGAATCTCATTTAAGGAACTCAGCAGTGAAGCACAGTTCAGGGCAGGAGATGAACATTCTAATGAGCTATGACAAGCCATCTGCATTTAATAGAACCGGCCCTTCAGAAAAAAAAAAAAAGAGTCAGGAGCTACTTTAATATCTCTATACAGCCAAAATTTTCACTTTTGAATGAAAACAAAAAGTCCTCAGACTGCGCTCTGTGTGCTTATTTCTGGGGTACACAGGAAAGGTGAATGACCAAAGTATAGGACATGGCTGCAAAGCATTCTGGGTCCCCAACCCAACTTTGTTTCAAACTGAGTTGAAAGAAACTCCTTCTGTCTAACAACAAGAACTGGGGTGGGATTTCAGTTTCTAGCAAATACCAGAGCCTCCTGGTGTCATTGTGAACGCACAGTAGGCTCTTGTTGCCTGACAGCTCTATCCTATCGATGTAAGGTAAGGCAGATGCCACCTCTGTTTCTCAGGGTAAGGCTAAGCAAATGGGACTAGGAGAAGAGAGTAGAATGGGTTCTAAGGTTCTGGCTTTGGGCAGCTTTGGTGGAAATGATCATTCGTGCACGTGAGCTTTCTTGCCTGGGGTGTATGACTACAGATCTCCATCAAAGCAATGGTCCCCTATTCCAAGGAGCAGGTGCCTAGGTCAACCATGCTGTGTGGCTGGACTGGTCCTCCCAGCATAAGAGGAAATCACTTATTTGAAGTTCACTTAGCTTCACGCATGACATTTTGAAGGGCTCTGAGGGCTTTGAACTTAAGGCTTAAAAGGAAAAGTATGGCATTGTCGAGTAAACTGAAGCCATAACACAGACACATTTTTGTACAAGGAGCTAAGAATGTTCCGTTTTCCCCGTCAGTACTGAATATGAGAAAGGACTGGATATCCACTTCCTATGCTTATTGTCTAACACAGCCATAGCTGTGCCTCAAATGCCTGGGTTGCTTACTTAAACGTGTTTGTGTCAAAACAAAGGAATGTATCTGCCAACACACTGTCCCACTTCAGGTTACCAAGGCTGCGATGGATCACCAGGACCAAGGCAACCTGGGGAGGAAAGGGTTGATCTGGCTTAAATCTCCACACCACTGTTGTTGATCAAAGTAAGTCAGGATAGGAACAAGGCAGGAACCCAGAGACAGGAGCTGATGCAGAGGCCATGGAGGAACACTGCTCATTGGCTAACTCCCTTTGGCTTGCTCAGCCTGCTCTCTTATAGAACCCAGGGCCAACCAGCCCACGGGGTGACACCACCCATAATGGCCTGGGCCCTCCCCCAACAACCACTGATTAAGAAAATGCCCTACAAACTTGCCTGTATGGAAGCATTTTCTTACTGAGGTTTTCTCCTCTCAGAGGACGTTCGCTTGTGTCAGGTTGACATAAAAAAGAATGCAGCATGCACTCCAGGGGACAACATTTGAGCAGTCGACCCTTGGGCCAGAGAACATAGATGACAACAACAAGCAAATGCACAGGTCCCAGGCAGAGTTTTATGGCCACAGGGGGAGAAAAGGAGCAATCTGAGGTAACACCTATGTCCACCTACAGAGATGGCAAGGTAGTTTCAGCGCCACCAATCACCTGCCACAGGGTCCAGACCCCCTGCCCGGGAGTACTCAGAACTGATTCGGAATTAGTAAGTATTGCTGTCAGCCGACCGTCAGGAAATGGAAACCCTCATTCTTATTTTGGAAATAATATGGGTAAATATAAGATTAAGTCAATAAATGCAATCTAAGTGGAATTAGTACTTCTGTGTCAGAAGTCCTGTTTGAATT
This sequence comes from Rattus norvegicus, assembly GCF_021556685.1. NCBI lineage: Eukaryota > Metazoa > Chordata > Mammalia > Rodentia > Muridae > Rattus > Rattus norvegicus. The sequence continues at coordinate 179,226,733 of NC_141537.1, forward strand.
GCAAATGAGGTAATGTATGTTTTAGGACAAATAATCAACGAAGCCATTGTTGTCCCCTGAAACCCATGAAGCCTTATCAGGATTGCATTATTAGAATTCCCAATCTGACACAACGGCTGTGTACCCTAGCACGACTCACATTGTAAACATTTTTACCGATTCGTTTGATGGGGTCTCCTGAGGGAATCGCTTTCAGGGGAATTTTTTTAACCTCCAAATTAAGTGTCCATTTAAACTTTGCTCGCGCAGAGTCAGTGTACAGCACCCAGTCCCTGTACAGAGAGAAGAGCTGGAGTCATTGGTCTCTGTCTTTCCTCAGAACGGAGACTGAACTGTTCACTGAGTGCCTGTTGTGTGCCCGGTGCCCCAGCGCGTGGAGGTTAGTGTCCATGCAGATGATCCTGAAGACGACAGACAGATCCTAGACAATGGTGGATCAAGCTGATGAGGTGAAAACGGCTAAGAGAGAAGCACACTCCGGGGGAAAAGGGGCTCTATGAGGTGGAAGCATCAGACAGGAGATATGTGTTCAGGGCTGCGTATGGGGTTCAGATGTCTACCCCAGAAGTCAGACTAGTTGATCACGGTTCTTTTTCCTGCAAAATTTTCTCCTCTGCTCCAATAAACCGCAGGATTTCTCCGTGTTTCTGTGAGGTTGTATGTCAGGACGACTGACATCATTCAAGCAGTCTTAGCCTCTGTGGTGGGTGGTAGGATTTCATCATCGAGATGTCTGGTGGGTCTAAGGTAGGCATAGAGAGTGCGTGTAAATGGAACTTTTAATTTAACTAGGAGGAAGGCCCATGAGAACCAATCAACTGGGCATGCACTGTGTAATTACAGACATTTCATGATAGGGCAGCCGATGATACAATGTTAATGTATCCTTCATTTCTAAAGATGAGGCTCTAAAAGCTGGTGATAGATTTACATACATTAAACCTAAGAATAGGGACAGACTGAAATATATAACCTTCCTTTATAGTTTTTTAAAAACAGGACCTCACCATGTAGCCCTGGCTGGCCTAGGACTCACCACATAGACAGGGCTATGTAAGATCAGCCTGCCTCTTCCTCCCTAAGTCTGGGCTTACAATACCAAGTCTTTTATCAGAGATAGAATTTTCTCTGGGGAAAACGTGTCAAAAGTCAATGATCTCAGAACACGCAGTGGTGGGGAAGCTTTCCCTCCTCCCACCGAAGGCTCAGAACTCTTCCATGGAGGTCTGGTAGGAAGCCTAACAGTCCCACTGAAAATACGTCAGACTACCAAGCGTCAGATTTTATATCTCCAAAGAATGACTTTAAAATTATTCAAGAAATCAATAAGATGGCTCAGTGGATAAAGAGGGTTGTCAACCCTGATGACCTGAGTTTCATACCTGAGACCAATATAATAGAAGACAAGAAACAACTTCCAGTAGTTAACCTCAACATATTAGCTCTGACACGTGCGCGTGTGTACAGACACATGTAAATAAATAAAAAGTACGTATGTATGTATGTGTATAGACACAATGAATGAATGAATGAATGAATGAAATAAAAATATTCTGACCCAGCCAACTCCTTTCAGGTAATAACTGGCTCTTTGCCTGCTGCTTGGATACTTAGGAATAAGAGATTAAATTATTCCGAATTTCTGCTATATTTGATTTTTTTAAATATATTTTACCATTTAGCAAACGTAGGGAGACTTTGTAGGAAGCCACAGAAATGCAATCTCTAAGGTTCTACATGCGTGGTATCCATGAACACAGGCAGGAATGGAGGCAGTATGTGCATTGTGTGAGGAGAGGTGACAGGATACACAAGGGTGTGCCCTAATGGATGGACATGCTTCTGTGACCTCACGTGACTTCATGGCTTTCAGGACTGGCTCCTGGTTCCAGGTAGCTGACTCATCCAAATATTAGGGAAATTCAACCTGTGGGTTATTTGTGAGCAGTTCCCTAACTTTGAATGTTAGCATAAACAAAAGCCATAAACACCCACAGAAAATTACCCCACCACAGCGTGTCTGATACCAGCACTATTCCCGCAGCTTGCAACATCTGTGGTCCTTAGCTATAACTCTTTACTTAATTGTGATAGAAAAAAAATATAGCTACTTCTTACACAGAATCTAAGATCATGGTAAGACGGCCCCTCATCTCTGTCATTTCCTGCCTGTGGGTTTGGTCCTCATGACAACCCAGCAAACAGGCACTTTACCCACGGCTCATGGGGAAACCAAGGGCAGATGTGGAAGTCTTCCCTAAGACCCTAGACCCCCATGAGTAACGGCACGCATTTTACCGCCCTATGGCACACCTTCACACCCTGTCTGGAAGACAGAGGCTGTATTTTACAGAAAATACGCCTAGCAAAAAATCAATAAAATAAAAATAGCAAATCTGGATCGGACGCTTACACTACTCAGGAATGAGTAAGACAGCCAGAAGACATTAGATGGGCTCTAAAATGGTCAAGCTGCTGGGGTTTGGACAAAGGTGAGCCCAGAAATTCATATGGGCATGGTTAGTAGACTCTGAGGCAGCGGGACCAGGTGTCAGGTGTCAGCACCAGCTACACTGGTCCTTTCCACTAACAGAAGCTCACCGTGGCACGTTTGCTCATCTGAAATAATTTGAGCATCTTTGCTGAGTCAAATAATTAATCTATTCATTTGTCTGTTAGCTCAGCTCATTGGTAGAGTCCCTGTTTCACATTCATAAATCCTGGAGAGAGCAAGAGCGAGAGCGAGAGCGAGAGCGAGAGAGAGAGAGAGAGAGAGACTGACAGACAGACAGACAGACAGAGACAGAGAGACAGAGGGAGAGACAGAGAAAGAGATAGATACATAGATACATACATAGATACATACATAGATACATACATACATACCACACCTACAATAATACACAAGCATATGTAATATTAAGATAATAAATAGAAATTTGTCAATATAAAGACATCAGTAGAAATAAATGTTTTTAATGACTTGTCATTTAGTTTTAGTTTAGCTGCAATATAATTTCCTAATTTTCAGAAGTTTGTGTCTCAGAAACATCCCTCAATGTACTTTTTCATTCGAGCAATAAACTTTCTTGTGTCTTGTGGAACTTACAGTGTTCCGGTACGTAAACTCAGTTCTCTATAGAAACAGCCGGCTGGTTCTGAAGATTCACTTTCCCACATGGGTGATGATGATGTGATGATGATGGTGGTGGTGGTGGTGGTGGTGGTGGTGGTGGTGGTGGTGGTGGTGGTGGTGGTGGTGGTGGTGTTTCCCCCCTAGCTCTCTCACTCTCCCTTCTGGCCCAGGTCTACACCGAGCACAGGTCAGGCAGACTGCATTAGAAATAGCATCTCAGGGTAGCGGGGGCGGGGGTAAGAAGAAGAAACAGCATCTCCCATGACTGTTTCTCCCTATCTCAGGAGGAACAGAGAGAGGAGAGCAGGAACAGTACTGGTCAGCTGTGGGGCATCTTTCCGTGAAACAGGCCTGCTCCAAAGTAAGTCCTGGAGAACAAGTAAGCTAGGAAACACTTCTGAAGAATCATACCTACTGCCGACTTTTCCACAGTTAAATGTATAGTTTAATGTGATTTTTTTATCTTTTTGCTTTTTGAAGCTGGCTTTCATATATCCCAGGCTGACCTCACATCAATGTATAGCTAAGGATGGCTTTGAACTTCAGACCCTCCTGTTTCTACTCCTGAGTTCTGGGCCTGTACCCGGGGAGGGAGCTTTATGTTTTGAGGCGCATGGAGCACAGGGCCCAATGGAAGCTAAGCAAGGACTCTTCCATATCTCAGGCCTCGAAGGGCAGGGCATTTAAGGCATCAAATATGAACTCAACACTATTGAGAGTGACCGTGTCCTCTTCTTTTTTTTTTTTTTTTTTTTTTTTGGTTCTTTTTTTCGGAGCTGGGGACCGAACCCAGGGCCTTGCGCTTCCTAGGTAAGCGCTCTACCACTGAGCTAAATCCCTAGCCCCCCCCCCCCCCCCCCCCCCTGTCCTCTTCAAAAGGGGCACTGTTTATAAAAGACGCTGATCAAGGCTAGGGGCAGACGTGGGGCCCGCAGGTCCTATTCTTGGGTGGACTGGGCGTGTGATGCACAAAATAGTTACTATGTTGCAATCCCAATTATCTCCAACAGTGATTTCATTTGCAGTCAGAAACAGTTCCGATATCCAATCCTCCTACTTCCTACATTCTTTCAAAGCAAACTTAAGTTAAAATGGACTCTGGCCTGCCAGAGGAACCTAATAAAGAAGTATAAAATAATCAGCAGGAGAGGAGCGTCAATCAGAGGGGGCTGAGCGTGATTAAATAGGGGCATTTTAGAAACCTCAAATTTCCGTTCATAAGGAGAATTCAAAGCAGCCGTTCAACCCTTGCACAATGCCTACCCTAGGAATTAAAAAAAAAAAAACCAAAACAGGCAAATTATGGAAGCAGAAGGACTATTTCCCTGAGACCTCCAAGTTGATATGACCTTAAAAAACTAGTAGTCCAAAGACAAAATTTTACATTTTCATATCGTGCCACAGACTGAAACAACAATTAGTATTCTAGTGTTGGGTCCTCTGTTTTTAGACAAGAAGCAGAGGCGTTTCCTTTAGAAGCAAAGGTCTTAGGGGACATGTCTGTCACAGCAGTTATTTTCTGTCTCACTTGTTGGCAAACTTACATTTCAAAACAACAACAAGAACGAGCCGCCTCGGCTCTCTGTAAACCAAGGAGGTAGAAACAAAAAATATTTCAAAGCAAGAAAGCAAACAGACTGTAAGGACGGCAACTCAGACCGAAGGCATCTGCTCTCCAACTCACAGCCCCTGCCGCCCAGCCTTGCTACAATCTTACAGATTTTCCTGGGAGATGTTGCCATTTTAGCTTTTGTTTTTCCCGGAGTTCTGGCAAAACCCATTGCTGCAGGCAAAGCGGCAGAGCCACCAGCAAGATCCAAACCGGAAGCGAGGAAAGCTGTTCTATCTTTTCCTTCCCTCAACTCCATTACTAATTTATTTTTTTTCCAAAGTAAAACTCCCTCACTCTATCCAAAACAGCAATCCCTAACTCTCAAGACTGTAAGAATTGTTTCAAAGAATAAAACGGGACTGATCCCAGCCTCTACCACTAAGAAATGCACTACTGAAAACCCTGAACAAATTTTCGCCGGGCTCCCCAGTTCTGTCAGACAGGAAGCTAGTGAGTGTGTGGCTCTTTAAAATAAAAGACCAAAGGGACCTTTGTTCTGGCCCCTAGCATACCTCCTCCTGAATTCCACCCAGTGTGATGGCTGCCAGCACTGCTTCCTGTTCAGCCTTGATTAAAAAAGAAAAGGAAGAGAAAAGAAAGAAAAAAAATAGCAAAGAACGAAATATCTAATGCAGTCTGCCACTGATGACCAATCTATCCTTCAGCATGCAGAAATATCACTGAGATGACTTTGGAATCCACAGCCACATCCCTCTTAAACGTAAAATTGTCAACTCACAAAATAAACCTTAGATTTGGTATAGAAACAACACAGCAACAACACATCTCTCCACTCGTATAAATACGAAGATTGGAACAGAATGTCTGTTCTCATGGCCATTGACACAAATCTCTCTCTCTCCCTCTCTTCCTCTCTCCCTCTCTCGTTTTCTCTCTCTGGTTTCCTATGTTTGCATCCCATGTGTAGTTGTCAGGGGAGCAGATTTGTGAGACGGCAGAGAGAGTGAGACCCTGGGGGCACAGTGTTCATCACATGCACAGGTGACACTGGTCACATACGTTGTGCACTAATGATGTTCAGCGTCCATCAAATCCATAGCAAGCTTTAAGGCTGATACACTTGGTAAGACATTCTGGCGCCTTGATATTGTGGCACGTGGAAATGAAGACAGATGATTCTTCAGTTATGCACCCACCAGCTCACAAGTAAGCAGAAACTCTGCTCAAATGTGTGTTTCTGAGGAGAAAGGCAGGTTGTGTGGAAGTTACAGAGAGAATACGCCACCCTTCCTATTCCATTGAGGGAAGTATTTCAAAAGACAATGAGATGTCTATTGATACGTTGATAAACAAATACAGATTATAAACAAAGAAATAGACAGTAGCTGTAGACTAGCGTACAGGTGGGAACTGACAAAAATACCCAGATACATGTTATCCCCAGAAGCCGAGTTCTAACTAAATGTATACCATTGAACTCCAAGTTGTATCGAGCACTATACCTGAAGAGGGTCCTGCACTCCTTGAATTGCTGAAATCACTGAGTGGTACCACAACAAGAGATCATAAGCCTAGATCCTGTGACCCACTCTGTGCTCTAAGTTCAAAGGCTCATCCTTCCCACACACCCCAAGCCTTCTAAGCTCAAAGATTCCATCCCCCATCCCAATTCTCGCCCCAGCCATCCAAACTGTCCACTTGTAGCACAATGTTTTGGGCATGCCTTAATCAGGTTAGCCTCTTACCTCATCTTCCTATGCACAATTGTTCTCTCGACTGTCCCTCCTTCCTTTCTTTACCAAGTACTCTACAGCTCTTTGGTCCTCTCTGGGTCTCAACCTAGAGTCTTTATGTCCTCTAAGTCTCCACAACAATCTGTGGGTATCTCTTATGGGTAACATAGTCTGTGGCATTTACTTCCACAATTCTACTCTCACCAAGATAGGTTCAGAATGAGGATTCTCCTTTTCCATAAATATTGACGTAATTAGTTTTGAATCGGCAAACAAGTAGTTACCAAATTGTACTGAAATGAAGCACTAGCCACGTCAATGTTTTAGTTTAAATAATCATGCTTGTTGCTGTGTATGTGGTGTGTGTGTGTGTGTGTGTGTGTGTGTGTGTGTGTGTGTGTCTGTGCAATGAGAAGAGGTGATTCTCAGGTATCCTTCCTCCCCATGCTCCTTGTTACTCCACATCCATTGTGAGACAGGGTGTGTTACTGACCAGCAGCCTGTGTGTCTAACAGGAACACTGTTAGACTGTCTGACAGGAACAGGGATCATCCTATCTCTGCCTCCCCAGCGCTGGGACTACAAGGGAGCATCGCCACACCTGGCTTTTCCTAGGAGTTCTGGGAATTGAACCTTCATCTTTGGCAATCACATTATAAACTGAACAACACCCTTAAATCTCTTTTGACACTTGTTATATTGACACAGAATGCATAAATATTTACAAAAATATAAACCTAAAGAAAAATGTTAAGATCACAGGAATTCACAAAATAAATACAGTCAAAAGTATTGGTTTTAGGTACATATGTCTCTGTACACATCTGTATGTATAAGCATATATATGTGAATGCATATACACACAGTATGTAATTGTTGCTGACCTTTAGAGCAAATACCAGGAGCAACATTTTGAACTTAAAGCCAAGTCTCATTAAGCGTGCATGCTTAAATCCATGTAGTTTTCATTTTAAACCTCTTTTAGTCTTCTCTCATGGAATTCTAAGTCCTGATATACTCCCTGAGTATCAGGCCCATATGACTATGATACCGTGGCCTTGAGATCGTCTAATTACTACAGCAGTGTGACATCATACTGCAGCCAGAAACCAAACAGGACAACCTCACACATCAGCACACTACTCTGCTCTGGTGTCACTGCGAGGACTTGGGACATTTCAAATATCAAGAAAGGCAGACAACATCTTGATAATGCTGTAAGGATTACCTGTGAGTCATTTTAAGGAACAGCATCAATTTTTACTCAAGAGCAGGTGACACGTTTGTGCCATTCTAAAGCTGCCTGACACAGAGATGACAGGTAAGTGGCTTGTGCCTCGACGGTGCCCGTCACATAGCTGAGACTGCTCCGCTCTTAAACAGCGGGAGAAACTTAGAAATGTGATGGGTTATGTGCTGATAGAGAACGGGAAACTCCAAAGTCATGTTTGAGTATGAAGACGGAGGATAGATCCAAACAGTTGGTGCGTGGCTCTCTGTAAAGGAAGCCATTGCTACAATGATGCTTCTACATCTAGGGTTTTAACAATGTTGCCACGCTGTGCTGCTTCAGAATGTCCTATGCAACAAGCGATGTCACCCAAAGAGATCCGTACAAGTCATCTGTTGCTTTATTTTCCCCCTTTTTGAGGTAGGGGTCCATAGTGTAGGCCTGGCTATCCCTAGATTTCCTATCAGGATTAGACCATGCTTGCTCAGAGCAACCCATCTGTCCCCGAGGACACGAGAGTGAGCTCTTTAGCATTCTTTCTTTTAAACAGGGTGATCTTGGAAAGACACTGACAGAAGCTACGCTCCGGTGTGTTATTCTCCCACTGTTTTCTGTGCTCGGCTCTTTCATTGAATCCCCAGGAAAACCAAGGGAAAAAACCAATGGTGAAAATGAGAATTGATTAGAACGGAGCTTCACCCGGCACCTGTCGGTTAGGATGTGTGCCTCGAGCAACCAATCCCCAACCCTGACCGGGCAGCTGAGTGTCGCCCTGCACATTCTGTGAGGACAGACTCAGTAAGGAGAGTGACAGTCTGCAATGGGACTCACCCCCACACTCCTGTGACCTGATGTTAGGATTAGCCATGAGCCTGTTTCTATTACCTCTTCTATGGGACCTGGTAATACAGACTGGGATCCCTCAGGCTCCACCTCCGGACTTTTTATGTGGCCATTTCAATTTTGGAGTCAATGGTAAAACTTCCAGTGCAAAAATGGCTTCCCTCATCAAATAAATAATTAATGGAAACTACCCTGAGAAAGTGTGTTCTTTACTCCACGGTGCTGCTGGGCCTTTTACAGGCTAGGTAATATCCCTACCACTAAGCCACCCCACCTCTAAGCCACTCTGGCTTTTGTTTCTCATTGAACTTCTAACACATGAGACTGGAAAGGCGGAGAAAAGGGCATCCCTGCTTGTCAGTCTGGTAATCAAGGGAAAAGACACGACATCCTATCAACTCATGGCTTTTAAACTGCTTTTAATTGTTGCTTCCAAGTAGACGACACCAGGATCTCTGGATGAGGCACAGTCAGCAAAGGACCAACATCCCCTCCCCCACTCCCCCGCAGTAGCAAGCGGCATATATTTAACTACTGACACACACATTTCTGACCCACGGAAACATCATGGAGGAGTCCAGAAATGTTTTGGAAGGTGTAATGCAGTGTATGGGTTAGTTTCCGCCTACTTAGAGACAGAGATACATACAAAACTCACATCTTAGCAACACCAGAGGACACCTCTGTGTCCTCCAGGGACCCTAAGAAGACCGTCCCAGAGCACGGGCTGTCCATCTCCACAATCTCTGTCTGTCATCTTCAGTGGAGAAGGTGAAAGAGAAACAAAGAACCCAGCTAGTACACATCGGGGCTAAATTAAAATAACTCCATAACTTCGTTTTTTTAAAGTAGACAGCACCTGCTTTGTTTGTCTAAAAATATTAAGTCTAGATTATATGTTTGAGCTCTGAAAGAAGTTCTTTTAGAAGTACTGGGGAGATGGCACAATGGATAAAGTCGCCATAGAAGCCTGAGGGACTAAGTTTGGATCCCCAGAACCTACACAAGATGAACTGTTAGAACACATACCTATAATCCCAAAACTCTCGTGTTGAGATGGAAGATAAAGACAGGAGAATATCCCAGAGTTTGTGAGCCGGCTCACCTTGTATACATACTAATAAGGCGATCCCATCTCAAACAAGCTGGACGATGGAGACCTACACCCATTGTTAACTTCTAACCTGCATGTGTGTGTGTGTGTGTCACGGCCATATTCATACTCACAAACATGAACTCACACACACTCTTCAAAAGCTCTTAAGGATTGACAACCTTCTTCTCACTGCCCTTAAAGTCATAGCAACTGGTTTGTCCTTGCTGAACATAAATTACCCAAACTCATGTAGGGACGTCCTGGTCCTGCTTTGGGGTTAAAAAAAAGGATTGTGTTTACTTTGGGAGTTTGTCGCTCTGGGGAGAAATCCACAGCACATCACTGTGGACATGCTATCTCCCCCCTCTCCTTCACTGTATCTGTAAAGGGAAACACCCACTCTCTCCCTTCCTCGCCCCTTGCCCCTTTCTTTCTCCCATTTTGAATTCTGTTTGTATATGCATGTGCATGTGTGACTACACAACCCAAGACCATGACACAATATTTCCCATAATTAATGTTATTTCTGTCACCTTATTAAGATGATGGCTGAGGCAAACAGTAGTGACTCATGGACTGTGTAATAGTAAGACAATCTCTCCCCAACCATAATTCAAGGATAAATTATTCATCTAGATTTTATTCCAAAAAAAGAAAGACAGGCCCCACCTTGAACTGGAAGGCCATCTCTCCTGCCTTTGGAATCTAGCTTAAAAAGTACCCTGAGCACTACCTGTTTTAGTATTGTCTCCAAGAAGCATTCATGGTCTTCTTTGACCTACGCTTAATGACTAGGCTATGGCTTAATCTAGACTCTATATCTTTTTGGGGTGTTGATACTATGAGTCACACATTGCACAGTGCATGCCTTGCAAAGCTACCAAGACGCTCAACTTGAAATCCCTTTTTTCCTAAACACTCATTAGAGGTTGGAGAGTTGACACCATGTCCATCCATGAGATGGTCATGGAGTGTACACCCAACCGATGTGGGCTGTGAGACTGGGCAACAAAACCTCTTAGGAGGCAGGTCAGCCCAAAGGAAGATGTCACAGGAAGTCAAAAAGTCTGGGGGAATCATGGTCCAGGAAGAGTACTAGACTTGTAGGGCTTCCAAGAAGCCAAAACAATCCAGCAGTCACGTCCAACAACTCTGATCAGAGGCCTCCACTAAGGAAGGAATCCAGGAAGTCTTCATCTCAGCATTGATGGAGCTTGCCCCTGTGTGGCCAAGGAGTTTTGCAGAAACAAACAAGTAACATTCTAAGTTAAATAGACGTCTAACTCTCCAGTCTTTCTCCTCTGACATCCCTACTTAGCATCGAAGTATCTGCTGATTTTACATGTTTATATCCCTCTCTGTTGAAACGGCCCAGAAATGAACATATCTATTATAAAATACTACAGGTTTTTAATTCCTCATCATTTATTATATATACAAAGTGGTCATCTATTCTGGAAAGGAAATCAGTGTTTATTGTACTTTCGCGAGAGTAGGGCTTGACATTTCTATCCTTCTGGTTTTTTACCATTTATTTTATTGAATTATATTTATACATCTGACAGTGGTCTTTAAGAATCCCAGGTCCTATAGCTACTAAACATATCAGGTAATAACCAGTGGCTGACAGTGGGGCTCCTACCTAGAAACCTAAAGGAAGCCTGGAAGGGGATGAGAGTCCACCTGACCCAGAGGCTGAAGCAAGAGATCCCAAGTTTAAAGAGCCTGGAAGTCAGGGCAACTTCAAGGCCAGCCTGGAAGCCTAAGTAATTTAGCGGGAAAAAGCAAATAAACATAAGAAACAAAAGGAAAAGAAGAAAGAAAGAAAGAAAGAAAGAAAGAAAGAAAGAAAGAAAGAAAGAAAGAAAGAAAGAAAGAAAGGGAGAGAAAGAAAGAGTGAATGAAAGAGGGAAATAGGCCTCACATACACGTCTTAAAATTAATCCATCTGTTATCCATTATTATCTTAAAATTGTCACCCCATAAACAATTGGTTGCTATTAATTTGCGATAAATAAATTTAATCACTAAAGTAATAGCAACCAATTTTTAAAAAAATCTGTATTAAATTAGCCTTTGCGATTTTTAAAGCATGAACAAAATTAAAACATTGAAAATCTTCATGTCTAATTGTCCTAAAATCTGAAGGGTTCTGTGTAGAGAATCTTTTAATGCCTGAAGGTCCTTCATCTATGAATAAGGATTGCCCCACACTCCCGCCCCAGTCACATCTGTCAAATCCACAGGATGCTATAAAAATCTCAATCCTGTGACAGAGTGAAATGAAGAGTTCAGTGTTGATGGTGTGAGGAGAACAGAGGCATCAGCCGAGGCACTCAGCGGGAGCTATGCTGCCCCACTGACCCCCCTGGTCAGAAGCTCTGGCCTCAGAAAGAATTCTATAGGACCAGACCGGCAATACTGGACAGGTAATTAAATCCAGGAGCCTGCAAAGTTCGTACTTCACAGGACTGATCTATATGTAAACGTTTTAAAAAGGAATAACTAATAGAGAAAAGAAAACTAACCTTTAAGCCTGAAAAAAACAAGACTTTACCAAAAGAGAGAGAGGGAACAGAGATAGGAGAAGCCGCCGCTGGTATTAAAGCAGCAAAGTGTACCTAAACAGCACACGTAACAGTGAGTGTCATCTACGCTTACGAGGCAGTCTTAGCTTTTATGAGCAGGCTGGGTTTTACCTAAGGATATCTAATACATTTGAAAAATCTATCTTTAGAACCGCTATTTTTGAGCCCTAACATAACATGACAGCTTGTATTGAACCAACAAAAAAAAAAAAAAAAAAGAAAGAAAACGTTATATTTAGTACTTCGCAATGAGGTTTATCGTGCTCCACCAATGAACAGGATAATGGCATCTTAAGGGTTTAATTGAATCAAATCATTCTTCAGTGGTCACATTTCATCAAAAGGAGAATCCACAGGCTGTGGACACCAGCCTTCGCCAACGTCGCTCCACTCTACTTATCCTGGCCACATTCCACCTCTTTCGGCTCTCACTGAGCTCCGGGCCTTGAGCTTCCCTCCCTCCCAGACCTCGGGCGGGTGAAGAGCACGGGAAGCAAGGGAAGAGCCACAGAGGTAAACGCTGCTGAGCCATGTGAGGAGCTGGCTGTCCACTGCGGGGAAATGGGCTCAATTGTTCGGTTGGTGGGGCTGACTTTGTTCCACACACTGTCCAGGACTACCAGGTGGGCTTCCCTTTTGCATCCATCCACACAGTTTAACATGTGCCTGGATGCGGAAATCTGCAAGGGTGAATGTCATTGATGCAGTGACCACAAAATGCCTTTTTCCTAATCTACCAAAGACAAGGAATATGTCAGGACTGACTTTCTGAATTTTGAAGAACACACTCATAGGAAGTGGCACAAGAACTCCCCGACCATTATCGGGAGAAGGGGTGGGAGTAGGGTGCGAAAGAAAACTTGCAGTGTAGGATCTGGCAGAAGGGCAGCTCATGTCCTCCCATGATACTGCAATCCAGACTACGTATAGACTAAACCCCATGGGCAGTGTGCAAGGTCTTGCCTGTGACTCTTTCTGGTCATCTGCAAAATAACATTTGTGTAGCAAGCGTTTTATCCTAAATGGGTACAAACAAGTAAACTGTGGCAGAGATAGAAAGAACTTACACAAGGGAATCTACCTGGCGCATATATATATATATATATATATATATATATATATATATATATATATATATATCACAGCAGTCTGTACACACCATGCATGGGTACACACACATATGGACACACATCCATATGGGTACACACATATACACAATGAGACAATGAGATATGGTGTGTGTGTGTGTGTGTGTGTTTGTGTATGTGTGTGTTGTGTGTGTTTCTGTGTGTGTGTTTGTGTGTGTGTGTTTGTGTGTGTGTGTGTGTGTGTGTGTGTGTGTGTGTGTGTGTGTGTGTATGCACTTACAGTACAGGGAGGGACACAATCCATGACCTTCCCTTGGCCAGGCAAGCACTCACTTCCCAACCTAACAACACCCTAGGCTTTTGACATACATCTTAAGGTGATGAGTCAAGGCAGAAAATCACTGGTAATATAAAACATTTCCAGACACACAATGAACACCAGCGCTAACTCGTGAGAACATCTCTAGCTTGTGAGAATGGCAATCAACGATGCAGGTGAATCTGTTTTCTCTGCTATAGCTGACACGTGGTTTTGTATGAAAACTGAACAAGGCATGCTTTAAGTATGACTTCAGACCTGACACCTTGAGCACAAACTTAAATGGCCGGTTTCTCAAATGGCCTGCAAAAACATTTGGGGTCTACGGTCAGGTGACTTTCTGGATAAGCCGTGACTGCCTCTGACATGCAGGAAACCCACTTCCCCCTTGAGTGCTGCCTAAGACAAGCAGGCTCTGTGCTGGTCAGAGCTCCATCACCGCAGTGCTCTAATCACAGAATTGCAGTCTGTGATCGTGAGTGACAGATAAAGTGTGCGGCATCCCTGCACTGTTTTCTGAGTGTCCACGTGAACCCCAGACCAAGAGAGAACACTTCTGTTTCACAGAGAGGAAGAAAGGCCTAAGGCAGAATCAATCCTTACGTACAGAAATATCTAAAGCGTCATGGAGACCATCAGAAAAGGTGGCCCCAGGCTGAGTTTTATGCATCAGTACTGTGTGGGTTTTAGCTCTCCTGATAGAGCAGTGTTAACAAGGAGAAGCTCATGCTTATTAAGGGTGTTATCCCTTAACCAAACATTTAAGTGACTTTAAAAAAAAAAAAGATCCGAAGGACAGAGAGAAAGGTTACTGGTGGAATTTGTTGGTTCTTAAGTCACTCTCATTACCTGTGCACCTAAGTTTATTTTTTTCATCTTTATTAAATTGGGTATTTCTTATTTACATTTCAAATGTTATTCCCTTTCCCGGTTTCCAGGCCAACATCCCCGTAACCCTTCCCCCTCCCCTTCTATATAGGCTTCCCCTCCCCATCCTTCCCCCATTACTGCCCTCCCCTCAACAATCACATTCACTGGGGGTTCAGTCTTGGCAGGACCAAGGGCTTCTCCATCCACTGGTGCTCTTACTAGGATATTCATTGCTACCTATGAGGTTGGAGCCCAGGGTCAGTCCATGTATAGTCTTTGGGTAGTGGCTTAGTCCTTGGAAGCTCTGGTTGGTTGGCATTGTTGTTCATATGGGGTCTGGAGCCCCTTCAAGCTCTTGCAGTCCTTTCTCTGATTCCTTCAACGGGGTTCCCGTTCTCAGTTCAGTGGTTTGCTGCTGGCATTCACCTATATATTTGCCATATTCTGGCTGTGTCTCTCAGGAGAGATCTACATCCGGTTCCTGTCAGCCTGCACTTCTTTGTTTCATCCATCTTATCTAGTTTGGTGGCTGTATATGTATGGCAATTAGAAAATGAATGAAAGGTGTTGGGGGATAGAGCCTTGCAGAATGCACACCACGTGAGAACAGGATCCGAGTTTAAAACCTAGCACGGCGGCACCGGCCCCGTGCCTCTGTGATCCCAGCACTGGGGAGGTGGAGACATGATCCAGAGGGCCAGCTTGGGATTCAAGAGATGCAAGTTCATGAGATCCCATGCCTCAAAATATAAGGCGGAGATTGATGAAGGAGGGGCTAATCATGTATCGCCACATGTGATCACATGTGTGTGCTTATATAGCTCTCCCACATGACCAGCTGCACATGCAAATCGATGTATACAACAAGAGAGCAAATTATTGTTTCTGGATTTGACTAACTCGACGTTCATTTAAGAATGATTGCATTTTGATTCTTAAACTTAAAACAAAATAGTACCGTGGGCTGATGAGTCCGATAAACCAATGGTGCCCACAAGGAACCACCTTTGTAAACAACATTCTGAGAACAACTATGCCACCATTAAAAGCAAAAGACCAAATCAGTGTCGGGGGCAAGCCTTTCTGATTTATAGAAGCTGTGGTATTTTAAAAATGAGATTCTCGATCTGTTCAATGCAAGTGAAGACTACTATCCCTTCCAACAGCAGCCGTGGGTTTCCTCACTCTTCTCCTTCACAGTGACCGGTCCCTTCCCGCAGCAGACATAGTGTTCACACAGCAAATGCTCACGACACACTTCCAGAGGAGTCAGCTGAGCTATGGGTGCTGCTGAGCGGACACCACGCACAAGTTCAGGCAAGTCCCTGGAGAATGTCGAAGACCCACTCAGGTTACTGCAGTAAGTCAGACATGTTTGAGGGTACGCTGAGGGCAAAGTGTTTCTCGGAACCACAAAAGACCTCCCATCCACCGGCACCAGCAGCTTTAACAATGCGTGTCCCCTCTACAGTGCGTCCTTCAGCTCTCAGACCTTGTCCTCGTGGAAGCCTGTCTTGGTTTGACTGTGTTCGCTCTGAAACCTGGAGTCACTTTAAGGACAGAGGTGGGAGGGCCCTCAAAGCTAGGCAAAGAATGCAACGCAGTCAAGAACTAATTGTTCCCCGTCTCTTAGGAACAGCCTGGATGTAAGAGCTGCTATTTAAAGGAGATGGTTTACAGGACTAGTTAGCCTTTTCTTAGATCTCTGCCTGTATCCTTCCACCAAGAAATCTACATACCTGGCAAACATTAGTTTAGCTACTTATAGACGTGCCGTCTCCAACTAAGTTTATTACCACCCAGCGTTCTTTCTCTTGTTTGGTCTCTACTAAAAACGGCTGTGTGAATGAGGGCTCTCGATTCCTCTGCCCCTCTTCTATTAAACACATATTAAATATCCATAAAACAAATCACCCTTCAGACACCAGGGCTTCTCTAGATCAACTGCAAAGACCTGATAAAACCCCAAGCTGTTTCTCACCAGAAAATAACTCATCATGACTGCAGAGAACTCAGAGGTACTCTCAGCCAAGGTCTTCGCTTTATATAAAAGAAAAATCATTAAATTTATACCATGCAAATGCAGCCACACATATATATGAAATATGTCACATTTTTATACTATGCATACATAAACGATGTATTGATATTGTATACATTATCAATGTATGCATTTGTACATATGACACATGTCCAAGAACTAAATTTTACATATCATATATACATACTGCATGTATACATTAACACTGCACAGATACATATGATCTATACATGTATTTGCACATGTAAACCGAGTGCACACATATGCATAGGTTTACTGTTTTATACAGATTGCATATAACATATCTGCTTAAACATATCTATACATACATAGAATAAACATGTATGTTAAAGTCTATAATATAGATTTATGATTCAAACGTGTGTGTGTGTGTGTGTGTGTGTGTGTGAAATATGTCCCTTTAGGGGATGAAAGTCAAGCCTAAAGGGTATGTGGTGATGGAGGTTGCTGCTCTCTTAGGAAGCAGGTCAGAGTCTATTCAGAGCCAGAGCAGAGAAATGTGCTAAGTATTCTGTATTTTTATTTGTATGCGCCCAACATTACCTGTATATGGAATATTCTGGGAAGCCTTTCTGAGCTATTAGCATCAGTTAAGGAAACATCATCTTGATCATTTCCTCAAGAAGCTAAAGTAGATGCAATTTCTTTTCCTTTTTCCTTTTTACTGTTTTGACAGGATCTCACTATGTCGTCTCACTCTGTAGACCACGCTGGCCTTGAACTCACAGAGACAAAAACCTTCTTCTGCCTTCTGAGTCCTGGGAATAAGGCATTGGTTACCATACAAGGTTTGACTTCTTCTCTGAGCAGAGGAAGTGACCTATCAACGGAGAGTATGGTGGTAGAGACTTTATAGATAAAGAGCTGGTGCCATGTGGAATTTATTCAGCTGGGAAAGGTCACCTCCCCATGAATGGATGAACACAGTAGTGCTTTCCAGGGGCTTCTTACAGCCTCTCCAAATCTTTGGATCAAATATAAAACAAAGAAGAAGACATGGGTTCCTTCAAGCCTACAGTAGTGTCTAGGAATCTAGCACTAAAACTGAAAAATCCACTGGTTGAAAACCATGAGGACAAATTCCGACCTCAAATGCTTTCCTGTTTCTAGGAAGCCCACACTGTGTCACTGATTGCATGGTTTTACTGTCAGACTCCATGTTAAGTTTCTACTCAGTACTACCATTACTCTACCCTCCAGAGAGCAGATGGCGGTCACAACTTTCTCCAGAGGATTAATCTCACATTTAATAAATGTCCCATGGTCAGCCAATTAACAAAATATGTTAGATATTCATATCACCAGGTAAGACATCAACGCTCACATATGCACAACTTAGGATGCTATAAAGAAGTTGTCTGGCTGCTGAGTTCACAAAATGATCAGATACCATTTCTAACAAGATAGGCTCCTTGTGTAAAGACTTGAGTTCAGTACACGATGCGTGTTAAAGGTACTGATAGTAAGAGATCGAGGGGCAGGAGGAGGATGGGGATGGGGAGGATGAGGATGAAAAGGAGGAGGGGAGGAGGGGAGAGGGAGAGAAAGAGAGGGACAGAGAAAGAGACGGAGACAGAGAGAGATGGGGACAGAGAGAGAGAGAGAGAGAGAGAGAGAGAGAGAGAGAGAGAGAGCGCTTATAGTTTCACAGTCCCAGCAAGGGACTTTAAATCCATGTGTGGATTTAAAGCAGGGAGAATGTCGAACAAGCATCTGCAGGATAGACCCAGGAATCTACTGGGCGTCCTAGCTTACACTATAAATAAATTTATTTTTAAAAGACGGGTTTCTAGAACTTAACATTGCAGTTCAAATGTGGTTGCAAACACTCACAATCCCAGCAGTGGAAAAATAGAAGCAGGAGGATCACTGCAAATCTGAGAAGAACCTGAAGTACACAGTGAGTTCCGGGCCAGCCAGGGCTGGAGAGAGAGAGAGAGAGAGAGAGAGAGAGAGAGAGAGAGAGAGAGAGAGAGAGAGAGAGAGCGCTTACCTCGAAAACAAAACTAAAGCAACAGTTAATTAATTAATTAATTAATTAATGTCCTAATCAGCGAGTGACATTTCTAACACATCAGTTTAAGTGCACAGCCAGCATTTAAAGCAAATATATTCATAAAATACCTAAAGATAGTTTTCCTCCAGAACACACATTAAATTCTAAAGTTATAGGAACACTTTATTTCCTAAATCAATAATAGGGTGACAGTGTGAATGAAGTCTTTAACACTGGGGCTATAGTTCAAGAAAACATCTTATCTTGGATCTGTGAGGCCCTTGGTTGGGCTCCCAAAGCCACAAAGTAAGTTAAAATAAGACAGAGCAATAAAAACAGTAAAATTAGTAAATGGGGAGGTTCTGGAGGGTTGATAAGCCACACCCAGGTGTAAATACCTAAGGGAATGTTAGGAACTCGCTCTGTGTGCTCCCCCCACCCCCTCCTGCCTGTGTGAGGTTAGGAGAAGATGATAGAGGAGCGCGTCGTGAACACAGAATAAAGAAGGCATTCAAAGCGCCTCGGAGTCTGGCACGTAACGCGTACATGCCGAGCGCTTGTGCTATCTTTATATCTATATTTATAAGTGTGTCTCCATATGCACGGAGCGGGAGCTCGGATGGCATCTCGTGGGTCAATTCAGAAAGTAATGCGCGGCATCAGCTGGGAGACAAAAGCTGAAGGTTTGCCTTTCAACCACACACTCCCTTAACCCACAAGAGGACAGGGAGAGCTGTGCACGGTGGCATCGTAGGGGACAGTCACTCCCTTCACTGTTCTCTAAAAGAGCCAATCCAGTCCTCAAGCATCCCCCCTGCCTTCACGACTCCATCCAGGTCTACAGCTGACAGCACATTCAGGTAAAAGGCGTATTACACATAAGTGTCAAACGTCGCCTTCTTGTAGAACTAAGGAGGAAGAGAAATAGCAAATCCTGAAATCTGTCTGGCTCCTCGCTACCCCGCCTAACTGGGAACCTCTAGACTCCAGGCGCAGATCGAAGTGTCCTCACCTTCTTTCACCCCCAGAAGAGATACAGCACTATCCAACAGAAATATAAAACAAGCCAAGAATATGAGCCCTGGATGGAATCTTAGACTTCCTGGTAGTCGCAACCAACGTCGCAAAAAATATATATGAAAATAATTTTTAATGGTATCTCTTAAGCCTGCAGTTCCAAATGGCCTGGCAATACAGAATGAGGAATAGAAGGGAAAGAATTAAAACCCTTCAGATTCTTCTGGATTTCTTGGATCCAGTGTGTGCTTCGTACCTAATGCTCACCTCGCTTACATTAGCTGCGTTTCAAGCACTCAGCAGGGGCACTGGGTACTGGATGCCATGTTGAAAGCATTGATTGGTTGGGGTTCTGGGAATATTTCTTAATATAGCACTACATAACTTTTTCATAGAGGGCCAGAACATTTTTTCAGTGGCTACCATTCAATCCATATGGGTAAACCAGATGATTCAATAAGAGAACCCAATCCTAGGAGCTTTATTTTCCTAATATTTAGAAATGAAAACATCAGCTAAAGGATGTTTCGAAACTGGTAAGAGGATCCTTTACAAGAACCATTTTTGTCTGCAAGGTGCTCGGGGATGTCCTATCATCTCTGTAAAGTCTACACCTGTAAACCATCTAATTGCTGTTAACGGACAGTCGCCTCTGCGCTGTGGGGACCCCCTTCTTGCTTTGCGGTAAAGGAAATATATCACGTGATCTCATTTTGCCCACCCTCGTGATTCCCTCTCTGCTGTGGTGACCCAGCATCCCTCTGATAAGTTCAGAAGCAATGGGAAAACCCGGAAGTATGTCTGGGCCCTTGACCTACAGGCTGATTTGATGCTGAGCCCAGAACTCGGGTGACAGATTTGGGGATCTCACCTATTCCTAAAGCAAACAGTCTTGTATCTCATAGCCATCTGGGGCTCCCCTCCCTGGGGTCCCATGCGGAGGGCTGTCTGGTGTCTTTAATACCCTGATTGTATCACTGGGGCATGGTTTATTAGCAAAAGCCACTTTTGCTAGGAGAGGAAAACGTAGGAGAGATTGCGGAGAGAACAAAATTTTGGCTGAGGTCCTTGTTTTTGTTATTTAGCTGGAGAGAATCATTGGTTCTACACGCTTTCCCAAATCCTATGGTTTTTCTCAGGTTCCAATGAACGAGATACCATTCATAACGTGGACAGTGGTCTCTTTCATATACTGCCTATAGTCGCACACTTCAGCGCCAAGCAGATGGTTGAAATCTGTTTTGTGTAAAATGTGTGCTTTTTTTCCAACTGTGCTCCTTGTATCCTTGCTCCTCCAAGGCTCGAGCCATCAAAACACTGGCACCGCGTTGATCATTAGCGGTGTTTTAGACAACTGGTAAGTAAGGTATTCCGTGTTCTCCACAAAATGTTCAGCTAACATTTCCCAGATGTATAATTAAGGCAAAAGATGATCTCCTCAAATTGGTATCAGCACTTTGGATGGCTCCTGGCTTTCAACAGATTATATCAGTGGAAAACAATTTTATATCAAAAAATATGGGCCCTGTTTCTTGGGTGATTTCTGTCACTTATCCTAAGCTGCCCACAGAAAAAGAAATCTGTGCTTCCCCTTCGTTCATCCCACATTCAAAATGAGGAGGAGATTCTCCCTCCTGCTTTTACTGTGAGCATGGGACTTAAATAACCGTTTCTGTAAGTCACCTAATATTTTCTCAAGGTTAAACTACTCTCAAGAACACTAATTTAAGAAGCACTGGTGTGGTGTGGTGTGGTGTGGTGTGTGTGTGTGTGTGTGTGTGTGTGTGTGTGTTTCCTTCATTCACGGAAAAATCACTGCTTTTTGTTATTGTTCGATATTTTTTTTCTTTAAAGTCATCCATTCTTGTAGTTGTGTGCAAACACAATTTAATTTAATTACCTAGCTTAAAGATTTGTTAGATGTGACATTTTGAAAATAGACTTGGTATGCCAAAAGTTACCAAAACAACAGTTACTGTATCAGATTTTCTACACACAAAAAAATAAAGGAATTAAGGCAAGGTGTGTTTGCGATGTTTACTTAGAGTGGCAAACAGATATAACTGAAGTTGTAGTGCTGGGATTGACACATAAGTTAGTGGGAATCAGTCCTTAGAGGTGTTTCAAGAATGGTAATTATTTGGACAGTAAAAGTGAGGTATTGGTCAACCAGTTCCTTACAGGAATCATTTATGTGAAAGTAGTTTTAAGACACCTTGAAAGGTGTCTTTATCATAAAAAAATGAATAATTTTATTAACATCCAGATTACTTCTCATTTTCCAGATAGTAAGCTCACATTTATGAAAATATGAATTCAATGGACTGCATTTAGAAACACCTGAAGGTTTTGCTAAAGCTTTGTATGTGTAAGCAAGATCCTTTAGAGGGTAGGGCAGATATTTTTACAGTGATTTTTTTAAGCCCATTTCATAGATGCTGAAACCCAAGGGACTGGAGGATCCGTGCATCACAACGTTTTAATTCCTGATTTAGAAGTGGGAACATATGCCAAACCTCATATATAACTAAATGCTAGGCCATCAGACGCATCAGCAGCGAGTAGACCAGCGGCCCCCCATACAGGTTGTCCCCCAGTTTAAGAGGAGGGTATTCATTCGCACATTTTTCTTTGGTCACAATGCTAAAAGCAGTTTGGGTTTCCTAGGTGAAATTTTACATCTTCACAATGGGAATGGGAGAAATAAAGCTCACATTTCCCTAAATTCACAGCAGTGTAAAAAGTATCGTGACCATCAAGCCAAGAAACAATTTGTCGATGGACGGTTCCTACGTTATCTGAAATATATGACTCTATGTTTAAAACAATTCGTCCAACTCGTTCATGACCAACAACATATTTTGAAGGTAGAAATAATACAAAAGGTCCCTAGCTAGATAGCAAAGATAATGCCTCTAAGGGTAGAACTACACATCCCCCCCCCTTCAAATGGTGTTTTTAATCAACCAGCGTGCGAGCTGCCAAATGTGAATTATTAACAATATGGAATACTCATCCTCTCAGACAGACCAACTCTGTAATACTCTGTCTTCGGTTGCTAGAATCCTCCTTGTCAGAGAGGTTTGACCGTTTCTCTTCTCGAAATCCCTGAGCACTAAGTGATGCCCACACTGTTGGCTAGCCTGCGCTCTTGGCTAGCCTGCGCTCTCGGCTAGCCTGCGCTCTCGGCTAGCCTGCGCTCTCGGCTAGCCTGTGCTCTTGGCTAGCCTGCGCTCTCGGCTAGCCTGTGCTCTCGGCTAGCCTGTGCTCTTGGCTAGCCTGTGCTCTTGGCTAGCCTGCGCTCTCGGCTAGCCTGTGCTCTTGGCTAGCCTGCGCTCTTGGCTAGCCTGCGCTCTTGGCTAGTCTGGCATCAGTGCTGACAGTTCTTTCATCCAGTCGAGAAACACTTCAAGTTCCCCTCTGGTCACTTGTTCTTAATCTTCCTTAATCTTGCTCCCTTACAGCTCAGTGTTTCATTTATCCATACGGAGACCTACACTGCCCATATCTCTGTGTGAATGTCTAATCTTATTATGGTTGCTCTTATGAATACACTGTCAGCATCCAGGCCACTACCTCCTGCCTGTGTCTTCCCAGCATGCCTTGGCATGCTCCTTCTTTTGCTCGTCACACATGTACAACTTACCTTAATGGTGTTTATTATTGGCAGGAATGGGTGACCTAAAGCACTCGAGAGTTTGATGCATATAAAATATGGGTGTGATGGGTTTTTTTTGACCTATGTGACATAACTTTTAAAAGTATCTGTCACTCCACTCTGAATAAGAACCATTCACGGCACTTAGATGAGATGCACCACGGTGACTTGCATCTGTACAATGGTGCCTAATTCGAAAGTCAACCGTTGTGACTCCACACATGTAAAGACTAGCTATGGCACATACTCCATCTCCACACAAGAGAATAAAATTTTGACCACTGGTATCAGGAGCTGGGAACCTTTCAAATATATTTCTAAGTGAAAAAAAATTTGAAGTGGAGAGATTTTTTTTTTTTTTTGGAAACCTTAGCCTATTGCTCTAGCCCACATGAAAGGATCCAGGAGGCCTTAGTTTGAAAGAAATGGAAAATTCACGATGCCATGTCGAACGACTAACTGTCTCCAACCCTATACTCCAAACATCAGCAAGGAGGGAGACAAATTAAATCCTTTGCCAAACTAGAAAATAAAAGGCTTCTGTTTTTATGGATGGGGCGGGGGCGGAAGGATACCTTAAAATTGACAAAATACTGTTATACATACGCAGAGCTTCTAACTAACTTTCTTATTATCTGAACGGGGAATCTCAACTGTCCCCAAATGTTACAGAAGCAAGCCTCAGTCCTCCTCACCTCTTCAGCTTTAAATGCCCACTCCCTACGCCCCACAGCACCAACTCTGGGTTTATAGAGCTAGAGTAACTGTCTAAGTCTCGGTGTACCTGCATGAGATCCTCCTGTGGGAGAGACAAGGATCAATCTTGTTTGTATTCTAGGAAGGATTTCTCCCACTCAGGGTCATCTTCCCCAAATTGCTGTATCAGAATTGAGTGGGACTTGTTTAAGCTGTCAACTGCTTGGTAAGTTTAATGGCTTCTCTTAATTCCAATCTGGGTATATGGGAATAATTACAGTACTTCCCCCAAATAACCCTTTCACTCCTAGTCACTTCCAAATATTTCATAATCTACTCATAAAGGTATAAACACTGTGTTTCATCATAAGATTCTCTAAACCGCCCTCTGTGTCCTTTGGATCTGCTTCTGTTTCCATAGAAAAATGTTTTTAAAACGTTAAATGTCCTTAAACTGTTGATCGGCCAAATCAGATCCATTTTATTTCTCCAGTAATTCTAAGGTTCTTAAAACAATACCTTACCAAGACACTTATCCCATAATCCTCCAGGATCTAGAAACAATTCACAAATTTAGCTCTGATTAGGTAATAAGGGAAATGGAGAAATGGGAAAAAACTCATTTCATCTCTGCTCATCCGTCCCCAGGTGTTGTAGGGACAGGGACTTTGCCTATTCAAGGTTCCCTTATGTTGAGATGCTACAGGGATGGCAGTCGGCTGCTGTAGGCTCCGTTATGATTAACACAGGATAGAAGGTGAATCCCTGGATTAACAGAGCTGGAAGAGCTTGACCACAGGCCCATTTCTCCCTCTACTAGACAACGGGGCAGCCAGAGCAGTTGAAGGAGACTGAAAGGCAGGCTGAGTTGCTAACCTCAACTTTAGGTGACATCTTCTTGCAATCCCATTTCAAACATGTTATGAAACACTGTAGCAAATATTCTAAAAGGGAAAATAAAACAAGACATGGGTACAGGGGAAGCAGTGAGGAAACAAAAATAAGAGACAGTCATGGACTTTGTAGACTCTTGCCCAAGAGACTCTGGCACAGAGTAAATACACAAAAGGAAGAATTGTAGCCAACCAAGAATTGTTTCAGCTCCACAATTAGAGCCAGCTCGATCTGGAACTTTGTGAAGAGATCCATATTACTGGGAGGTGAAAACTCAGTGCCACAGGGTAGCACCTTCTCACTCTCTGCTTTCATATAAAGCACGCCATTTCCTGTGTCTGTGCTTTGTACCCACTGGGAGCCCTTTCATCACATATATAGATAATGATGATGATAATAATTATTATTATTAGAATGAGATTTCAACAGACTCTATGCAAAAGTCACAGAGGAGCTCTCAGAGAGCCTACTATCCCTTTGGTCACTCCTTCCTTAGTCCCCACTGGCTACCAATTTTGAAATAAATTTCCACCAAACATATGTACCAATAAAACACAATTTGCTCGTTTGTCTCCTTTCCCTCTGGTTTCAGAAATAAGAATTAAAAAAAAATTAAAAGTAAAAAAAAAAAACATTAAAAGTAAAAAAAAAATTTTTTAAAGATAGACAAAGCAAGTTAACCCTTTCATGTCTTTTCTTAACTGTGTTCCTGAAATCCAGGATGAGAAGGCACAGCCCCAAACTCAAACTCAGCCTTGTGACCTCAGACTCTCCCAAATGCTCACAGCTCTAGCTGACCTGTCTCTCCCACCCTGACGACGTCACACCTTCCGGTGCAAGAGGCTTTTAGAGAATACTCTCTGTCCTCAAGTTCACGTCTTCCTGTGTTTCTATTCCGAGTGAGTGTCTCTGACTCGGAGGTCTCCATGGAGGGAGACCGAGGTGAGCAGGCACGGTGAGGCAGGTGGCATCCAGGTACCTCTGCAGTGAGAGAGCCGGGTGGCTCTACACATGACTGCGTAAGACAGCGTGTCTGCCGTGTTTGAACATTTCCTTTCCTAAAACACACATTCTTTCAGAGATGTGAGGGGCAGAAATAGAAACACGACCACACGTGAAACTTTCCCCGCGTGGCTGCCAGCAGCTTTTCTCACTAGCGCTCCCCTTACCTACCGTACGCAGTGAGACTGGCAGGTAGCCCCAGTTCGTTAGTAGCCAAATTATTTTTGTCCGTAAAGTACGAGAAATCTCCACAGCACATGAATGAGGCACACTTTACTAGTTTACACACATTTTTATAACTCCAAGAAACTAAAACTCATTCACAAATGCTCCTAGTTCTGTTTCCCCAAGGAGAAGGGCCACCAGACTACCAGAGAATCACATTTGGAACCCCAGGTCTTCCTTCTCCAAGAGAACTCGAGAGGAGGAGGAAAAAAAATCTCTCAACTCTGATAAAGAACTTTTCATCCTTAACGCAGGAAAAATAAACAGCTTTTCGTTCACCCACACTCCACATTTCATTTAAGTCAAAACATTTCCATGCAAGGCATTACGAAAAACGTCATTTAGTAATAAGCCTGAACGACTGCAGATTTAAATTCATAGTGACAGCATAGTAGGGTTAGACAATGCCGCTCGCAGTGACTAGCAGCCCCATAGTACTCGATCCCTGGAGTCCCTGCCATGCCCCCTTCCCCAAGTTACAGAGCAAAGCAGCGAGGAGAGGCAGCCTGGAGAACACATGCATGCACCCACTGCGGAGCCAGAGCCAGAGAAAAAAAGTAACAGCGACTCAGAATAACGAGGCAATGACAAATGTATCAATAATACAGCCGAGCTGAATTATCCAAATGATACTTAGATCAAAGAAAGAGCAAGCAAGGTTTGGAGACTCAGGACACAAGGAGTCGAGCCCCAGCCGGAACTCATTGCAGACTCCACGACTGACCTGATCTGTCTATAAACACCCAGAGGCTTTTGTTTTTCCTTTTGCTTCTGTCATGTTTTCTGAATATACAGGTCCTTAAACCACCTTGTAATAGATTAATTACTTTCAAGCCGGTTGACAAAAGGCCACAATGACCGGAAAAATGATACAAAAGAAAACAGAAAAGATGAATTTTAACAAGTTCATCAACAAACCTGGGTAGCGCTCCTGAGCTGCAGATTAAGGTCCAATGGTTCCAAATTGGCAGAATTCAAATTGGGTTCATATTTGGGTTTTTTTGTTTGTTTGTTTGTTTGTTTTGTTTGTTTTTTTAAAACCACCTGTCCTAAAACGACATTGTTTATGCTAATTATCTTTGTTGACGCTGCAATTCTGTTTGTTTACCACAATTCTCTTAAAATGCCATAGCCCTCTGAAAGAGTTCTCACCAGAATCCTTCTAAATCTTGCCTCGGTCTGGTCTTCCCGGCAGCCCAATGTGCAGAATACAATGCCACAAGGCAGGCGCAAGAGCTGGGAGCAAGTTGGAGGCTGCGAGTCCTCAGGCAGGCAAAGGCTGGCAGTGCTGCTGGGGTTTCACTGTCAGCCTCCAAGAGAAAAGGACACTGATGTGGAGAAACGCACACCCCCCTATTGGACAAGCAGCACCATACGCCAGCCACAGGATCTCCAGAGGAGATGGGGAACTCTCAGCTAGTAAGTCAAGAGAAGGGGGAGATGGCATTAGAGAAAAGGCAAGGCAGCTTCCAGACTGCAGGGCCGAACTCGGAGTCAGACAAGGGGGAAAGGACCCTCGATTCACACGAAGGAACAGAAGGCGTTCTCCAGAAGCAAACCTAAACAGGCACTGAGCACTGGTCCTTAGTAGTTTTCTCTCTTTTCTCCCTTCTTGCTCCAGCAATACCTCTTGGTCTATTGCATCTACATGGCCTTTGAATCTTATATGCTACGTTGGCTGAGGATGCCACCACGAGGGGTTAAGCCATCGAGAACAGAATTAAGGGAGGCTTTGAAAGGTCTCCATAAATTTCCTAACCACCAACACGTTTCAACAAAGAGGCGCACAACTTACACGTTGGTACTTCACCGAGCATCTCTTAAGATCACTGCCATCCCCCCCACCCCCACCCCCACCCCCACCCCAGGACACACTGAGTTAGCACAGGAAAACTGAGAGCTTGGCCTAGGTCCCTTTATGGCCCATGGTCTTGGTAACCTCGCCAAGATACAGGCATAAACAGACTCACGAACTCAGCAGCACCTACCCGTTACACCTTTTAAAGAGATCTCTCATGGGGTGGTGTCCAGAACCCAGCACGCACCTGTGTGATACGACAGACACCTGAGGTGGCTGAAGGGGGGAAGTGGGAAGGGAAGACAATGAAAACGTGGCATCACTTGGGGGATGTTGCTCTGTGAGCGTGTCCTGAACAAAATGCATGTGACACAGCCCCCCAAACTCTAAGAAGGGTGAGATGCTCAAAACCAGACGGGTCTTTGCATCTGCCTCTCTAACCTACGGCGCTCATGCAAATCTCGGTGACAAGCTTTCCAAGAACACACGGCGCACTTTCCCATGGCTTCTGGCATTTGAGGCACAGAAAAACACGGGTCAACCCGTAATCAACAGCTACACACTTTCCCATCTTTCCCACCTGCTGTACCCTGCCCTGGCCGCCGTGCCACCTGGCATTTAACCCTGCATTGTTCCTGATAATCAGGCAGACTCCTGCCAAGTCTTCAGACAGAGTGGGGCGTGGGACAGAAGTGTGTCTTAAGCACTACTTCATGAGAGCTGCATTCCAGAGCAAGGTGCCGGCTCAGTGGAAGACTATGGAGATGACGACTGCAGTGGGTAATGACTGATGGGCGCTGTTTCCTCCAGGAAGCAGTAGTGAGTAAGAGCTAAGTAAAATGACTGAAGTAGGAATTGGAATACACTGAAAACAGATAACTAGACTTAAGGGCTCACGGTTGCCATGAAGTGACGGAAGAGAGAGAGGGAACTTTTTTTTAAAATTCTCATCTAGACGTTACCTGGTACTGAGAATGCACTTCTTACTTAGGAGCATAATGGATTCTTTTTTTTTTTTAAGTCTCCAACTACACTGAATAAATGCCAAGGTGTAAAAAGGAAATGTTATTGGGAGGATCAGCTCGCTATAAAATATCAATGTTGCAAGGGATGTGCTTGCTGGTGGACCCTCCTGGCAGTTCTGCAAAGTGGTTTCCACAAACCCAAAAGGGTGTTCCCTGCTTCCAAATAACAGTTGACAGTTTTTCTAACGAGATAAAGGTGATTTCCCTCAGAGGGCTGACCATAAAGACATCTGACAGGAATGGAAGGTGGCCAGCTGAGGTGACTTTTTTTTTTTTAATTTTGCATCATTCTAGATCCTCCAGCGTTCCCTTCAACATTTCGGAAGAGGCTGCTGTCTGGAAAGCAACTGCATGAGGCTCTGAGCTTAACAGGCTTCCTTCCTCAGCCCTAACTTTCCTTTTCCTTCCTGGATGTGACCAGACTTTCTAAAATATAAACATATAAATATATATATATATATTATAAAATCTTTCACTTTCCTTAAATGAAATTCTACAATTCAGTAACTGGAGACTGTTACAAGTAGCTTAGTCATGAAAATAATCGCATTAGAAATAAGAGGAACACAAAGTAAAGAGGCTGACAGCTGTGTCAGTGATAGGGCGTCAGATGTGGTTATTTCTCCTCCAGTAGCAGGAGGGTTACACCACAATATAAAGCAAATATTTTACATATTTAAATATTAGGACAGAGATGACATTTTCCAGTTGGGGGGGGAAAACACCCTGAAGTCACAATATTTCCTTCTTTAACTCTCAGTCAATTCCCAATACTTAGACCATGCTGCCACTTGAGGTCCCTGTGAATTTTGAGACATGGGGGTTTGTTTTACTAATCATCCTCTGGGACAGGCACTGCCTGTTCATCCCTCACCTGAGAAGCATCCTTCAGCGGCCATTCAGGCCTCTAGGAACCACAGGGCAGTAGACATGGGAAGTTCAAGCTTCCTAGTTCTGAAATCCACTCCCATTTACCTCCTGACCATCCCCACAGACAATGAAACTGTTACCTACTTCTTAGCTATTTAACAACTGTTTACTGTCAGCCTGGACTGTTGTGTCTAACCCTTTCTATATCAGGGAACACTGACCCTCATCTGCCTGAATCTAAAGCCTCAGGCTATACAGGAAGTTTTGAATATTTCTTGAAGTTTCAAATAGTCGTCACATTGTAAAAATAATGATAAATATATAAGAGAAGACGTATAACACTCTATCAGTGACATTAGCCGTATGAATCACTTAAGACTTTAATGGTGTCTGAGCTCTGAGCAACTTCTGCCCACTACACCTAATTTCCCATTCATAAAGACATTAGGAATTCTTTTCAAGGTCTAAATGAGTTTGAATGAAAACCTCTTTGATATCAGGTGAGCAAATAGAATATAATTAAAGTCAATGGAAATGACCTAGTTATTCCACAAAAGTTGCAAATGACTGAGAAGGGGAAAAAAGCAAGCCTCATCCCGGTCATTTATATATGTTAGCACCGTTATCTAGTCTCCCTTTACAGAGTGTCAGCAGTCCATGCTGCATTTCTCTGTATGATCTATCTGTGTAAGTGACAATAGACAAGTGGGGAGAGGCAGTGGTGACAAACTGTCATGATTTGCTGGGATTTGGGTAAGTACTGTCAATTTCAACCTCACGGTAAATTATTAAAAATGTTATACTGTGTGACATTCTTCAAAATTATTTTAACTACTACTTTTACGCAGAGGATGCACATCTGAACAAACTAGTTGATTGTCCCTGGCTTATTCAATTATCCAGCTGAAAATGTATGCCCCTGGATAACTCAGAAAGAGCATAAAAAGCTCACCAGAAGGAGAAACAAAACAATGTTAGGAGATCTGAGCACTAGAGAATTAAAGGGAAAAGTTTGGCTTAAAAAGAGATGACTGAAAAAATACAAATAAAGTTCCCAGCAGGCAGCTTGCTTATATGGAGAAATAGGCTGTGCCTGTTAATATGTAACTGCCTCTTTATAAGAACATTCAGCTAACAGGTTACAAATCAGAGTGTTATTTGCAAATAATAATAACAATAATAAAATAATAATAATATAATTGCAATTAAGAAAAAATACCATTGATACGTTCCTCTGCACATGTTGGGAAACTGGTTCTGATCAATTAACAGATCGCTACATTAGACAATAATATGTTTCACTGTGAACAACTTCCATATCCACAGAGGAACGATACTATGTTTGTAGAGGAAAACTAACTAGTTAGAAGAGTTACTATGCAGTGCTTCGGAAAAATCAATTCGAAACTGTCCCAATAGAGCCACCTTCTTCGTTAAGGGGCGAGGGAGACGGAGAAAGGCAGTGTTACAACACACACACATTACACATTTTACTTTCTTTCCTGGTCACACAGTGGCTTCTCTAAAATGTGACCACATCCCTAGGCTTCTTTTCCTCTCCACACTTTCTCTCTTCCGTGGCTTCAGTTCTAAAATGTTTTAATCTTTGTCCTTTCTTTTTTCGTCTTTTCATATCAAATTCAGGCATTTGAGTGATGAACAGCTTGACTTAGCATATTTTTAACCAGCTGGTCTAGCACCTAGCTTGCCTTGCATAGTCAGATACAACAAATGTTTACACAGAAGGTATAGCTTGCATGAAAATGGAAAACGCCTGGGTATCTTGCATCCCGGCTTTTTTTAGCTTTTTTTTTTTTTTTAAATTCACCATACAGAATACGAAGTTTGAGTTCTTTTTAATGGCAAACAAAAATCTATTTATAGTTCAAAAAATGAACTTGCACGAGGATAAGAACTCAAAGTTAAAAATTGTAATGTATAATTACAGGGACACGGGGAGGGCTAAAATTCTTTAAAAGCCCCCCCTCCCCACGTTACTTGCAGCAACATCAAATGGAAGGGAACTGCACGGACCTCTAAATAGGAACAACTAATTAAAGATACACTTAACTCCCTCCATCAGAGCACAGCGGAAAGTGTAGTTTATCAAAATTCAGTTAAGACAGCAAAAACAAAAGTAGCCTCTAAACTTAAAAAGGGAGGGGGGTGCCTTGTTTGCTCCCTTCTTCCCCTCTTCAGACACATCGAGAATCATCTGCTGATATTTAACTGTGATGTTAAATTTTCTTTGGGGAAAAAAAACCACAACAGCAGGGCTCTCTCCCATATCAACAAAAGGTCCTGCCTTTCGGAGCAGTTTCCAAAGTTTAACAGAAGGATCAAACAGGAATTTAACAGCCTCTGCTTTAACCACCACAGCCTAAGCCTTGTGTCACTTCGGAAATTACAGGAGACAGAGATCCCTGAATATGCTAGCAGTCTACAAAAGGTGTGCGGGGGATCAATGAAAGCAGAAATTGGGAGCCTAACCGAGGAAGGGAGCAGCAGCAAAGGGGGTGGGGGGGAGGAGAGAGAGAGAGAGAGAGAGAGAGAGAGAGAGAGATGCTTAATGTTCATTTAATTTCCTGCCTGTGATCCGACGCAACCTAAAAACATTAGCAGTAAGCTCGGAGGAGACTTTGCAAATCAGTTCAATTTGGTCCGGGCAACCACAACAGAAATCAGCTCCCAAGGCTGCAGAGACCGGAGCTCAGAGCTGCTTTAACACACAGTCTGGGGGAGGCATCTTCCAGGGGATTCACGGACTACTGCGAAATGAAGAGTTTGCACTTCAGTATATTAGGGGGGGAAAAAAACCAAACAGTACTCACCTTTCAAACTCCTGAGGTAAATCAGGGTCAGTAAGCATGCTGGAAAAGCACAATTTCCCTTTGTCACAGCGGCCACCTATGATCGGCTCCAACTGAACCTGTCAAGTCAGTCCAAACCTTCTAAACCAATGGATTCTCTTTCTGTCTCTTCTCACTCTCTCTCTCCCCCTCTCCCTTTCTCCCTCTCCCCCTTCCCCTCCTCTCTCTCTCTCTCTCTCTCTCTCTCTCTCTCTCTCTCTCTCTCTCTCTCTCTCTCTCTCCTAGGACTCCTTGACCATTCTCTTAAAGGGGTAGTACACTTCCAACAGCGGTCTGGCTACTCCCCCTCTGCACAGCGGCACACTCCGACTACTAGGCACTAGACAACCTCCGGGCGTCCGTCCCTTCCTCCTAATTCTGTCTCCTGGACATCACTGAATGGTAGAAGTCAACTAGTCTCCCATGCTCTCTCCCTCCTCTAAATAATAAAAGTCACACACACACACACACACACACACACACACACACACACACACACACACACATGCACGCACACCACTGCCACCAGTATCATTGTGCAAAACACATTCGGGGCTGATTAAAAAATAACTTTGTAATAACGGAGCCCCGATCAAACTGTGAGTATTAACTAATTAAGCAAAATGATTACACTTCAGTCACAGCATTTTTACACAAAGAATTGTTTTTCCTCAACCACCAACCCCCACACACACACTCTCTCTCTCTAAACGCACACGGAAACACACAGGCATGGGGGTGCTCGTGCGCGCGCACGCACACACACATACACACACACACTCACTCACTCACTCACATACAACAATCAGGCATTGTTCTAAGGGAAGAAAAGCAACTTTGACAGATTGAAATATAGCAGAGGCCCCTTCAAGGAAACCTGTAAACAGGCTGTCACTCACTCTGCTGGGCTCAGTGCTAGCTCCCGCTTTCCACAAAGTGCTCTGGATGTCCTGGCAACCCAGGCAAAGTTTCTGTAGCTTCAAACTCCAGAAACCAGGCGTGGAGGAGAGCAGGTATCTGCATGCCAGGCACAGCATGCAGGCGCTCGGGGAAATCTCAAACCCCAAACCAGAAGATGGCCTGACCAGTCCACTGTCCTGCTCCCCAGGACCTGGGAGCTAGGGCTGAAAAAAGCGGGTGTGCCCCCCCCCAGCCCTGGGGCTCTTTAATTTCCTCTGTCCAGGCAAGGACAGATAAGCTGGGCAAACTCTGGTTCTCCAAATCCTAAGCTGGCTGGCAAGGCACAGCCTCTATAGCAGTTCCAATTATCTAGATAAAAATCTGGCAGGCGAGGAAGGTAATCAGGTACCTTTGACATGGAATGACAGAGGCACCTACTCGGGCACAAGGGGATGGTGGCTGTCCCAGTGCACAGCAGCATCTGGCTACGGAGTAAGCACACGCTCACCGACACGAGATAGTGCGCTTTCTACACACAGTCACTCACACACATGCTCTCCACTCCTACTGGGAGGGTTCATTGTGCACAGAAGGCTACATTACAGAGCCCGCCCCAATAAGGGAGAGAGAGGGAAAAAAAGCCTTCCATTGTTGAGAGGGCAGGTCAGTTGATTAGATTTTCTGTGGAGAATTCCACGAGGAAATTCCCTTCAAAGCCGAAGTGATTAACTGGGGGCTACTCTGGAAATGGGAGAGACAATGGCTCAATAGTCCGCACACCCAATGTCCAGGCTGGCACTGAACTCACTTAAAAAAAATAAAAATAAAAGCCAGACTCTCTGTGCTTTTCCACAGGCTCCCCCCCTACCCCACCAACCCCCTCCACTCCTCCTACCTTCCCCCTCCCGGTCCCTTTTATTTCGCAGCTGGATAACATTAAGGGCCTTTAAAACCACAAGGGTTGACCCCACAGCAGTTTGATTAGGTCCCACTTTTTTTTTATCCTGGCGACAGGCAGACAGTAAGTTTACTTTTTCAGACGTACACAATGACACACCATACACGTATTCCGAGGGGGAAAATCTCCGACTGCTTTACTCCTGCTGGAGTATTTACTCTTAATTCAGAGCTAAGAAATTTGGGGACAAAGTTGAAAATAACTTAATCATCAGATCCAGCATTCAGGAGAGATCTAGAAACATGCATACACGCGTGGGCTCAGGCACACACACACACACACACACACACACACACACACACACACACACACTCCCTCTCTGTCTCAAAGCAGAGGAGGATTTGAGCATGTCACTATGGAGTTAAGGCACTAACAAAACATGGAGCTAAGACCCACCCTGAAAGCTGTTAACAGGGATGTGTCAAAATTACTTGGTTCTCATTTCAGCAGTTGGGGAAGGGGAAGGATATTACTCATTATTTTTTTATGCCATTAGCCTCAAGTTATTTTTTATTACAACACCAACCTACTGCTACATATAAAAATGAGAGTCTTGGCATTTATCATAAATATCTATTTTTAATCCCTTAAGAGCCCCATCCTCTAATGCACTGACAGATTATATATATATATATATATATATATATACATATATATATATATGTGTGTGTGTGTGTGTGTGTGTGTGTGTGTGTGTGTGAAATAAAATTTTCTTTTCCTATTAATGATGGTCAAAGTAACTCTGGGGTTATATATATATTTTAAAATATTTCATCTTTTTTTCCCTAACCAGTGAGAACCATTTTGTCTTAGATCAAGAGGGAATGCGGATAGGAGACATGGTGGCAGCATAAAGCTAGAATGGGAGATAACGGACATAAGACGAGATGCTGTGATCTCATGGTCCCAGCTGCTGTCTCGCTACAGCATCTATCGCTGGCTGTTCTTTGATGCTCTAATCCTGACGGTCACAGCACAGGTAAGCAAGGGTTTTGATAACCAACCCTCCCATAAGAAAAGACCTTCCTTACCTTCTGTCCGGTTGGCATAGCCGTGTAATAAATGCATACTTTAGAAGCATGTAGATGTCAAACAAACACACATAACATAGGAGAACTCGCAAATCCGTTTGAATGTCAGTTTCAGATCTGAAACTAATTATTGGGTTTGGGAAGCTCTCTCAGTGAGCAAATACCTTGCTGTGAAAACAGAAGGAGCTGAGTTCAAATTCCCATGTAAAAGCCAGGAGTGGCCATGAGCTTGGGACAAACACACACACACACATTCTCTCTCTCTCTCTCTCTCTCTCTCTCTCTCTCTCTCTCTCTCTCTCTCTCATACACACACACACACACACACACACTTTTAAATTACATATACATATATATGTATGTATGTATATATGCAGAGTTGTCTTGGTAAGAGTTGAGGCAGATTAAAAAGCGGGAAGAAAATGTGTCCCCTTAAAAACATGGCCACCCCATTATGACAGAAGTAAGAGTTTTAAGACCACAAAGAGCTTTGTCTGGGTAGGTTAGCACAAATCTGTTACACAGCATGGACACAAGCCTCTGTCTACACCACTACCTCTACCAGTGTTCACACGCGGGCACAGGGAAGGTGAAATGATACAGCTTCTGGGGAGCCCGTAACTCAGGTCATTTGTGTCCTCATAAAGAGGAAGCAACCCCCCCAAAATGTATAGCTCAACAGAGGCCCACTGATAGTGGCACTGTTGTAGAGGACCCTAAAGGCTTTCAGGAAATTTCTACTCAAATTTAATCTGTAAACTCTTGTCTCCATAATAAAACTGTATTTAATATTTGAATAGTATAAACAGTCTGGATCGTCCTCCTCCTCCTCCTCTCCCCCACTCCTCCTCCTCCTCCTCTTCTTCCTCCTCCTCTCCCCCACTCCTCCTCCTCGCCCTCCTCCTCCTCCTCTCCCTCCTCCTCCTCTCCTTCCTCCTCTCCCTCCTCCTCCTCCTCTCCCCCACTCCTCCTCCTCGCCCTCCTCCTCCTCCTCTCCCTCCTCCTCCTCCTCTCCTTCCTCCTCTCCCTCCTCCTCCTCCTCTCCCCCACTCCTCCTCCTCCTCTCCCTCCTCCTCTCCCCCACTCCTCCTCCTCTCCCTCCTCCTCTCCCTCCTCCTCCTCTCCCCCACTCCTCCTCCTCTTCCTCCTCCTCCTCCTCCTCCTCCTCTTCCTCCTCCTCCTCCTCCTCCTCCTTCTTCTAAGTCTCATGTGTTACTGTGGAGCCCAGGCCGTTCTTGAACTCACAATTCCGCCTCAGATCCTGCTTGCTGAGATTTCAAGCACGATCTACCAACAGTTCACAATGAGTACTTTCAAATTTGCCTCGAATTGTTTTGTTTTATTTGAATTCTACAATACAACGTAGAAGTTCCACAATTCTAGAATGTCAAACCAAAAGGAAAAACACATCCCAAATATTTAGTCAAAATCTTCTCTTCGAGTAGATTCAGCAGTGATGTTAACGCAGTTCATACCATGTTTGAGATTAAGTATATTAAATTAAGAACATTTGTTATTTTGTATTAAATGTTAATGTGGCTGTTTTATGATTATCACATAATGCATGTTAAATAAACCTAGACTATTTTGTTAATTACTTGAACAAGTGAAGATACTCAACTAGTTGTATAGCTGGCACTGTCCTGTTAAAATTGACATCATGATGGATGGACACCTACTCATAATTAGAGAAAATTTCACAATATAAATGAGTATGTTATAATCTTAGGAGAATACTCACATCTTAGACAAATATGGAAGCAGAAAGCACCAACTCATTCTCACAAATGTCTTGATTTAAAGGATGTTTACTCAGGCAGGCAAGAGGCCTTAGCTGTTGCTGTCAAACCTGACAGACTCCAATCCTTGGGACTCACATGATGGGAAGAGAGAACCAATTCCCACTAGGTGTTGTCTGATCTCTGCTGTGACATAATGTGACATACACACATACACTCACACACACACAAACACACACACACACACACTTACATGCACACAAACACACATGTACACACACACACTTACATGGACACACACACACACACACATACACATACACACTTACACCAGACATGGTACACAAAATTAACAAATGAACGTGTAACTAAGCTTTAAGTTATTTATTACAACTGTTAAAATGGTTAACCAATCTCATCCTCGTATCATGATGACACCAAATCCTTCTCTTAATGTTCCCCTGTCTTTATGGATGACTTCTGAAGGTTTCTCTTCATCATATCAACTGATTCTCTGATGCCCACTCTTATACAAGAATTGCTATCTATTAAAAATCATTTAATCCAGAAAAAAATCTCGATTGACAACGTAAGACCAACTGAAGTTTATGTTGAATTTATACTGGATGGATTTATGAAAAATCATTTTGTTTCACTCCACTCCCATAACCCTTTCTCCTTGTGACACAGGTAAGATCCGCATGGTGTTAGACCCTGTGCGTGCACAGGGACACGTGCCAGTCCCTCTGGTGGGAAAAGTCAGAACATTGCTCTTGTCAAGAGTTCCCAGGACCCACCAGAAGGGAAGCTACTCATCTGTGGCCACACCTTTAAAGGAGGCTCATGGCGACCAGCATTCTACTTAAGAAATGTTTAGCCTGCTAAGAGATTCAAGGGACATGCTGTGCTGAAAGTTTACTTAGAAGCAGCAAAAGAGCTAACGACAGACCCATCCCAAACAGCATAGCCCTGGTTTTTCATCAGTAGAGAATGTCTACACACTATTTTAGCAAATGTGACTCAAAGTGTTCCCGGTGTGTGTGACAGGGTGGAGAGGGTGGCTGTGCTGTACATGTTAGTATGTATACGTCTCTCCCTTTTAGAGAGAGGATGTCAACTGCATAGTGTAGGCTGACCTGCAACTTGATCCAAATCTCCAGCCTCGGTGCCTGGATTACAGAAACACCACTGTACCTGGCCTTACACTACCTCTTTAGGATAACTCATCAAGGCCGAACTGAGAACTAAACCTGGCTCCTAGGAAAATGTTTGGCCAATTAGGCTCATTCTTAAGTTAACTCTCTCTCTCTCTCTCTCTCTCTCTCTCTCTCTCTCTCTCTCTCTCTCTTTCTCTCTCTCTCTCTCCTTTATTCCCCTTTGAGTGTATACTGAATGAGTGATAGATAGATATTACTTGCTCTATGTGAGAATGCTACCTGTTTGTGTCTGATGTGCTTATGTCTAACACCGGGCCAGGAGAGGATGATATATGGAAGCCCCTGTTCTAGAAGCAGCAGGACTGCCCTTGCCTTGCTAGCAATGAGCCAGCTCTTAAACCCTGAACAGCTTAGGGACCTGGTCGCCACCATTTCCCTAATTCGCAAGTCTTCCTTCTACCGTCTGTCCTTGATAAATCAATTTACAACTTCCAAAATAAGACTCCAGTTTCCTCAGTTTTAACTCCAGGTATTGATGCTAAAAATCTGTAAGACCACCCACACATGAACAGGTTAGGTGTGTCGGTTAAAGGTGTGGCACAAATATAAATTCATTTGTCTATATAATGCACACAGGAAAATCAAGTTTGGTCATTAACATCAGAACTTTTAGTCTTCAAATAAGTATAATTATATTTTTATTGTACTATCGCATTTAAGAGAGACTAACAACGTAGGTTCTTTTTTTCAGTATTTTTTCCCTCCTCTTATTGAAAATAGACAGAGGCTCAGTGGTTAACAGCACTGGCTGCTCCTCCAGAAGACCTGAGTTCAATTCCCAGCACTCACATGAAGGCTCGCAACTGTCTGTAACTCTGGTTCCAGGGGATCTGACACCCTCATACTGACAGATATGTAGGCAAAAATACCAATGCACATAAAAATAAATAAATCTTTAAAAAAAACAGATTCTTTTCTCAGACCATATATGCAGATTAGTTGTCCTTCCCTCTCCTCCAGGTTTCTTCCGCACCTTCCTCACCTCCAGATCCACTCCCTCTCCCTCCCTGTCTCTCCTTAGAAACGACCAGGCTTCTGAGAGATAATAAACCATGACAAAATGAAATACAATAAGATGAACTGGATACCCATCACACTGACGTTGGACAGGACAAACTGACAGGAAGGAAAGATTCCCAAGAGCAGGGAGAAGAGCCAGAGACCCTCTCCTTCCTACAGTCAGGAGTCCCACAGACACGCCAAGCTAACGTGTGTAACATACATGCAGCGTCCCGGTGCTGACCCACAAAAGTCTGTGCTTGCTGGCTCTGGCTCTGAGAGCTCCTGTGTGCCTTGCCTAGGTGACTCAGAGGGCCATGCTCTCCTGGCATCCTCCATCCGGCTGCCCCTTTCATCCCTTCTGCGTCTTCCTCAGCTGGATTACCTGAGCTCTGAGGGGAAGGGTTCGATGGAGAGTTAAGACATGTAAAAGACCCCGCATCCAAAATTTGAAAGTAACAAATGAAAAATTCAAGGGGAAAACCAAAAAATTGTAGCGTTGTGAGTTCTGAGAAGCAAGCGGTGGATTTTTGGTTTTTGGGGGTTTTGTTGTTGTTGTGGTTGTGGGGCTTTTTGTTTGTTTTTTTTTGGTTTTCATTAACCTAGATTTTTAACACAAATGCTATGGACCCACTTACGAAATGCTGCCAAGTTGACTGCTACTTTACTTTTTGTGTCATTTTCCACAGAAATCAGTTCCTGCCACAATTTAGGAAAACGGTCATATTGAATACGGGCTGGAAAAAAAAATAACATTTCCAAATGAATGCACTGGTCCAATTATTCAACAGACAAATGCAGTTCCTTTAACTTATGCTGTACTTGGAACACGACGTATATTAAAATACTGAAATGAAACTGCACCACCTTTACAAACAAGGGGGGGAAGGATCGTTGTTGACTCTTCATTTTCCCCTAAGTTGAAGAACTATTGAGGGGGGTGTGAAATCTTATTATTTGTTTAAACAAATCCTCAATGTTGATTGGCTCTAAAAAAAAAAAAAGCCAATGGCTCTACAATCAGAAACCCTCGAGTGTAAACCTTTCAAGAGGACCAAACGGAGAACAGGCTCAATGTCTGTCAGACATGCCACGGTTCAAGGCCGTACTAATTAAACAAAATCACAACTCTTTTTCTGGTGTAAGAAACCAGCTTCCATTTTGCCAATCTTCCCACCCACGTCATCGTTCTTGACATGAAGAATAAAATACCTGTCTTCTATGGAAGGTGTCCTCTGGGTGTGGTTAGGGCATATCGTGAGGAAACTCGGAGTGCACGCTCCTAAGCCTCCCAAAGCAGAGCCCTGGTTAAACATGAAGATCAAGCAATGAACTTGTAAAAATAAAATTATAACCCATTGGGGATATGGGCTTCATAACCTGGTTCACAGCCATTGGGTTCTTGGTAAGGAGAAACTTACACCTACAGCGTTCACAAAGATTCCCTTGTTTACTTTTTCTCTACAATTTTAAAAGAAAGGACAGGGAAAATAATGAACCGGTTTCGGATTACACGGCTGATAAGAGGGGGAAAGAAAGACAATTTGAATGCAAGTCACTTGACTAGGAACGTAGAGCCAATGTGCTACCCAGGGAGCCTGGCTGTCACAAGAGAGAAAATGACCAAAGATTCATTGTGTGATGACAAATGCTCCTGGGGGAGGGGGATAAATATGATTTCCACATTCGATGCCCAGTCCCCCAACCTGCAGCATTTAGATACAGTTCTTATGTGCTCAATAAAATATATATTACAAAGTCTGCCAAAGAGCCAGAAGCAGTATGAGAATCCAAAACTAGAGAGAGACGGACGCACGGTCATAGCAGTGTGTGTTCACATTAATGTCAATACACACACAGTGCCACACTCATATTAATATATATAAAACACGCCACTACCAGAAATGGGAGGCGACACTAAAATCAGTAGCCCCCCCAAACAGAATATCCGAACAAACTTTGTTTATACATAAGAATTATGTGGGGAGAGCTTCAAAACAACATAGCAGAATGGAGAGCTGGCTCCGTCCTTAAGAGAAATGGCTGCTCTTTCAGAATGGCCAGGTTCAATTCCAGCACCCACCCTGGGCAGCTCACATGCCTGTAACTCCAGTTCTAAGGACCCAGTGCCTTCTTCTGGCCTCTGAGGACCCCCTCACACACCCATATGTTTGCTTGCACATACATAAAACAAAAATAAACTTTCTGGGAAAAAAAAACATGCAAAGGCATATCAAGCTCCTAGGTGGATAGGTGGTGTCATGACTCTTTCGTAAAACCAAATCCTTTCTACATTAATCATCAGTCTAACCAATTCAGAACTGAGATACAGACACATGTTTAAAGCACAGAGTTTCTGCAAATGCATTTTCTTACAACATAAAGAAGGATAATTAGGAAATTCCTGATGACAATGGGCAGATCTCTGGAAACTAGAACCACATAGAACTATGACCTGAGGAATTGGGAAACACAGAGGAGAGAAAGAAGCACACACACGCACACCCACACACACGCACACGCACACACACTTTCCACATGCAAATCACACAGTACCACTTAACTAATGCAGTCCGGGAACCCATGGTGAACAGGAACAGGCATGGAGATTCCACAAGGAAATAAGACGTAAGTACCAGAAAAAAGCCACAAATGGACAGCAAGGAACAGGAACAAACTCAAAAAGAATTTCAGAAGTGAGATGCTCCTGCTAACATTGGATCAAAATTCACGAGTCATAAATAAAAGATTAATAAATCAATATAAAACCCCAAAGTAAAGAGTGACACTGTGTGACCAAACTTCAAAGGCTGTGGAACACTTTCCAAACCCAAGGAAACAGCTAACTTCTGAGATGAGCGAGATCTTTGAAATCAATGAGAAAAAAAAAATATCAAAATCCCCATAACAAAGAAAGCAAAGAATACATTTTCAAAGGAGAAAGAAAGTATTAGTAAACAGACACAAACATCTAACGCCTGTCATTGTAAAGGAAATTCAGTTTCAGGTCCCAGGTGATGCTAGCCCTGTCTTTTACCTGTTTGCCAAGGAATGAGGCCCTTGACCACTGTGGATTACATAAATCGTAAGTTCTTGCCCTTATAATGGTTCTATATAGACAAAGTTTACTTCCAACCCCAAGCCCCGTGTTTACACCTCATATGTGCCACGTGCTTCCGTCAAGACAAGACAGAAGCGTTCTACGTGGATGCTGGACACAGCCGGTCTCCTCTCAGCACTTCCTGGCTGGTCTGACTCACGAGCCCGGGTCTTTACCCAGAGGAGATTTGGAGACAGGCGGAACCCAATCAAGCGCAATCCAGTCAATGTACAGTGACCCACAGATGTCAACTCACAGACACTCCACACCTCCCATGTAACAGGTGAAAGAAAATAAAATCTATTCACAGAGAGTGGGCTTCTTTATAGAC
The DNA here is from genome assembly GCF_021556685.1 of Rattus norvegicus. NCBI lineage: Eukaryota > Metazoa > Chordata > Mammalia > Rodentia > Muridae > Rattus > Rattus norvegicus. Next base: position 179,269,577 of record NC_141537.1, read on the forward strand.
AGAAAAACTGGAAGACAGTGTCTGCTTGTGGGTTACAGGAGAAATGTGTATCAATAGCGGCTTGGAAATACCCAATAAACATACAAGTCAGGACTTCATACCTGATCAGCTTAGTGAAGAAAACATTTGTGTGCAGGATGTTACACATTCAAAGTGATTTACAGGCAAAGGCCTATGACGGAAAAAAATGCTAATTCAAAAGGCAGAAATTAGGATCCAACAGCAGAATGGGATACTACATAGCCCTGTATGTAGTGCTCATTTTAAAGTAGCACAGAACTTATAAATTAAACCTATATAAGTAAACCACTGATAAATATTTCTGAGTATTTCCCTATCGACTGTATACAATGTTTACTAAATTCTATTAGAAGATTTGGGTAGATGTGCTTTTGGGGGGGGGCTGTAATGCATATTCATTTGACATGTCAGGAAGCCTGAAGTTTTCACTTATGATGATAATACTTGGCATAACTCAGATTTGAGACGGTTTATATAAAATAGAAGTCTTGAACACATCGTATATACTCTTCACTCCGGAGCCTCTGTTCGAATCCGGCCTAGTCTCTGCTCCATCACACTGTTGACCTTGCCTGCTGCTCCTTTACTGACAACGCTTTGTCTAACAGAACGTCACTGCTGCGTACACTGCCCAAGCCTCTCTCCCAGTTTTTCAGGGTAATTTCCACTGGTGCCTTCACCACTAGGTTCCAGCCCCCTCGAGGCCCCTCTCTGCCTGTCTCTCTACTTTCCCTCCTACCTGGGTACTGCAGCCTGAGTTTGCCTGTTTAGCTATGCGTCCCCAAGGCAATTCTGCAGCACCGAATACCTGGGCATCTCTACTTAAAGAAAATGCAGAGGGCTTTGGAAGCCTAAACTTGGACATGGAAACTGGCATAACTTAGGCCACTTCTTAGTCATATTCTCAAGGACGGCACCTTCTGTCTTACAGTGCATGTCTAAGGGAGGCTTGCCCTAGGGCTGGAGATAGCTTAACAAGCAAAGCCCCCCTTGTCATTCAGTGTGAAGACTGAAGCTTGGTCTCTTGGAGCCCGGATGAAAGCAGGGCCTGCCTCTAATTTTGGGAACAGAATCCCTGGGGCAAACTAGGTTGCTGGACTGGGCAGAGCTGATCAGCTCCAGGTTCAAACAGCAAACTCTGCCTCTGTACATAAGGAGAAGAATCAAGAAAGAAAATGACTTCTGGTCTTCACCTACATACACATACATGTGCACCTACATACATATGAGCACACACACACACACACACACACACACACACACATGTAGAAAAAGCCTGTTTTAGATGCTCCTAAACTGTAAGAACTACCACCACACGGGGGGAAACCGAAGAGACAACAGTGTCCTCGTCACAAGTTTGAAGTTAGGGCTTTTGGGTGAAAGCTGGTATCTTATATTGAATTTAACATAATAGTCGTAATGATACCTTAAAGAGACTCCAAATTTGAACACTGAAATATTACTCTGGACCACGGTCAACTGGGAAAGGAAATACAGGGCTCCATAAGTGTTAAGGGCGCTTGTTGTAAAAACAAGAAACTGTGACACATAAAAAGCCAATGAAATGGACCGTTTTGTAGCTACTGGCATGGGATGCTTCTAAAGACAAAAACAAAACTAAACTAAACTAAAAACAAAACTAGGGTCCATCTCAGGCCAAATGAAGCTATGCATTATATAGTCCTTGTCACCTCAGCCCATACTGCCTGGGTCCTCTCCCTCTCCCGCTCCCCCTCCCCCTCCCCATCCCTCTCCCCTCCCCCTCTTCTACCTTTTCCATAAGAAAGGCTGAAAAGTTAACCAACTGCTCCACCTGTCAGAAGGGCCTCAGTTATAAAACAGCAACAAGCCAAGGCCTCCATAAAAATACAGTTTTTGAGAGAGGACAGAAAGAAATAGATGGAAAAAAGAGTTTTTAAAAATATTTGTAAAAACAATAAAGGAATGGCTTTTTGTTTCTATAATTGAACGCGTGCCATTATTAATTTCACAATGGTAATAGGCCCTGTCAAATCCAACTTTCCTTCCGTTTGTCCAAGGAGCCAGATGTTATTTGCACAATTAGATAGTCCCATCACTGTCATTTGGATTGCATTTAAGGTGAGTGAGAACGCAATCGCCCTTACCATGAGTCAAATCTTACTTTTGCTCTAAAAACATTCCATTTACATCTCTCTTTGATGGATTTTCCTGTTGTTTGACTAAATAGTTCTGTAAAAACCATTATGTGACATTATGCCAAATTCAGAGCCTCATAAGCAACCTGAGCTCTGTCATTCATCCAAAAAGAAACACACACCCCAGTGAAAGAAAATGTAACAATGACCCATCCAAACAAGATGATTGCATTGGATGAAGAGGACCTATTGACTCCTCCTCCTCCTCCTTCTCTTCCTCCTCCTCCTCCTCTTTCTCCTTCTCCTCTTCCTCCTGGTATTCTGAGTGTGGCTAGGAAGAAATAAATGCTACCACATATCATACAGACAGCACATATCATACAGACACCATATATCACATATAGACAACACATACCATATAGGCATCAGTCTTTTTTAGTTCAAGTAAAGTAAGAAATTACTTGAGAGGCAAATGGAACTGTCACATACAGGAGTCTCTCAGGAGTGCATATAAGTATATGAGAGAAAACAATCCCAAATGTATATGTTCCTAACTGTTAACCCAATACAACAATAAACAAACCATATTACTGACATGCTGATAACACATGGGGGCAACAGTACTACAAGATTACAAAATCATCACAGAACTTTCTAGATTAAGTTGTATTCGACCACTTCAAAAAACAGCCAATATATCTTATTTATCTTTACCTGTGATGCCTTTCAAATACCATGCCTTTCACTCACATACATGTGACTTGGGCTACAAAATTATACAAAGTTTAAAAATTATAAAAGCAGATGTGTTCTTGATCCTTGAATCTGATACATCCATACAAGAGAACATTTCAACGTCAAGGAAGGAAGACCAGGCTTCTAATGTAGACATTAGAGAGCTGTTACCAATGCCTGATTCTGAATCTACATTACAATCATCTGAGAACAAACGAAGCACAGGGAAGTGGAGGACTCACGTGTGTCTAATGAACACATTTTGTAATAAGGTTATACAGTGCTTTAATTTTTAAATGTATGTATGTGGGTGAGTGTCATGTCTGCATGATTGTCTACATACAGCGTGTACAGTGTCCATGGAAGCCAGAAAAGCGTGTTGGGGCACTTGGGACTGGAGTTACGGATGATTGTCAGTTGCCATGGGGGTCCTGGGAACCAAACCTAGGTCCTCTGCAAAACCAGCCGCTGGCCCTAACCACTGGGGAACCTTCCTATCCCCTGGTATATAGGCGCTCTGTAGATAAAACCAGTTTTCTAGTAATCTAGTTGTAACTAGCTAGTTAAAAACAATGAAAAGCAATAGTTTCCATGGGTTTTAGCCTTGTAATTGTTTGTGAGAGAGAAAAAGAAATGGGGGGAGGGAGGGAGGGAGAGGAGGAGAGGGAAGAGGAGAGGAGAGGAAAGAAGAAAGAAAGAAAGAGAGAGAAAGAGAGAAATAGAGAAAGAAAGAAAAAAGAAAGAAAGAAAGAAAGAAAGAAAGAAAGAAAGAAAGAAGGAAGGAAGGAAGGAAAGAAAGAAAGGGAGGGAGGGAGGGAGGGAAAGGAAGGAAGGAAGGAACAAAGAAAGAAAGACAGAAAGAAAGAAAGAAAGAAAGAAAGAAAGAAAGAAAGAGAGAGAGAGAGAGAGAGAAAGGAAAGAAGGAAAGAAGGAAGGAAGGGTTAGAAAGAATACGCACATTAAACTCACCCATCAGTGAGTAGGAAAAGCAAACCTCTCTTTGCATAGGAAGTTTTGAGATTCTCTAAATGGATATAGAAAGAAATCAAGATATAATAAATAAATATTTGAATTTAGAAGACTTTAAAAGATATATATGTTCAGATGTCACAAGTCTGTCCTTTTGTGGTGTATTACTATCACTATGATTTCTATAATATATCTTAAATTTAGTAGTAGTAGTAGTAGTAGTAGTAGTAGTAGTAGTAGTAGTAGTAGCAGCAGCAACAGCAGCAGCAGCAGCAGCATATGGGTATTTTGCCTACATGTATGTCTGTATGTCACTTGAGTGCCTGGTGTCCATGAAGACTAGAACAGGGTGTCCGATCTCCAGGGCTCAGTTGAGACATGCTGCCATGTGTGTTGTGGGAATTGAAGCCAGGTCCTCTGGAAGAGCAGCCAGTGCCCTTAAGCCCATATTTTCGGTATCTTGTTGTAATGCATGACTAAATATTCGTGCATCCCTTAGAACAAACAAATAAGAAATCCTTATTTTCTTTGTTGTCATTCCTAGGGCAGAAAAGACATTGGAAACTCCCTACTTCTTGCTTCCTTGACAGGCAGTTAGGCTGTGTGCACACAGGTACCAATCTAGGACCTCAGCAAGGATCTGATATGACACTATCTCTAACAACGCCAACCTTGGAAGGATAGCCCAGACGCTCCCAGAGGGGACTGCCAAGGCTTGTTTGTGTAAACTCCAGTATAACAATGTGTGCTTCCCTAAGTGTTTGCTCGGTGCTTTATTACTGCTGTTTACAGAAGTGATATGCCAGGTAATTTAGTAAAACCACTTCCCTCGGTGCTTTGTAAGCACTCAAAGCAAATAGAGTCAAATCAAGTTGAGAAGAAATGGCCTTATTAAGACCATTTTAAAGACGTCTTGTCCTTATTAATACACAGTATGAACACACGTCTCTACACAATTTAAAAACACTCCCACATTCTCACTAGCCCTGACTCACCCCAAGAGACAGTCTTTGGCAGTGAACCTCAGCGGGTTCTTCCATTATCCAAGACCTGAACTTGAGGAGGCAGCTGCTGGGGCACAGGTCTCATTGCGACCTGGTCCGAGTAGCCTGTTCTGGAGCACGAGATGGTGCTCTGCAAGGAAGGACTGTGCTGGGCATGCGTAGCTGCACGAGACGGTGCTCTGTGAGGAAGGACTGTGCTGGGCATGCGCAGCTGCGATATCAAGTTCCCACAGTCACCACCAGGCCATCCGCGTTGCTACCTAACGAGGGCCACGAGCAGTCTCCTCGTGGCACGGCTGCCTGCCAGGTCCCCTTTTCCCGGAGTTCATGAACTGTCTCCACACATAAAACAGAACAGGCAGCTGGCAACAGCCATGGAGGTCTATCTACTAAAAAATAAATAAAAATATTATTATTAATAATAATGCGGTCCATCCAGGGCTGCACTACGAAGCATGAGGTCTGTGCTTCCTTGCCTATGTCAGGTCCTTTGCCTTGACCCAATGTAAGAGAGGATGTCTGAAGAGAGCACCTCTTCAATTGCTTTCAGACACTTCCAACACAACTAGGCAATGGCAGAGACCTCTGCACGGAACATAGAGGCCCTGCACCCCAGCCCAGGACCGCTTCTTATCTATCAGCGGGATGTGAGTTTACATTCCCAGGCTTAAGTCTTTAGAATGACAACAAAACCAAGCGTCCTGCAGGCAGGCAGACATTAAACTGTCTGAGAATTCTTAAGAGTTGCCTATCTAGCGCCTTGGGACAGTGGCCAGACCACAGTCATGCTCAGCTGGGAAAAGGTTTGTCTGGCTTCTCACTTGGTTCTGTCGCTGTGGTCCTCAGAATGGAGGAGGAACGCGAGGGAGACAGAGTGAGTGTATCTTTAATGGTGCAGTGAAGGGAAACAATAGACCAGCCCACCCCAGCACGTATTATCACTTCAATTGGGGAATGGGCTTATTCTCAACGCTAACACTTTATGCACAGTACCAGACAGGCCGAAGTTTACACTCTGTTTCTGAGATGTTCTTTAACGTACAGCAACCCATCTAAGCACAGGTCACAACGTACTTCCTGCATCTCAGTTTAACTTAGCAAAGCACAGCAGGGTGCTTGTGTCAGTTGTCTGCATTTCTGACCGTGCAGCTGAGGGGCCATGGCTGGCCAGTGCTGCCTGGCCTCCTGCAAGACAGCACTGTGTGGCATAGTGCCAGCCTGGTACCTCACCCAGGGCGACTCTACTCAGTGCTTATTGCTTCTGACGCCATCATAGAGTCGAATAATCAAAAGTTAGAGACCGTGCACACATAGTTCTGCAGAATTGATTTGTACTGACGGATATCTAGAAACCTCCAAAACAATGCCACATCCTCTCTAAGCCCAAATATGCATCACATATCCAGAAAGAACCCAGGTACGGGCAGCCACCACCACACTGTCTTCTGCCTTCGCAAGCGGACATGTTGACGCCTCTTTGAAAAGAGTATCTAAATATTTACAATTAACAGTAAAGTGCAAAGCTGCTTTTAAACCCTGAAGTACAGTATCTGCATTAAACGTTATAGCCAATAGGGCATTCTTAATAAAATTAGAAAAGTAACTTCGTCGTATAAAATAAATCTCACGAATTCCACATGAGATGACCTCCTTTGAGAATCCTGCTTTACACAGAGCTGGGGATGTTTCTCTCCTGGGGAAGTGTTGGGAAAGGAGCAGCCCAGAAAGGCGGGCACTTAAGCCACAGTCCATGATGTTTGTGTTGTTTGTGCTACATACAGTGCACACCATGAGAAAAGAAACAAAAACACCAAGCGTCCATGATGAGCTGTAAAGCCTTAGGTTATTCAAGTCTTCCATTTATTCTGTGATTCACAGGACAGTGGTGCAGGCACACACTCTGAGGAGATGCATCTGAAAGTTAACGTAGGTGCAGCAGGGAGAGGCGTGCTGGAGACCGTCGGATAAGATCTCTGTTCACGCAGGTACACCCCAGCACAAATGCCACCGGGACGGAGCAACACAAAAAGCTCTACTCACATTGTCTAAGGATGTTCTGAGTGCACACAGAGCAGACACAGAGAAAGTAAATACATAAATACTTCAGCATTATCCTAAGCAAGTAATGTAGCCCCTGAAGAAAAGGAATTTGCTTAAGGTATATCCCACACTTGCACGAAAATGGCTTTATGCAACTTTGGATGTGAAGAAGTATTTTAAAAAATGATGTTAGGGGTTGAGGAGAGGGCTCAGGGGGTCAAGGAGCTTGCTGCCAAGCCTGCTGTCCTGAGTTTGATCTCCAGCAGCCTCATAACGGTAAAAGTGAGCAAACTCCTGCGGGCTGACCTCTGACAGCCACATTCATGTCAAGAGAAAGGCCAGCCCCCATCACACCTGCATGCAACACATAAATGAGTGAAGTATAATTGCCAAAAGTAAAAAAAAACTACTCAGACAATATATACAAGGTAGCAAACATAGAAAGTTAGGTGTCAAGTTCATGTCACCTGTAGTAATATTCCTCTGGAGAAATTATTTTCTGATTTAAAAAATAGTGTGGGGCTGATAGGACAGCTACTTAGTAGCAACATGCTAACCCAGCACGGGAAAGCCTCTGGGTAAGACTTCCAGCATTGACAAATATATTTTTAATACTTATACTTCATAATAATATTGATTTTAAGCCATTTGTGGAAACCATAGTTTAAGTAAATACATTTTATTTACAAAATATAACATTATACAATATTCAAAAATATAGATAAAAACATGCTTTGGATATGAGAGAATAGGGGTTTGGAAAGACTGCTAACCTAAGTGTCAGGAATAAATAATTAAAATGCTTATCTGGCATGGCAGATCTGTCCTGGGGACTGCCTTGAACTTAGAATTGTATCTGGTGTCATTTCTGTTAGGATTTTTGAGGAACACCATGCCCCAAAAGGCATTTGGGGAAACAAGACTTTGAGCTAACACTTCCAGGTCAAGGTCCATTATTGAGGGAAGTCAGGGCAAGAACTCAAGACAGAACCTTGAGTGGAACCCATGGGAGTTTGCTTCTTGTTCACAGACCTGATCAGCGTCCACCTCTAAGAGGCCAGGGCCACCTGCTCAGCACACACTGGGCAGAGCCCTCCCGCCTCAATGAACAGTTAAGGCAGCATCGCACAGGCTAGCAGAACAACCTGATAAAGACGCGTATGCCACTGAGACTCCAACATGTAGACGACTCGAGGCTACACGAAGTTAGAAACGCTTCCCAGGACTTTGTCCCTCACTAGAAAACAGTCTGAAGGACAGAAGTCTAGTCTTCTGTCTAAAAACTATCTTCACTATCATGAGAATTATGTTATCTTAATTAACAAATTTTCTAAGTGTTTAAGAGCTTAGTAAGTAGCCAGTCTGTGTTGCCAATATTTCAATAAAATTAAATCTGCAACCAACCCTTCGAAGGCACACCATTCATGGTGTGATGTCATCACGTAGACCTTGGAGCAGGACAGGGCCTTCCTAAGGTAAAGTGATACCAGATCTACCTCAAGCTATGGCTGTCCTGTGTACCCTTCCCATGCAGCCATCGTTTCCGAGAGGGATGCCTACACTTGCTTTAATGTTCAGCCACTTTCCAGTCACTTCTCAGAGAAATAAAGTGGGACTGTGACCACGGTGCCGCCAAAATGGTTTTTCTAACAGTAGCAATAATGTCCTCTTTGGTAAAGCTATGGCATATCTCACAGTACTCGGCCTTGGAGAAATCATGTTTAAGCTGTGCTCCCTTAGCACCGGTCTCTGCTCTGTAAGTGGGTCTGTACCCACCCTTTCTTACATCTCTGGTCATTTTTTCTTTTGTAGGTAACATCTCGAAGCAAAGGCTGCCTGGGCTTGAGCATCCTTGACCTTCTACCTCCTGCCGGGAAACTTATTTATTATCTTAGTTTTTCTAATACCATGTAAAGATAAAGGCCCTTGAGTAGCATCATGACCTCAGACTCCTCTTCTAGTTTTGTTTTTCCTCCTGGTACTTGCAGGAATCTCAAAGTCCATGTAGTCAATCAACAAACTTACAGGATTCTCAAAGTCTGGGTAGCCAGTCAAGAGACTCATCATGGTCAAATCCCTACTCTTCAGCAGAAGTTTTAGATGTTGATATACAGAGCCAACCTCTGTTCAACTGTGAAGACCCCAAACCTACAAGTCAGTTATTCTCATCATGAATTATTAGTTGCAACAAGGCCACGGTGCATTAAGGGACTGATGCCCACCTATTCCTAGGGCCTAACTGAAGCTTTGTGTTAGTTGACCAATCTCCCCATTTCTCCATCTCCCCTCCCCTTAGAAAGACACAGTGTACACTGTCAATTACTTGTTTAAAAAGATAAAATGCCCCTGGGTTCGGTCCCCAGCTCCGAAAAAAAGAACCAAAAAAAAAAAAAAGATAAAATGCTAACTTTGATGAGAGAGCATATATGTATGAGAGAGCATATATGTATATGTATATATCTATATGTAATCTGCTATATATTAGTTCATATATGTTATTATAATCATTACAGATTGTAAATAATTAAACAGAACAAACAGGAGAGAAGATGGAAAGAGAAGAAAAGGAATTTAGAGTCTTAAGATGAGCTCTTACTCCACGTGACATAAAAAACCACTCTTTATTGATAGCAATCTTTGTATTTAGCTTGATCATACACTTTGAATATCGTTAGATTCAACTGTGGACAAAATCATTTGGTATGGGAAAGAGGAACAACAAGAAAATAGGACCTGTGGTTTTTTTAAAAGAAAAAACTGTCATTTATTATTTTATGTGAATCGATTTAACCCCGATCCATTGCTTCCAATGTTTCATGAGATCATCACCATGGAGTTAGAGCTAGCTCACAAGATAGAAGAGAAAGAATGAGTTTGGGATTTGAAATAGGACCTAAAAGTGACACCCTGTTATTTTCTCTGTGTCTCATATTCTAGTCTTAGAGCTGATCGGACTAAGACTGCCGGAGCTTTTCTATAGAAAGCAGAGGAGTCCAACACAGCTGCAAAGTAAGTGTGCTTTGGATTGACCGATTCCCACGGCTCATGTGTTTGAGGAGCTCACCCTTAAGCTCTGCCAATAGGAGATGGGACACAATGGACAGTTACCCAGACTTGGAGCTTGGGACAACCAATTAAATTAACAGCTTGATGCAGACTGTAATCACGTGGGAAGAGAGTCTTCTTTTAAAAGAAATATGTGTCTGCGTGTGTATTTCATGTGCATTTGTGTGTGCCGGAATGTATGCATGTGTACCACGTGCATACAATATCCAGAGAAACCAGAAGAGGGCATCAGATTTCATTGGACTAGAGCTACAGATTGTTGTGAACGTCCTAATATGGGTGCTAAGGAATGAACCTGAGTGCTCTGCAAAAGCAGAAAGAGTTCCTGACTATTTATACAGCATACATACATGCATTCATGCAAACATTCATATACGTGAAATAAAAATAAATGAATCTGAAAAAGTAGGATTAGAACCCATACATTAACTTGTAGATTAAATATGATTTTTCCTTTGGGGCTGTCCTGACTTATTCAAACACAACTGGCAACATTATTTTTGTAGGAAAACGTGTTGCGAATTCTAAATTCCAAACAAACTTGAAACAACCTGTTCACAAGTTTGGGACAGCTTGCACACTGCGCTTTTCGGTTTTCAAAAGTTAAATGGATTAAAAAGTATCAGGGCATGTGATCTATATAACTATTATTAATTTTCAGCGAAATCTCCAAGGTGTGCTGAAGTAGAGTTTTCAACCTCTGCAAAGTGTGGTTGGTAAATTTCCAAGAACAGATTGAGTCAAGATATTTTCAATGTCCAAAAATTTGTCTTTCACTCATAAAGCAAAGGATGCCATGCTGCATATTTCAACACTTATGTCTTCATCGTAAATAAAAAATCAAGTCTAAACGAAGCCAGTGTCAAAAGCAAATGAATCAAAAATATCACAAAAACGCCCTTTGATTTATTTTTAACGCAGGAAATAAAAGTCGGGCATAAATAATAGGAAGCATGGGTAATATTGACCATACGCAAGACCTACTCCCCTACACAGAGACTAAAGATGGTCCATCAGGCCTCCCCACCTACCACCACCTGTTTCTGAATATGCTTGGCCCATGGAAAGTGGCACTATTAGGAGGTGTGGCCTTGTTGGAGTGGGTGTGGCCTTGTTGGAGTGGTGTGGCCTGGTTGGAGGAAGTGTGTCACACTATGTAGTTGGGCTTTAAGGTCTCCTAGTGCTGAGGCTCTGCCCAGTGCAGAAGATATCGACCTCCTGGATGCCTGTGGAAGAAAGCATCTCTCTGGATGTCTTTGGATCAAGATGTAGAACTCTCAGCTCCTTCTCCAGCACCATGTCGGCCTGCAGGCCACCATGCTTCTCACCATGATGATAGTAGACTGAGCCTCTGAAACTTTAAGCCATCCCCACTAAATGTTTCCCTTCATAAGAGTTGCTGTAGTCATGATGTCTCTCCATAACAATAAAACTCTAAGGCAATATTCATTGTTGGGTTTTTTCCCTTTAAACAGTCAGTGTCCAGTTCTTATTTATATAATACATGTTAGAAATAATGGGAACAGTAAGGAACCCCTCGCCTTCATCACAAACGAATCCATAACCAAGGCAATGAGCTTGGTGTTTTGAAGCTGGACAGGTATTCTGTTTTTATGGACTTTAAGCTCTACTAAAGCAGATCTGTTGGTCTGAGTTTCCTACCTCGCTAAATGAACTAAATACAACAAATACAATGAATGTATTGCCTTCATGTTCTCTACTTAATGACTGGTTCTCTCTCTCTCTCTCTCTCTCTCTCTCTCTCTCTCTCTCTCTCTCTTTCTCTCTCTCCCTCTCTCCCCTCTCCCCCCTCCCTTCCACCCCTCTCACTGTAGCCAAAGCTTGCCTATAGCCCAGGCTGGCCTGAACTTTTAATGATCCTCCTTCCTTGGCCTCTCCCACAAAGTGATGTCATCACAGGTGTGAGCGTCAGGTTGTGACCCCTGATAACCTTGAGGTGCAGTCTGTGCCTACTGCCTAGGAGCTTCACAGAGGAATCTCCCCTCCATCTTCCTCCCGTGTGTTTACGTTCCCTTTCTCCTTCTCTGGGCCAGCTTATCTGAAATTAACTTATCCTCGAATGATGATACATCTTATCAATTAAATCGACACCTGTTCGCTCCATCTGACGAAAGGTGAGAGTAAAATTCATCTCTCGGTGCCCCTCCTCCCTCCTTTCAACGAAATTTCACTCAGTTTTATTTTACGCTATGGGGATTTGTCCTTCATGTTACATATTTCATTTTATTTAGAACCAATATACATAGAATCTAAGGCAAAGTGTTTGTAAATTGGCCTAATTAAAAAGCAGAGTATAATCCTATGTCTTAGTTTTTGTTTTTGTTTTTGGAAGGGAGCCTTGCATGCATCAAAGTTCTCTCATGTCTTTCTTGCTTCCGTCTCCAATGGCCACACTTAGCCACATCTGTTAGTGCTTGGCTACCATATTCATTCCTCTAAGATCCCATAGTCTGCCTTTTGAGCACACCCTTGAGGATATCAAAGACTAAATTTTCATATTGGAAGACTAAAAAGCAAATAAATCAAGTTATTATATGATGATAAGTATGTTTTAAACGACATGGAATATAATGATTTGTTTTTCCTTCTACCTTTGAGGAAATCACTTCATTTTCTGTGAGTATTTAGCTGCAATTAATGACATGTGAATACCCATAATATTCTCAGTCCTTTACATGTGCCGTCCTTCCATCTGTGTAATGGGAAGTGAGTAAGAAGCCTCAACACAATGCTTAAAAATAGCCTCTTGCTCTGTTTGTGGAATGGCTATTGCTAATAAAGGGAACAAGTGTATTTTCACTATGGTATAATGTCCATTAGATGCACAGGATATGGTGATAGGAGAGGAAGGTAACCGTAGGTAAGTCTGCAGTCCACCATGTCTCCAATATCATAGGAGAGGAAGATAATTGTAGGTCTGTTTTACACAAGTCTCCATTCAAGGATGTCAAAGAGGTCTCCCAGCCCCACTGTCTCTGGAGACCTGTCTTGAGCATCTTCAGTGACTATCCACTTTGAATGAGGCAGACGCACACAACAGGACATAGTCTGTGAGAAAGTGCAGGTGACCTAGAGTTTCTGAAGTTTGCTCTACATCAAGACATTACTGTAGAATAGAAACCTACAGAAATCGCCACTTTACTTTGTTTCCCAACCAGCTACACTTTACCAAGTAAAACAGTAGAAAAAGACATTTAAAAAATGTATCTAACCAAGTATAGACAGACTAGAATAATGTATCTGAGAAATTAATAAAAGCAATACATTTTAAGTTAACTAAAACAAAACCCAAACAGCCTTGAACCCACTGTCAAGTTCGAACATCTCAATTTGGGTTAGCCACAGGAGGTACTCAGGAGCCACTAATCAATACCTCTGACAGCGCTGGGACCCATTGGCTGTGCTGTGTGGAACAGTGCCAGTCCCTCTCTAGTGCTTGCAAACCACAGGTCTGTACTGATGGAGATCGTAGGGCGATACTGGAGAGCGACACACAGCAAGTGAACACGGGATCTGTGCTCCATCTTTCTGAAGGACCTGCTAGTGTCTGCGGTGTGCCTACCTGTTTTAGGTCAACTTGTCACAAGCTACACTCATTTAGGAAGAAGGAACATAAATTGAGAAAATTGACCCACAAGATTCACCTGGGATTTTCTTGATCAGTGATTGATGTGAGGGAGCCCAGATCCTTGTGGGTGGTGCTAACCCTGGGGCAGGACGTCCTGGATGCTTAGAAGGAAAGCAAGTTGAATGAGCCATGAGGAACAAGTCAGTATGCAAAAGTTCCTGCATCAGCCCCTGCCTCCGGGTTTCAGCCTTCAGTTCCTGCCCTGTCTTCACCGAAATGTAGCCAAATAAACCCTTTCCTCTCATGTTGGGTTTGGTTGTGGTGTTTTACCATATCTTTATGCACCGTAGTTAAGAATCACGGCATCTGTCTTTAAAGTTTGGCAGTCAGTGTTCTAAGCTCAGCCTTACACCAGTACAAAGGATTTGAAGGCAGAGTATGTGTGCAAGAATATGTGTGTGCACTTGGGTGTGCAAGAGCACCCTGCATCCTGTACTCCTGAGTCCCTCAAGGTTAGCTCTCTCCATTGCCTAGTTCCAGGGCTCAAACCGCGCTTTCCGATGATGAGTTTGCTTTCACACATCTATCATGAAATGGGAAGTCTGTGCTGTCCTGGAGTAATGTGGATAACCATGGGTTCAGCAGTTCTGTCTTCAAACCTCACGTCTCATAACTGATATGGACAGTCAGTCCCTGCAGAAGAGAGAATAGGGGCTTCCCACCTGACAAATTAGAGGTTAGGTCAGCCACGTGGAAAGGTCCTTCCAATAGGGAAACCGCATGAACACTCGGTAAGTAATTTGGTATCGGCCTCAGGAAGGCATTAATCTCAGTCATTCGTTTAAATGTACTAAATCATGTTAATTCAAGATTGTGTATTGGTGTTTAATCTGTGAAGAGCTAAACATGAAATGTTCTAAATGAATGGAGCCTTCATTTTTAACATGTGTATAGATATAGATGCAATGAGTGTTTACACTCAAATACACACATGTGTGTATACATGTGTGTGTCTATATACACAAATTTGACTATATACATTATAAGTAAAATTTTACAAACCAATTGCTGTGTAATTGTGCCCTAACCTATTAACTATCCAAATTATTTCATCTGAGCATGAGATGCTGTTTCTAAAACAGAAAGTCGCAATTCCTCTAACTGTATTTCAAGATAAAACAAACTTAAAATTAAGTAAAAACTTGTTTTTTCACAACCAAAATAACACAAATCCCAAGTACAACTTAATACAACCCCCAGTGGAAGTATTGTAGCTTAGCCATGGAGGCTCAGAGAAGCAGGGGCACAATGGCTGAGTTCTCCATCGTGTTGCTTCAATAGTGCATCCCTTTACATGCTGACTAGGTCACTCACTTAATATTTTACTGAAGAAAATTCATGTGTATCACTGTGTGAGCAATAGCACTACACACAGAGACACACGCACATGATGATAGATAGATAGATAGATAGATAGATAGATAGATAGATAGATAGATAGATAGATAGATAGATGAAGACAGGGAATAGATGGGTGGGCAGGTGAATGGATGGATGGATGGATGGATGGATGGATGGATGGATGGATGGATGGATGGATGGATGGGTGGATGGATGGATAGATGGGTGTGTGGGTGGGTGGGTGGATGGCTGGGTGGATAGATCAATGAATGACTTGATGGATGAATGGCTTGATGAATAGATGGTTGGATTACAGAGCCCGACTCTTGCCTTACGAATGCTTATGGGAACAAAGAGTCAAATAAGAGGTTCCTTTCAGCACACAGAGACTAAGCACTATGGGAAGAGTACATGTGGACAAGAAGAGGCTACAGGGAACACCAAGAACCTCAGGGGAAACAGGGCTCACCCTTGGATGAGTCAGTTAGAATTTTCTAGGGATGGAACTTTTGAACTGAGCCGAATTCTAGAAGACTCAGAAGCTCAAGAAAGATTGGAAGTGTTTCGAGGCCAGCATGGCTCCTGCACATGTACTGTACTGACAATTATAGAAGAGAGATGCACCCCTGGGGTGAATACCGAAGTATCGTGATGAAACCAGATCATTGGTGCAGAAATGATCATTAACTGTTATAATTGGAGCACATGTGTGTACAGAGAGGACTAAAGAGAGGGCACATATAAGTACACATGTATTTTGGTTGACACATGAAAAGATAATTGTTTTATCTGATCACTGCTTACTATATTCATGTCACTATTTTACGTCCACCTTAAAGCCCTTGATTGCAACACAGTGATTTGAGAATCTCAGGGAAGATGTACAGCAAAGTCCCTGACCTCATGAAGATTACAGAAAAGAAGGCGCAACTACGCTCGAATAAAGTACAGATCCTTTTACCCAGGACCTCGTATCACTTCAGGTACTCGTTAAGTACAAATCACTGTTATTATCAAGATCCATCAAATTAATGTGATAATGTAACAACAATAACAATTAGATTTTATTGCACAAAGCATAATATAGTATTAAAGGGAAAATAAAATACGCCTTTCATCCTATGGCTGACTTGTTAGTCCTTGGAGAAAGTAAAAACGAAAGTCAATCAACCAACATAACTAAGCTGACATATACTACAAGCTAATTAGAACAATGCTATTCTTCATGGCCAAGATGACTTTTTTCTTTTAAAGCTGAACTAATAGACTACTGTAGTCAAATGAGGTCCTCAGGGTAGCCCTCAAATGGGCCCTCTTCAACTGGACAGCAAACCTACAGAGTTAACCTCTGACCTTATACCTTGCTATTACTCTTTTCCAACAAATTCAAGGCTTGGACTTGTCCTTTGAGTTTCCCTTTGTGCTAGCTGAAGACTCATTTAAAAATCACTTTTGTCTGTTATTTAAAAAAAAAGAATTATGAAGGCTCTTCTCTCAAGTACAAAATGTAGCATATTCCAACTCATTAGCAGAACTTCCCTGCTCTTACAGTTAATAAGGCTAATCTCAACCATTGAAGTAACATGTTTAATTGAAAACCTGCTAAATGGTAGGTATTCTCATAGAAGATGTAGACGTGGTGGCAATGAAGGGACGTAAGGCCGGGTGGGGGACTGGCAGGGGACAAAATTAAAATGCTGAAAACTGCCAGGAGGAGAATGACAGTGACATGATCGAGAGCCATTGTTTTGACTGCGTGGTCAGAGGTGAGCCTCTCCACTGCTCTGAATCTAAGCTAATTCATGGATGACAGGAAGGAATTCTGTGTAGGCTGGCAGAGATGTATTCTCATGGTCTCGTATGACTACAAGAGCATTAATGCTAGCCTGGCTAGCACAAATGGGTAAGTCTGAAGCACAGAGAGGCCAGCTGCATAGTGGACAGTAGGACAGAATGGGGTGCTTTAGAAGAGGTGGCCACAGATATCATGAAACACAGTAACACAGAAGAGGGAATCTATTAGACAGTTTAAAGGAAAAAGAGGATGTATCATGACCCACCATGAGGAGCACAGATGGGGTATGATTTGCTGGGGATGTAAGGTGGGAAAACAGAGGCAGTGAAACTGAAGGGCTAATCACAGTAATACCAAAGAGAGGCAATGGTGGCCTAGCTAAAATAATGCCATAGGGATGTACAGAACTGGCTGGATTTGCATTATTTTCTTCGTAGCATAAAGGTTTTCCTGAATGGGTGTAGGATAAGTAAAGATGAAACTTGAGAATAACTTAAAAAGTTTTCAAGTTCAGCAAAGAACTGAGAGATCAAATTGTTTAGAAAGATGGAGGGGACAAACAGAAGCACGGGAGGGTAGAGAGTAGAGAACTCTGTTTTGGCCATGGTAAATGAGAGACGATTACCAGAAATCTGGGTAGTGATATCAATGGCTCAAATAAATACAGAGTACTAAAAATTTCAGGGAATGACATGAATTTTGGAGCATAGGAGATTAAGGCCATATTGGAAGAGTCAGTTTACACAGAAGGGAGTTTGAGACATTGGGAAAAAATACCAACGTTTTAAGTATGATCAAAATGAAAAGAGACAGCACAGACTTGAATAACTCATTGATACTGGCATTGATTTTTATTATTATAAAATAATTGAGGAAATTAATATCTAATATAGCCAAGTGTTGGACTAGCTCCTATAGTTCACAGGGGATACTCATGTCTAAGGGTGATCTTTTGTATTTCAGAGGGAGGAGAGGGGGTAATAAAAGCAAGCAATTAGTAAATGAGAGTATCCACTAGCCTTTACTCACTAATGTGAGTATATGATTTCCTTATGAGTCAGCTATAAAAATAAAAGAGTTGGTCAATCCAAAGTGAGAGCCACAGAACCCCAGGGTGGGACATTTAAAACACTTACAAGACATGAAGAAAATTGGTGTCCATAGACATGTGGATTCAACCAGAGAAGCAAGTGAAGTTGGATGAAAGACTAGGAAAACTCAAGTCAACGAAGTCTTGTAAAACTGTGGGGCAAGGAAACCCTAGAGCTAGAGCTGGGCACATTAGGGACACAGTCACCTGTGCTCCTTAGGGAAATCCTTTGTGGAAGACATGGAAGGAATGGAAGCTGTAGTCAGAGTCTTGAAAAGAGCCGAGTGGTGATACAGAATGGAGTTTTCACACAACACAAGATAGGCAAAAATATCTCATGGACAGAGTAAAGCCAGTACAGAAGGTTGGTAGGGCATTAATACAGCCAATGTATGAAAGCAAAAAGCAAGGTTAGGTGGGGCTCAATGGAAGAGTACTTGTGTGAGTGTTCTTAGAGGTCAGGATTCAATGATCCAATACCCAGCATTGCACACACATGCACATACGTGTGAACACTCATACACACACATAAAGAGAGAGAAGAAGAGAAGAGAAGAGAAGAGAAGAGAAGAGAAGAGAAGAGAAGAGAAGAGAAGAGAAGAGGAGAGGAGAAGAGAGGAGAAGAGAGGAGAAGGGAAGGGAAGGGAAGAGAAGAGAAGAGAAGAGAAGAGAAGAGAAGAGAAGAGAAGAGGAGAAGAGAGGAGAAGAGAGGAGAAGAGAGGAGAAGAGAAGAGAAGAGAAGAGAAGAGAGGAGAGGAGAGGAGAGGAGAGGAGAGGAGAGGAGAGGAGAGGAGAAGAGAAGAGAAGAGAAGAGAAGAGAAGAGAAGAGAAGAGAAGAGAAGAGAAGGAAAAGCCAGACGTGGTTCAACTTTAGAAACAGAAGGCACTGAGATAAAAACATAACTTTAGACTGGGAAGATGGCTTGGTGTGGGAAGAGTTTGTCACACAGGTGTGAGGACCTGAGTTGGACCTTTGCATTATGTAAACTGGAAGTGTTATTTTAGCACATATGTAATTCCTGTACTCCTACCTTAGGATAGAGAGTGGCAACAAAGAATCACAGTCACAAACAAGGTGGAAGGTGAGGACTGCCACCCAGGATGTTCTCTGCCCTCTGTATGTGTGTGTCATGGCAAGTGCATACATAAACAGACTTAATACACGTACATGCATGCACATACACACACAAAGATTTTAGTTAATAATTTTCTAAAAATATAGACTTGATGGATATTCCCGTGGATGAAGAGCTAGTGTCATTGAAACAGTGATAAGGTTAATTATATGGATATAATTGGGGAAAAAGAAGGAAGGAGAAGGAAGCAGTGTGAAACAACAGAGATGGGAAAGACAACGGGAACATCGAGAAAGGCAGAGACCTGGGACCAACCCATCCCTCCGTAAGTTCCGCCGACCTGGTAAGCTGTGGGACAGTAAGAAGCCAGGGGCCTTAGATGCTGCAAATCTGCAATACACTGTACTCAGAACCACCAGCTAAATGTCTCAGCTACCTTGAAGTTAAGCAGATTAAAGCATTTCGGATATCATGACACTATTCAGAGAGGTCACCGTATGAAATGCGGGGATCAGCAGGATGGTGTCAGTCAAACACGTTGACTTTACAGTGACACGAAGGCCTATTTCAAATTACATGCCTCTCAATGCAACAAATAAGGTGTTTTACTGAGTAAACAGCATGTCAAAGCAGTAATTCTTCGGTGAAGAGACGGCTCAGTGGGAAATGGTGCTTGTGTCCAAGCCTGAGGGCCCGAATTCCTTCTCCAGAGTGTGCATGGTGAGGGAAGAACAAACTCCCTCGAATTATCTTCCAAGTTCCCACCATGCGCCACATGACACCCTCCCCTCAAACACGTGTGTGTCCATGCACACAGATATTAAATAATCAGTAGTAAAATTCACACAACACAGTCTACAGAGTGAGAGTATGATACACCATTTCTTTTGTAACTTCGAATGGTCTGATTTCTCTCCAACGGGTATGTGAACGTGTCTAGAAGGTGGAGTCACTCAAATGCATATATGTCCTTGAATTTGTATCTAAACTTGGAGTTCTGCCTAAGGTGAAGAAACATCTACTTTAAGAGACAGAAGCAAGTGTTTTCTTAGCTCATGGGCTAATGCATTTACATAGTGGCAACTAGGGCCAGTCATCGACTTCCCAAAGCATTGTAGACTAATGTGGAAACGCGGGGAGTCTATATGGATGTGTCCATTGCATAAGCATGACTTCTGCTCTGAAGTTTGAGGAAAGCTGTTGTTGTGCTTTGCAAATGGACACACGTGGATGGAGTGAAGATGGAGAAAAATTGGATCACAAAGTTAAAAAAAACAACAACGGTGCGAAGATACAGCAATTCCCTACAGATCATCCAGAGTCAATCTTTGACGGGAGTGGTTATGGTTTGACCTGAGAGCTGCCAAAAATATTTCCTTCCAAGCAGTCCCTGGTGCTTCCAAGCAGTCCCTGCTGAGATACATTAAAGGCTCCAAGATGAACAGAATGTTAGAAACTAACAAGATTTGTGAGAGTCTTTTGGCAAAGTTGACAACAATTAGTGTCTATTAACTTTTTTATTAGTCACACGGATAGATGAAACAGGATGGGACATTTAAATGTATACATTTGATACTTATCAGGGAACATCATGAATAAACATGCCGATGGGAAGTAGATGCCCGTGAGAGTGAGGCAGTAGGGGCAAGGTCTTCGGGAAAGACTGAAATGACACCGTCCCAACTCAGCATTCGCTCAAAGGGAACAACTCGCACAGAAACTGTTCCCTCCCTGTCCACTGTTACTCATAGTAGGCTGGAGAACTCACCTCCTCCCGAATTCTACTCTGAGCATCTATGACCACCATCTCCATATTGTTCCAGGCTCCAGCGTGTCTTGCTCAGAGCACAGTGACCATCTGTTCTCTGGGCTATTCTCGGCCACGAATGTCCTGCCTCTATGCGCCAGCCATCTACAACCAGAAAGGCCTCCAGAAACAATGAACACCCAGTCTCCTCCCTCCCTCTTTTCCACAGGTTCAGTTCCAAGCTAGCTCTCATTCCTCCCCCCAATAGTCCTATGAAATGTTCCTAACCCCTGCTGTTGCTGTAACTTTCTTTCCCCTGCCGCAGATACCACAAATCTTCTCTGTGTATCAAATTCTCCCTGCTTAGTTAACATCAAGTCATCCTTCAGATCGAAACTCAAATGTTCTACCACGAGGCTGTCTTTGACCCACTGGTCCAATCGCAACACTATTCTCAGTAACCTCAGTTCTGTTCCCAGCATACTGACGTGAGAGACTATGAGTTTGAAGGACTCTACGATGAAGAAGACAATCCTTCTTTCTCTTGTTTCTGTTTCCAGGATCAGAAGAATGCTTGACACCCAGTAGGTATATAAGAAGTAGTAGCAGGTTGGGGATTTGGCTCAGTGGAAGAGCGCTTGCCTAGTGAGCGCAAGGCCCTGGGTTCGGTCCTCAGCTCCGAAAAAAAGAAAAAGAAAAAAAAAAGAAGTAGTAGCAAAATGAGTGAAGATGGGTAGATGGATAGATGGACAGATGAATGAATGGATAGATGAACGAATTAATAAAGTCTTATTGGTTCAACAAAGAATCACCTTTAACCATCACTATGCTGTTACCATGGCCTTTTATGGAAACTCTAAGGAGTGATTTTATTTTTCAAAGAAAAAAAATTAAGTAAAATTTTTAAAACAAAAAAGAAACACAGACTCCAGTGTGACCCACGGAAGAGGAAAGTCACACACACACAAGATAACAACAGCAGCATCTGCCACATCAACAACCAAATGGCCAATAGCAAGAGTTCTCAAGATGGAGAGCGGCAAAGGTTCAGAAGCCAGGGTGACTGTCACAGGTCATCAAATCGCCCAGGTTCTAAACAAAGCCGCCAAGGCACACACAGATTCGGAAAACTGTAAGGAGCCTAAGAAAACGATGTCAGGAGACAGCATCTCTGAGAGGCCCCCCAACTTCACCGCGGACAGGACAGACCGCTGAGCTCATTGCTCCAAGGATGGTTAGAAATGAAAAGAAGATCTGTTTTAATAATGAAAGTAGACAGTACAAGATGGCGCTTTAGCATGTCACTAAAACAATGAAGAGTGGGCAACCAAACAACATTTCTACAGTTGGGAAAATATATTTAAAAACCCACATAAAATTTGGCTACAGGGGTATCAAAGGATCCACAAGTGACTGCAAGAAAAGTTGAGATTTATGAAAATGGAGTAGGAAAGAGTCTCATCTTCAGCAAAGGGAGGGAGATGAGGAACTGGAAGTGGAGAATGAAGCCTTTGAAGGTTTCGAGAAATTACCTGATGCCACATGACACCCACAAAGTGGCTTTCTGGGACAGAGATGAGGCATATAGTAATGACTGTAAGAGTTCTATAAACCACTCTAATTTAATGATGAGCATTAATTATGTGGTGTAGAAACACAATCAATATTAACAGAAGGTAGTTAAAAATGCAGGACCTATATTATGTAGAGGATAGATAAGACATACGCATCTCATGGGTGTGTGAGAGAGGAATAAATAACGGGCAAGCCCCAGTACCTCGAAGATACAATTAATTAACCACCCAGTTAATAATAAGTCAATGAGCTGGAGAAAACAGCTGCAGCTCTAATTCCAGCTACATGGGACGCTGAGGCAGGAGACTCAGAAGTACAAGGCCTTCCAAGGATACACTAATTTCAGAGTCATGCACTCTGTGAAACTCTCACAAAATTTAAAAGGCGGCTTTGGCATTTGGTGATATTTCAATAGCAGAGTGAGAGAGATAGAGAGAGAATGCTTTGTGCACATTTGTTCTTCTCAAATGAGTGAAAGTCCAGTGAGGGGGATATGGAGAGATGGCTCAGTGGTTAAGAGGACTTGCTGCTCTTCCAAGGGACCTGAGTGCATTTCCTAGGTTGGGTTGCTTACAACTGCCTGTAACTGTTAACTCCAGCTTAAAGGAATCCAATCCCCTCTTCTGGTCTCCATAGGTACTGCAGACATCGCATCACAATACGCGCACGTGCACACACACCATGAGATGATATATATGTTGTCGGTCTCACTCATTTGCTTCAAGGCCATTATTAAGGTAACTACTCACCGAACAAAAGAAAAACACACAAAAATCAACGGAGGGAAGGACATGCCAAGTCAGACAAAACATGGGTAGACAGCCAATGGGAAAAGTTTCACTGGATTTTTTTTAAGATTTGAAATCATACCAAAAATAGCATTTTTTGGTCAGTATAGGTTTAAATTGGAAACCAGAAACATAAGAGGACAAGTAACATGTCAACTGGTAACTGGAAATAGAGACACAGTTCTAACTAACCTGTTGATCAATAAAAAAAAATAACAGAAAATTAAGAAATCCTGTGAGCTAAAAGAAAAGGAACCATGTTAAAAAATGCATACGCTGCAGGTAAAGCCGTGCTGAAGGGAGAATTATAGCAGTAACTGCTTATCGCGCAGAAGTATAAAGATATTGAGATTTGAAGGCTGCACTTTCCACCATGGAAAATAGAAAAGGAATGGTGAAATAAAGCAAACCAATGACAGGAAAACAGGAAAGACAAGAGTGAGAAGCAGTAAACCAGAATAGAAAACAAGAGGAAAAAAATCAATACAAGCAAGGTTGGCTCTGAAAAATGATCAATAAAATTGACAAACCCACAGCTAGACCAACGGGGCGGAGGGAGGGACAGAGATTAAGAATGAAAGCGAAAACTGACCATTAGTGACCCGACAGAAACTCAAGAGTTACAAAGGCAGTCATGGAAAACTACAAAGGCCAACCAAGACCCTAGTGTCTGTCTGTCTGTCTCTGTCTCTGTCTCTGTCTCTGTCTCTCTCTGTCTCTCTCTCTCTCTCTGTCTCTCTCTCTCTCTCTCTCTCTCTCTCTCTCTCTCTCTCACACACACACACACACACACACACACACACTGCCCGAATAAGACATGGAAAACACTAATGAACCCTGTCTTTGTTTGCTCTCTGCTGCTCTGACAAATACTGACCGAAAGGAACTTGGGGGAGAAAAGGTTTATTTCAGCTTTAAGTAGTACTCCACCATTGAGGCAAGTCAGGGCAAGGATTCAAGACAGGAACCTGGAGGCAGGAACTGTAGAAGAGGCCATGGGGGGAACATTGTGAACTGGATGCTCTCATGCCTTGCTCAGCTTGCTGTCTTATACACTCCAAGACCACCTGCCCAGGGAATGGCGCCACCCACAGTGGACTAGGCCCTCCTGTACCAACCTTCAATCAAGAAAACACATCATACTTTTGCCTATAGGTAATCTGGTGGAGGCAATCTCAGATGGCTCCAGTTTATGTCAAGGAAACCTCCATCGTCTTTAAAACTTATAGTTTGTGATTTAAAGTATAGCAAGACAAAGCCCACCCCCTGCCCCCAGGTCACTGGTAAATTATGTAGTTTAGAGGATGAAATCAAGTCTCCTTCCACATGCTGGCATTACAGGTGAGTTCCATTCGGCTGTTTTCCTCATTTTAGCTCACTAAAAATCCATTATTAATCTACAGAAGTGCTCAGCAATGGTGGCTGAGAACCTGAGAACTATTTTTTGAATGTAGGACTTGTACCAGGGACATGGCTACCACAGTGACCAATGCAACTTGAAATTGCCATCTGAGGAAGTCCACTGAAAGGAAGAGACCATAAACATGAGAGACTCTGTCACTGATTTTGTTTAGTTTTATGGCAAGCGTCAACTTCTAGGCACTGGATTCCAGAATGCTTTTTCCTCTGGGAGTAGGGGACCCACAAAAAATTCTATAATTCAAGTACTCAAATCTTCTACCTG
This sequence comes from Rattus norvegicus, assembly GCF_021556685.1. NCBI lineage: Eukaryota > Metazoa > Chordata > Mammalia > Rodentia > Muridae > Rattus > Rattus norvegicus. Next base: position 179,294,274 of record NC_141537.1, read on the forward strand.
CATGTGGAATTGTTTTAGTAGATGCTCATTTTAGACCTGTTCTGTGGCTAGTTTTCTGACAGGCTGTATACTGGCCCATTGATGTCAAAGGCCTTTGTAGTAATCATTCATAGGAAACATATCTTGATGGGAGAAACCCTAGGTAAAGGCTGCAAGTTCCTTCACAGGAAGAGAGATAACCTGTGGATTGGTCTAGAACAATCTCTATTCTGTTCCTTACCTCATCATCAGTGGTTAACATCAAGTGTCTTAATGTTGGAAGTTTTGTTTACTCTGAAAATGTTTGGGCAAAGATCTTCTGACAGAAGGGGACCAACAAGTGGATAGAAAGTCCCTGCGGGGCTCCTGATGGTCACTCTTAGGGACAAAGGGGGAATTCTCATTTTTTTAATCAGGATCATACAACAGCAGGAATATTAAAGCAGGAGACTGTCTAGAGAAACATCCCCGTTACATACAGGGTGATAAATAGTTAATGGTCAAGATGGACAGGTGAGGAGATGATGCCTGGGAATGTTCAGGACAAAGCTCACTTCATTGTCCTCCTTATAGAGTCCATCAGAGTCTGCACCCAGCACACATGTGCTTGGGCTCTGTGTGGGGGAGAGGGGAGTGACATCACCCTGAGCACCATTTCCATAAAAAGACAGGCAGACCTGCCTAGACTTAGCTGTGGTGGCTGCACTCCCTCTCAGCTCTCTGTGACTACCTGAACCAGCCAAGCAGGTAACAACATTTCAGCCGGCATCTAGCATACTCCTTGGTACCACAGCTAGTCCCAAAATAAATAAATAAATAAATAAATAAATAAATAAATAAATAAATAAATAAATAAATAAAATAGTCCTGACATGTGTCTGGTGGTCATTCTTCCACTATGCTTAGTGGATCCACAAAATTTCTTAACTGAGGGGATAGAGACAGTCAGAATTAGGGAAGGCTTTCTATTATGTATATCTAAATTATCTTCTTACCTGTCAGATTCCCGAGAGTCTAAACAGCCACTTACAGTCTTCCCATTCAGGAAGAGGGAACAGCAAAGAAAAGAAATGCTTATCTTCTTCGGCATAAACTCCTTTGAAATTCTGAAGTATAGCTGCCACTCAATGCAGCTGAAATAATGACAGAGAAAATGACTCTAGACATCAGAAACATCCCAAAGAAAAGATGAAGAATGTTCTGTTTCCAGTTGACTAATTTAGGGACAGTTTGATCCAAACCATTGGCAATGACAAGAGGGAAGAATACACATGGCTACGTTTACCGTAACACTTCCAAGGATTCCTGGTGCCTGTTCTGTTGAATACAATGCCAAATAAACAAGAAGTCTAATAGATAGACCCCTCGTATCAATTATTAGCCCTGTCAATCAGAGACTGAAAGCCTGCTACAATGGGCCTGACAGCACTGGCTATTATGATTGTCTCCACACTGTTAGAAATATGTAAATGAAGACACTTGAAGAAGATTTTTGACACAACAGGTTTAGCGGATAGGGCCTCATTATGCCAGTCAGAGGAATTCAGTGTTGAGGCAGCTTGAATGGACAACCTACAAGGAGAACCTGAAGTAAATCTGAGCTATTGTTTTATAAAGCTGCGGCACAAACTGGAGGGAGCCCAAGGTTTTGTTGACCCTAGGATTATTTCTTTCAGGTAGACTTTCTCTTCAACTTAATATTTAGAGGGAAAAAAATATCCCTTTTAGATTTTCTGGATTTCAAGGGTATGTTTTAGAAGCTCTAATTTTTTTTCTTGTAGATTAACTGCTAAGTTATTGAAGTGTCTCTTTTCCCCAAACTAGTATAAATCAACACATTAGAGATGCCTGGCAGCCAGTCTGCCACGACAGCTCACTGATCAACCATGCCTCCCAGAACAGAGGCCCTAAGAGCTCACCTCCAGGAAGGAGTGGACCAACCTACAGCTTCTTGACTTTATGGTAAACAGAACATAGTGGAGATATTGTCCTGATTAGGAGAAGTTTCCCCTCCTCTATTTGGGTCTTGTGGAAGACCCTCCTCCCTCAGGAAGAGGTCAGCTGCTATGTAAGAGATCATCACATCAGGGCTTCACCAAAGGGGGAGATACCAAGCCATCCCCACTAAGAGACCAGACACCAAGCTGCAGCTCTTGTGCTCCAAGACCAGCAAGCCCTTGGGAGGACCTCAGCCCTTGGCTCTGACTGCAGCTAAAGGTAAAAGTCCAGGTGAGACATGAGCTGAAGCTCTCACATCAGAGGAAGAGTGCGCAAATGAAGTCGTTGAGAATGGCAATTTCGCTATATCCTAAAAAGTATGGATCCTGTAAGAAAAAAAAAACCTTAATGGAAAGAGACAGCAGGACAGATGAGGTAGCAGTCCCTTAGTCTAAACAAGACAACAGGCTATCAGGTGAGCTAAGGAAGGCCATGCCCGGCTTCCAGGCACAGGAAGAGAAATAACTTGTCCCTCCAATCTCTTAAAGAATTGTTCCTTAGAAATGAGAATATATTCTACAGTAGAAGCAGTGTGATCACTGAGGATGGAAAAAGAATAAACCCCAGTGACCATGTGATCTCCATTGTACTGTCACTGGTTTATGCACTTTTTAATAGAGAGGAAATAGAAAAAAGTTGACGTCACAAGACACTGTGTTTTAGCTGGAAAATGGCTCAGACCATCCATCCATACAGGCATCATCCATACAGGACCACTTATCTGCAGAAGGCCTGTGGAAACTGGTCAATATATAAGGTGGAAGATCATGTCCATGCAGGTACGTGGATAAGCATGTAGGATACATGCACACGGGGGACACATACATGCACAGCCCTACCTCATGTACACACAGATGTCCCTGATTGTGACTTTGATAGGTCCTTTCTCAGCTTCTAGCCTCACTTTTACTTCTTCCACATGGGGAGAGTTCACGTACATTTCATTAACAGCTTCTGTGGAATAGGGTAGCTGGAGACGCTGATGGCTCTGCCCCAAATCTAGAGCAGCCCCATTGTGGTAACAACTCCTTTGCTGCCCATTCTTCTGCTTTGCCTGCAACCTGATTGGTGCCTCAGTGGACTGGAAGCACCATCTCTCCAGCACTGGAGGCCTGGGTTAATAGCCATTGCTCCTGAACATCAATTAAACTCAAATAAACCTCGCTCGGTGAGGAGCTTGACTTCGCATGAGCACACATCAGGCCACCTCACTCGCATCTTGGGAAACTTTAAAAATTACATCTTAACTAGGAGTTCTAACGGAGGGGATGACAGGGCACGTGAAAATCAGGGAGATAAGAAGGGAAGGGAAACAGGAGAGGTGACCACACAGGGCTCGTTTACAGACCTGGTAAGAGGAATCGTAGTTTACATTCTTAGAAAATAAGAAACCTCTATCACATCAGATATACAAATTCACCGTCAGAGATATCTGTACATGTGGAAGGCCAGTGGGTAACACCATGGGACAATCGCTATATGATCCTTAACAGCTGAGACAAGTATGACCAAAATTAAACTGGTTTGTCTGATAGGATATAATCACATTAAATAGACAATTAGTCCTAAGGCTTAATTTGATTTCTTTTAAATAGTGAGGTGCTCACAGACCTTCTAAATATATCAAATCCCCTAACTCTTCACGCTGTGTCAGCTTTTAATATTCTAATAATTATGTTTAAAAACTAACAAGATTTTCTCAAACCAGGAAAAACACGAATTGGAAGTTTCTGGAATATCTTAACTTAGTTTATAAGTGGGTCATTCGTGGGACAAGCCGGTTTATTTTTTTCTCTAAGCAATTTCCTTTCATAGCGGCCTGGGCCACCTGAATGAAGATATCCATTGCAGACAGAAGGAAGACTCACTTTTTTTTTTTTGGTTCTTTTTTTCGGAGCTGGGGACCGAACCCAGGGCCTTGCGCTTCCTAGGTAAGCGCTCTACCACTGAGCTAAATCCCCAGCCCCGGAAGACTCGCTCTTATGATACCACTCCCAAGCCAACTCCGCAGTGTGAGGATTCGCCGGACACTTTTTGCTCCACATAGTGAAAATCACTATGAAACTGCAAATAAGAGATTTTACGTGACCGAGACGGTCCTTCCCTTTGACCACCACACAACTCACCCCATATCATACGAGGGGATATGGGGAAGTTCAGCAAATGGCACGTAATTAAGTACCTCTGAAATTGATGAGTCAACATGGAACATATTTAGACGAATGAAAGTATTTCATAATCATTCCCTCAGTCCCGCCATGGCAAACTGATCACTCACTGACGTCGGAACTGTAGCCCTCACAGACAGAGGCTGTCTGTCTCCTTCTGCTTGCTGATGCCAGGTATTCCTAAACGTCCTCTGAGAAACCTCGGGAGCGATCGGAAATGCTTTAGGGTTTGAGAAATCAGCAGGTGGCACCCTCTCCGTCCATTCAGATCCATACTCCAGGGGCAGAGCATTAGAAGTTACCGCCTCCAAAGGGAGAAGAAGGCAGAAGGTGGACGATGAGGTGTGTGGGGTGGAACAAGGGTCATCCCTTTTCTGCACGAGGAAAGTGTCACATTCATCCTGAAGCTACCAAGCAAGGAGACGGACCTCAGGGGTCTGTTAATCTACTGTCAGCCCATGGGGCTCTGCATGGTTACAGAAAGTTGACAATCTGTGGTAAAAGACCTGTTCTGCACAGAAGAAACAGACCTGCTTTGTGCGTGGCAAAGGATGCTTGCCCTTTCAACCCCAAACCTTCTCTGGATATAGTGACTCACATCTGTATAGAGGGAATGTGTCCCACGTAACTCCAGTTCAGTCAGGAATGTTAGGTTTGCTAGCATTCCTCAAAGGTGAGGGAAGGAGACCCTGACGTTCCCTGGGTGAATGACCCTCAGAGCCAGAGGCCTTTCTATAAAGAAAGCTTTCCTAGGTAGGGTTGAACTTGCGCCATATGAACTTCTCCATATTTCTATGTAGATTTCAAGAATTATCATGGGGAGGGGGAAGGTCCAGAGGCCAAGTGTCCCAGAGGCCAAATCACCCCAAGAATGTTTAAGTCAGTCCTTTTACAGAAAAGAAGACAGCATCTTACCAGTTAGAGGAAGTTCTACGATACCTGTGTGCTCACACTACCACGGGTGTCCTGGTCCCTAGGGAACACTCCTTGGAGTATGATACAAATATGTTATCTGATCAAGCCTACTTTATGGAGTGGAAGGGTCCTAGGAAAGACCCCTTGCAGATCCTTGCTTCTGGATTCCTTTGCATCTTGCCCCATGTGAGGTACCCATGGGCTGAGAAGAAAAGCCCATCTGATATACAAGAGTTCAACAAATAAAAGACCATTGAGGGGAGAGGGGCTGGGATGGGAGCCAACATTTTATTGTTGACTTTAATCCATAAAATATAATGAATACTATAATAAATTAGAATTCCATAATTCAGATATTTTTTATAGACTGCTGAGACCACTTAAAAGCCCTATTTTGGCACCCAAATATTACAGGGAATCAAGAATGTCAGCGCTTTAAGTTGTCCTACAAGTCACAAGCTGTTGGACTAGACCAGTTTTTAAAATGCTTGCCTTGCATGTATGAAGCCCTGGATTTGAACTCCATACCAGCACACAACTGGGTAGGTGTGGTGGTGCCCACCTGCGATCCCAGTACTCAGAGGTAGGGGTCAGGAAGATAAAGAATCCAAGGTCACCCTTGACTGTACAGAAAGTTCATAGCTAGCCTGGGCTACAGGAGATCCTAGAATCTGATTTATTTGTTTTCCACTTTCAAATGAGGCAGGAGAAATGGGCAACGCCTTTTGAGGTGAGAAATTCCGTGCCTTTGAAATTTGGAAGAAGAACTGAGGTGATAGCCCTGGACATCTGCAGGATGGGGTAAGTAAGCCTGGCTCAATCTGAGCCTCCATGGATCAGGAAGTCTCAGAAAGTCTGCACCCCTCTCTAGGAGCCTTTAATCTTGAGTCATCCTGGATGCTCATTAGCGTGATGGCTGGGAACCAAGGAGAGGACAGTGTCCACGGCTCACCCAGGATGGGAATGTGGCCAATTCACCAAAAAATGTCCTGACTTCTCAGATTCTATCCTGGTCTCTTTCTTCTCCAGAGCCCTCCACAGCCTTCCTCTGATGCCTCCATAAAAGGAAACTGGCGGCAGCCAGTCCCCACTACACTGGGACAAAGCAGGGGAAAGGGCTACCTCCTCAAGACTTGAAATTCCAGTATGTGACAAAAGCATCTGGAATTGAGTCATCAGGGAGCCTCAACCTTAAGCAAGGCCAGTATGTTTGCCGTATTCATTAGAGAGTCTCCGTATACCTTAAACTGTTTGACCACACAGGGAAAGAAAAGGTAGTCTTTGGGAGAGTCATTTCAATTTAAAAAGGAAGTAGGGAAGTCTGCATTAACTTGCCTGGGCAGAAATTAGACTCACAAGTAGATTCTTGGAACTACCAATTATTTTACTCATTATAAAATTTCAAATAACTTCTAAAGTTCACATTCACCATATTTTGTTTTGTTTTGTTTTTTTTTTTAAACAGGAACTATACGGTGTTGAGAACCACGGACTATTGTTTCCCTAAAGTACTTGGGGGGGGAGGGGATTTGGAGGTAAAACTGCTGGCTTTGTATGGTGAGGTCGTGACCTTCGGAGTTTATCTCTTTCATCTTCTTACTCTCCTGAGACCTCTAACTTACAGAGAATTCAAGCCCCTAAGCCTGGGCCAGACACAACTCAGCATTGTGAGAAGCTAGGTCTCTCCCTTCCTAGGCCTCTCCTCATTCTCTCTCTCTCTCTCTCTCTCTCTCTCTCTCTCTCTCTCTCTCTCTCCCTCTGCCCCCCCCCCCTAAACAAAACAGATCTGAACTGAGCCAAGGAAACAAAAATGTATTGTTCCTCACAGATGGAAACGAGTGTCGCCTAGGTAACCGGATTAATCTCTTTTTCTCTCCCCTTCCTCTCTTGTAGCGCGGTAATCGGTGGGCTCTTTTCACAGAAAAGCCGGCCTCAAAGCTGGGGCTCTAACTAGGTTCCTAATTAGCTGCAATTTACAATGAAGACAACATGATGAGATAATAGAAATTTGCAAAATAATGACATACCTCAGCAAAATATTCCTCCTCCTAAGAACCATTTTTATACAAAAACAATGAAGAGGGCCCTTCTGAAGCAAAGCGGGAAAATGGTGGTGTATTATACGACACAGAACATTATTGTTCGCCTCTTGTTCCCCCAATCAACAGCTTATTGTTTGGCATCTTAAATAAAAATGACTCAAATACAGGCCACATAATGATCTCCATTGCGTTAATACACTGTATATACCAAGTCGTCAGAAATACCGGGGAGCCAAGGCCAGCAGGACAGTGAAGTAGCAGGCTTGGGAAGGTCATTTACAACACAATGCCATGCACAGTATTACTGCTCTTAATCACACGTATCTCCCCTGATTCGTGTCAGGAGAAATCTCCCGACATGTAAAAGAAAAAAAAATAGGGGAGACACCCCAAAAGGGGGACCGCTAGCAATGAAATACTGTGGATCGCGTTTGTTTTCTCGTGGTGTTTAGCTCAAATGAGGCAGCCTCTAGACTGTTAGCCAACAGCATTCTCTCCTGTGACATCAAAGACTCCCATTCAATGGAGGCAGAAAAGAAATCACAGTGACACAGCTCAGGGGGAGGAGCTCCTAGGAAATGACAGACCATTAGTGGTAATCTCTACCTTATGTCCAAAGGAGCAGAGCTGTAGGGAGAAAGGCCAAGGCCCCCACCGTCATCAGTGTCTCCATGAGGGTCCTCGGCACAGCAGTTGAGCCGGGCACAGTGGCCTGGAGGACATGCAGTGGGAAATATGTAAGATCGGCGCTCCAGGAGCAATTTGTCACCAGTGACAGGAGGGGCAGCCCCCAGTGGATGGTGTGAATCGAAATCACTGTGTCTTCTGCAACATGGAATCCAAATAATTAAAGAGAATCCCAGGCCTCGTCGTGCATCCGAAAACTCATTCATAAATGGCAACAGATTGTCTAATCAGTGTGCGGAGGGGAGACAACCAAACATGATAAAGGAAGTCTACATTTGCTTATGGACTCACGAGTCCAAAGTGTACAGCTGCATATACTTGAGAACCAATGGCCCCAGACTTCCCCATAAATAACTACTGACTACAAACCAATTGGCCGGGGACAGAAAACACATTAATCCCTTGGTCATTTGGCCGTTAGCAACAAGACAACTCGATCCCCTCACAGAATAATCAGAAGGTAACAAGTGGCACAGATTAGAGAAGGTGCCAAATGGGCTGTAATGACTTTGGAGGAAAATTTGTTGTATTTGGTAATAACATTTGCAGAAATGGGAAGGAGGGAGAGAGAAAGCAGGTGGACCATCTGGGTGTATCACAACCGCAAAGAGTTGGGCACGTGCCTTTTGGAAACCTGAGGTCGGGGAGCCCTATCAACCTTTTCCAAAGATTGGAAAAGAGCAAATGAATCCAAGCCAGGGGAGAGAGACAGCAAAGCCATGTGACCTGACTCGAAAAGCCAAGAGTATTTGCTCATAAATAAGTGGGTTTCTGCTTCTAGATTTTCCACCGATTTGACATTTACAGTAAAATGGGAATCTCCTCACCAAACACGGGTTACTCTTGAGTTTTGTGTAATCCTTACAAGAAATGTTCTCATCCTATAACTCACTGGATGACTCAATAAAATCATCTCGATGGAAATAACAAAATGTGTTGAAGGGCGAGATGAGTAGGCGCTGTGTTGGAAAGCGCGTCCGACTTTGAGATGCGATCTGGCCTTTCCTAGTTTCTGTTTCCATCTCTTCCCCTTGTCAGTAATCCCGTCTACCTTTCTGTCTGTCTGAGAAGTGACTCAGCGCAAGGTATCAGGAACGCCCGACCATCCTTTAATCGTTTCCACTCTTTGCCAGAAGCCCCCATCCCAGTCAACTGAATGGTCTATCTCTTCTGCTAACCCACTCCGGGAGGCTGAACACAACTGGAAACCTCTGCCCCACCCATCCCCCAGCTGCCAACACTACCCAAAGAGCCCCTGTGGTCCTTTCTTCCTCTGCCCAACCCCTCGTGGCAGCACCAGATAATCACTGCCTTCTTTTGCCAGTATCCCTATCACATTCAGAGGCCCGCCCTCCCTCCTCCCGCATCCGCGCACATCTTAGGCGGTCTTCCTTGCAACATCCCTGCGGGGCCAGAGGACTGCCCTGATCTCTGCCTGGAGCAGACTCTCCAATAACTGGTAGGATCTGGTAGGATCCCCTCTTATCTGATGAATTCACAACTTCGCCTCATCATTTCCCTCTGGGCAGGTCTGCTCCACAGCTCCTGCTCATTAGCCCCCATGCGCATGCTCAAACCTTTCTGTTCCTGTCAGTCTTCCATCAAGCCACAAGCTCTTGGTACCTGCCCCACCTTATTTCTCTCTCTCTCTCTCTCTCTCTCTCTCTCTCTCTCTCTCTCTCTCTCTCTCTCTCTCTCTCACACACACACACACACACACACACACACACACACACAATTATTTCACTGCAAACTCAAAGGCAGCCTCACTCCATGTTTGATGCTCCACAATTTTGATTGTCCTCTTGATGCCCTGGTGAACAAAGAAATGAAAGTAATGTAAGAAGGAGAGCCACCCAGTCAACATGCCTGTCACATCCCACTCTGACTCCAATGGAAGTACTAGAACGACATACATTCAGAAGGAGGAGGGAGCTTTGCTTTCTCCTGGAACCTTGCCACCATTAGAAAGGAAAAGGAAACACTGGAGTCACGTGATAATGTCACTAAAGAGCTATCACCTGACCTGAGGGGGCCTGACTCCCCGTTCAGGATCCTATCTTCGGTAGAAGTCCCTCTTTTGTGGATGACTCTGACAGATCCACATATTTGGCTGTGGGACTTCAGTTCCTAGAAATGTCAGGGAAGCTATCCTCGTGAAGACTCATGGACATGCTGTGAACAAGGATGACACCAAAACCATGCTAATGTAGAAAAGGGAAATCTCATGGGCCTCAACCACAGGCAAAGAACTACAAGCAACTAAGAAATGCCGAGAGGAAGAGGAAGACTCTCCTTCAGGGAGGAGGCCCTGGATTTGTTATCCAAGTGGTTATCCCTGAAATCATAGACTCAAGCAACATTACATGGGCTACAGCGGATTGTATTTATAGACACAGGAATACATATACATGTACATGCTCTTACACACACGCAGGCATGCGCACACACACACACAATAACAACAACAACAACAACAACAACAACAACAACAACAACTAAAGAAATACAGGCCGTGAGCCTGAGATCAAAGCTGGTACCCAGGAATGGATGGAGAGAAAGGGATATAATTGCATTTTAATTTAAAAAAAATAAAACGATAAACGCTCACATAGTTGGACGTTGAACAACTGGGACAGGAAACCGGTCTGAAGAATAATGGTGGCTGCAGATTAAAGTGCTTGTCCTCCTCAAGTCTCTGGATAATATAGCAACTGTCTACCCATTAGAGGTCTAACAGATGCGGTGGTCAGGGAAGTAAATACAGCACCAACCCTTGACCTTGGAATGGGTGCGTACACAAAGGGGACACAGGTTAGCCTCCAGTTTGCTGGGCCCAGCATCCTGCTGCTTGTTATTATTTCTCTATCTGACCATGTTTATGAGGGTCTGCATCTCTGCCCAAGCCTAAACTTCCACATACAATAAAGACTCAACTTCCTCTCGGCTTCTGGGCATCTGAGGAGAAGATCCACCCTTACGCTACACGTTCACTGTGAAAGTGTTCTGAAGTCTGTCCGGGTGTCTCCTACCTATTACTAAGCCTTTGCTTAGGGACTCTGTAAGTCAGAATATGATTTCACAGAACAATCATTTGATCCAGATCTGAACGCATGGCCCTCTTCGAATACGAAAAGCAGCTGAGGGAAGGGGCAATTCCAAACTTAGTCCAGAAAGTTCTAACACTTGGACAGGCCAGATTCTTCAGTGATCTTTCGGAGGGCAACTCCCTTGGGACAAAGTAGAAGCTACAACAGGGTAGAACGGGGTAGCCGTGGGTCCTGGATTCACGTACGCCCTAGTTAGTTCTTAATGACTTGAGCAGTCAGTGATGACAGACCTTATCAAAGGTCTCTGAATGCAGAAGAACTTTGACATAGGACCCAGCATTCACCAACCTCCCGGGCCCCATGAAAACACAAGGTGAACTTTAATAATGGAACTGTATCTTGGACAATTGGTAGGAACGAATCCTAACCTGTGTGTCTCTGCCCCCAAAATCAAAACAAGCGGCAGCCACAGAGGTCTTCTCCCAGCCAGTGCCTCAGTGCCTTTTAGTTAGAGGAAGAAAACAATTAAGCAAAACCTTGAAGTAATCTGCCTCTGCCTGCTTGGCCTCTTCATCCCTCAATGTGTGGTTAGTAAGTGTGGCAATCAGGGCGAAGGCCTGCTATCATTCTGCCTTAATTAAAAAAGACACAGGCAGCGGAGCCGTGAATTAGAAACGTAGTATGTGCTACCCCTGATTAATTCAAGGCTCATGTTGGATTAATAATTCCAAACAAAGAACAAAAGGAAATTGTTATGCGAATTGCAGCCCTCCCAGGCCAGACAAAGGTCAAATAACAGGATTTCAATTTCATCCGGAGCTGCTTAATCAACTCCCTCGGAAGGAAGACCATATGTAGCTCTGAGGGCCATCATTGTGTTCCTCTTGTCCCTGGACCTGAGAGACGTACAGTCATCCTCTCAAACCATTCTCAATTGCTTCCCTTCTTCCCCCTCCAACATGACAAAAGCGTTATTATTACCAGGGATTAAAGAAGATGAGATCTGCCCTGCAGAAAACAGCCCAACAACTGCTGGCTTATGGTGTGCGCTGGACACCGCTGGCACCAAGCCCGCAGACCTTGCTCTCTGTCCCGAGAAGGGTCTGCGTAAGCAGTGACAGGGTAAGAACCCACCCGATGATGTCCCAAGAGCATTGGGAGGGTGATAAGGTACGACGGTGAGGGTGGAGGCCCACATCCGCCTGTGAAAGGGAAGTTTATGGAGGTACAGTCCATCAGATTTCTGCTTTAAACCCAAGGCTGCCTGCACAGCCATGTGAGATGTTTGAATGGAAGGTCCATGCTTCCAGACTTCACAGGGCCACCCACTCCTTCCCAAGAAGCTCTATTTTCTTCTACCTTGGGGCTTTCTTCTCTTTCCAAGCCCCAAGTGCTGATGTAGCCTGCTAATAGGAGAGTCTCTCTAGCAGCTAAGACACAAACGTCTGGACAACACGGAGATGTACAGTGACCCAAAACCACTCTTCATCCTACCCACGCTGAAACGCTGCTAACCGCACATTCTGAGAACCATGAGGACCCCATCCTCCTCCACAGTGAGGCCTGTGTCCCCTAAACGACATTCCAGTCATTTTAGTATCTCTTCAAAGCAAAACAAAACCAAAAACCAGATTGGAGATTTCAATGTGAAGATTCTAAGATCTGCTTTCCCCTCCTGGAGTTGTTACTAGTATCTTAATGCAACCATGATAAGTGTTTCTTATGTCTAGGGTGACTCACTGGAGAGCTTAATGGAGTGTCACATACCAACGGAACTCCAGACACCAGTGAGCATGGACTGTTAGGATTTACACCATCTAAACTGATAAACCATATTTCGACCTCCATAGAACACAAAAGAAAGACAGCCACTTTCACAGGGTCTACACTCAGTCATAGGAATTTACTCTGTGAAATCCCACGGTGCCTTGTAAGGGCTTTGCATGTTGGATTCATCTGTTCGGGGACATCATGCTGTTCATCCTCCCATCCATTTATCTCATTATAAACAGGCATTTGCTGAGGGTCTACTGTGTGCGGTGCACGTATGAAGTCACTGGTGATCCAAGGTTGACCGAGAGGTGACCGCATTCTTGTGGTTGACACAGTTCAGGCCTAGACACAGAAAGAAGTCACAAGATACCTGGCTCTGTGAGATTCAAATAACATTAAAAAAAATGCCCTGACCTGATAGTAAGATGACCCTTTAAAAGGAGCTGGGAGGATGACCCAGAGGCAAGAAGGCTTTTCTTCTCAGGCAGAAAGTCAGAACATGACTTGAACTTGCTGCAAAGAGCCCAACAGGGCAGGGAGCCTCTCAGGTGTCCAGCAGGCTGCAGCGAGCAAACTGTTGAGGAGAACACATGACCAGAGGTCTCACGTGACCGGGGAGAAAGCGGCTCAAGGTGGGTCGAGAGGGTCATGCGTTTGGGAGACTGGTGTCATCCAAAAAGACAGCTAGGCATCCTCTGTGGCTCCGTGTGGATGTGGTCACAATACAGTCCAGAGTGCGAACTCATTCTATTTTGACCTCCATTCTACAAAGATCTGTAGCAACTGACAGTCAGGCACCACTGTCCATTCCAAGTACTGACCACAACGCTTTGCACAGTAGAGAGACACTTCGGTGGGGTCAGTTCAGTTGGTGACATTGTCCCCAAGGGTTTTCCTTTCCTAAAAGTTTGGTGGGAGGGCACTCTCTGAGCTGGAGAAGAGCCGTATCTTAACGAAAGATGTTTTTAGATAAATGAAGTGCAGAAACATCTTACTGCCACACTGGAAGGTGGCAGTCACCACCCAGGAGGACACAGTGCCTGAAGAACACCAGGAAGCTTGTGTTCAAACTAGCATGTGGCTCCTCTGTGGACTGAGTGAATTCTCACAAGAAACACTCAGAGAGGTAAAAGCTTGGCCATTTCCAAATTAAACCTCCTGTCTGACACAAAGACTGTGAGGTTTCCACGTGATGTGGTTTCTAACCAGTTGCAAGTGTGAATTTCAGTGCTCATGGAGCTTCATGGATGCTAGGTTCCCTGCACAACAGGCAGCTGTCTAAGAGGAAACACAATCTCAGGAAACATGGTTAGGCATTTGCACCATGGCTACTCTCGGATGACTATTCAGACATTTTCTTAAAGCTACTCCGTTTCCCTTTTGAACGTGGTATTTACTTAATCTATATATTTAAGACAAATTTCAGAAAATGTGTCAAAGTTTAACCAGATTTTTAAAACATGCACCTTTACTACACATATACACACGCAAAGACACACACACACACACACACACACACACACACACACACACTAAGGCTTATGGAGTCTAACTAGAATAAGAAATATTTATCTTCTTGCAAAACTTACTGACTTAACTTTGTTTGCAAATTATATGCAACAAAATAAATGAGAAAATTAAATACCCTACTAATATTTACCAAGGATCTATGCATGGAAAAATTTCAAGTATTTTCCATGAAAGTGTCATGGAGTGTTTATAAAAGTAACTCTAGTAAAAACATCAACTGTAGCCAGGTGTGGTGACACACACCTTTAATCCCAGCACTTGAGGGACAGAAGCAGGTGTATTTCAGTGAGCTCTGGAGAACCTGGTTTTTCTCCACAGTTCTAGACCAGCCAAGGTCTTATCGTGAGATAAACCTCACAAGTATCAGGTGGGAGTGCTGGCCTACATGTCTACATTCTCAGCCCTCAGGGAGCAGAGGCAGGGAGTCACCAATCAGGAGGTCAAGGCCAGCCTAAACTACATAGTCTGAACTTGTCACAAATCCAAAAGCAAATACAAATGTGAGAGTGCGTGTGTGTATGCATGCATGTATGTGTGTGTATAGATGTATGTGTATAGATGTATGTGTGTTTGTCTGTCTATGTTTGTGTCTGTGTGTGTATGTATTTATATATGTGTGTGTCTGTCTGTGTGTCTATGTATATGTATGTGTGTGTCTGTGCATGTGTGTGTATGGGTGTATATATGTGCACATGTGTATGTATGAGTGTGAATGGGTGTATATGTGTACATGTGTGTATGTATATGTGTATATATATGTGAGTGTGTATCATGTGTATATGTTTATATGTGTGAGTGTGTGTATGTCTCTGTGTATATGTGTATGTGTGCATGTGTATGTATGGGTGTATGTGTATGCATGTGTATGTATGAGTGTATGTGTATATGTGATTGTGTGTGTATGTGTATATGTTTGTATGTGTGAATGTGTGCACGTGTGTATATGTGAATATATCTATATGTGTGAGTACCTGTATGTGTATATGTTTGTATGTGTGAGTACATGTATATCTGTGTGTATTTGTGTGTATATGTGGGGGGGGTGTGGTGTGTATGTGTGAGTGTATATATGTTTGAGTTTTCTTCTCTAAGATATTTTAGGAAAATCATTGATAGTAACTGAATAGTAAACTAGAAAAGAGAATCCCACTTTGCTGGGGGCCAAGCTGAGGAAGCCTGGGTTGGATCTTAGGAGGAGCTAACTTGGCCAGGAAGGTTAAATTGGGCACCTGGACTTCTCTGCAGCCTCTGCAATGGAGCCAGTGGGATCTCACAAGCTTTGGAGAGGTGGTAGCCGTGAGAGTACAATCTTACTGCTGGAGGCCACACCAGGCCACACACAACATTGCCAGTACTGAGACCACAAGAACAAGGTAAACACATTCATTACTAAACCTTTAAAGCTTCACTCTAAAGCCATATCATTTAGGGACTTCTTTCCATGCTGTTATAGTTATTAACCTATTGGATAACATGAATTTTCAAGGGACATAATCAAATTTGTTTCTGATTAAATACTTGGCCAGGCACAGTCCACAAAATCTCTTCATGAATAAAGTGGATAGGTAGCAATCGGTGAACACTTTCTTCTACAAATATAACTTCTTCAAACAGCTTCTCCTCTGGCTTCTGGGATCCTATCTCCCTTGTGTGGCTCATATGATCTGATATGTTTAGAAGAGAACATTCTAAGATGCATCATCGTATGTAAGCAAAACATGGGTGATTAAAAACGTCTCAGGTGGAGGACTCCTGGCCTCATGTCCAACCATCTGCTGATGAACTGACCATCCTGGGGTGAGTCTGTAACTCAGTGGTAGAACACTTGCCTAATGTATGCCAAATTCCTGTTTTGATCCCTAGAAATTCTTTTCTCCAACATTAGGCATAGAGTCTACCTTTAACTCCCGTTGGCTGTGATCTCTCCTTGGACCACTGATGAGAGTTAGGTAAACAACTCCTGCTTCCAGTCTTGCTTCCCCCAAGAATCCAGAGTCACCTTTTGAAAAGTGCAAGTCTAGGTCTGTAAAACTCCCCTCTGACTACAAGCATGATCTTACTAGATAAAGACACTCTTTATATATCTGTAGACCCCTGCCCAAACCGGAGCTTGTAAGTCCACAGCTCCGTAACTCTCAGCCGTGCCTTCTTGCTATTCTGGTATCTCCTTGATTTCTTCCTGATTTCCTGTCTTCCTAAACCTTAGACCATGGGCATCATCAATGAGATGGACCTAATTAGCTGCTTGAGGCTGACGGGTCCATCCTAGGCCTTAGTATCGTCAAACTTGTGCAACATGCTCACACACACTAATTGTATCTTTAGTTTATCAGCCCTTGCTGGTTGTGCATGGCACTGGATCTGAAAAGGACATTTTCATGGAAGCAGACCGTGTAATTTGAGCTCACTGCCTTTCTACCATCTACCCCTCCCTCTCCCCCTCCAATAAGTCTCCTCCATTACCCTGGCTTATTTTCTATTTTCATGTCATATATACACACATGATTTCACGTGTGTGTGTGTGTGATATCATATATATATATATATATATATATATATACACATACATCATATATATATATGTGTGTGTGCATGATATATATATATATATATTATCTAGGATGTAAAAATAAGAGGAAGCATCTGATATTTGTGTTTGTAAGACTGATTTAATTTATGTAATATCATATTATAGTTCTCATTAAATATCTTTATTTTCCTTAGGAAATAAAGACAAGCAGGTTATCAGCCCCAAGCCATCCGAGGCCACATGGTTAGTCCTAGGCCAGCCCGAGATACATGAGACGGTGTTTTGAGAAGGAAAAAAAGTTCATACTTTTCCTGTACAGTGAAGATCACTCGGAGCTGCAAGTTGTCCCTGCTCTGCTTCCCCGGGGAGCCCAGCACTAAACCCAGGGCTTGGAAAGCATGGACATGTCTGAGTGGATACCACATGATAACAAGA
Source organism: Rattus norvegicus (assembly GCF_021556685.1). Classification (NCBI taxonomy): domain Eukaryota; kingdom Metazoa; phylum Chordata; class Mammalia; order Rodentia; family Muridae; genus Rattus; species Rattus norvegicus. The sequence continues at coordinate 179,311,381 of NC_141537.1, forward strand.
AGGTGGACTTGAGTTCTAAAGTAGCCATGTGCCCGATAGGTAAATCAGACGTTAAACTAAGAATTAAACAGTGAAAAGAGTACACGTTGACTATCGCACAGGGCAAGCAGAGAGAGGCATCTCCCTTCAACCACTCACTGGTACCATCCACAGATTGACTTAAAACTTAAATGGCCAACTCTGAGAAGGTGCTACAGTATCTGGATTAGTCCAGAGTGATAAGCAAGAGGTCTGCTATGTTGAATCATGACAGAAAAAGTTAAATACCCCCACCCCCATCTTTCGCTGGACGGCACATAGAGCCCAGACCAGAGTGCCTTAAGTAAACAATGAAGACAGCAGACCAATCAAAGGGTGAATCCCATTGTGACGAGGATGGATTTGTAAGTCCCTTGGAATGGCGTCATTACAGTTTCAGCCACACTAACTAGCAGCAGGAATCTCCTTCGTGTTATTCGATGGGTTTCAAGTGTGCCTCCTATCTATCACTGAAACAAGGAAGGGAAGGGATACAGACACAGGAACGTTTAGTGTCTCAGTCTACCTATCAGTTGATATTATGTAGAAGCGAAATCAATTCTATTTAAAAATAAATAACCCCATTTATTTTCGTGAGTGACAATGATGTCTAGCTGCTCTCGTATACGGGAGATAGGAGGGGAGAAAAATCAAAGCATGCGTTCCCCTGCAGGGTGCTGGCATTCTTAATTGAAGATTTATGCTGTTTATTATTGATTATATTGCTCACTGACTGATCATAAAGCCTTTAAAATCAACAAAAAGCCTCATCGGCTTTGGAACACATTTAATGTAACTTAATGGAATATCTACTGGGGGCCGAGGATCCTCAGATACTTTCTCCGGATTTCAAGTAAGACTGCATTTGGACCCAGTTTTTGCCTTATTAGTGCATACTTCTTGAATTGAGTTGAGCTGACTGCATTTATTTTTTTAAATGTTCGTCGATGCCTTCTAATATCCCGGATTTTTTTAAGCTCCTAAGCTTTTAAAGTCTTAAAAGAAGAGGAAAATGTGGGGGGAACCTTGGCATCCAGGATGTTCCAAATGAGAATTGTCTTTTCAAAGGAGAGAAGACAACCTGTTATGAGTATTTTGCTGTAGTACAGTTGGCTAATTCTATTTAATTACATATTGGAGAGCAAATTTCATCTTCAAGGACCTTTCCATGACTCCCCTCACTTCGGCTGACTTTAGGGAACTGATATGTCGGGTCACACTATCTAAACTGTTAATGTTTAGACTGTTTCTTCCTCTCCTTTCTGTTTTAATATCACACGTTTCCAAGTTGGGATTTACCAACTGGAAGCCATTCTTTTTTTAACTGATCATTTGGAAATCTTACATAGTGCACCTTGATCGACTTCTCTTTCCTGTCCTACCAGGTCCCCTCCCCCAACACTTGTAACTTCCCCTAAAATAAAAGAAGAAGAAAAAAACCCTACCGAGTCCAATTTATATTGCCCATATACCCACCAGAGCGTGGCCAAACCCCTGCGCCCAGCCCCTTAAAGAAAACTGCTTCCACCCCAGCCAGAAGCCGTCAAGTGTGGAACACTGACTCCAGCGTCTTTATCACAAAGTTTAAGAGTTTTCTTCAATAGCTTCCTGTCTAGACCGTTTCTTTGGGGGTAGGGGAGAGGCTACAGGAGCCTTCTATGTCTTTCATTCTTAACTGTGAGTCTTAAGTCATCATTCCTGCTGCAAAAGAAGATTCCTGACTCTTTGTAGTCAGAGGAATCACAAACCATGGACTTCCACACGGTTTCTGGGTACAACATAGGCCACAGCCATCAACATGGCTTCAGGTAGCCACACAGACTGTGGCTATCCCCATGGCCCCTTGCCACAGCAGGGCCATGGATACCAACATGCCCCCTGGCAGTAGGACAGAACACAAACATCAACATGGCCTGAGATGGCAGCCAGGTCATTGACATCGAGTGGGAAGCATGGCCCCCGGACACCCACATTGGGACATGGAGTGTTGAGAGGTCCTGAATCGTATTAAGAATCCGGCATGATGGCTCCGTCATACAAACACTTGCTACACTAGCGTAAATATGTAAGCTCAGTCCCAAACATCCACATAAACACCCTGGTCTGCAGGCCCGACTGTGCTGGGCAGAGGGAGATCTCTGAGAGAGTCTTTGATTTATCAGCTCCTGTGAGAGGCCCTGGCTGAAAGATTAAGGTAGAGGGTGGTTAAAGAAGACAGTTGATGAGGTCTCCAGCCTCCACATACACAAACACACACACACACACACACACACACACACATGTGCACACACACACACACGAATGCACACACACAGACACACACATGCACACATACACACACACATATATATACACACACACATGCCCACATACACGCACACATATGCACAAACACACACACACAGACACACACATGCACACATACACACACATATATATACACACACACATGCCCACATACACACACATACACAGACATATGTGCACACACACACACACACACGAATGCACACACACAGACACACACATGCACACATACACACACACATATATATATATACACACACATGCCCACATACACGCACACATATGCACAAACACACACACACAGACACACACATGCACACATACACACACATATATATATACACACACACATGCCCACATACACACACACATATGCACACACACACAGACACAATTCACAGAATCACAGACACACGAACCTGCCTACACACATACACAGAGATATAAACAGGTAAGAATGCCCAAGAATCTTATCAGTATTTAAAATGCTTCCATGACTCCAAAATGTTAAAATCAAAGGAAAGCCAAACACATTTGTATCTTTCAAGACAATAATAAGTTAACCTCACTACTTCTTCAAAAAGTCTGAACCTTCTTTTGTCACAACCTGTTATATTAACAGGTCCGTTTGCTCAGTAGTTCGCCCAGGCACAATTGCTGTTCATCCCCTCAGGCTTCAGATGACCCCTGATCACGGACTTTGACCACGTTCAGCCCTTCCATCCTCTTTCCTCCTTTCTAATTTCTTTCCTTTTTATTTCCTCCTGAGTTCCTTCACGATTCTGATACAAGATGAGGTAAAGGAGCCATAAGGCCTCATCCCAAGTATGCGACCCCAGGATGACAAGTGAAGTTCCCAGCTGGTTTTGAGAATGCTTGCGGGCTGGAGAGATGGCTCAGCCATTAAAGGCTAGTCTCACAACCAAATATATAAGAGAATGCTTGCCCAGAGAATGAATGACCCCACGCACCATTTATTCAATTACGCCTTCAAGACTAGTGCTGTCTAACCTTCGTGAGTATTATCTTATTTAAGGGCATGGATATTTTACTTTCGTACAAGTCTATTACAAGTATGGATGCCCGGTGTCTGTACTTTCCAGAAGAGTGCAGTGTATGCTTTGCAACTGGAGTCACAGATGTTTGTGAGCCACCATGTGAGTGCTGGACATCAAATCCAGGTCCTTGGAAGAGCAGCCAGTGCGCTTCACTGCTGAGCCATCTCTCTAGCCCCATGATGTCGAACTTACGAAAAGTACAATGAAATGTACAAGATGATCCCAAAGTGAGGGTTTTTCTTATTTTTCTTTGATATCTTATGTATTTACATTTCAAATGTTATCCCCTTTCCCTTCCTCTCCTATATCCCCTCCCCCTCCTCCTGCTTCTATGAGGATGCTCCCACTCCCACACACCCACTCCAACCTCAACACCCTGGCATTCCCCTACACTGGGGAAACGAGCCTTCACAGGACCAAGGGCTTTTCCTCCTGTTAATGCTGGACAAGGCCATCCTCTGCTACATATGTGGCTGGAGCCATGGGTCCCTCCAGGTGTATTCATTAGTGGGTGGTTTAGTCCCTGGGAGCTCTGGTGGGGTCTGGTTGGCTGGTATTGTTGTTCTCTTATAGTGTTGCAAACCCCTTCAGCTCCTTCAGTCTTTTTTCTAACTCCTCCACTGGGGCCCCCTTGTTCAGCCCAGTGCTTAGCTGCAAGCATCCTCATCTGTATCAGCAAGACTCTGGCAGAGCCTCTCAGGAGACACTCATATCAGGCTCCTGTCAGTAAGCACTTCTTGGTATCAACAATAGTGACTGGGTTTGGTGGCTGCATATGGGATGAATCCCCAGATAGGGCAGTCTGTGGATGGCCTTTTCCTCAGTCCCCCACCAAATGAATAGCAATGCTTAAAGCTCAGAGGCTTTTCTTAGTAATCCAGTTCATGAGGCAACTTTGAGAGTTTCAATTTGCTACAGCATCCGAAACTTCCATTTGGAGGACCAGGAGCTTCAAAGGCTGGATCTCACTGGCCTTCTGGAATAATCTGCATGCAAATTAGTTGAGCATATTATAAGACGACAATGGAGACTCCTTGGAAACAGAAATTCTTGTGACTTTATATAATCTCTCAAGAGTTTGGATAATAAATCCCAGGCTGCAGAAAATTTAACAATAAGTAAAACATACGAGTCAGGTTAAGTTCCAGGGCCCAGAGGGAGCACCCTTTCCTGATAGTGGAAGTGCTCCCCTGTATGTACGGGGAGCACCTAGTGTCTGTCTGCAGCAGCTGGACAGACAGATCACTAATGGGAAAGCTCAAATGCTGTAGCGAAGTCTTCTGTTTTCAGTCATGCAGTGCTTGTGATCTGAAGACCGTGTTTATGAAGCAAGGGAGATGGTGGCTCAGCCAATGACTGTCTGCTGCATAAGGGCCAGGCCTGAAGTTCAGATCCCAAACCCACCCAGAAGCTGAAGGGAGAAGGCAGCCGCTTGTAATCCCAGCATGCGTGGGAGGCGGAGCGCGTAGAACTAGCGAGATTAGTCAAAGCGTTGAGCTCAAAGAGAGTCCCTACCTCAGTGTAAAAAGAGAAGGGTAGCTTAGGAAAGATTAGATCAGACTCAGACCTTCACAAAGTAGGTACGCACACATGAACCTGCATACACACATATGACCACTCCCATAACTATATGCATGACACATACATGCAAATATAGAAACAAACCCAAGTCTGTCTGTCTGTCTCCCTCTCTCTCTCCCTCCCTCCCTCTCTCTCTCTCTCTCTCTCTCTCTCTCTCTCTCTCTCTCTCTCTCTCTCTCTCTCTCTCTCTCTCTGTGTATGTGTGTGTGTGTTTGCACGGGCCAAAGATCGAATCCAAAATATAGTCTTCTATCCCAGGCTACCTTCTTTTCTGAACAGGTCTATAGCAAGCCAGAAGCCCGTCCACTTGGCCAGGCTGGCCCTCTCCGGTAAGCTCCGGTATCCTCCTCTCTCCACCTCTGCTGCATGGGTGCAACAAGCCCGAACCACCACATGCCTCCAACATGGAAGATGGGGATTTGAACTCATGTTCCCGTGCCTATATAAGGTACACATTACCAACTGCAACATGTACCCTTCCCTGATGGCCATTTCCTTAGAGGTCACACGCAATTTTTTAAAGCCCAGTCTATGTCTTAAATTAAGACTCTAAACTTGGGGTTATCAAATCCCAAATAGCCCTACTTTGATAACACGGTATATTTTCATATCCTCTTATAAAGAAAGCGAACCATCTCCACCCTTGACAGTCACCAACAAAGTCTCCATGCTTTGAAGAGAACAAAGAGTCCCATTCATAGCCCAGAGCAGGACTGAACTGGAAGGTGGTTCATCTTCCTCAAGTCCCCAGCCACCCGTGTCTCTAACACAATACACCTGGAAACAAAGGCAGCTTATGAAGCTTTCAAACGGATCTCCTAGCTGCTCTCCTCTGGATGCCTCGCCCTGCTGTCCCTCCTGGCCACACATCTGGTGACCATGTGTGGCGGGCGACACTAATGAAGACTTTCCTGAGTGAGCGGCAATTAGCTCTGACTGCCTGGAAGCTTCTCTGGGCTGTAGCCTAGTGAAGAACAGAGATAGCAGACCGGTGTGTGGGGGACAAAGGGGACCTCTTTCCCTTCACAAAGCTGAACTTTCCCAGGCCCCTGGGAGTCCTACCACCACTGCAGGGAAGGAATGTTTTTTAAGGTGTAAGTTAGTCATCCTATCCTCCAAACGAGAATTTTCCCCTGAGCTGATTGAATGCAACAGGCCAGCGGCTGCTATGCCATAACCCTGGAACAATGGAGAATTGTTCAACAGCAGTCACTCCCCCCGGCTGGCCCGCGAGTTATACTTTCCTAACAGTTTGTGTGCTTTAATACAATAAATTGGTCTGTTTTTCTGTTTGATGGATTGGACGGCACCGGGGAAGGAAATACACTGTACACAATTAGGCCGTCTTGAAAACATATACTTTTGTTTATTCTAGGTCTCTTCCCCCCTCTCAATCAAGCTGTTAATACGACTGTTTTAAGTTTTGGCAACCATATTAACTGTGGGTCTCCACACGAAACAGAAGTGCCAAGACCCAGCGTCTGTCTCCCGACCTTGCAAGGCTCAGTCTCCCAAACCCCGCTTTACATGTGTGCCTGGAAGCACGACCATTTGTTTTCCGTGTGTTTCAGCTGCCTTGTACTTTGAGCATTGTATGTGCTTCCTCCATATCAGAGACCAGTAAGAAGTGTCTCCGATGGACTATTTTCAGGGACTCCCAGGGTGAAAAGCACAGAGCTTTTCCACTGATACTTTCTTTTATGAAACCTACATTTGGTTTCACTCGTTCAAGCCTCAGTACATGAATTTAGTCAGTAAAAGTTATCAGTGACAGGAGGCACAGCTCTGTTAGCTGCTTCAACTCTGAATACGCAGTTACACATGGACCCTTACAACTCAACAGGTACAGAGACCGTAAGTTAAACAAACAGAAAACTAACCCTATCTGACTAATCGCTGGGGCTATCACAGTGCATCCATCAAGACAAGCAGCTCCTTATACGAAACAAATACAGACATACAGAAATAAATGCAGAAAATCATCCTAGAGAAACACTGCAGGCCCTTCTCCTTTAAGAGAAAGCAAAACTGATGACCTTCTGTGCAGGAAGTGTGGTCATGAAAAAGAGTCAGTAAGTACATTAGCTTAAAAATAAGTCACAGCTCGTGGTGTCAACAGGATACGAGGGGTAAGAATCTCTTAACGAGAGAACACAAAGGGGTCTGGCTTATCATATATATTTGAAAAGCATTTTGACCTCTACACAAAACTATCAAATGACGATGTTCGCAGTATTCGCAAAATTTATAAAAACCCATCGGTGTTTTCCAAACTCCTTCCCCTTAATAATTGCGAGATGCGGATGGCTTGGCTGTGTGGTCCCCAAATCTTCAGGTCCCCAGCAGCAGAGTGTTGCTTCCAGCCCTGGAGGCTGCCCAGTAGGTCTCAAACTAAAGCTAACTTCCCAGCCAGTGTTGGTGGCGATCCAGTCTGTCAGTCTGTCTGTCTGTCTGTCTTAGTTTTATGTCAGCGATAGAATGGAGATTGAAAAAAAAAAAACAGCTTACCACATAGAACTCCTTTTTCTAAAACTAAAAACACTGAGGGTCTGGAGAGGTGGCTCAGGGATTGAGAACTCCGTTTTACAGACTCCGGGCTACGGTTTCCAGCACACACATCGCAGCTCCTAACCTCCTGTAACATGGGGTGTTCTTCCATACACGTGGGCAAACTCTCATCCGCACAAAAAAGAAATCTTTAGAATTTGAAAGCCTGTGATTCAGTTCCATCCGTTTCAGGATTTCAGTATAATCCCAAGTTTGGCGTAAGTTAGCTGCAGCCTGGATCCTTTATTTGTAGTGATGCCGTTGCACTATTAAGCTTTAATTCATTTATGTGGACGGAAAATTAACTTCGCCATCGACGGCGGTTGGAGCGGAGCCAGTTATTAACCATCAACCCCTGGGTTTATGGAGGAGTCTGTTCGCGGATAATTTGTATTGTCACTAGATACTCTTCCTCTACGCATACTTAACATTGGGTAGCCTTCCCCCCCGATGCTTCTGCTATATCTGACAAAATATTTTAAAAACCCCAAGACGCGGAAGGGTAATTTTCAAAGTGCCTAGGATTTCTGACCCTGCCTAATGGACACAGAGTGCCCAAATGTGTCCAAATGGCCTTTATGCGTGCACTTTACATTTTTACTGAGAAAGGAGCTGAGAAAGGAGCTGCGCACAAATGCAGCACGTGCAACCTGTGGTTCAGTCCCTGCCGACGTCGATTTGCAGGTCCTGGGCCTTGTCGTTCACTCTGCCGTGGCAAAAGAGACAGTTTCTCAACGTGATCCAGGCCCAGTTTCACTAAACTATCAAGCCAGCGACATATTATGCACACATCCCCACCCTCGATGTTTCAGGAAAGCAATGGGAGAGATAAAAAGTAAAGTAATACCTTGGGTAACAGGAAGTCGGTGAATGTCGGTGAACATGGAAGCGGATCTAATGAGAAAGGGGTTTCGTTATCACAGATGCAGATGTTTAAATGGATGCACACATTCCTCTCCTATCGCTCTTAAGCTCAGCAGGATAACATAAGTCTTTGCAGGCATCTTATCAATGGAGAAGCAATAAAAAAGTCACCCTCTTTTGAATTACTATTTACAGTGTTTCACAAGAATGGCAGTCACACCACCCAAATGAACAGGACCATTCCTTTCCATCAAAGGGTAACATGGCCACTTCGTGAGTTGGCGTTAGCCACAGGGAGGAGGGGAGGAGAGAGGGAACCACTTTCGAGCATTTGAACTCTCTCTGACCCTTGTACGTTGTTCAAGTATGCACTTGAGACAATTCAGATAAATAACGCTCATACACACATAGAAAGCAGATATGCAGATGGCAAGAGAGTGGATCCTGATAAAGTGATGGCTTCATGAGCAGAGACGAACCATCTTGAAGTCCATTTCTTGGATAAGCACGAGAAGACATCCCATTAGAAAGGGATGTTTCCATGACTCTGATCAATAATTCTGGAAGCCAGAGTATGAACTTGCTGTAACCCGGCCATGGCAAGCAGAATTGAGTGATATGATTGAGAGAAAGAGAGAGAAAGAGAGAGAGAGAGAGAGAGAGAGAGAGAGAGAGAGTCACTTATCCCTGCTGTTGGCCTAGTTGGCCTAGCACTTCTCACGGTCACAGTTACTGGTGGGGGACAGAGGTCAAGGAGGCGGGCAAACAATGAACAGCTTCCTCAAAGTCATGTGCAATGTTGGGAATCTCTGTTCTATCACTATTTCCAAAGCTTAATACCAGATTGTATGGAATAGTATCTCACACATACATATGTGTGCCTCCCTATAGATTCACGTGTGCTCATTATGCTAAAGTGTTCTCTCCAATACAGCTTAGATTTCTTCTAGAAAGCTTCATTACTATTCCCACATTTCGGCAGCACCCAGCCTGCATGATTTATTTTATCGTACATGTGTATAGTACTGTGCCCTGGCATTCATACGGATGTCAGAGAACAGCATTCAGGATGGGTTCTCCCTTTCTCCTATAGTATCCAAAATGTCACACTTATGAGTCAGGGTATTTAACTCCTGAACTATCTCCCTAGCGAGGACAAGCATTCTAATGGTAGCATTGGAAAGACAACTGCAAAAGACTTCAAGTTTGTTGTTCTTGTTGTTGTTGTTGTTGTTTTTAAACAAGGAACACCGACAGAGATAGGAACCAAAAGTTGAACATATAAATTCTGCATGAATCATGCATGGCAGTTTATTTAGGTTGTTTTCTGAAACTATCTGCCATCTTTCGCTCAGAAAACACACACACACACACACACACACACACACACACACACACACACACAAAGGTAAAAAGGGGAGAAATTGGAAATTTAAAATATGAAAAAATTATTCAGAGTATGTCAGCATGTCAGCATATGGGGAGCTAAAAGAACACTTTCAGAAAAAAGAATGTAGCAAGAGATAGTGAAGTGCTCTGTCCCACACTGTCAACTTGATGTGACTTAGACTCTCCTAAAAGATATATCTGCGACAGAAGTTCTGGACTGTGTTAACTGTATGGGGAAAGCGTCAGTGACTATAGGTTGTTCTAGTCTAAAGGGTGGGATCCCAGGGAGAATGGAAAAGAAAGAGTGTTCTGCTCTGTGGCTTCAGACGCAATGTGGCAGGTGTCATGGCCTCCTCTGTGGTAGACAGCACACTAAGAATAGAGCCAAAATCAACACTTTCACCATTAACTTGAATGTGTTAGGCATTTCTTCACACAGAGGGGCACAAAGTTAATGGGAGGACGCTCCAACATTATTTTATTCTGCTGGAGGCCATGATGGGGAGGTCCACTCACAAAAATTGTGTTCCCAACTCCAGGCAGCCTGTGTCAGGGCTGTGGTTGTTGACCCTGGACATGAATCTTTCTACTGCTTCACGTCCTACCAGAGCAGAGGTAGTGCTGCCACAGAAGGCGGGGGCTAGGAGGGGCCGCATGGTTGGCATTCTCAGTGGCCAATAGGGCTTCAACAGACCTGTGGCTATGGCCAAGCATGTGGACTCAGACACTGAAAGGAAAGCTACTGCCTTTGTGTAATAAAGTGCAATAAATACGACCACGGTGGCCATATTCCTGTGTTCTATCAACACAGTGGCAACTTCTACTTCCAAATTGCCTTGTGGGGGGATGTATTTTAGTTTCTGTTTGGTTTTGGTTTTATTGTTGTTGTTGTTGTTTCTCTTAAGGTTAAAAAGATTCAGTGAGAACTACATGGTCCTTCCATCAACATTTCTGACACCTGGGTTCTGTGTACTGTATTCAGATGTGAGCACATCAGGATCCACTGGGTTGCAAAGTTGCCTATGTTTTTTTAATCCGGACCAGCTAGTTAAACAATTCTTATTCTCAAAATATCCCTGCCTTTTAAAACCATTTTACTCGCTGAATTTGCTTATGACTCCTAGCTTTGAAAACGAGAGAAAAATAACTAGCATCTTGTGTCGATTTTTTCTACCCCCCCCTCCAACAGTTTGTTTTTTAGGAAAAGGGCTTAAAGTGTTCTTTCCCATACCCCTGGCAGCTCAGAAGCACCATTTCTAATGCTAAATAATAAAGTGCAGAAATGCGAGCCGCATGGAAACCGTTGGATTTCCCCAACTTGTGAGTCATTCAGTGTCCCCAGAAGTGATGCAGCCTCCCAAGAGAACAGAAATCCCAGAGGAAGTGGTGGCTTCATGGCTTTTCCTGTGTCTTAAAGGCTGCCTGTGACTAAATAATTTCTCCACTGTGAGACTCACAGAAGCCAAAACAAACAGCTTGGGAATTTTCAAGTGAACGGTGTAGCCTAATATCCCAGGTCTTCCCTGGAGTCCGATGGGATATACCAACAGGGAGATGAATTAAGGAACGAGGGGTTACTCTCAGCTTCGATGATTACAGGGACAGAAATTCTACAACAGAATTTGAGTGAGAAAAAGTAAAGGTGGGGGATGGGAGTGGGGCGTTATGGGGATGGGCAGCTCAGTGGTTCCTGGCTGAGCTTCCAGATGACCTGCTCAACTCCTAGCTTACAACTGTCTGTAACTAGTTACAACAGATTTGACACCCTCTCCTGGTCTCTCTCAGTACTAGGCCCACATATGGTACACACACACACACACACACACACACACACACACACACACACACACGTGCAAAAAAAATGCCCATGCGTGCAAAATAAAAAAGTACGTTATTATCAATTTAAGAGAGAAAATTTTAAAGGAGCTATCCTTCCCAGTCTATTACAAAGACAGGGACCATCTATTTCCCAGTAGAGGGGCAAGCATCCCCCCACAGAGTGAATCTCTGTGTGTCAGGGCAACATGCTTTGCTCGGTGTAATACTTGCACAAGGCTCTCAACATTTTCAAATCAATGCAAATTTTATTTTATCGCTGTAGTAAGGCTTCACACCACGCACGTGGCATCTCACAACCTTTGGAATTGCCCACAAGCCTTTTAACATAAGCAACGTGATGAGCGTACAGAATTTGGGAAGTTCTCTAAGATACCACAGCTGAACCCAAGTGGGTGCCATTCATGAAGAAACTTCCTAGTGTGCACACCGGAGCACTTGCCTCTGTAGGAAATTCATCTGCCGAGCTAGAACGGAACAGAATTTTCCAAGAGTGCTAACCTGCGGCTTAAGATAGAAGTGAACTACGTGAATGGATTTTCAAAACACAGTTATTTTTATTTTATGTGTATGGGCGTTTCACCTGCTTGTATGCACCGCATGCATGCAGTACCTGTACAGGCCAGAAGAGGGCGTCAGATGCCCTCTGAACTGAAATAGGTTGATTGTGAGCTACCAGGTGGGTGTGGGAGAAGAACAGGAGTGGTTTGGAAGAGCAGCCAGTGCCCTTAAAGGCTGAGCCATCTCTCCAGACCCATGGGGTGAGCCTCTGTATAACAATAACATGTAACAATGTAACATAATATTTAAAATGTAACAACAATATTTAAATAAATAAAAGGCTGCCAGTTTGAGAGTGGAAGGAGGGGTTAAAGGGAGGGACCTGAGAGGGCTTCAAGGGGGAAAGGTAATGGGGTAAGTTACATAATTGTCTTTAAAATGAGTAATAAAAACACTAGACCCTGACACTGTCCCCATGCAGGCCACTGTCCAGGTTCAATCCTGACCATGTCGTCTCCCCAGCAATATAGGGCACAATTACTTTGCCAGGTATTGGAAATCTAACAGTGTGATAGATGTGTGAGTCATAATCACAGGGGCTTTCGACCAGAGGCCAGCAAACCTCAAACAGAAAATCAAGGACCTCGTAAGCAAGTCCTCCCCGAAAGCCAAAACAAATTAAAGTTGAAAATTCCCACAGGGTTCTTCAATAGCCTTGGGATTTGTCCTTCAGAACTAAAACTGCACTAAAGCTAAAAGATCACAAAAATAAAACTTACTAATTCTACCACTAGGCCACATGATCCAAACAAAGTAATTGTAAGGATTTTACAGCATTGCTGGTTACTCAAATAGTATGAATATTTTATGCTAACTGAAAAAAGGGAACAGCTCAATGTTTTGTTTACTAATTACATTTTATTCTAGAGTCACATCTAAGATAGTTGTAGCTGCAGTCCTCTGAGCCCAGTGCGGTGGCCCACACTGGGTATCTCGGCCCTCAGAAGGCACAGACAGAAGACTGTGAGTTGTCACGTAACATGGACTTCATAGAGACCCTGATCTAAAGAAACAGAACAAAACCCACCCTTCATTTAATCTGTCTGAAGTCATTCGTTTCCGAGAAGAGAAAACTTTTGTCGAATCCAGGCGTTTAACTAAAATAGAAAACACTAAGGTTGGGAATAGTTCCCCTCGCCAAGCATCAGAATACACTAATATTTCCTAACTAGAAAATCTAAACCCAGGCAAATTGATAGAGTTATAAAGGGACGAACTATCAAATTGCAGGTGAGATGAACTTTAATAGGGCAGTTAGTTCATGATGCTTCTGACCATTCGTAGGTGGATTTTAAAACCAAGTACTGGAAATATAATGACAGCAAAGTCCTTCCCAAGTGTTCAAACAAACCATCTCTCCCTTCCCTGCAGGTACCCAGCCTTCAGATCCCCACAGAGCAGGCAGGATGGTCCAGGCAGTCCACCGGTGTGTGACTCACAGGAGGCTCACTGGACACCTGGTAGGTCAGTCTTAGCTTCCAGTTGTACCCTTTAAACCTTGGGTAAGGTGAAGATATTGAAATTATAAGTTCATATAATTGCTAGAGAGTGACATCACAGACGAGAGAACTGAGAGAGGCCGGGAGAGGTGTCAGTTGCTGGTGTAAGAAACAGAGGTATAAGCGTAAGCCCTAGAGTGTGAGATTCTTGGGTAGGGAAGGTGAAAGGCAAATTGCTGTGTTTGCTCAAGATGCACCAAGGATCCTGTGGCACAAACCAAGACAGCTGTGTCCGAGCAACTCCACTGGCCTGCAAAGAACTACCAGAACCTCTGAGCACTGCCACCCCGAACTTTCAGAATGTTCCCATGACAAAGGACAGACTAATTAGGGTGGCGTTTCTTTCATTTGCTGTACAAGCTAATGATCCCCTTTTAAGCACGAAATGTCCACTGACACTGGCTTCTCCTGTAGTGGCTCAAACGGGAAAGCAGAAGAGGGCTTTTTTTTTTCTTTCTTTTTTTACATCTTTCATGCAGAAGACACAGTCTAAAGCACTTTAACTATGCTTCAAAATGACTTATCAATGTCTCCTTTAACCTTTGATCATTTTAAAAGTATATACACGTTATATAAAATTCACACAAAGTACATTTTTAAGTATGAGGACGTACGGTGTAGATAATTTAGCATAGAAATGAATGTGAACAATGCTTTTGTAATGTAAAGGACTCACTGCTTACGTGAGACTCGGATGCACACAATATGATTTTAGGAAGCTATGGCGTTGTTGGACTGTATGTTCATGGATATCGGCAGGGTAAATAATTACTTCTATATGGCTATATCTGTAGTTTAGTAATAAAGCAGTTAAATTGATAAATCATGCAATATTTGCCCCCTTGTACAATTTGTCTTGAATAATAACCACTGTGCACAGAAGGATTAGAGGCACCGTAATGTAATAAGCAGGCCAGCCTAAGGAATTGTGAAGTATTTCAAGCCGCTGATGCTACTGGAATATTTTCAAGATAGATAATTTAATTTTAATTTTCTTCATATCCATAAAAACTGACTTCGTCGTTTTAAAAGATTAAAGTGCGGGGCCATTTTCCTCAGGAGCAGCCACCGGGAATCCTGCCGGTCAGTTGTATTTGCCGCACGCACTACTTCTCTTGAACCGTTCTCGTGGCATTTCAGCTCATTGGCTGTTTCCCCACAGTCAGAATATGAAAAACAGTGAACACTCTGCCCATGTCCATTTATTTCTCATTGGCATCTTTGACCAAAAGAAAATACCCTTCATCTAAGTCTCTATAAGGTGCCATGGGTGCTTGTGACTCCTCACTCCTCCATGACTTTACTGTCTACTTTGGTAGAGTGCAACAAAACTGCCACAAACAGGATACTGAAGCAATACACTAAGTATCATGATGGAGCTCGCTGGCTAATAACACTTCCTGCCTCTCCAGAGGACACGGGTTCAGTTCCCAGTACCCATACCCGACAACACTCGACCATGTCTAATTCCAGATCAAGAGAACTGAACGTCGCTATGAATAACTTAAAATAAGGGTAAATCGTGAAAATAAAAAACTGATGGACTGCCTGGTATTTATCAAAGTTTAATTTTTATTGTGAGTGCCAGGAGAGGCTGTAGGAACAGATGGATCAGGCCTAGACTCTTAGAGGTAACCCATCTTGTTCCCACAGGGCGTGGATGGTTTCTTGGGGTTCACGTTGTACTGCAAGCTACCTAAAGTGTCCAATTGTCTCCAAAAATTTTCTGGTTCAAAAACTTCCCGTCAAAAGGAAGCAATTGTTTTTGTTTAAGGGAAACATCCTGGGTTAAATTAAGCAAATGTCCCATTCTCTGCCAGCAGAAGACAGAGAGGAGAGGTAAGAAGGTTGATAAATACTGGGAGGGAACAGACCCAGAGCACTTATCAGGCAGCTAGTGTGTGTGAGCACGGAGGACCCAGCACCCCAGAGGATCTGAGTCACTGTCCCTTTTGTCTAAATAGTTTGTGTTTTGTGGAAGCCCGATACATAAACCCACTGCTGACGTGTGCCAAGAGCGGGGACATTGGGAAAGCAAAATACCCGATTGTCTCAGTTAATCTTTTTCTTAAAGTGTTTTATAATATGTCCAGGCCTGATCAGAAACGTGTAGCTGAGCACACGAAGACACGGGTGCCCATGCAGTCGGAGTCTGCGAGGAGCAGCCTTCTAACTCAGACCGAAGCAGGAAAGAGCTGGCGAACCATGCGTTCTGCACACAGAACTCCAAGGTCTTCAGCAGATCATTTGGAGGAGAGTGTCCAAAAGCTGCCCACGCAGGCCCCAGTGCACAGGCCTCCTTCAGTGCTTACACAGAGCGTTAAAGGAATTGTTCGTATAAGTTAAAATGCGGCCCAAGGTTGCCTATGCAAACAGTTTATCATTATCAGATTATACTGTTGCACAGAAAGGGGAACACTTCTTAAATTGTTAGATATGATTGTATTTATATAAAATCTAAAGTAAATGATGTATCACATATAATTGCTCTCAATTCAGCCTTAAAACAAAATGCATTCCTACCTCACCATTTTGGAATGGCAGGTGACTACTGAATAGATTAAATAATGTGTGCTCAGCACCTCAGGTACAGCAAACATTCGAACAACATACGTCACACCGTCACAATTGTGGCTCCGTATGAAAGACATCAACTCGCTTAAACAACAGGTAATTTGATTAAAATTGCATGAAGTAAATGGGGTGCAAGACTTTGGTCTAACCTGTGTGGTGATTTGTGTATGCTTGGTCCAGGGAGTGGCACCATTAGGAGGTGTGGCCCTGTTGGAGTAGGTGTGCCACTGTGGGTGTGGGCTTTAAGACCCTCCTCCTTGCTGCCTGGAAACCAGTCTTCTCCTAGCAGCCTTCAGATGAAGATGTAGAGCTCTCAGCTCCTCCTGCACCATGTCTGCCTGGATGCTGCCTTGCTCTCGCCTTGATGATAATGGTCTGAACCTCTGAACCTGTAAGTGAGCCTCAATTAAAGTTGTCCTTTATAAGAGTTGCCTTGGTCATGGTGTCTGTCCACAGCAGTGAAACCCTAACTAAGACATACAGTATACAACTTTTGCAGGTAATGGCGCAAACAGAATGAGTTGGCTATCGTGGGAGTATGTATATGGGATGAAAATAGTGGTGTTTTTGCTGTCCCGGAGGGGATAGGAGGATTGGTGACATATAAAGTGAAAATGTTCGGTGCTATTCTGACTCAGTCTTCTAGCAAAGCATATCCTTCTATGAACACCTGCCTGTTGTCTAGACATCGCCAACCTGAAGGGCGATCTTTAAGACCATTTCTACCTCCACAAGACACTTCTAATTGTTTGGCTCAAATACTGCCTAGCATTCTAGCCTATTAGATTGGTAAGTCCTGGCTTGGGTCAGGCATGGTTCAGCAGTTAAACACTTGCTACAGATTTGGATCCCCAAGGACCAGGTAAACGCTGGGTGGCTATGGCGGCCCACCTGGCAGCCTTGGAAGGCGGAGTCAGGAATCCCAGAGCAAGCTGGATAGCCAGATTTGACACATTAGGGAACTCTGGTTTACTTTAGAGATTTTAGGCTTTTTCTTTGTTTTGTGTGGATTCTGTGCAGGCATTTGGGTCCGTATGGGAGAGATGCCCACAAGCACTGCTGTTCATAAAAGCAGAAGATGCAGCAGATCCCACAGAGCTAGAGTTACCAGAGGCTGAGCGCTCTCCCCAGCGGGCACTAGGAATCAAACTCTACGAAATCAAACCGTCTTCCCCAGGAAGAGGAGTACACTCAAGTTGCTAAGCCATCTTTCTAGCCCATACATACCCCTGAGTTTGATCAAGAGACTCTGCCTTCGTGAATAAAATGGGAGAACGACCAGGGCTAATCCCAACACCAACCTCAGACCTCCACATGTATGTGTAGACCTGTGTATGTATTCCTGCCCACACACATGCAAAACATGTATACACTGACATGCATCCCCACCCCAGTTCCTCCCCCACACACATGAAGGAAATTGGAAAAACAAAAAGAAAACCCTTGCTATCTCTAAATGCAAACGCTGTGGGGTTTTACACAAAGAACTCTGTTTAGAGAATGTAAGAGGCATTTGTATGGATGGATGTCATGTCAGTCAGCATGTCATGTCTCATCAAGGCACCCAGCACTTAGAAACTAAAGGGAAGTGGTCATCGTTTGAGAGAGGAAACAAAAGAATGAATGGATGGATGGATGGATGGATGGATGGATGGATGAGTGAAGTCTCTCACCATTGCCACCTTGAAAGAACACAGGCTAAAGCTAAAATGTTGGGATGATCAGAGTCTTGTCAAGCTTTACTTTTAGATTCCCTCTGCACTTCCTGCTCCTCTGAAAAAAGTAACAGAATCCAACATAAATATGGACAAGGGCTGGCATCAAGAATTTACCACGTGGCGCTAGCGACTGTAGCAATGCACACAGTAAAACCCAGTAATGGGAGGAGCCGATGCTTGCCTGCCCAGCGCCTCCCGCAGGCAAGCCTCAGGTCTTGAGTGAGCTTCCTTAGGTTCCTCACAGTGAGGGCTTCCAACAATGCCGCCACAGACCCTGATTTCAAGAATTAAAACCACTGTAAACTTGAAACACTCCCTTGGTGTCCGCTGATCACGTGGACCGGCGCTTCCTCAACAACCGTGAAAAACTATTACCACCTTCTACTTCAGAATTGAACGCGAAGGTCCTTCCTATGACTGTTCACAAATGTGCAGAACGCACGTGAGGCAGGCAGAACTTGTGTAAATGTTTTCTATTACAAAGGCAGCTTCTGTCAGGTTTAGGAAATCCTCGCGCCATCCAGGGGGTCCCCTTCGCAGGCTGGAGACTTTCCATGGAGTCTCTCTTCCTGCACCTCCAGCTTGCTGTGTGGACCGCCGGCCCGGGAGCTGCACCTGTGCGCCCTATGTTTACGCTAATTCCATAGCTTGTCAGCGTTCATGGGAGGCCTGTGGTCGCAGAGATCCCTCGTGGCCGCGCTTCAGGTCGCCCGGTTTGCCCCTGTCTCACATCTTTGCCTTTGGCTCGGTCCCTTGACAGGAAATGAGAGATTTATTTTATCTGGCTTGAACTACATTGTTCCTCCTGACTGCTGGTGTTACTTCACTCTAAATAACAGGACTCAGAGCTCACGGTCTGCCCAAGGTCAGAGCCTGAGGGTAGTAGACGCATGTAAGGCAGGGGAGGGAGCTGCGGGGGTGGGTGGCTGGGGGAGGTAATCAGGAGAGGGAAAAAAGTCAGTCCTGATGATGTCAAGGTTAAGGGTGCTGCATCTGCACTCTCGGGCCCGAAAGGAAACCTGATGGGAGAAACTACAAGAATAAGTTTGTTTGATTTTTTGTTTTTTTTTTTTTGTTATTTTTCTGCATCCAGATGTTGCCCAGTTAAGGTAACAGTGTGAGGTGATGGGGGACTGAAATTCAAGTTTGGCCTTTGGAAAGCAGGTTTGGTGATCTGGGAGAGGGGAAGCTTGACTCATGTGTGGGGTGTACCCTCTGTGCTTTTAACGTTTAGCTTAAGCTGAGCAACAGAGTTCGAATGGCTCTCTCCAGCTTGATATAAAAATCATGAAGGAACAATAAGAGTGCATAGGACTCAGAAAGTCAACTTAATTTATAAAAGTAGAAATAGTAAAAATAGAAATAGATCCACAGGAAAAGTTTATCCTTTTAAAAAACTAAAATATAAGTAAGGATGTATGTGACAAAGCCCCAGACACGCATCTCTCCTTCCTGTCATTTCCCTCCTTTGGAAGTGACTAAAACTTTCTTAGTTTGTGTACCTCAAGAGTTTCAATGGGATGAGCAGATAGTCACATTGAGATGCAGTGGAAGGCAGCACCTCGCTGGCCTTCTGGAGGACAGACAGCACCTCAGCTGCCATGTTTAATTAATTCTCTCCCCATCCAGGGTGAGGCTGTACTGCAATGAAGCTCTCTGGGATGTGATGACATCCAGGCGGGCAGGGAAGAAGCAGCCCTGTCTATCACCCATCTGCCCATCTACTGACCTGGTTATCAACGACCCAACCGTCTGTCCATGTATCTGTCCACCTATCTACCCTCCCTCAGTCTTCCTACTGTCTGTTTCTATCTTCTCTCCTCTCTCTTTCTTTCTACTATATCCCGAGTTCTCTCTTTATCATGTATCTCTGTACCACCCATCCTTCTGTGTGTCTGCCTGCCTATCATCCACCTTTCTATCCATCTCTCTTTTTGCTTGTCTTTCGCCTGCCTACCCATGACTTTTTACCCAGTATCTATCTCGGTCTCTTCAGCAGACAGTCATACTATTTAATAATATTTCTGCCTCAGAAAAATATATTTAATATACCCATAATTTAAATGATCCAAAAAGAGAATCCAGGGCATCTGCAAGAAGAGACTGTATAAATAGTGGAGGTGAGGATTGACTCAGGGGTAAAAATGTTTGCTTACCATGAACATTGACTTGATGTCTAGCACTGAAAACATAAAAGAAAACAGCAACAAGAAGAGCATTATTTTGTATAGCTTCTCCATCTTTGGGAAAATGGGAAATGTACTAACGATTCTCCAATATTCCTTACACAGCTCACATAGAGTGAGAGGGTACTCCTGAACGATGTCTACAGACGTTATTGGGCTTATAACACCTCCTTTAGACATGCTTCTTCTCTATGCTTCTATTGGAATCACCACAGATCTGTTTCTTCGTGTAAATACCTTTATGAAATGTTCTCTGCTATAAATTATTGTTCATTAGCCTATTTCATTTCCAAGTCAACTTCTCACCAGATAGTATACTCCTCTAGTCCTGCCATTACCTCCTAAATACTGAGACCTGACAGCATAACTACGTAACAATTCAAAGAAGTTTCACATTACAGTATCAAGTTACTGAAGATCACAGCCAACGGTATCACACAACTATTTTTCTTAACATTTTCTAATTATTAACTGACAAAAAAAAACACTCCTAAAGAGTAAGTCTAAGATGGGACATTTGTCTGTGAGACCCCCATTCATTACTCTGGAATGGGAACAATATGAATTACAGAAGCTCAGGACACCTGCAGTGCACAGCGCCTCTCATACCAGAGTCATAGAGCACAGCTGCCCCTATGTTACTCGCAACGATGAAACAGAGACACGTGATGAGCTAAACACGTAGGCATGAGTGTAAGCCCAGGAGAAATCTACATGTATGTCAACAGGAAACGTAGCTCAACTTTCATAGCCACAGTATTCTTAAACACCTCTAACAGGAAATGACCCAATGCCCATCAGTTGATGAGTGAATAACAGGCACAGTCTAGTGACGCCGTGTAGAGGGGCTGGCATAACAAGGGTACAGAGTGGCATGTCATGTGAATGAAGGAAGCCCCAAGATTTTTGTTATCTAGACTTAGTTAGCAATGAAAGACAAGTCCTGTGATTCCGCGTATTTTAACTATATGGAGTATGAAAGTCCACAAAGAATTGAAAAG
Source organism: Rattus norvegicus (assembly GCF_021556685.1). Classification (NCBI taxonomy): domain Eukaryota; kingdom Metazoa; phylum Chordata; class Mammalia; order Rodentia; family Muridae; genus Rattus; species Rattus norvegicus. Next base: position 179,332,520 of record NC_141537.1, read on the forward strand.
CATTAGCAGTTCCCTAATGTGTGGGGGTTGAAATAGAACTAAACAGAGACTGTTAATGAAGTTAACTCTCTAGACAAAGCAGGGAGACCTGGTGTGTGACTAAGTGGTCCTGTTGGATGCTGTTCTCCTTGGTGAAACAAAGTAACTGGCAGTAACAACTTCAGGAAGAGATCATTTCTGCTCACAGTCCAAGGGATAAAGCCAACCAAGGTAGGGAGAGCGGGGTGGCACAAAGGTAGAGTAAACAAGAAATGAGGCTGGGCTGTAAAACCTCAAACCCTGTTCCCCACTAAGTAGCCACTTCCATCAGCAAGACTACACTTCCCAAAGCGTCTACAATGTTTCAAAATAGCGCCTCTAGCTGGGGAATATGTGTTCAAAGACAGGATGCATGTGGGAGACATTGCACAGCCAAAGGAACAGAGGCAGAAGTGACGGAACTAACAGAGGCGGAGGGGTTCAGAGCGCACATAAGAACATGGGTCTGATAGCACTGCCATCAAACAGGAGAAAGAAACCTTGGCATCTTAACACCTGGAAAGAGGATGAGGTAAAGAAGGAAGAGGAAAATTAAGAAGCAGAGGAAGAAATAATGCTAAAAAATGTGGGTCAAGTAACGGCAAAGAGGAATCAGGTTTCTCTCACAATGTTTCCTCTAAATCAGCAAACCTTTGGCCGGCTTGGGAACAGGTGCACTTGAGCACCATTAAGGGTGCGTGCTGAAAGGGTACCTGGGTGGGAGGCTTTGTCAGCAAAAGTCACTGGGAAAGTTTGAGTCACAAGTGCATAGTTGATTCCCACCAGCAAAGCCTTTTGTCCGTTTCCATCTGAACTTTCCAATGGTTTGTGTGTCACACAGACAGACACCAAGAACTGGAACATTACTGCACAATGCTTAAGCATCCTCAAGCTTAGCCAGTAAATTCTCCAGTGCTACCTGGACTGGGCTCTTCATGCTCGCCTGTGAATGTCAGCCACTCAAAGGCCAAACTGGCTGGGATCATTTTAGCCCTGCAGCCCATCATGACATCAGGAAGTAGTGCTGTGGCTATCTCCCAACTGTCCATAACTTCTTTTAGGGATAATTCTAGAAATTGAAAGAGAAGGGCCACGGGTTTACAGTGGACCCGGTCTCTGTTGATGTTGATACATTGTGTTCCCATCATCTTGAGATGCTGGTCCCTGCAAAGTCCCGAGGATGAAGCTGCTTTTAAAAGAAAGCCCACCACTCCGGCAGTGGCGGCGTTCTGGTTGTGCCTGCTTGTAGGGAAGTGGAGCCAGGGACACTTGTCCATGTTTTGCTACCAGCCATCTGGCAGGGATGCGGCAGCATGCGGAATCTTCACAGGGCTCTTGTTTTTTCTCCTCTCTGCTGGGTAACTAAGGAGATCACCAGACTGCAGGGCCTCCTGCCAGACGGTAGGCAGGTATGTTTATGAGTTGAAGAGGCTTATTTTCTTTCAGTGCTCGGCCCGTGCTGTGGGCGCAGAGGCAGGAAAGTGGATGAGAGTAGTTGTTAAAGAAGGGAGACCAGCCCATTATTACAAACGCCTTTGAAATTTGCTACAATGTACACTTTTGTCCCAAGGTTCAGGCTGCAATAATCGCTATCAGGCAGGAAAAAAATATCACAACTCACAATGGCAGATGAAGGTTTTTAAAGCTGGTCCGTTTTCTACCTCACATAAACGTGTTCTGGGGGGCTTCGGTATTCCTACTCAAGGTGCCAGGTGCTGCTCAAAAGCTTGTTAAGGGCCGCACGCCTGTGCTAAGTGTGTGCACTGGACTACATGATCGTGATAGCCACTTCACCAAGATAAAGGGAGGCTCTCTATTGTATATACATTGTATCTTGTTCAAATTAGCCACAGTAGGCAAAGGATGTCTAGTAGAGGGCTACCGAGAACCCTCTAGCACAGAACACTTCAGAGGGACAAATCTGAGACGTTGTGAGCACCCGAACAGCTTTGGTTCAGAGAGCCAGTCCATGCTGAACCTTTGGACAGATAGTGAGTGGGTCTCACAGAAGGGTCCTGTGTCTGCGGTAGAAACGGAGTGTTCAGAAGTTAGGTGGGAATGTCAGCTCAGCCATCCACAGTAACGTCATTGGAGACGCTCTGCTTTGAAGTCCCACAGATGGGACAGTGGTGTTGGCCACATCCTTGATTGTTAAGAGGGTAGAAATAGGAGTTCAAATTGCCAAGCAACTGTGTCATGGATCAACAAATGAAGTCCTTATTCTTATTGTCGTGGTCAACTGTATTCCCACAAAGCCCCGCAGAATAAGTAAGCCAATATTCGCTTTCCTCCCCACTCAATGGATTTCAGAATAAATAAAATCACAGTATCAGCAACATCACAAGGTATACAACTTCTGTCACATAAACACTAACAGATATAATATTAGACTACTCATTTAATACCTTTAATAGTAAAGTTATACAACCTGGGCTGTTGTTAGCTGTCTTAAATATGGTGCTGACACCAAGAATTAACTTGTTTAAATTGAAAACATGAGTTTCTTAATTTTTTAAAATTGATTATCATTTTTAAATTCCAAACAGCAAGTTAATTTTTGAGGGCAATCACTCTTGTAAGAATTGTTAGAATTCACCAGGATACAATTTAGTTGAAGGCTAATCAATCAAGTACATTGTCTGGACAGCAGTTTTTAAAACATGTACTGGCGTACAGTCATTGTATATAACGCCTGGTTTCGGGTGGACATGTTGATACAAGTTTATAAAGTACATGGAACACACTATTTTAAATTTTTTATTTGGGGTGGAAGTGGTTAAGAACACTTGTTCTTTCTACAGATGACCCATTTCCAATTCCCAGCACCCATACAGAGGCTCCCGATCTACTGCAACTCTAGCTCTAAGGAATCTGAAACTGCTCCTCAGACCTCCATGAGCAGTGAGTATGCACACACAGTGCACACACATCCATTCATGCACTCACACAGTGCACACACATCCATTCATGCACTCACACAGTGCACACACACCCATCCATGCACTCACACAGTGCACACACACCCATCCATGCACTCACACAGTGCACACACACCCATCCATGCACTCACACAGTGCACACACACCCATCCATGCACTTACACAGTGCACACACACCCATCCATGCACTCACACAGTGCACACACACCCATCCATGCACTCACACAGTGCACACACATCCATACAGGCTCACACATACATATCATTCTGGCACCCACATATCCATATATGAATAAAAGATAATTATATATTTGAATTTGCTTGCAATATAACCAGAAAGGTTATGTTACATGAAATCACCTTGTGTTAAGTTGTGAAGGATTGTTGTTCTTATGTTTTGTGTGTGTGAGTGTGTGTGTGTGTGTGTGTGTGTATGTGTGTGTGTTCATCCTTAAATACATGACCTTCAAGCAGATGCTACATGAGTAGATTTCATCGCCTATTCTGACTTGTGGCAATCTGAAGAAAGTATAGTTTTAAAATACAAATAACTTTTCATCCATAAGTTTTGATCAGTAATCGGGCAAATAAAAACATCAGAGATTTCTCATGACAACTTCTACCGTAAACCACTTGACTTAAGGTTCAATATACTCAGGCCACAGTCCCCATTCTCCCCTCATGCAGCACTGAAGAGTGTGATCTATGATCTGTGTGCCCTGTGCAGGTTCTGAGGTCTGGATCGCTCAGTGTTCTCTGCCTCATGTCAGAATGTCGAAGTGTTCCTACTGCCCTGGCACCACAGTCTCCCACAAGAAAATCCCAAACACTTCAATCCAGACAACGTAAACCGAGACATTATTTAATCTATAAAGAGATCCTTAACTTAAGGAGATTACGAGCTGAGGCCCTTTAAATGACGCTTTTTTTTTTCTTCCCCTGCCTTTCCATTAAACAACAAAATTATGATAATTTCCCCCCAAATCACACTGTGGTGTAAAGCAGTTTACCGCTGTTCTCATTAGATCTCCCCACACCCCGTACGCTTCTTTGTGTGACGTGACATTGAGTTGATCTTTTCTAGAACACGAACTCTGTTTTGTATTTAGCAGACTCTGTCAACTCAGGGTTACAGGGGTGGCTTTGCACCTGCCACTCCGAATATTTCCCCATCTGTAATTCATAATAACATAATCACATGGCTGCGATCAGTGCCTTGTGCTTAAGTGTCTTGTCCAGGGCCTCTCCCTACAGCAGTGAGAGCTCAGAAACCCCTGTCTAAGAAGCTGAGCCATTCTTAGAGCCACTAATCATAGCCATTGCTCACTGAGAAACTAGAAGGGCACAGCCATCTATGGAGTCTGGAAAAGAAAAGGCACTAAAAACACAGACTTTAAAAATGGGTTTCAAACTTTTTTTAAACCTTTCGAACTAACTTATCAGCAAAATTCCTATAGGTACATCATATAGGAAGGAAACAAATGTAGCAAATCATATCTGCCCCCCCACACTTCTAAGTCTCCTCCAAAGATCTCATTGCTTCCCTCAAATCACTGGGAAAATGACAATAAACCCTTCCTTCTTTACTTACTGATAACGAACTAGCGGTCCAAATGACAATTTTCCCATAGATAGAGCTGTAACATATCCAGCTGGGAGTTCTTAGGCAAAACAGGGAGACATCTCTCTTGATTTAGAATGGTACTCAGGGAGCGGGTCTCATGTACACAAAAAATAGTCAGCGATGGTTCTGAGAATAGCAGTCCTTTAACTAAGGAGAGGATCAATGTCCGTGACACAGGAATGGCTTGCTCGCCCTGTGCCAATGGTCCTGTCTCTGCCAGCTCTAACACACACACCCCTTCCAAGCATGGCATTCAGCCATTCTGGCAACCAAAATTAGAGCAAAGAAAATATGAAATTTCTCTTCAAAACATAAGTGGGAAGACGAATGTTAAGCCAAGCATGGAGTACTCGGATTCAACGTGCACATTGTTAAATGTCACTTCATAGTAAGAACCCTATGCAAGTTAAGTAACCACGGACAGGCAGAAGTCAGGGAGGCAAAAGAGGTTGTGACATTGTTGCAAGGAACTGGTGAACAAAGGAAGTCCAAGGGAGCATGCCAGTGACTGGTTACATTGTTACTTATGTGGACGGAAAGGCAGGTGCTGAGTAAGAGGAGAATATAGACTGAGCTCGTCCTAATAGTTTTAACTGCCAGTTTGACACAGCCTACAGTCATCCAAGGAGGGACTTTCAAATAAGAGTGACCTGGACGAATGTCCATGGGAGACTGTCTTGATTGTTGATTGATGTAGGAAGACGCTGCCCACTGTGGGCAGCACCATTCCCTGGGCAAACAGTGTAGCTTCTCCCTCAGCTTCCTGCTTGGCTTCCTAAACTGACTTTCCTCCATCCTGGCCTGTGACCTGCAAGCTGAAATAAACCTTCTCCTTTCCTAAGTTGGTTTTGAGTGTTTTATCACAGCAACCGAAAAGAGGCAAGAAGGTATTTACATACGGACTGAGTTCCTGGTCGCTTGACTATATTCAAACAATAAGCTTAATACCAGAAATGCTAAAGGGCTGAAGAGATTAATAGTCCCACTTGACCATTACAATAGTTACCCTGGCCATGTGCTATTTCACTTTGCCAGGATTTGGGTAGCAGGGATCATAGCAGAGCAAGATTCATTCCAAGAACCCAGATTCAGACCAAGCAGGCCTCCAGCCAGAGATGCTGTTTCCTTCAAATAAGTCTCCCGAGAAAGGGATGTCTACTGCTGAGAGTTAATGGCTTGCATCCTGATTATCAGGTATAATGAATGTACAGCAAGGGTCCCATTGTCCAGCTCATTGGTCAGGTCTCTAAACTACCAGTGCCCAGAATATCCATTTATTAATACTCTTGCTATGAGCATTCTGTTTTTTGTGCTTTGTCTTTGAGACAGGGTCTTGTATAGCCCAGGCTCACCTTGAACTCACCCTGGAGCTGAGAAGGACTTTGGTCTCCTGGTCCTGCTCTGCATGTACAGTGTGGGATTAGAGTGATGACTTACCGTACTCAACTTACACGAAACCCAGAACCTCATGACTTGCAAGGCACTTGTTCCGATCTAAACACCCAGCTCTAGACGCTGAGCATTTAGTGGTTAAAGCCCCGTTGCTAGAACAGTGAAAACACACACACACAAAAAAAAATTCTTACAAAGTAAAAAAAAAAAAGATGTTTTAACCAAATAGTAAAAGTCCTCAAAATAAGTTTCCTGATCATTCTGGGAGGAGAATGTTACAATGAAAGGAGAACAGAGATCATAGACTCCTGAGAGAAAAACGTCAGAGGGTAGAAAAGAGTGAGGTCTTGTTGGTAAATGCCACATAGCTGGGAGGTATTCGAAGGTAGCTGGCACGCAGTGCAGTCTGCTTTATTCCCAATTAAGTAAGCAGGTCACCCTGGCCTCTGAGACCCAGAGCCCCCCACATCATGAGGTGGGAGGAGGGATGACAGAGTGTTCAGGATCTCCAGTTACCTGTGCAGTCTCATTCCTAAACAGTCTCTGGCTGCTCTTTCCTTTACTTTGGACTTTCAATTAAATTAAATTAAATTAAATGCACTTGTGCAGGACTTGTCTCTGAAGCCACTTGTCACTAAGTGTGCAGAGGCACACACTCGCACGTGCCTGCATTCACCCACAAGGATGTGTGTGACTGTGACTGCAGAACCCACTAGATAGTTTCTCATGTTGGCCCCCAGACAGAGAGAAACAGAGATGAAAAGCATTTTGAAAGGACAGTTCTAACTTGATTAATAGAAACCCAATATGAACTAATTTCACGCCCATTTGGGTCTGTGAGTGGGGCTTGAAGTTATTTAGATTATTTTTAGAAAGGCAAATAGTTTTCAAATATGTTAATGTTAAAATTTACAAGATGAGCATTGTGTGCTTAAAAGGAAAATCGGCGTTTGCTATTTTCCCCCATGTCCACCCCTTTTATCTCTTCAGGTAATATGTGGGATAATAATTCAACTCAATCAACCCCACAGCCTGAGGAGGGCTGCACAGCTTCCCATGCTGCATGCAGAAACCTCTCTGGGTCTCTCATATGCTAGAAGTCTATGGAGTCTACACAAGTCACACATCTCACCAGAAGCCCATAAAGTAAACAGTAAATACCCACTCCACTCATTTTGCAAGTTGGCTTTGGTTAGATGAGCTTGCTACATTATTAAGAGAGAGATGAAGTCTAGACAGACAGGCAGACAAGTAAAAGGGTTGTGCTCTGTCTGTGTACACTAACTTCCAGAAAGACAAAGGGGGCATGGCACCTAAGAACATTAAGAGGACCCGGGTAAGGCGCGAATAGGGAAGGCGTTACCCACTTAGGAGCATCTTAAGCAAACAGTGGGATAAGCATATCTAACAGGAAGACTACAGCAGTGTTCAGGGTGACTCTGAACAAACAGAGCTTCTGCACGAGAGACTATGCCTTGGCTTCATTGTTTCCAATGGAAAATTTCCTCCCCTCTTTCCCTACTGACAAACAAATCAAATAACCTTGTGGTTCTGTGTACAATTGTTTAAAGTAACATTTTCTAGTCTTTTAGAGCTATGCTTTTAATTCTGTTGCAAGCACTAATGAGTTCGTTCATATATATAAATATATATTTACATATAAATACACACATACATATTTAACTTTTCTTATCACTGGGAAACATAGGCAAGGAAATTGTGTTGATGTGCACAGCTATAAACATCAGACTTTCCTGCTAACTTTGCGAGCTCCATCTTTACAGAAGACGGCATGCCAACAGTCCGATTTCATTCGGAGGGACTAGGAAGACAGACCCTAGCTTGCTAGGAGGACCAACCAGTGGGACACAGTCTCCAGGTGAAAGACGGAGGAGAAACTAGCAGGAGGGATAACTTGCCTTTGTTTTTGTTTCGTTTTGTTTCGTTTCGTTTTGTTTGTTTTTGAGGAAGTGTCACACACAGACAACTTGCTCTGCATTTTATCCATATTTGAAAAGGAGCCATTCTCTAGAGAAGATGTTTAGAGCCCACTTTGTGGGCCATGATTGTCAGATTGGCGTCCTCTCTCCACCTCTGCGGAGCGAGGGAAGGTAGCTTAGTACAGCTTTTATCTGCAAGGATTCCCCCAGGCAGTTTCTGTAAAAGGGTTAATGACAGATGTTTCCATTAAATCTGACCTACCTCTTAATTTCGCTGTTGCCTGATAATATCCTAGCTTTGTGCTGATTTGCATGGGCAAATGCAGTCAGCCCATAACAAGGGGCACGGCGACCCCAGCAAAACAAAAGGTCAAGTCATTTGAAACTGATGTGCACGATACATTTTTTTTATAGTAGCAGCTTTTTCTAAAAAAAAAAAAAAAGAAAGAAAGAAAGAAAAGAAAAAGAAAGAAAAGAAAAACACTTTGTGCCTCTCTATTGTTTACCAAGAATTAAAAGCTATGTGTTCAGAAACTGGGTGAGCATGTGTGTCTGTGTGCAGAGTCGTGCACTTCCAGAAGAAATCAATACATCTCCTAGTAGGTACCCGATGAGGGTAATCACGTCTGTCTCTTGGATACTATATATATATTGCAACCAAGAAACTGTGAGCTTTTCTTTGCTGGCACATTAGTTGCAGTCTCTAAAATGCTTCCATAGTTCCTTGTTTATCGAATGTTGTTACTTTGTGGAGTGGGATGCCGTCAAGCCTAGAGAGGACAATTCTTTGGGGTTGCTTAAAAGATGCCCAGTCTACGCCTTAGCCTTCTGAAAAGGCACGGCGTTGAATGTGTGCTAGACTGCTGTGGCAAGCCCCTTAGAAAGCAAATGAAGAATTAAGGGCGGTTTGCAAGGTTTGGTTCTTCGGACTTCTGATGGGAGGGTTAAAGTCGGAGGAACCCGAGCCAGAGGCTTTGTGTGATTCCTAGGAGAAAGCATCTCAAAGCCGCGCTACCTGAGATTTTCAAACAGGCTGTGAACCGGACTCAAGAAATACCTCGCTGATTTAGCTATGTGAGTTCCAGTTCTTGTACCATTCATGGGGCTTAAATTATCCTTTGCTGCAGGGTCCTGTCTGAGATTTTATAGTGTTTTATACATGCACACATCCTACACGCCTATCCCATTTCCTGTTGAGCATCAGAGTTTGAGCCCTTAAGACGTTGAAGTATTGAAATAACAGCCTTAAACTTCACCTCACTGTGAAGACGGCTTCCTGGGGTTTCTGAGAATAAATCCTCATCACATCACAGTCTATGTCTGAACTGGGCCTAGGCTGCATCAGTGCTTAAAATGTTACCTACTACATAGGCAAGTCCAAGACACACCTGTCACATGCATATTTTAAGCCACAGTATCACTTGGAAAACTCGGCTTGCCTGTCCCAAAAGAGTTTTCTCTTAATTTATCTTAATCTTCCCAAGAGGGCCATCTTGTCACCAGGACACTCAGCTTCTTTTGGAAATAGGGGCAAAGGAAGAAGGAAGAGGAAGAAGCTCAAAGTCTCTGAAGGACTGTGCAGACACATGTGGTCATCCTCCCCTCACCCAGAGCACCACTGTCTTCTCACCAAACCATGGCCAATGTGCATTCACTCCAGGCCAGAGCCAGCTGGCAAAGCTCTGAGCAAAGGAAAGGAAGCCCTTTCCTCAAAAGGGTTGTCGAAAGAAGCATCACCCAGAGTCCAAAGCATGCTAAAAAACACAAAATGAAGGTCTACTGCAAGTGCACAGTCGACACGGTCCACATGCTGTGAAACGCAAGAATATGCTGCAAAAAGTACATTTCTTTTTCTTTAGAAATGTAGCGTCTCCATCTAATTCAATACAGCAAAAGCAGTAGCACCAGACAGCACGCCGATGTCTAAAACTGCACAGGACGATGGGAATTGAGCGCACATATGGAGTGACAGGAGAAATTAGGGATTTTCATCAGGCCTGGTCAGCACTGGAAACCCATGTTTGTTCCTGGGGCAAATCATCTGGTGAAAGTGAAAGCCCAAATGGATGGTTATTAGAGTCAACATTGTATAGGAATTCTAGAAAAAAGTTATAAGGACCAGAATTTGACCACTTCTGAATGAAATCTTTACAAAGTGTCTGTCTAGTCTCTCTCTCTCTCTCTCTCTCTCTCTCTCTCTCTCTCTCTCTCTCTCTCTCTCTCTCCCTCCTAGTCATGAATATTCACTATTATCCTCTAGAGTGGACAGAATTTTAACCCATTTTAGAGAAACTGAAACTGAGGCATGAAGGTTTACGGCCTTTCCTGAAGTGACAGCTAGCCAGTGATGGAGAAAAAGGAAAATCCCACTGTCTGTTTTCATTCTGAACGTAGTCTTGCAGCCTTGACACTTCTTTCCGGGTGCTTGGGTTTTGGATGGACTGAATCTGGCTTCATTGTGCATTCGCCCTGTATTTGCTATGTGAGCTTGGGCAAAGTTCCTGCATTTGTTAAGAGAGTAAAGATAGGAGGCCTCATTCTCATGGAGATCAGTTGTTGGGCCTGGCTGGCATTTCTCCTTTTGGTACAAAGACCTTCTTTTCCTGTGGGAAACAAATAGTTCTCCCATTCTCCCACAAGAGATGGGCGAGTGACCAGAGTTTTGGGGAATAGCAAAACAACAACAAAATAAATAACTGGAGGAGGAAGAAGAGGAGGAAGAGGAGGTGGAGAGGAAGAAGAGGAAGGGGAAGAAGAAGAAGAGGAAGAAGAAGAAGAAGAAGAAGAAGAAGAAGAAGAAGAAGAAGAAGAAGAAGAAGAAGAAGAAGAAGAAGAAGAAGAAGAAACCCTGCCTATCTGTCTAGTCACAAGGTCAGAGGACAGTTTATAGAGCTATGAAGGACAGAAGAAACCTACCCTTTCCTTTTGGGTTGAGGGGCTGCTGCATCAGAAAGCACAAGGACAAAGCTCACTTGGAAGAGAAGCCAGCAGAGAAGTGAGAGAGGCAGTGAGAGAGACTGATTGTAAGGATCCAGTCAAGCTGGGAGCCACCGACTGCAGCAGAGCACCTCTGTCCCTTTATGATCAAGCTGGCCATATGCTCTGAGTCCCTGTCACATGACCATGAGATGCTCAGCTCCTAAATCACCTCACAGAGGCAACCTGCTCCCAGAAGGTAACATTTGATCTCAACTAGCATGGACTCAAATGCTGGGAAATTCCAGCTACTATATTTTAAGAACCATTCTGCCCAGGATCTCACACACAATTTGGGAATCTTGAATAAGGAAACAAGGCAAGAAAAAATAAATTATAATGGTTGCTTTCCTATGCAGATGTCACCAAAGAACCCAGGGAAAAGTTCTGGCAACTGCTGTCATATATATTAAGAAAGACTAAAACATGGCTGTTCACTCCTCCTAGCCAGTTTGGACATTTCCTATCAGATTCCCAGTCTGGCAAAATTAAAACACCAAACTATCATTATTATTGTTATTATATCGTTGTATGGTCACACATCCAAATGATTATCCACATCCAGGCAGAATAATGCATCGCAAAGGCCAAACCTATATTTGGCATTACCACCATGTCAAGGATAATATTTAGACAATGATCTGAACATGAGGCACTGCAAGAAGAGACCTTCCTGTCACACACATCAAAACTCTAGTGTCCATCCTATCTCCCTAGTCTGAACCAAGCCATGTAAGCTTCCCAGGATCTCCATCTACCCGTTGCATGGGTATGACAGAAAGAAACTTTGCCTCCCCTCTCTGAGCAAGCGCTATAAAGTGAGTAGCAGGACTCCAGAGGGACCGCATCAACCATGAGAACACTAAAACGCTCTGTGTGCAAGTCATTGCTACAGAAAATACCCTCTCAGTCTTTGACAAATGGCTTCAAGCAACTGCAGTGTTTGAATGGGAGCTTTGTTTCCATTTTAATGTAGCCATCTTGAGAAAGGAGAGGGAAAAAACACATTCGAAAAGCATACTAATATCAAAATAGTGGAGTCAACTAATTGTCACCAAGTAGCATCGTCAGATTCACAGAAGAATCCTGCCATAGGTCCCGAGATCCAACAGGCAGACTCTGGTCCTAACAGTCCTGGTAAGAGTGAGGCTAGAATGTGAGTGGATCCACCCAAGCACAGAGAACCCTCCTGTGGCTTTGAAAACCTACCTTATTTTCCAACCAGAGATATGGCTGCCACCAAGGGGCAGTCATCTCCACTGTTTCTGACCAGTCTTTCTGGTTTCTCAAAGTTCTCTTCCTTGCACGTTATGAGTTTTTGTAGCTCATACAAGAATACTCTGCTATGTACAGACCAAGCAAGCCCTTGCCAAAGTTAAAACAAGTTGACTACTAGTCAACAGTTCACATGTTATGCAGATGGGCAAGGAGACGCCTGACAGTGTCTCAAAGCTCAGTTACAGACCAATGATTCCTCAGCTTCACTGTGTTCTTTTGGAAAAGGGGAGCAGCAAAGGGTGTGGCCTTCTAGCAGCTTCTAAAGACAAGGCTGTTAGAGTAGAGATAGCCGGTGGGCCACCCACAGGAAATCCACCACCTATAGGAATCATGAGTTGTAAGAAGACAAATGAACCAAACATCGGGGAAAGCAACTCCTTCAGAGATGTTCAAGGCTTGGAAACTCATGGAAAGAGAGTTAGGAGATGGGAATCTGCCAGCCTTCGGAGGACTAGCCTTGGGTAAGTAATCCTTTGTCCTACTTACCTCAGTTCCATTCTATGGCTGCTGCTACTGTTGCTGCTGCTGATATTGACAATAAAACATATTCTAAGGGAAACTGCTAGAGATGATATTGTGAGAATGTGTGTGTGCACTGTGATTTCCGAGGGAGGATGCATGCTATACACAATTACAGTGTGTTTTATCAACCAGTGTATTACATAATATGCTATAATGAGCTGTGTGCCCATGGAAATGCTGAAATCATTCATAATTCCTAAGTGCTGCCAGATGGGTGGCTAGGACACATGTCAGCCCCTCCTGAAGTATTCACCCACATACTCGGTTCTCTGACAATTTTTTTCCAGTGGTAGCCATCTGAGTTTAGAAATGTCAGAGGTGACCCTTACTCACTTTATACCAATAATTATATATGTTATTTGCTTCATATTTGAGGAGGGAACATGTCTTATTCATAGTTTTATAGCCAGGCCTTGCCCTATTCTAACACATAATGGATGCTCAGTAAATGTGTAGTAAGTGAAGGGATGTGGGAAGGAAGGACCTGCAGAAACAGTGAGACATTCTGATTTAGAAAGAGACATCAGTCTGCATTTTATTTTATTATCTGAAGTACTAAGGAGAAAGCCCAATCCCTTATTGATGTTAGGCAAAGGACTTTTACTGAACTACATTCAAACCAAGAGTAAAGTTTAGTAGTGGTGTAGTGCATATTACGAAAAGGATCAATGCAAAAACATTTGCAATTGGAGGGAAATGTCAAAGATCACCTCCAACCCAATCACTCTCACATCACATCATATCTCATTGTAGCTTTTTGTCATGTCTCAAAACTTTGCAGAATATGTAAGAAGTCCTGTTCCAGGAGAACAAGAGATCCTTGACACTCTCAATGGAGGCATGTGACTATACTTAACGATGCTGAGAGGTTTACTGATTTAGAGGTTGGGACATGGGCATAATAACCACTACAAAGACTTTGTAATTTCTGGATATTATACATGTTATAAGAAAAGAAATGTTCTAAGTCTTTAACAGAAGCACATAAGTCATTAAATCCAATGACACAGAAAACTGGGTGAGTGGGGCTTAGGACCTGGAAATAGATGTTCTGGATCCACAAGAGTTTCTTTGTGAATCTTAGGTATTTGTATAAGAGGACATGAATTCAGAGTCTCAGAAACAACATGGAAAACTAGATGGGGTGGTATTGCAATCCCATGGTTGGGTAACTGGGATTGGGGGCCATTCAAAAGAGACAGGAAGATCTCTGGGCATTGTTGGGCAGCTAATCTGGCAGAATCAGCAAAGTCTAGGTTCAGTGAGAAATTTACTTTAAAATTAATAATAATAGAGGAAAAAGGATAAGACATGCAAGCACAGGTGAACACTCCCACACTTACACTCCATAAAAGTAGTCACCAAGTGGAAAATGGCTGACAGGGTATATCACAGTTGGGTATAAAAGAGCAAGGTTTTCATATGAATGGTGTGAGTATACTTAGGCCCAGAGGCTATAGCTTTTCTCTACAGTTCTTTAACTTAGCATGGAGCCTAAAACAACTTCCAAAGGCAGCATCAGTATAGGCTGTTGAATTGAAGACAGCACCAAGATATATATCAACCTTAAGTCATCATCCAACATTCCCTCCTAAGACCTTCTACACACCACAGTGCTCTGAAAGTTAAGGACCTCCCCAGGCAGCAACACACTTACACAGATTTTGTTTTAGAAATGCAGACTTCCCAGCGTCAACCCAGGAGATTGCTGTGCAATGTAAAACTACAATAAGGAAGGGACAAGTGTGTGAGCCAGCCCAACCAAGCAAAGGAAATCCTCCTGTGACTGTAAAAACCTCAGCACCATGTGCTTTGTTTTCCTGCTGCTCCCATGAACCATGCTGAGCATCAAGATCTGGTCTTTGAATCTTCTTCAGACCCTGCTATCAATAATGCTGGGTTTCCTCCAGTTGCGTTTAACTTTGACATGTCCTCTTTTTGACATTCTTAGGCTTCCCCAAAAGACCAAGGGCAGCCATGGTGCTGGTCAGCAGACGGTATCCTCTTTGCAGATAGTATGAAGGAAGAAGGGGGATCAACACTAATTTCTTTAACTTAACTGTCAAATATCATCAGTGACTATCACCCATGAACTGCTTGTCCCCCCCCCCCCATACACTTTATGTACCATGCACATCAAGGCTCATAGAGCTGCATGCACATATAAGCTAGCACTTATACTTGCGCATGCTCATAGGCAAACCAAAGACAAGTGAAACAAATTAAATATTTGCACATCATGAGTCCTTAGTAAATGCCCATTAAAAGCACAAATGCCTTCTCACACTCTCAAGAGTCTGTACGAAGAACTATTAAGAAATGGGCAAAATACATAGATATTAGAAAATTAGAGTCACAACTGCTTGTTTGTAAATAGGATAGAAGATTCCAGAGGGTCACTGCCTGAGAGACGCCTTACAAGGTTTTCTTAAAGGGTGAATGGAAACTGGGCCTGGTGGTGAGGGCTGGAGCGATAGCACTCAACAGGCAAGGGCCAATGGATTGCTGCAATTTCAAGGTCATACTTGTCTATGTGTTGCTAGCTACGGATACCTAGTAAGAGACTGTCAAAAAAGGAGGGGGGAAGAAAACGAGTAAGAAAAGTATTGATGATTTCTGCAGAATCCCATCCATACACTCTTAAAACAAAGGCCAGCACAGTGGCTCTTAAAAATGTTTTAGGAAATGCGAAAATAAAATAAAATAATAAAGAAAAGGACACCTGTTTATAACTCCTCAAATGGGGAAATGGTGACCCAGGACTACTCCAGCAGACACAACTGAACTGCTGAGTTGGACACGAGGCACTAGAGATTCTACATAACCTTTCACCTGGAAGTTGCCATCCTTTCCAGAGAACCCCACCAGGCCCGCAGTGTGACTCAGAAGAAAAAGCCACTGTCTGGTCAACACATCACTCTGCTTTTCCTCTCAGTCCTCAGTTCCAAGTTCCAACCAAATCCCAACCCTTAGTCTGTCTAAAGGTGCCCTGTGCGGGAAGAGAACTTAGTGCTCCCATAACTGAACTCTGACTGGCATGAGAGGTGACTCACTCACAGAAGGACCCACACAGCTACCATTCGGTCAGTGCGGGGGTTTGTTTCTAGAATGAATGCCAGTTGAGGCTGAGTAGAAGCTAGGGTATGTTTTTATTTTATGCCTCAAATAAAACTAAAGAACTGGGTATGAATAATCAAAAGTGGCAGGCACCTCCCTGGATACATCTAAACTTTCCAAAAGCCACCCCAAGGCTCACCAGAGTGTGATGCAGTCACAAAGGCAGATATCACTGTCACAACAGGTTTGTGCCAGAACAGGAAAGAGAGAGAGAGGGAGGGAGGGGGGAGGGGAGGGGAGGAAGAGGTGGGAGAGGAAGAGGGAGGGCAGAAGCGGAGGGGGAGGGGGAGAGAGAAAGGGAGAAGGAGAGGGAGAGAGGGGGAGAGAGAGAGAGAGAGAGAGAGAGAGAGAGAGAGAGAGAGAGAGAGAGAGAGAGAGAGAATATAGACTTTATGCATTGCAGTCGAAACTCCAGTGTCTTCCAGTACTAGGTTATGTTAAAATCAGACTCTCGAGAATGGCAAACCCTGTAAAAGTATTCTTAAGTTAGTCCGCTCACAGGTAAGGACAATGTTACTTTGTATAACTCTCAGTGTGACAGATGGCTTCCCAAACCGCCACTCACAATTAGTTTCTGTGTGTTCCAGAGCAATCTGTGGCCAGACCCTTGTTAGGAGTATCATCGTGGATTGGGTAATTACTAATCTTGCCACCTTTCTTTGCAGCTCTGGTTTCCCTCTGGAGAGCTCGCAATATTTGCAATATCAGAGCAGAAAAGCAGAGTGAGGGGGTGGAGAGAGGAGGGTAGCTGAAGTTAAGAAATGAAGACTCAGGGGGTTGGGGATTTAGCTCAGTGGTAGAGCGCTTGCCTAGCAAGCACAAGGCCCTGGGTTCGGTCCCCAGCTCCGAAAAAAAGAAAAGAAGAGAAAAGAAAAAGAAATGAAGACTCGGAATCAAAACAAGGAGTGGATGAATGGGACTGTGACCTGGGACTGTGACCAAATTTCCAGAATGACTGGGGAAGGAAAACAGAAGATTAAATGAGACTTTGGAAACCTGGACTTTCCTGGTCACAGCATTCTAGAAAGGGGACTAAAAAGGGGGATGACTCAGTCGATAGAGGTGCTGGTTGCCAAGCCCGATGACTGAGTTCTATCTCCAGGACCCATATAGTGGAAGGCGAGAACCGACTCTTGTAAACTGTCCTCTGATCTCCACGTGTGCACCTTAATGCTGTGCACAGACAGTAGGTCAATAATGACAAAAAAATATTTAAAGGAAATGAAACTATTCACCAGGGCCCATGATCCTGTTCATAAATCTTGAAAGCGCTGTGAAAGGAATCTGAACTTTTGATCTCAAAGCAAAATAAAGAGGAGCCCGGAGAAGATGACGAATGACTCTGCAACCGGAAATGCCCATCCTTAGCTCTAGAGAATATACACTGTGAGGATGCATGGGACAATGTTTCAGAAAATACCTGCTGTTATAGGCACCTTCTCATTAGGACTGATTGAAGCTGAGTGACCACTGCTCACCCATTAGTGGGAAGACATCCATTTTTAAAATCCAGTTACTTAGCTGTTCTTTTTCTTGCTCAGCAAAAAAAGCTCACGGCATCTGCATGTTTAGAAGGACTGAAGCCTTCAGCATGTGTTAGCGGCCATTTTGTTTCTGACATAGACTCTTGCTCAGCGCAGATGCGCGCAGCGATTCAGGAGAACTGCTCTCACAGGGCTCTCCATGGTGCCCTGCGCCGGAACCTGCTTGGGCTCTGAGACATTCCCTATCTTCCTTGGAAGAGTTAGAACCGCCAAAACAAGACCGTGCTTTGACAGAAACTATGCAGTAGTCAAAGGCCGAGATGGTTTATAGGAACGGGAGGGGTAGGGGTTGGAAATCAGTCAAGGGAGATGGCCTGGAGTTCATGGCCTCTGCCCACCTATCAACCACATGCAGCCCAGAGAGGGAAAGGAAGCAAAGTGAAACGGGCTAATGACGGCTGACCACAAACGTGAGGAGAACAGATTTTCGGAAACCTGGGAAGTCACAATGTTCTGAAAGTTGTTGAGGGCAGAACAGAAGCTCGTGTTGCATGCATGTCGGAATCTCTGGAATTGAGCTATCGATGACTGCAGAGTGACAGATCCCCGTGTGTGCACCAGGAAAATCCCTTCCCTCGACGCCGCAGCGGGATCCCTTCTACCACATGCTAGTTCAGCGCACTAAGACTCCTGAAGGATTTTTGGCAGTGGAGAGAACTTACAGCCTCCTAATGCTTTTACAAGCTTGAGATTTTTTTTTCTTTTCTCCCCGATGTGCCTCAAGATTTCATAACAGGAGAAGCATTGGGGGCAAGGTTAAAATGCTTTAATGGCCCCTGCAGGCTATTTAAATAAACACTGCGATTGCAATTTAGACAATCTGGAGCCCATTCAATACAAGATCCCCACCTCAAGCCTCAGCTACTGCACAAATGGGGAACTCACCGCGTGCTCCGCAGGACCGTTTACTACTGTTGCTTCCTGACAGTCTCAGAGCGGTTAGCCAGGCCTGACATTGCACCATCTAAATCTGTCAACAGGTGAGGAAGGAGTGCCCCCTCTCACACAGTCCAGCTTTGTCCTGGCCCTAGAGCACCAGCACTAATCTCACACTGTCTTCAGCATCAGGAACAGAGGTTTCTCCATCGGTTGTAACAGAGACCCTGTTCTTCACATTCCTGCACCGTGTCTGTGTTTACGCTGTGCCTTCCAACCTTCCCTGGCCTCTTCTACCCCCTCGATTAAGGCTGAAATTCTGAATAAAGTTGGATTAGGCAAAATGATCAGCTACTCCCCTCTCAGATAAACGTGTGAATCTCAGAGAAATGTGCCTGATGGAGCCCTTTGACCAGATCCCAGGAAAACAATATTCCATAATCTATAGTTTTTGTCTGCACCAGAGATTAAAGTAGATGGAAGAACAGGTCAGGCAATAAATATCTTAAAATATGGCATGCCAAATTGAGACAGTGGGGTGGTGAAATACACAGGCGAGTGCAGCCACTTGCAGAAGTCAGCAAGTTCGCAGAGCTGGGGGGGCACCCCATTCCATGTTTATATACTGTTGAAAAAAATCATTAAAAACATTTGAAGTCATGGAACTATAAAATAGATCAATGAGATTTTTCTAGGTATAATATCCAACATACTTATGTTTAGGGCAAACATTTTTAGACATACTTTTGTGCTCGAATGAAAAATCTTAGGTCTGTAGCTCAGAGAATCATCAGTTATGACTTTATCAGTACACACAGTCAGATAAAGAGGTGCTATCCTGGGACCGGAGAGAGAGAGCTCAGTTATGAACTACTTGCCCTAATCAATACATAGTAAATAAATATCAGACAACAATTGAAGAAGACAATACTGACCCTGGCCTCGACGTATATGCACACAAGTGTATGTGTACCTGCACCATGCATGTCCACATATATACATTCATTCATACATGAATGCATATACCATACAACAAATCATACCTACATGCTCATACACATACACACCTATAGACCACAGACACGCCAACACATGTACACATACAATCCATACACCCAAAGGAAACAGAAGCCGGGATATCCATCCATCAGCCCACATAGCTTCTGTATGACCATTTAGACAATTTTCAGCAGGGGTGGGTGCCCTCTGTGGATGCATTCTGCGCAGAACAAAAGTACACTCACTGTTTGGTTTTTTCCAGGATCAAACGTGTTTGAACCTTGCATGGTAAACATTCTACTATAAATTCTCTTTATTTTCTTCTAAAATTGTTTGACCCTAAATACCACAGGCTAGACAGATACTTCTGTTCAAGCCTGCAGAGAAAGAAAAGTAACCTTTCTGGTAATAAAAATTGCATCAATGTTGCTGAATCTATTATGCTTAAAATACCCAGCCAAGCAGTAGCTACACTGTAGAGACGGCTGAGCAGGACTCCAACTACCAGCCTCACACAATAGCAGTGCTAATCACGGGCGCCTCTATTCTGTTGGGAAGGCCCCGCTAAAGTTCCAGTGCATTGCCTGCTGGACAGCTATTGATGTCTCCATTACAGAAATAGATGGCTCGTAAAGGTACTTACAAGTTTAAGCAGCAAGTGGATCAGACCTGCTACTTTTGTGACTCACGCCCTCTGCCCCATCACTGTCGCTTTATAAATATGGGGCGAACAACCGAATTAAAGGAAACCCAAAAGATTTAAGGAAGAGAGGGTTCCTTTGGACCACATGCAGTGAGGTTGGGAACCACAACCTAGTTAACTACAGGAAGAAAGTGAGAGACACTGAAAATCAGATGACATCATGGACGGCACAGGGTACCCTCCTCCCTCCTGCTCACAACCCCCATCCCTGCTTCTCAGGAACCTTCAGTGACAGTACAAGGTGGCGTCTGGAAGGGCAGATGACCCAAAGACGTTGAAATGCATGCCGGGTTTGGGTTCCCAATTCTCATTCAAGAGCTAATAGCATTAATTCCACATCCTCTCTTCCGGCTCAAATGACAGGAGTTCTAAGTAAGTTTGCAGTGGAATTTGATAAGTTTATCAACACTTCAAACAGCTGTGACAGCCATTCTGCAATGTGTTGAGAGACGAGAGGGAAGGGAAGAGGCACAGAGCAGAGTCCCCTCCTGTGGAGGCCAGGGCATTAGATGAGAGAAGGACAAACCACCCACCAAGCCAGTGGCTATTACTAAAATGTTTGCTCCTGAAGGATTGAGGGCAAAGTTTGCTACATAAAGATTTCGTTACAAAGTATACGTCAATATCGCTAATCAGCCACCACAACTTCTGGGGCTGATACTGTCTGCACTGAAAGAGAGGGGCAGAAATGAGGATGATCAGGGTATATCGAGAACTCAGAGGTAGGTAGGAAGCCATCACAGGCTCCTGGCTTTGAGGAGACACTTTGCCTAATGCAAACCATTCACTCTGCACAGAGTCTGTTCTCAGTGACACATAATATTCCTAATCTAAAAACCTAAACCCCTTGGTGGCAGCCAGGTGGCCTAGCCACTCAGGACCAACTCAAGGCTCTGTTAGCTCGTACCACTTTACCAGATTTTCTTTGAGACATGGGTGAGCAATTTTCACTACTGCCCTCAAAGAGTCAAATAAATTCTAACATAATAAAATGGCTCATATAAGATGCATCTGAAATATTACCTACACACAATGATTCAGTTGCTTCTATTTTGAATTCATCTATACACTGTACTTCTAAAAATATTTGTTTTAAATTATGTGGTGTGTGTGTGTGTGTGTGTGTGTGTGTGTGTGTGTGTGTGTGTGTGTGTGTGTATACTATGTGCACGCAGTACCTGGGGAGGCCAGAAGAGGGCATTAGATTCTGTAGCTGCGATTACATGAGATTTTGAGTAACATGGGTACTAGGAATCAAACTCAGAAGCAAAGCGAGTATTCTTAAGGGCTCTTAAGCTCCGAACCATCTCTCCATTCTTTTCAAGTAGCTTCTGAAACTCTCACCTTACATGAAGAACAAGTGGAAATGAAGAAACTACAGAGAATGTAGGGAGAGCCCAAAGGTACCCTGGCTCACTCATTAATCTAAACGGTGTAACTCTCAGTGAGGTGGAGTAGAAAATTACGTGTGTGATAGGCTCGCTGTTGTTCTGACATCCTATCATTTCCTCCATTTAAAATACTCAGTGGCACACCAGTGAATCCCTCCTCTGAACCCGAGAGGAGTGAAACCGCATGGAAGCCGTCCAGCTGTTTCTCATCAAGAATTGTAACATTTATTCTACAAGAAACAAATAACAGATGCATTGGGATGGTGTGGGTCCATTCCGTTCCTACAGCAAGGGAGCTCAACTTTAATTTGCCAGTCAATAAACATCTTGTAAAAGAACAACTTTAGAAAGGAGGAGGAAATAGATGAGGAAGGGGAGAAGGAGGAGGAAAAGGAAGAAGAGGAAGAGGAGGAGGAAGAGGAAGAGGAGGAGGAGGAAGAGGAAGAGTAGGAGGAGGAGGAAAGGAAGGAAGGATAGAAGAAAGGAAAAGAAAACCATGAAGTTCTGCAAATTGAGACTGTAGGGTACAGGGTGATCCTGGTGCCAATCCTGTGGTTTAGGCCCAGCCAGCTCCTTCCTAGTAACTATTAGGTTACCCTGCAGACACATGGCTCTATGCTATGTCTATGAAAACAGCCTGTCTACTTACATGGCTGGTAATTGTCATTGCTCTGAAGATGACAAGTGAATGTAGTCCCCTTCCTTCGATTTACAGGCATGTTCAATAAAGCTGTCAGGGAGAAGTGAGACTCCATGGGAACCCATGAAAATGCTTCCAGCTCCCTGAGGACCTTCTATCATTTTTTTTCTAGTCAATGTCAGTATTGAGAAATGGAATTTTCCAATAAGGATTCAAATTTAACCCTTTCCCTGGTAGGAACTCTTGTTGTTGTGCACGGTGTCTTCCAACAGAAAAATAAGGAATAATTCATATATAAAGCTATGAATGGGCAATTTGTTTGGTTGTTTGGTTCTTTGGTTGTTTGGTTGGCTGGTTTCTTCAAGTTTGCTCTGGCTTTTGGAATTTTCCCAGGAAATATACCAAAAAATAAACAGCGTGAAAGGGTGAGGCACCTCTAAAAGGACTTCCAAACAAACCCCTGGCACAATCTTACTTATCCTTAGGGGACAACCCATGACCTTGTTTTCTCTTGACTCTCACCCCTTTTCAGAACTCAGCGCTCGTCGATATGACTTTTCCCTGTGAACCACTCATGATGGTATCATCATTGAACCTTATCCACTCTTCCTTCAGAGCAAGAGAACTTCTTAACTTTTAAAAGTGTGAGATTCTTAAATAAGGTTGGTTCAACTGATGCCAGAAGGTGGCTCAGCGGTTGAGGGCACTGACTTCCAGAGGACTTGGATTTGATGGACAGCATTTTGATGGACTCTCACAACCAACTATAACTCCAATTCTAGGAGATCTGACTAGCTCCTCTGGCTTCTGCAGGCACCAGGCACATACATAGTTTGTACACATTGGCAAAACGTGTGTACACGTAACATGATAAAAAATTTAAATTTTGACTCTCTGTATATTAAACGCTAATATCTCGTGGATAATAAACTCTGCATTGGACACACTACACACCTGCTGACTCAGAGTGAGGGTGTATTTGCACTCTCTTCCACCAGAGTTCAGCCACGGAGGGTATGAAGTACCTCAATGGAAAGATGCTACCTTCATGGTTTTAAAAATTCACCGTTCACTTAGGATTTCATAGATGGATCTAAGTGGGGAAGTCTTTTATCAGATGAAGTCAGAGTATATCTCTGACTCCCATGGCTCTCCTCTGCCTCCAATACTCAGTCCATCCGGGAGATTTGAATACCACGTAGATAGAGCCTCACAGACCATACCTGACCTGGTAGATCATATCAATCTGTGAGAGTCAGATTTGAATGTTTCAGAAAGCAAACGATGATTGCAGAGACTACAATCTCGGGGAGAACATAGCTACCACCTGCACCTGGATAACTCCCAGCGATGGTTGTAAAGCTAACGACATTAAATACAGTTAAACGTCGTCACTGTACATCTGGGTACCTATTTGATTAATGACACAAGTACCAACAGACAGTTGCAATATGGAATCTAGTGTTTACACCCAAACAGCACATCAGTCATTTAGCCCAAATTTACCTTACTCCCACACAAACCTGGTGTCAGGCTCAATGTTTATTTCCGTAAATTATATTTCAAAAATGAGAGCTCAGCTTTTGATTTAAGGACTCTTTACTCTTTTTTTTCTATACAAGCAAAACTTGATTGCATATGCCACACTATAGGAATTAAATGTCCCTACAAGCCTCTATTAACAGTTTCAGGCTCAGAATGGCAAGACCCTTGTGAGGCAGACCCTAGTGGCAGGGCCTTAGGTCACTGGGGTTTTATGCTGAAGGAAGGATTGTGGGGTTCTGGCCTCTTCCTCTTCTTCTCTTCCTCTCACTTCCTCTCTTCCCTTCCAGTTTTGACAAATACATGCTAGTTCCCACCGCAGCATGCTTCTTTGCCACAGCCCTGGAATCAGTGGGGCCGTCGGACTACAGACTGGGCTCTGCAAGACCGTGAGCCAATGCTCCCTTCAGATCCAGTAAGTTTAATGCCACAGGTATTCCATCGTAGCAGCCGAGAGCCGATCACCCAAGCACAGAAGATGGCGCCACACTCATTGAATTCTTGAATGGCTTCCAGTGTTTATTAGAGACTTTCTCTACAACTCTCACATCAATCATAACTTATTTCTGACTCTACTGTATGACCCGGGAAGGCTCACTTACTCCTCAGATTTCTTCCCGTGTTTTTCCTCTCTGTAAACATAGATTTGCCAGCTCCCCACTGACAGACCTTTCATTGCATTAATAGTCTATGCCAGTGAGAAACAGAGCTCACAGATTTTTCCTATTTTTTTTAAAAAAATCACATAAAAACAAAAAAATAAAGAATGTAGTTGTCAGTAATTTCTTTCGAAAAACCAATGAATAACATAAAATTGTTTTTTTTTCCATATCAGTAGGCTATGGTCCAAGGTCTCTGGACTTCAGGAGGGGTGCAACAATAATATTTAATTATGAAGCTGGTCACAGCTCTAGAATACTTGTAAACTGACGATCAAAATTAAAGAAAATGTTTTAATAAAACTGTGCTTTTCAAAACTTCACTGAACTATGTATTTTTCCTCAAACAGACATGGTGGAAAGAAAGACATATAGAGTCCAGCTGCCCTTCTGCAGGAATTGAACTGAAAAAGTGTCCTGGTGTGGCTTGAGCTTTGTCTGCTCCTTGAATTTTATTTTTTTAAAGGATTTATTTATTATATGTATATGAGTACACCGTAGCTGTCTTCAGACACACCAGAAGGGGGCATGGATCCCATTACAGATGGTTGGGAGCCACCAGGTGGTTGCTGGGAATTGAACTCAGGTCCTCTGCTAGAGCACTCGGTGCTCTTAACCACAGAGCCATCTCTCCAGCCCTATGACTTTTGTTAAAACTCTTCAACTCTTCCTAAGTTGTCACAAGTGCCCAAGGAGGCCCAAGCAAAGCTTCAGAAATGCAGAAACAAACCAACTCAAGGATCCCAACACAAACGCGTCTGCACACAGGGTCACAAATGCTGCTCCATTCCCTCTGTCTCAGTAACAAACCATAGAAAAGAGAAAACGGTTGGTGATGGTGAGCCTTGTGGGAGGAGGGATAGAGAGGAGGCTTGGAAAGGGGAGGAAGGAAGCCGGGGTGCAAAGCAGCCTGAGATAAAAGGTGAAAATAATTAGAACCTTCTCACTTAACTTAGTCTGTGAACAAGCCCCTTCTTCTCCCCTCCACTGTTTATCAGGTAAGGTCATCTAAGAGACCATATCAATCGCTGGAGTGCCTGGCTTTCATCTTTCGGATAGTTGGATATCCCTCTAGTTAAAATGATGACCATCACCTGAAGGAAGATATATATATATATAATTTTATTATGGGAGATGGATCGACCTTAGGAAACCCCGAAAGCCAAGCCTGGGTTTGTTGAATGAGGGGGCAGTCTTGTTTAAGTGAGAATTAAAGATCCGGCCAGGCTTCTCTGCGCCCACTTTCATTTTCTCTATTATCTATCCATTCAATAATCCCAGGAACTTCAATCAGACGCTGACCAGAGAGGAACCGCACCGTTCCTGGGACAGAACGATAATACCATCTGTTTTCATTCTTCCGCCCGCAGGCTCTTTCCAACAGCACAGGCCGGTGCTCTAGTCTCTTCCTTTCTAACGACCCTGACACCCACCGTAGGCAGTTGAAAGGAAGCTCTCAGGTGTCACCTGTCCCTTCCAAGTAGGCACTGTCTTTTCAGTTTGAAAAACCCTGAAGAGTTTTCACATTCAATCCAGGGCACACGAAACAATTAAAAACCCAGATCTGCGCCCTCCTTCCTTTCTGGGACCACGGGGAAACTGTCACATTCTTCCAAAGGGCTGGATTTAGCAAAGGGCTTCCTGCTCACTCTCTAGAAGTTTAGATGCCATGTAACTTTTAAAGTAAAGCTAAAACATCCCTAGAAATAGGGGCAGGTGACTTATTGAGATCCCTCTGCACAATGGCTTATCAAGTGGGAAGGGCTCTCTCTGCACATCACCCCTTGGTGAGTCCATTGCAGTGACGGTGTTCAGGTCTAATGAGAAAGCACCCATACCTCCTCATCTCTTTCCGGACATGATAACGACCAAGAACCGAGAAGGAAGGTCAAATATTTTAAAACTCTTTGACACAGGGAAAATCAGCCAATGGGAAGGGAAAAAATATATACGCGCCAAATAATTCATTTCTGCAGATTTTAACAATCAATATGGAACGCCATATGAGAGCTATGGCTCCAACAGTCTGTATCAATCAGGAAGATTGGCAGCGGCAAACGACACAGACCAGTTTTTGTCATGCAACCGCAGTCAGCTTTGCGCTCTACACGTAACCGAGGCTCGCTGTGGTACTTTCCCGACACGGTACACGGTCCTTTCCAAGCTCTGCTTCCAGCACACCCAAGGGCTTTTCTGAACCAAACCTGACTGCAAACCTTTGGGGACTGGCACGCCGTCCTCAAGACGCTCCTTGTTTCTTTCCAAAGGCTGCATCTTTAATGCATTATATTGGGTTTTTCCCATCACACATGGAATGTGTGAAATGTCTAAACTCCTCCTCACTTATCGAAATGGAACGCTGGCAGCCAACAGTTAGCTGTTGGAGACTCGCTGAAGGAAAAAAAAAAAAACGATCAGGCCCTTTCTAGATATGATTGCGAGAGGTGCTGGTGCCAAGATAGAGATCTCAGCCCTCATCACACGCGAAATCAATATGTATGCTTCACCCCGGAAAGATTAATAAAACATCAAAGGTGGAGGCAACTTCAGAAATCCGCATGAGACCAAAATGTTGGAGGCAATTAAAAGAAATTACTAATTCATACAAAGCGATACTTCCCTTTGAAAGGTACTTTTCAGACGCAAATAAATAAATATATATACACACACACACACATAGACACAGCAAAGGGAAGACTGAAGTTAAGCTTCAAAATGGCAATTTAAAAACCTTAACATATTCAACAGCCATTCAGAACGCTACATTAAACACATAAACTCTGAAAACCCTTAGAATAGCACGCGGAGATATTTAAATAATACCAGAACCCATGAAGAGCTCTGAGCGCTGTATGTTTACGTAGTGACAATGCAAAGACGTATTATTAGACTTGGGGAAAAGACTGTGTGTCAAGGACTCAGTAGTGCAGCCGGTGGACACGGCCCAGTGACACTCATCTGTCAGAGGCACGTCACTCTTACAAGTCAACGCCCACGTGGCTCTCACCATAAAATCCCTGGTGGACGGTGTATTTTTAAAATACGGATCTAAAAGAGGTGCCTGGGAAGCCACTAGTTACAGAGAGTAGAGGGCAGGGGTCATAATTCCAGGTAGAAGAAACCTGCAGTGTTTTGAGGAAGACAAGCCAGAAGACAGAGTGTGTCACAGAGGAGGAAATGCTTACTTATCTTCTAAAACAAGCCCTTAGTATTGAGTTTGGGGCTGTGCGAGACTACAGGCTGCCTGACCTGCAGGGGTTGGGCTCTGTAGGGATGAGTTAGAGAATGTTCTAGTTTCTAGGTTCAGAGGACTTACTGTAGCCAGCTAGAAATCATGGGAGGTTTTCTACCAAGGAGAAACACAAAGATTTAGATTTCCATGTGCCCAGGAGCACGGGTGCACACACACAGACACACACACACACACACACAAACACACACACACACACACACACGTGTATTGGAAGCAATTGAAAGAAGTTACTAATTTATACAGAGAGATATGTCTCTCTGAAATGTATTCATGTGCGTGTGCACATGTATATGCATGTGTGTAAGGATGGGCGTAGATTCAGGGACACCAAAGGACTAGCTTAGGTGTGAAGAAGACACCACACATCTGCTCTTTGATACAAGGATTACCTCTGGCCTAGAGACTGCCTAGCACCTAAGACGGCCTGCTGGTGAGGCTGAGATATACATTTGTCTCAGCCTCCCCAACAGTGGCATGATAGGTCTATGCCGCCCATCGGCTTGTTAGTGCAAACTCTGGGCATTTCATCGAGATCGTATGCTTGTAAGGCAAGCACTCTACCCTGCACCATTACCTCCACCCATAGAGGCTTACACTGTTAAAGATCACTGGTGAGTTATCATTGAGACAAGGGGGCCTGCAACAGGACACAGAAGGAGAACTCTAGCCAGGCAGAGGTCATCTTGTGTAGAGAATGTGATGGCTACTCCCAGCTGTCCACTTGACTACCTCTGGAATGGACCACCATCCAGAAATCGAGGGTTCACCTGTGATCCGGGTCTTGAGTCTGGAAGACACAGACTTCTAATCTGGATCTTGAGGGATAGTGGCCATGAATGCTTAGGCCCAGGCAAGGTGGTACACACCTTTAATCCCAGGAGACAGAGGCAAGCAGATCTCTGAGTTTGAGACCAGCTTAGGACAGAGCAAGTTCCAGAAAAAGAACAGCTGTTTAATTATATATATAATTTTAGTCTTCTAGCATATATGATGGCCTTATACATTAGATATATTTGACTAAGCTTTCTTAATAAAATCTCACTTTCTCTGGAAATGAGGAAATGGCAAGTTTTATTCTCAGAAGAGAATTTCTAAAGCAGAGATTAAGAGAATCAACCCTCTCTCTTTTCTCTTTAGCATTTATCATGGACATCTGAGGCTTGGCAAAATCTACAGAGATTTCCAAACACAGAGTCTCCGTCGTCCACATCGAGTAGCTGGGGTAAGTGTCACAACATGGACTTGGACAGAACTGTGAAAGGAAGCGAGGGTATGTTTGACGTGGCGAGATGCTTTCGTCATAGAACTAAAGTCCAAGAGTTGCTTTAGGGAGGACCCAGCCAGGCCCCGCCTTTTAAAGATAGAGCAGTGCCTTGACGTCTGCCTGAGAAAGTGGCTTGCCCAGCCACAGTTCCCCTGAGGGAAGGACTGGCTACTGTGGCGGTAAGAGACTGAGTTAACTGTTAGCTCATGACTGTAACTCTTAACAACCCTACAACTCTTCATTTAAGAACTTAAATCTAGTTGTGAAATTGAAATAATTTAAGCTATTTTTTCACAGTTCTGGGTGACAAAAATATTGATGTTTCTTTAAAAATATATTCTTACTACATGAAAGGAACATTGATTTTGTCCACGAGGCTGCATCAGTTATCTCTAATACTTCAATGACAAAGAAACAAGTATTTTTTCCATCTTCATTTTAAGTCATTAATTAAAATCACCATTCCTTTGGATCACATGTATACATTGATGTATGTGTATGTTCATGCATGTGTATCTGTATGACTATCTCCTACCTCACATATATACATGTTTGTATATGCTTGTACATGTATGTATGTGTATGTATCTGTATGACTATTCCCTACCTCACATGTATACACATATGTATGTGCATATACATGTGTGTATCTGTATGACTACCTCCTACCTCACATGTATATACATATGTATGTGCATGTACATGTGTGTGTATCTGTATGTCTATCTCCTACCTCACATATATACATGTATGTATGTTTATGTACATGCATGTATCTGTCTGTCTGTCTGTCTCCTAGCTACCCAGCTGTCTAGTGAGGAAGATTGACCATTCATGCTATTAATGATTTACGTGGTAAAGTATAATCGAACCAGTTAACCCTTTGTTTTGGGGTATCCACTTTTAATACTTTAATAGTATATCTTGACAATAATCTGTACCTTAATAAATTATTAAGCAATTATAACACAGCAGCCTTTCGGCACCATTATTCCACGATAGAACTAAAAAGCAACTGGGAGATAAACGTTCTGCATTTTCTTGAATGGCATTTATGTCAAGTATGTGGGGCAAACCTCAAATTCATGATAAACTATTTTAACTTCAGGAATAAGTATGTATTATTTTTATGTCCTGTTTTTCCAAAACAAACAAACAAACAAACAAACCAAACAAAACAACACCAAAAGAAACTTTCATCAAAATTTTGATGAAGTTACTGAGAAAGTAAACTAGTGAGTTCCCCAAACTTGTTTTTTTAGAGGATATTGAACACGCAAAATGACATTGCAGTAGCTGAGAGAAAGCAGCTAAGGCCTGGTGCGTTTTAGTCAGAAGTAGCATTAAAATTACCCATAACCAGAACACGTGGCTATCTGGGAACATATTTAGTCTGGATTAATCATCGTATGACTGTCACATTAAGCTCCATAAATAAATGTTTAACTTCTAATCCAAATTGCTTCGTGCTAGCTAAGTGTAACAGTTTTATGTATCTCCCATAATATATAGGACGGTGTTTGTTCAACTTCCTGAATTCCTAGAAATATCATACTTCTTAAACAAATGCGACTGGGGCTAAGTTGCCCTTACTCTCCTTTGTGTGGGTTCTTATGTGCTTCAAGCTCTTTCTCGTGGCATGGAATTTTCTCTTTTTTTGCTAGCACTGGCTTCTATTGTCCTCTGCAAACTTCGCCCAGTACTTTGGACTTTGTTGAGTTTCCCAATGTTTGAAGGTCTGCTGGCTCCCTCTTTGAACCGTCAGTCACTGATGTGGTAAAGCAGTGTCTGCTGCTTTGGGGTGGACCTGTGAATTTTGTAGGTATGTGTCTCCTCAGGTTTCCACGGCTCTTTAGCATGCCATGAACAAATATTTAATAGGCCAACCGCATGGGCCAAAGTCTTTGTCTGCAGCAGCTGATCTATATGTTTATCTTTTTATCTATCATTCTATCATCTGTCTACCTACCTACCCACCCACCCACCCATCTACCCACATATCCACCTACCTACCTACCTACCTACCTACCAACCTACCTACCTGTCTCTGTCTCTGCCTCTCTAAACACAAGTCATGATGTCCCAAGAAATTTTAAACCCCTTTAAAGGAGACTCTCACATGCTGTTTGTACACAAATGTGGATCAGCTCAGATGGCCTCTGGAATTATTAATAGTAATACACCCGTGACTTGTGGCCTTAGTATTTAGGGCATCACAGTAAATTGCAGCGATGAGATAGAGAGAAACAGCACAGTGATCGTTTTTCTCTCTTTACCCCAGCTGATGGAGGAACCTTTGGAAGCAGAGCGGAGCTCACTGGCTTCCCCAGCTCCCTAGAGCTCTCAGTGCCACAGAACGCGCAGTCAGAGAGGTGAGGTCTTTTCATCACTCCTTCCAAAAAAAAAAAAAAAAAAAAAAACCAGAAAGCTTAACGTCTGCGAAAAACTGACTTCATTTGATTTACTCTCCAAGACTGTTTTTTATTAAATATGTTTGACTGCTATCTCTAATTAAATGTAGAATTAATTTTGGCAAACTAACCACAGATGCAGTTTACGCTCAGTTTTATCAGACAGATTTATTTATAAGCTGTCAACTTCTTGAAAGACTTCATTTTGGAGCAGTTTTAAATTGCTAACAGTAGCTGTAAATGGGGCTACTGTTCTCTGGAACACTAAAGGAAGAAACGAGCTATAAATGTCCCCTCCATCTGTGAGGAATCATAAAACAATCACATTCCTTTATTTTTTTTCCTCCGTAGGACCTTTATTAAATTAGTTCAACTCAATTAAAAATAACTTCAAAAACATTTCGGGCCTTTTGTTTCATGGAATAGTTGGAACTCTGGGCACGGAACGCCACCCTTTTAACTAATCCCTTTTACTAAACGGAGGAGAATAGCAGTATTGTGACTTCAGACAGTGCCTTTAAGGGTCTCTACTGTACCGAATTGAGGTCACTGCAAGACAATGCCCAACACCCAGTCTCCATTCAAACATTCTTCACAACTCTATCAAACGTGTCTTTCTTCCCCTTGGCCCGCTTTCTCCCAAGGCAGACTCAGGGGACAATGGAAAGGCCCCCAGCACCATTTATGGTCACCATATTTGCACATGACAAAGTCCATTCTTCCTAGTTTGCTAACACCCCCACCCCCTTCATCCCCTTACAAAGAGTGAACCCTGCCAGAGACTTTCCCACCATTACTGTTATTCAGACATCTTTGGTATTTAATGTGTTGTTGCAGGGCTGGTACCTGATGTCTGAGAAGTTCATTTGCTATTTTGGGGGACTGGGTAACCCGGCAGAGAATTAAATGCAGTCCCACTGTAGCCAGCCTAGGCACAATGGAGCCCAAAGCAGAGAGAAAGGGCACAGTCAGAACCATTACACCTTGTACTAGAGTTAGCATCATCAGGGCCATAAAGCGAATGGTGTAGCCGTGCACCATGGTGCCCCTGCCCCACGAGCGCTGTTTACTTTTGCTTTAGAGTTTTTATCGCCACAGCTAGAAACAAAACAAAATCAATTGCCCGTAAATTTTTCTCACCAGAGTTACCCCACCAAAGGAAAAAAAAAAAGGGAGTTGTACCCAAAGCATCTGCCTCTGAAGAACAAGAAGGAACACACATTTGTAAGCAGTGTCGCTGGGATGAAGATTTTAATTTTAATTAAGAAGGGGATTTGCAGGACAATTAGTGGGATGTGATATTCTCTTCGAGAAACAGTGCCCTGATTGAGAAATGCCATCCAAGTCAGAATGGGGCGCTTGGTGACTTGTTTCTGTGGGTTTCCATAGCTAATGAGAAGAAAAATGGGAAGAAGATAAAAATAGCTCACCTGGAACGCAGAAGCAGATGCGCTCCTCAGTGGTCCTGGGTCCCGACCTTCCCGGTCGTACACTCCATGCAGGTTACTACGAGTATCTGCACCACTGAGATTCGAGCAGGTGATCTGTGTGCCGTTGGTACGCATTCTGTGCTCTCACCCAGTTATTCTAAAACATTAATTACTGGGGCCAGGCCCTATCTTCGATTTTACCAACATCTAATCATATGACTTAATGACTTCACATTAAGCTTTCAGTTGTGTGCAACATGCTCACACACACACACACACACACACACACACACTTAGGCACGCACATTTACGGAACGCCAAGTTTGCACCCGGTGTCTTCCAATCACGTGCAACCGCTGTGGTTCGTGGTCACAGTACTGACCTCCCAAAGTAGCCTAGAATGTTCCGGAAAGATGCACAATCAAAGAACTGCAGCTTCAGTATGGTGTGGAGGGTCATAGATATCGCAACACTGTAACCCTGGGCTTGACCTTAATTCCAAAACACAGGCGCTCAAAACTGTGATAGACACTGGGGAAACGTCTTTTGCTGATCATCCCTTCTCAAACCCAAGAGCACCAGAATAAGTCTTGTGGGGATGAAGGAGGAAGTTACCCTTGGGCCGTGGTCTGGGAGGGAAGTGTCCATGTGCAGGTATAGCATGCAAAAAATCAGAGGGGAAGGGGCTGGGGATTTAGCTCAGTGGTTAGAGCGCTTACCTAGGAAGCGCAAGGCCCTGGGTTCGGTCCCCAGCTCCGAAAAAAAAAAGAACCAAAAAAAAAAAAAATCAGAGGGGAAAGCACGAAAGATCGAAACACTGAGGAATCGGTGGTCCACTTCGCTTCTAATGAAGCCGTTTATCTGGTATCCGACCAAGGGGAGGTCAGGAAACCTAATCTGAGGTTATGTGCACTTAGC
This sequence comes from Rattus norvegicus, assembly GCF_021556685.1. Taxonomy (NCBI): domain Eukaryota; kingdom Metazoa; phylum Chordata; class Mammalia; order Rodentia; family Muridae; genus Rattus; species Rattus norvegicus. Next base: position 179,365,956 of record NC_141537.1, read on the forward strand.
TAATCTTTAAGTGCCATCCTTAAATACACTTGATTGACAGAAAGGAATAGAAACAAAAACAAGCCTGCTTCAGGAGGTTGCCAGAGGAGAGATACAGACACATTGTTTTTTTCTTAGACATAAAGGGGGAGAGTATTAGAAAGGAAGGTGTGGTTCCAAAACCAGGCACAGGGGCCAAGAGGAGGACTGGGGGTGAGATGCTATCCAGAGGTCAAACCTGGCCAGATCTGCACCACTTAACCGCGTGGAATTACCCACAGAAGCTAACCATGTGACACTTGATCAGAAACAGTGGGAATAAACTCGAGAGAGAAGGCTTGGTTTGTGAGTGCATTCAGGAACCAGAAGGTGCAGGTCAACTCAAGGCTTACGTCAAACACTCTCCCAAGATTCATATTGGATATGTACCTCTATAGTCTGAGGAAGAGCCTCCAAATGTCTGCTGCAATGAGGTCGCCAGAGCAACGGAGTGATGCATAGACCTTCGGGAGGTTTCTAAGTCACGGCCAAAGAGCCCTCACAGACGAGACTCAGAGGTCCTCATAAAAGGCCTGAGCCATGTGAAGACATAGCATATCTTCAAGCAAGGAACAAAACACTATCCCCAAAAGAGGTCAGCCCCTCCCTGAACCTGATACTACCTCAGGCTGCCCCTTTCTCTTACAGTCAAGGCCCTGAATTCGTCACATATTTTTTCGCTGCTGTGAAAGCAATGAGAGTAGCCAATAAAGGCAACTGAAGGGAGGGAGGTTTGCAGAGCTGCTCTCACGTGGCACAGCCCGTCATGGTGCTGAGGCCACTGTTAGAGCAGTGGGCTGACCTCTGCTCTCGGAGAGTTGACTGGGACTGGACATGGAACTGGATGGCAAACCCTGCCTGGGGGGCAGTTTCCTTCAGCAAGCCTCAGGCTCCTAAAGGGCCCAAGGCTTGTCAGACGCAGCAACAGCTGGTAACCACGTGTTCAAATACCTGAGCTTGTGGGGAACATTCCATATCCGAAAGACACGGACATCCCAACTGTGGGAAACTCATTTCTGCAGTTTACGAACTGCCCAGTCTCTGCTGCTCTAACAGCATGGATGAGGGAATACAAGACCTAAGATTCCAAGGGGGGGGGGGATTTGAGGGGGGCCTGGAGAGATGGCTCAGTGGTTAGGAGTACTGACTGCTCTTCCAGAGGTCCTGAGTTCAAGTCCCAGCAACCACATGGTGGCTCACAACCATCTGTAATGGGATCTGATGCCCTCTTCTGGTGTGCATGAAGACAGCTACAGTGTACTCATATAAAACAAATATATAACTAAATCTTAAGACCTAAGATTCCTGATTATTTATTTTGTTCCTTTATTGTCTCTTAGTGAAAGCCTTCGTTAATTCCATTATCTTTTGAACTATTTTATTATTTACTTGTGTGTATGAATGTGTGTGCATGTGTGTGTGTGCATGTGTGTGTATGTGTGTGTACATGTGTGTATGTGTGTGAGAGTGTGTGTGTGTATACCTGTGTGTGTGTGTGAGTGTGTGTGTGAGTGTGTGGGGGCATGTGTATGTGTGTGTATGTGTGTACATGTGTGTATGTGTGTGTGTGTGGGCATGTGTATGTGTGTGTATGTGTGTGCATGTGTGTATGTGTGTGTGTGTGGGCATGTGTATGTGTGTGTATGTGTGTACATGTGTGTATGTGTGTGTGTGTGTGGGCATGTGTATATGTGTGTATGTGTGTATATATGTGCAGGTGTCTGCAGAGGTCAGCAGAGGGCATGGGATTCCTTGAACTAGAATTACAGACATCTGTGAGAGACTGACATAGATGCAGGGGACCAGACTCTAGTCCTCTGAAAGAGCGTCAAGAAACATTCACCTGGGAGCCACCTCTCCAGCCCCTATTCCTCCAGTTCTTCAGAGGGAAGTTTTATTTAACATGGGTGCTTGGTACATTTTGTTTGACACAACATTGTGTGAGAAAAGATTAGGAATATAATACAAAGACAGTGGACTCCTACCAGTCACGGCAACACTGCTATTCGATTACCTTGACCTCAGCAAGCTCCTGTTCACACAGCTTCCATCTACAACTTCTATGAACTCAAAAAGCTCAATTGTCCCTTTGCTGTTTGCTTGGTTTCTGTTGTTTTTTGTTTGGTTGGTTGATTTGTTATTTTGCTCTGAGGTCTCCATGTAGCCCGGACCAGACGACCTCCTAGCTCTACTCCATCCTCTTTATTGTAGTCCTGTAACGTTAGCCTTGCCATATTGATATATGTATTGTATATTGATTGTATGCTAAATCTTAACTATGGTCATCTTTGTGACAAAATGGAGCTTTGAGATAATTACATTCATGTAGTCGTTTGGATATCAGCCTTATCTGCCTTACTTGCCCTCCCACAACCCCGGAGGAAAGGCCACCGACACACACTCAGAAGCACTCCAAGGAGCTCGGATCCTTCAAATCTACAAAGACCACCTAAAAATTATGGGCACTCTCACTAGATGTATGAGAATTAAAGCAGCAGACATGGAAGGCCTTAACTATCCTGCCTAATGTGAGAGTTTAAATAAGAATGCCACCCATCCCCTGCCATAGGCTCCTATAGTCAAATGCCTGGTCACCAGAGAGCTGAACTCTTCATAGAATCGGAAGGATTGGGAGGTGTGGCTTTGTTGAAGGAGGTGTGTCACTGGGGTAGGCTTTGAGGTTTCAAAATCCTATGCCAGGTCCAATCTCTGTCTCTGTCCCCACCCTGTCCCCCCAACCCCTGCCCTCTCCAACTACTTCTCTAGCACCACACCTGCCTGTTACCATGCTCCCTGCCATGATGATAATGGACTAAGGCTCTAAAATGGCAAGCAAGCCCCCAGCTAAATGTTTTCCTCTAAAAGAGTTGCTTTGGTCGTGGTGTCTCTTCACAGCATTAGAGCAGTGGCTAAAACACACAATAACTGTGCAAATAAAAAGGAAGACTGGGCCTACTGACCCGACAGGCACAAAGTGAGGCTGGCCTGGCGAGCCAGGCTCCCATGCACCACAGCTCATCCATGTAGCAGGCTCTTCGAGGCCGTGAAACACACGTGAGCTTCCTAGTAGAGCCATCCCACGTGTGGATATGCTCCCTCACTTAGGGACCCAGGACCCTGCAGATCAGACCACACCACCATTTCTGCTTCGCAGAGGTAAACCAGGCAGGAGGCCCCTACTCTTCACCCAGATGAGTCCCCACCAGTACGGAGCATATATACACAGTGTAATCTAAGCTGACCTTTCATTAGGATTTAATCGTGCTGGTTATTTGACAATAGCATGCACGTGTATTGAAGGTTGCAGGTGACACAGGCTAAACCTCTCATTCGTTTATGTGGCTACTGCTTACCACAAGGACCGGGGAGGTGCGCAGATGTTGTGATCAATGCTCTCCCATCTTCACAGCTGGGAGAAGGAAAGGTTTTTCAATTTGGAAAGCAAATTCATGGTCATCCGCTGAAACAGGAGTATTTACTTAAAAAAAAAAAAAACAAAACATGGGCAAGAAAATCAACTCTAAAAGTTTCTCTCTCCTCCACCCACCCCTTGTCAAATAAAAACTTACTAATCACCTTAAATTAGTGAAGTCATTCCCCCAGGTGACACAAACATTGAAAGTAGTCCACACAGACACGCAAGAATATACCGCACGCCATCATTCTTGGTAGTAAACCACTCCAGAAAGAGCTTCTTAAGCTTGTTTCTCCAAATCGACTTTCCTTTCGAGCACTAAAGAAAGCCAAGAGTATTCGAAATGTGTTGTCAAATGTTCTACCTGTTCCTGTGTGTCCTTACTAAAGACATTCGGCTGTTAGGAGAGGGAATGTACTTTCCACGGTTCTCATTGTCAAAACACTCCCAGAGTGTAAGAGAGGAGGGGCTGGAAACAGCTGAAGAGCCTATGGTAGGAATAATTAGTGCAGGCTGCTAAAGCAACGTGTACCCTTTGCATTTTATTTCCTGTCAGAAATGATCATAGAAACAACCCAGGGTACAGTGACTGGTGCTGGAAAGCGTGGGAAACTCCTGCCGGAACGGGAAATCCACAGCCTTCTTTGAAAAGTAAGCTTCGAGCTACAGACTGTGGACTACAGAACTTTGAGAGCACCAGAAGGGAAAACGGGACAAGGAGAGGGCAAAGAGGGAGATGAGAAGAAAGAAGGGCAGGAGGACGAGCGGGAGGGAGAGGGGGAGGAAGAGACGAGGAATAACGGAGAAAAGTGGAGGGAAGGGGGTCCAAAGAGAGCCCCAGCTTTCAGCACAGCATATCTCACCCTATAATTTAGGCGCCCCACCCAAATGCAAGAAGGGTGAGGCAGATCCTCAAACTCAATGGACACAGACCGCCATCTTTAGCTCTGTCTCGTGGTCTGAGAGTATTTCTGAGACGTCGATCAGAGTTCTGAGATCACTCGACAAAATGCCCTGATTTGAAAAACAAAATCACCTTTTTATCCTTAATTTTTCCAACACGTCTTTAATTAAGTCAGTGCTAAGAACCTCTGCCTATGTCTTCCCATGTGGAACAATGCTCAGACAACAGCGCTACACACAAATCATGCCAGTAAAGACCATCAGATGAGAGGCCTCTTTCTCCATTTATGTAGTGCGTATTTTATAGCATGTATAAGATAATACTCCTGTCTCGTTTTACTTTTTGACAATACAACCGGTTGTAACAATTACTGTTCCCAAAGTTCCTGAGATTTTAATTATGGGGGAGTGAAATGAGTGAACACACAAGGTCACGTTAACGAATTGTCAAGGAAAGATGCTGCCTTCTCGTTACAGACCCCTCTGCCAGCATGCATATGTCATATGGAACAGAGACGTCCTTCTGCTTCCTGCTCACCTCTCCTCCTCATGGGCCCTTGCCTGCCTAGTCACAGGATGGAGCCAAGAGCCTAAGTGCACCGCCTACCAGTGCCGGGTGAATCCGCCTGCTATGAAGACACCCCTGTCCATTTGCAAAAGACGAATGGCTAGATCTTTCATACAATTGGACCAGAGAGGGTTTCCATTATAAATCTCGGCTGAGAACAAACACAAAAAAGCAGTTGTGACTGCTGTATAGCGTGTATAGAGTACAGTAAACCTTGAAATAAGTCCTGTTGAGTCCCCCTCACACGCACACCAGGTTATATGCTTCCTGCTCTGGGCTTTACTATGGGCCTAGCACCATGCATGCACCTTCTTTGGGGATAGATTCCTATTGTTTTTTTTCTTTTGGAAATCTTCCTTATAAGATACTCAATGCTATACCTCTCTTGGGCATATACCCAAAAGATGCCCCAACATATAAAAAAGACACGTGCTCCACTATGTTCATCGCAGCCTTATTTATAATAGCCAGAACCTGGAAAGAACCCAGATGCCCTTCAACAGAGGAATGGATACAGAAAATGTGGTACATCTACACAATGGAATATTACTCAGCTATCAAAAACAACGAGTTTATGAAATTCGTAGGCAAATGGTTGGAACTGGAAAACATCATCCTGAGTGAGCTAACCCACTCACAGAAAGACATACATGGTATGCACTCATTGATAAGTGGCTATTAGCCCAAATGCTCGAATTACCCTAGATGCCTAGAACAAATGAAACTCAAGACGGATGATCAAAATGTGAATGCTTCACTCTTCTTTAAAAGGGGAACAAGAATACCTTTGGCAGGGAAGAGAGAGGCAAAGATTAAAACAGAGATTGAAGGAACACCCATTCAGAGCCTGCCCCACATGTGGCCCATACATATACAGCCACCCAATTAGACAAGATGGATGAAGCAAAGAAGTGCAGACCGACAGGAGCCGGATGTAGATCACTCCTGAGAGACACAGCCAGAATACAGCAAATACAGAGGCGAATGCCAGCAGCAAACCACTGAACTGAGAATAGGACCCCCGTTGAAGGAATCAGAGAAAGAACTGGAAGAGCTTGAAGGGGCTCGAGGCCCCATATGTACAACAATACCAAGCAACCAGAGCTTCCAGGGACTAAGCCACTACCTAAAGACTATACATGGACTGACCTTGGACTCTGACCTCATAGGTAGTAAGAGCACCAGTGGAAGGGGAAGCCCTGGGTCCTGCTAAGACTGAACCCCCAGTGAACTAGACTGTGGAGGGGAGGGCGGCAATGGGGGGAGGGTTGGGAGGGGAACACCCATAAGGAAGGGGAAGGGGGAGGGGGATGTTTGCCCGGAGACCGGGAAAGGGAATAACACTCGAAATGTATATAAGAAATACTCAAGTTAATAAAAAAAATAAAATAAAATAAAAAGATAGTCAGTGGGGTCAGTATTTAAACATAGATTTCTCTAAATATTCATAATTGATATCTTCATTTCATACAAATTAGAGACAACAGTAAAAACACCCCGTATGGTCTTCCCCACCCTATCACAGGGGCTGCTAAGATGGCTCTGTAGTCCCTCCATCCTTCCGAAGGCTGAGTTTCTATTGATGTCCCACAATGTGTCCTCTGAAACACCAGGTCAGGAACTGCGTCTCCGTTATAGCTTACAAACACTAAACCGTCCAGATCTGCCTTATCGTAACTCCCCCTTTATCGACTCTGGACTGTTGTCAACACCAACCTCCTAGACCCAAAAGCGTTGCTCTTACACGTCTTTTCAAATCAGTCAAGAAAAGAGAGTCGGATATAACGGCTCATGCCTTTAACTCAGTGCTTGGGACTGGGCAGACAGAACACTATGAGTTCAAAGCCAGTGTGGGCTGCATAGGGAGACCTCGCCTAAAAGAAAAGAGAGAGCACAAATTTTAGGAAAAGCATTATTTTAGTCCACTGACTTTCCCCTATTTTCTGTAATCAAGGGCTTTTTTGTCTTAACGACTGTTTCTGTGTGGTTATTTATGTATGTCGTGGGAAGTTTTTATTTATATAAGGGAAGTCTATCGATGGCTACTCTTTTGGAAGGTGATGCATTGTAGTTTATGAAGATATGGGTTAACAAGGATAATTAATTCCTAGTTGCTGGATGGAGGGAGCAGGTGGAGGAAGTCCCCACTGCTCGGTCATGAGAAATCTCTGTGGATAAACTGGAGGTCTGCTACTAATAAGCAGGTACCCAGCACACACACTCTCTTTTATGCTCCTGAAGACATGCCTCGCACACTTCTGTCTTTCCACCTTTCTCCGCAACCCTTGGCCTCCATATGAATGGAGCTACAGGCCCTTACACAAACATGTCATCTTACTGCCTGAGTCTGACATCCTTGGGCTTGAGTGTGTGTGTGTGGTGGGGCAGGGTGTGCCATTAGTGACATGACCCCTATAGTAACATAAGAAGGGGGCTTCCAATGTCTGTGACTACGTAGGAAGCTAGGCACACCATGTGTGCCTGTAATTCCAGTGCTAGAGGATGGAGATGGGAAGCTCTTCCATAATCGTTGGTGTGTGAGCATAGCCAAATGGATGAGCTCTGTGTTCAATGAGAGATCCTGTCTCAAAAAGTAAGGTGGGGAGTGAATGAGGACAGCATGGACATCGACCTTTGGCCTCTGCATGCACACATGTACATGTGTACACATGCATTGTACATGCTGTCACACATGCGAAATGACAGATAAGTAAATCAGAGGTCTTCAAACTTCTCAACCTCAGGACACTCCAGGGACATTAATGACCCCGTTGTCAATAGTCCAGTGACAGCCGTCAATTTTAATTAGATACAGAGGGCTGGAGAGAAAACTCAGCGGTTGAGAGCACTGACTGCTCTTCCAGAGGTCCTGAGTTCAAATCCCAGCAACCACATGGTGGCTCACAACCATCTGTAATGGGATCTGATCCCCTTTTCTGGTGTGTCTGAGGACAGCTACAGTGTACTCACATACATAAAATAAATTTGATAAAATTTCTTTTAAAAATAATAGATTCAGAACTTTGAAAGGAAAAGTGACATTCTTCATTGTCCTTTGGATGTCCCCTCATAAGATGGTTGCCTCCTGACACTGAACCATCTCCGGGCAGCTTCAGACTTCTGAGGGGAATGGGGTGGTTCACTATTCCCTTAATGCCTGGGGCACCTAATACACAACTACAGACGACTCGTTAAAGAGCAATGTATAGATGACACCAGTCATCCTCTCTGACTGAAGATGAAAATCCTGCTCCCCCTCCTCCAAAAGAGTCAGCACTGCCACCCTATAGAAGGAAAATATCCCTATGTGTTTCCAGAGTACAAAAATACCAACCAACTTAGAAGGTAAGAGGAAGACCATGTCTAGCTGATCACACAGCCCTTGTTTCATCCTTGTTTCGAACAAACTCCCTGTCCCCCTCCATAGGAGAGAGCAGATTTTTTTGCTGTTCAATCCAAAAAAAAAAAAAAAAAAAAAAAACCCACAAAGAAGAACTGTGCCTCCCCTCCCCCAGCCTCTCTATACAGTCACCAGGACCCATCTGCATCACCGTCAGCCTTACCAATGACAGCTTTGCCAACTCCCCCACAAATTGATAGATTGGAAAGCCTGGCATGAAAATATTCATCCCCTGCCATTCCACAGAATAAGCTTGAAGTTTGAGACAGAGACCGGAATATTAGGGTCTTCTATATGGCTGTGCATATGCGCGGTTCCACGAACTTCGTTCAAAGAAGTAATTGAACCAAATGGGGAGATTCGATGTGTGCGCGTGCGTGCGTGCGTGTGGAATTATTTTCTGTAATGAACGACAGAGTGATGTTGTCATCTTTGACGAAGGTGGGAAATTGAGGCACAGAAGTACCCACTAGGCGATAAGCAAACAAGCATACGACACAGGGGAGGACTGGGACAATGCCCAAACCCCATGCCTCCTGCTTGGCTCTAAACACCAGACTGCCAGAGATGTGCGTCCCTGGAACCTTTCAAGAAGATCCCTGAGACACTAGGGTGAACCGAAAATGGACTCAGAACCCAGGGCCCACACGCCTGTATTTCTTTCTTTCTTGGGGCTTGTTGCCGCTGCGTCCCTTCATAATAATGGAAGTACTACTGTGGCTTCCTGGTGTCTTTTATTTTCTTGGTTACTGTACGGCTTCTGCTGAGTAAGGATTATAAAGTCTGCCTATAGGTTACGTTTCTTCAGTTAAGGGAAATGCTATATGAGGTCAGACAGAACAAAGTTAGAAAAATGACAAGTATACCCCAAATAGATGGCTCTGTACTAAGAATTTTATATAAATAATGGAATCATAACATTTAATTAAAGTATCTTGGACCTAGCAAGGAGTGGCCGTGTACTTCTAATCTCAGCGCACGGTGAGAGAAGGTGGAGACAGCTTCAGAAACTTCGTCATTACAGCCACATGGTAAATTAAAGCCAGCCTGGGCTACATGAGAGCACACACACACACACACACACACACACACACACACACACACACACACACACCCTTATAAACAAAGTGAAAAGATTTTAAGACTCAAAAAAATGGGGCTGACTCCCCTTTCTGAACATGCGTTTTACCAGGGCTAGGATGTAGCTTAATGGTAAAGCACTTGCCAACTGTAGTCAAGGGTCTGAATTAGATCTCCAGCACTGGGGGAGAAAGGTACCACATTCAAAATTTTAGAGAAATAGTTTCCCCCTCTTTTCATTTAGTTAGGTCTTGATTTTACAAACAGCAGGCCCCCAGTTGACAGGGATACTTTGTCAACGTTTAACTTCAGAGGGAGTGGAAGTAAGGAGTCGCCTCACTTTGGATTGACAGCTAATTAAGGAAACTGAGGTACATCTGTCCAACCATCAAGGACGCCCTGCAAATGTAAGGTGATCTCTCCCCATGTGTGATCAAAGATTGCTAGCTAGATTTCCTCAAGAAAATTGATACATGGGTAGGTAGACAGAGATAGATAGATAGGTAGGTAGGTAGGTAGGTAGATAGATAGGTAGATAGATAGATAGATAGATAGATAGATAGATAGATAGATAGAGATAAACTATTGATTGACAGATATAATCAGCTTGTAGAACAACAGAGATTACATTAGCACAGTCTCTGATAATTTTTTCATAAACTACCCTATAAACAATCCTATGGTTAAGGAATCCCCTCAATGAATACCATCTGTGGAAACACTAGACAAAACTCAAATGTATGAGTTAAATGTGGTCAAATTCTTGGGCTAAAGTTTAGTAAAGCTTTAGTGAGAGGTTCATAGTGAGTTTGGACCAAGACATACCAGCGATGTATCTGTCATCACATCTAGTCTCAGCAGGAGACAGTGAGGAGACACTCAAAGTTATACACTCCATGACATTGAAGCCTCTGAACTAGAGCTCAGAGAACTTAGAGGAGGTGTGCACAGGAGACCCACAGGACTTCTGAGGAAGAGGAGCCTCTATGTTTCTCAAGTTGGTAGAGGCATGAGACATGGAGCAAGTACTTGACAAGCTGCACTGCCCATGTGCCGCCTCACACGGATTCCAGAGCAGAGTTTGAAAGAGGGAGCCCAAGTGAATTCTTAAGTTTGCTTCTTTGTGACGTAGCTTTACAAGAAATTATAGCTCCTTAAAAGCGTTGAGATGCCTCAGGGAGTAGAGGTAAGTCTGGATGGTCCCAGATGTCACCGGTTGTGCACTGAACTTGACACATAAGAGAGACAATCTATCGTAGGTGAACCCCAACCCTACATGGCAATCAATAATGGCGTGTTGCCTTTACATACGACCTCAAGGTGCTCTAGATAAAGCTGGGGAGCAGATCTGAAAACCGGAAAGTTTGTCTAGATAGATAGATAGACTGACAGACGGACAGATAGATAGATAGAAGAATAAAAAGGACAAAGATGGATTATTATCAAATAACAAATGTTGGAAAAGCAGATCTAATCAGGTGATAAAGGGCGAATGGCTAAATCCACTATGGAATCCATGCTCGGGCAAAGGATAACCACACCGTCTCCTTCAAAAGGGTCCAGTCACTCTGACACCCGAGAAGCTGGGTTGGCATGGAGAGGTAGCCATGTCCTTCGATGGCAGCCTGTCTGCCCCTTCATCAGTCGGTCACAAACTAAGCATGCACTCTCTAGGAGGCTTGCTGTTGTATGAAATCAGCCTCGTAACTCCATCATAAGTTCCCTTTCATCCTCCGCTTGGATGGGTTTGAAGTGTGACGGAGTGTGGCACATACAAACTACTCGTCACCATGGGGAATTCGTCCCCACCATGAGTCAAATAGGACTTCTTAACATTTTTAGTTCCCTCCCACAAACGTAGACCAAGCAGTTTCTCAGCCGGGTTCAGGCAGGAATGAGTCGAGTGTGAACAGCAGACAGCGTGTGGCCTGCATACGAATCCCACGTCTCAGGGATGAATCTACCTCTGACCGTAAGCACTCCAGTCATTCCTCTTAGGAAAAATCGGTGAACCTTCCAGAACCACCATCCTGCTGACTGTATTAGGTCTACTGTATGACATGCAGTCAACTTCTAGGCAGGAGAACGATGTGACACACAGAAGCCTGGGGTCTGTTTAAAACACTCTGTGAATTTATTTCCAGAGACAGGTTACCAGTAAATCATGGAATTTGAATTGAGAAATTACAGTTGCTTTGAAATTCTACCTACAAACTCAGGGACAGCGAACACAGTATTCCCCACAAATAGCATAGCAGTCAAATATTTTTCTTTTAAAGTTGTTTTATAAACACTTTCTGTCTTTTTGCAATTTGAGATGATTCGAGCTACCTTGAATTTTAAAAATCCTCATTGATACAATCCGTTTGATCAATTATCAATCCTTTCTTTTCAGGCCAATTAAATCAGGCTGTCAGTGAAACTAGCTGCTCTCTGGATGATAGGTACTATCCCTAGAATCTTTCTTATTCCATTTGAAAAGAACATACCACGTCAAAAGAATTTAATATTTCTATACTGAATACAATGATAATATTTAATTTAATCTGTTGATCACTGTTACCACAGTTCATCCATCCACACTGCTTCCTTATTAACCCTCTGGGTCAGTTTTCAACCTCTTGATCCTATTTCAGTTACTTATCAGTTTTCCAAAAATGAACGCAGCAAAAAATTGTCCGTCTGTCCTGGACAAGTCTTGGAGATTTAGAGGCTCCCTCCTTCATATGTGTGATTTGATTCCTCGTTGTTAACAAATCACTCTCCGGAGCAGACATACTTCTCCTGCCATAAAAACTTTACAAGAGTTCACATTGTCCTCCGCTATTACCAACACCCGTCTCAGCAGGCACTGGTGAGAGGCAGCTTCACAGGTCTGCAAGAGGTGTCATTTTAATTCAAACTCTGGCCTGTGGAAAGTCATCTGTGTTTCCCGCTGCTCCTCCTCTGTCTGTTATTTCACTATTGTCTTTCACAAACAGCCAAGTGCAGGCTTTGGGGTGTTTTACGTTTGGCTTGCACTTGTTTTCTAAAACCATGTCTTTTGTGTAATTTAGAAGAGACACTAACCCTAGACCCGTCTGTGACTCACCACACAGCCCAGCCTTGCCTGGAACCAGCAGCTGTTCCCCAGTCTCCCTAGCACCCAGGACTATGCCCATCACACCCTGTGAGGATGAAGTCCCAAGAATTTAACCTTTGGAGATGTCCCCACCTTATCACCTCTACCTCTAGGTCCTTTTGCTGTTTCTTCCGTGGCACCTTTGGTGCTCTGAACGTCTCCAAATCTGCAAACCTTTTCCTTTGTGAAGACTTTCCTTCATCTGAGGTCATGAAAATCTGCTTTTGACGGTCTTCTCACATGTTTCCTTTTCACGTTGAGGGTTTCCGAGCCACCTGGAATTTATCCTGTCACCAGGGTCTATTTTTATTTTATGTCCATATGGGGAACCAATTGTCCCACACCATGTCCTGAAGACACCAAACTTTCCCTGCTGCCATTGGATGCCAGCACTGTGAGGCATCTGGCAGTATGTGATTTAACTGTTTCCGGAATGGTTCTCTTCCACGTCCAGGAGCTCCATGGTACGCTCACTGCTGGATCCACGCCCTCTAAAGTGCTTGGGAACGTTGCAAGTTCGATGTTTTAGAGAAGGCCACCTAATTTTCCCTCCTCTTCAAAATGCCGTGGTCATTTCCTCACTGTCCCTCTCCTGGGATCACACACGAGTAGGGGCTCCCTTCTAGAAAGGACTGGTGACTGCCCTCGAGGTGAAGGCACCAAGTTAAAAACCATTTTATTTATCTCCTATTATTTCCAGCTCAACTCTCTGTCTCTATCTCTGTCTCTCTGTCTCTGTCTGTCTGTCTGTCTGTCTGTCTCTCTCTCTCTCTCTCTCTCTCTCTCTCTCTCTCTCTCTCTCTCGTGTGCACGTGTGTGTTTTAACTGTTAAAATTATCTTATCTCCTTCTAACAGTGGCTCTGTACTCACTTTCCTGTCCCATAAAAGGTCTGGGTGGGGGGGATGTCCTTGTTCTCTTTCTGAATGTTTTGATTCTCCCCACCCCATTTCTTCCAATTCTGAACACAGACTGGAATTTGTCTTTTGCGACAGGACATGCTCCTGAATCATCTGCTTGGGGGTCACTTCGACAGCTCCATAGATCTAGATTTCCAAAGGGTCAAGCAAACCTGGAGAGCAGGTGCTCCCAAGTCTTAGATGCGACCTGTCCCGAGGTTATCGGTAACCAGTCTAATGGCCAAGCAGCTGTTCCTTATTAAATACAGCACAATTTGAATATTCAATTGATCAAAAGACCAATGCTGCTTATTGATGCTATTTTCTTGTTATTCTGTTGGGATAAACAAATTCATATTTTAAATATTTAAAAAGTTACAAATTTGTGACAGAAAATACATGTAAACAATCTTTTAAAAATGATCCATTCTACTCATTTCCAACACATTTCTTTATCACCCAAAAGGAAGCCATGCCATCATTCCTCATCTGTTTTCTCCCCCAGCCTCTAGCACTGTCCTTCTTTTCCTGTTCATAGGGATTTGAAAACGCTAAGCACCTAATATGTGCAGAACATTCTAATTCCATCTGTTTATGACTGTCTTCTTTCACTTAGCACACCACCTTCAGGGCTCATTCACGACCGAGTTTGCTCCGGAATCCCTTTCGTTTTATGGCTCAACAATATCATGTTATGTGCATAATGGTTAAGATCCTCAACTTGGCAGGACCTAGAGTCTCCTAGGAGTCCAATCTCTGGGCATGTGCAAAGGAATTCCTACATTGGGCGCACTACATAGAAAGGCCTATGCAACTGTTGGCAGTGCCATCCTAGGTTAAAGTGCAGACTGACTAAAGAGAGGAAAGTGAGCTGAGGACCAGCGCTCAATCTCTCTGCTTCCTGACTGTGGCTGCCATGTGACCAGTAACTTTGCATTCCTAGTGTACCCAAAGTTGTGTCTGATTGCAGTCCCAGTGTGTATTTTCCTAATGAGTGGTAATGACAGGTAAGTCTTCGTGATGATTAGTGGATTCTTCTTGGGGAAATGTGTAGCCATTATACAGACTGAGAAGATATATATATATATATATATATATATATATATATATATATATATATATATATAATCTCCCTGTGAAACAATCAAATAAAAGGAGACTGAAGGAGACTGTGAATTTGAAGGAGTGGGGGCACTGGTTGGGACACGGAAGAGTTTGGAGGAAGGGCGGGGGTGATATAATTACATGCTAAGCTCAAAAATGTACAAAATTTTAAAAAAACATACTTGAATGCTCTCTTGTTTGCCTGGACAAGCAAATATTCTCCCTGTACCACAGAGCAAGACTAGAAATTCGAGAACAAATAAAACATGAGTGTGCACGGCAACTTTTCATTCCAGAAAATTCTGTCTTGAAGTGTCGGCTCTCATCCGCTCAGAGCCTCTTTCATCTCTGTCCCCATGGACGCACCTTTGCTCCACCTCCATCTCCAAGAATGCATCCTTGCTCAGTCTAGGTGTCCAGGGACACGCCCCTTCTCCTCTTCTTTGTCCAAGGACACGCCCCTTCTCCTCTTCTCTCTCTCCAAGGACACGCCCCTTCTCTTCTTTGTCCAAGGACACGCCCCTGCTCCAACTCTGTCTCCAAGGACACGCCCTTGCTCTGCCTCTCTCTCTCTCTCTCTCTCTCTCTCTCCCTCTCTCCAAGGACACGCCCTTGCTCTGCCTCTCTCTCTCTCTCTCTCTCTCTCTCTCTCCCTCTCTCTCTCTCTCTCTCTCTCTCTCTCTCTCTCTCTCTCCAAGGACACGCCCTTGCTCCGCCTCTGTCTCCAAGGACACGTCCTTGCTCCACCTCTCTCTCCAAGGACACGCCCTTGCTCCGCCTCTGTCTCCAAGGACACGCCCTTGCTCCACCTCTCTCTCTCCAAGGACACGCCCTTGCTCCGCCTCTGTCTCCAAGGACACGCCCCTGCTCCACCTCTCTCTCTCTCTCTCCAAGGACACGCCCTTGCTCCGCCTCTGTCTCCAAGGACACGCCCCTGCTCCACCTCTCTCCCTCTCTCTCTCTCTCTCTCTCTCTCTCTCTCTCTCTCTCTCTCTCTCTCTCTCTCTCTCTCTCTCTCCAAGGACACGCCCTTGCTCTGCCTCTGTCTCCAAGGACATGCCCTTGCTCCGCCTCTGTCTCCAAGGACACGCCCTCGCTCCTGTCTATCTTTCAGCACAGTTGATGCAGAGGACTCAGGCTGTTTTTTTTTTTCCTTGAGAATTTCACCGAATATGAACTTAATAGGGGTCTGAAACTTTCCACCTTTACCCTTTATCATTCATCAGGCCTTCCTCCGACAGCTAAAACCCCTAGTCGCCAGGTGGTACCCTATTCCTCACTGAGTTTTTCTAGATCACCCTAACTGCTCCGCGCAGTCCAACCTTACTCATCTTCTTGGCTACAATCATGCACCTCACACTTGAGACCTTTTGAAACGTCTGAATCACACCTGAGAATCCTGACATTTTGATTTTTGGCCAAGATCTCCAAGGAAACAAAAGCTGAGATGAACTTTACTAGATGACTCAGCAGGGCTCACCTGCAAGCCCTGGGAACCACATGGGAAAAATAGAGAATGTGACTCTTGAAAGCCATTGTCTGCATTGCACAGGTGCTATGATGTCTACATGCACACATGGGCACAGACACACACACACACACACACACACACACACACACAAGCATGCATATCTGTGGAGGGGAAAGGGAGGTAAGAGTGAAGGAAAGACAGGCAAGCAGACAGAAAACAGACAGAAAGACAGACTTAAGATAATGAAGTATACCATTAGATCCACACCCTGGGAAGGAAAGGACTCCTCACATAGGAGCAGAATGGTCAGGATATCAATAATCTGCATTGAAGAACTAATCCATGCAAGCCAATCAACTTCTTAAGGCTCCCCCAATTTTCCATGCTTGTTGCTCTGAGAGAGAAAACTCAGCTTGGAACCACAGTCTAAGAAGTTCTACTTGACCTGGCCCCTGCCCAGGCTCCATGTTAATACCTAATTGTTCTATATCCATAGCAAGAACATATCAGCTTCTTCCTGGGCCCCATGGCCACCTCTAATGGACTTCACTTACCCCACCTTGTTCAGGCACGCCTTGCCGTGTAGTGTCAAGAAATAATCTTTTCTCACTCCTCAGGGCAAAGGAAGCCTTCTCAGGTTCTCATTGAGGGTTGACTGCCCTCTTTCTAACACCTCTCCCATCTACAGTACCCCAGTACAGCTCAGTGGTTGGCTGTTGTGCCCAGGAGAACCCGGTTATTGTGGGCGTGCTGCCTGTTACACATGAACTCTCTTGTGGCTCCTGACAGACAGTGTGTGCTCAGTTAGAAATTACAGAAGGAAAGGTTGATGAGATACCTCAGACCAGTGCAGGGAAAAGAAATACCTACCTCACTCAACACCCGGGCTACTGCTTCTGACTCTGCTCAATGGCAAGTTATCTGGGGCTGTGTGTGTGTGTATGTGAGTGTGTGTGTGTGTGTGTGTGTGTGTATGTATGTATGTGTGTGTGAATCTGTGTGTATATGTATGAGTGTATGTGAATGTGTGTGTGAATGCGTGTGTGAATGTGTGTGTGAATGTGTGTATGTGTGTGTGAGTGTGTATGTGTGTGAATGTGTGTGTGTGTGAATGTGTGTGTGTTCAAACAAATACATATGTATGAGAGAGTGGAGGTGTCTCTCACTCTCTTTTAGCACCAGATATCAGGACCTTTTGTGGAATTGATACTAATCTATAAATAATACGATATGGAAATCACTTGCATACACTTCTGTG
The DNA here is from genome assembly GCF_021556685.1 of Rattus norvegicus. Classification (NCBI taxonomy): domain Eukaryota; kingdom Metazoa; phylum Chordata; class Mammalia; order Rodentia; family Muridae; genus Rattus; species Rattus norvegicus. The sequence goes on from NC_141537.1 coordinate 179,383,192, forward strand.
TTGGAGGAGTCGATGAGCACAGTTTAGTGTAACACCTCCATAGCTGAGGTTTCCTCCATCAACGTCTGCCATGTGATTCCATTTTCATGTCTAACCCTGACAAGACAAACAACCAGGATCCCGATCTCCACTAAATGATCTGTTCTTTTCTTTACTGAATGCAGAATTGTTGTTTTGGCGAGAATTAGTCGGGCACAGTTAGTACAATAACACCCAGTGCCTTCCTGCGTGGCACCTGCTGTATGCTATTTATTTCTTGTTAGCCGCATAGTACAACAAATTGTGTCTTTTAACAGCTCATTGAGTAGAGGAGGAGGAAGCCGCAGTGATGGGATTGTTGGTAATGCTCAACAGTGTTAGTATAGTTACTTCTAAGTAACCCGGCTCATAAATTCCCACGTATACCTTTTGTTTCTTTGGGAAATCTCATCACCGCATAATTTTCTTATGGCCTGGAGCAGACAGCTGCTTTAGTAGAAAAATAGATAAATAACAGAAATGACCTGTGGCTGTGGCTCTAAACTATTAGCAAAGGTGGTTTTAATCTAATGAATGTGGGAGACATGAACTAACATTTCTTTTGTAAATGCTTGAACACGTCAAGACTGTTGTTAAGCTCTTATATGTCACCTAGGGAGGGGTCTTGAGATTTAACAATCTGGTTAAGTCGCACCTTTCAGAAAGATAACATCTAGAGTAGGAGTGTCCCAGGGCTCTGTACCCATCACCGGAGTCCCCAGAAGAGCAGTATCTGGTCACAGATGTGTCCTGGATCTGTACGTGCATGTTATTGACAACTAGCAGTCTTATCTGAGTTTGGTTTCACTCCTGAGCAAGATTCGACAAGCCATGCTTGAAGAAAAGCCGGGCAATGTCTCCTGATATTCCCATCTCTGCATTTTGCTATATTGTTAGAGACTCTCCCTGAACTCTGTTCCAAGCTCTTAACCTATGACAGAAGCCCGTGGAGATAAGATCTCACTGACATGGAGAACAAAGAGAAAGGAAGGGCGTGAAAATCACAACAGTGAGCTTGCCTTTGCAGTTTTGAGGTGGGAAAATAAAACCCCCAACTAATAGGCCTGGCTAGCACAGGAGGGATAGGGTGTGAAAGGGGAGACCAGCAGCAGGTTGAAACCACTGAAAGGCTCTGAGGACCCACAATGGATACACAACCCAAAGTCCCCCACTGCAAAGCAAATTAAAGCACGCCATCAGTCGTCATCACAAGCTGAAAACAGGGTTCAGACGTACGATGCAAAGCAGGAGGCATTGCGAGGAAATGGGCAGTGGCCATCCGAAAAGCCATTTTGTGTGTTTGAGAAAAGGCAAAAATACTTGATAGGTTTACACGTGATAGATTTGGGCTTTTTATATTTGATCAATTACCCAGTCTCCTGGGTGAGCGAGCTTTGGGGAGCTCGGCTATCTTCACTGACAATTATTGTCATGGTTATCACTTGAATTGAAAAGAATGGCTTAGAAAGGCCTCTCGATGGCCACTAACTTGTACACAGGCTGGTGCATGGAGCTGTCACTGGAAACCAAGGGAGCAAGGTGGTCTTCCGTATCAGAGCTACAGTGGGACTGAATTTGGCCAGCGCCTTGAAAAACACTGAGCGGAGTTTGTATGAAATGCAGTGGGGTAAGAGCTGAGTGGGGCTATACACTAAGAGTCTTCCTCCTACCCAACAGACCCTGTGGCTTCCCCTCCACCAGCGTGACATTACAAATGGCCTCAAGGAAGGGCTGGGGAGAAGTCTCGGCTGCTAAAGGCTGGTAAAGCACCCTATTTTACAAGCATCAAGATGTATACTCAGACCTAGAACTCATGTAAAAAGGCAGGCACTATGGCAGTTACCCACAGCCCCAGTGCTGGTCACTTAGACTAGACAGAACCTCGATGCAGTCTTCCCTTGAAAGGCTCTCCCTCAAAAACTGAAGTGCTGGGTGATGAGGAAGGCATGTGCCAAAGAACTTGCTCACCCATGCTCTCCGGGGACACCACCAGACTGTGTCGCATGGCACACAACTGTCAATTCAGGTACAAAGGCAAGACACACAGCAGTTTCCAAAATTCATTAGGCAACGTATCAGATGTGTGAAGGCGGAAAGATGGGAATTCCCCAATTACTGCTAGCCGGGACTTGCCAGAAGGAAAGGAGAAAGTCCTGGGTCTCATCTGAACTTGAATGTTTAAACTCCTCATCTTAACTAATAACTGCACATGTATCCTGTCATTCAGCATGATAAACTGTATGTCTGTTAGTGATTGGCATCTGAGGGGTTCACATATAGATGAGGTCGTTAGACAGATGTTAGCCCTGGAGTTAAAGGCCCTCCATGTTGAAAGTCTCAGACTAAGCAGAGTGCTAAGGTGGTGTCGTGAAGTTCAAATGATTATTCATTTTAAGAGAAAAACACCCATCATCTCTATGTCTTATTGATCTAAAAAGTCATTTGTCTATTGGAGAGGAGATGTTCAGAATCTAGAGATAACTTCTGGAAAGCCAGATGTGTTTTCCTAGAGTAGTCAATCATCAAGCCTGGTACGGTAGGCCATATAAGCCTGGGGTAGACCATATAAGCCTGGGGTAGACCATATAGCCCTGGGGTAGACCATATAGGCCTGGGGTAGACCATATAGGCCTGGGGTAGACCATATAGGCCTGAGGTAGACCATATAGGCCTGAGGTAGACCATATAGGCCTGGGGTAGACCATATAGGCCTGAGGTAGACCATATAGGCCTGGGGTAGACCATATAGGCCTGGGGTAGACCATATAGGCCTGGGGTAGACCATATAGGCCTGGGGTAGACCATATAGGCCTGGGGTAGACCATATAGGCCTGAGGTAGACCATAGAGGCCTGGGGTAGACCATATAGGTCTGGGGTAGACCATATAGGCCTGGGGTAGACCATATAGGTCTGGGGTAGACCATATAGGTCTGGGGTAGACCATATAGGCCTGGGGTAGACCATATAGGCCTGAGGTAGACCATATAGGCCTGGGGTAGATCACATAAGCCTGGGGTAGATCACATAAGCCTGGGGTAGACCATATAAGCCTGGGGTAGATCACATAAGCCTGGGGTAGATCCCATAAGCCTGGGGTAGACCATATGCACTTGGGGTAGATCATAGAAGCCTAGGACATATTGTGTGAGCCCAGAGAAGATAACCACACTAACATTATACTATACAGATACAGCATATAGAAACTCTAAAACTCCAGCACAGTAATAATATTTGAGGAAAAATGGCAATCACGTACAGAGACCAGACCATGCAGAGCGATCAGAAGTATCACTGTCGCTGCTTTTGACTTTCCGCCAACACTTTTCAGTGCACTGCTCACAGTGGTAGGATGGGTGCCATTCTGAGACGCCACTGAGACCTACCAGGAAGGAGCCATGTAAGCCACTGTGAAAACAGGACGGGAGCAGAACCCAAGAAACATCTCCACTGAGGTTCTCTACAAATGACCTCAGGTCAGTCAGAGTCCGTCTCAAAGTCAGTAACGTGCCCCACGTCAGCAGTTAAGTTCGATATTCTCTCGCCTTCTTCTGAGACAGCCCGGCAATCAGGGCAGTGGTCACTAGCAAACAAAAACATAGATAGCTCTGGTTTCTCTCCGCTTGGGGAATCTCCTGCCAGACTCTGAATATCATCAGATCATAACTGCAGAAAAGTCTATAGGTCTCTAGATGGCAGCTAGGACATCAAGACAGCACATCACTCACTGAAGGGCGGAACTTGGATCTTTCCCTCCTGATAGCATCAGGGACATTGGAGGTAGCTGACTGGTGCGTCCCAGTGTCTAAGAGAGAGGAACCTGCCTCCAAAGTGCACCTGCTTAGGGATCAGAGCTCCATCCAAACCCTCTGAATAGAAAACAAACAGGTGATTTAAATCTATTTAATTTTTCAGAACATTTACAGGGAACCCTGCCAAATTCGTAAATCAATAACGTAAGCATTTGTTAAACAGAACGTGGCTACTCCTAGCTGTTCATGTACGGGTGTGCGTTGGACATTGATTTACATGTAAAGAATCTTAAATCCTTCAAGCCCGTGACTCAGTCATCAATGATGCTACTGTATTCAGAGGGTCTGAATCCAAGGGACTTTTCTGAAGAGAAAGGCATCCAGACTTTCTCAGACAAAATGTACAGAAAGAATTCTTAGTGTCATCATGAACAATTCAAGAATTACTTCCCCCACCCCTCTCGCTTTTTTACAAATTAGGAATTCTGTTTCATTCTTTTGCCCTCATCCTTGAGAAAGACTTCACTTAGTAACAGAAGAAACGGGGTCACTGTGATATGGCGTGTTTCTTAATCCGGAAATGTGTTAATAAGAGCTCGGCGGCAAACCCTCGTCCTTGAGGTAGTCAGAGACATCTTTCAGAAAAGACAGACATAAAATGTGTATGCCATAATGGATATATCGGATTTCATAAATCCATAACTATTGTATTTCAAAAACGCAGATGCTAAAAATTGAAAAGGCAAGTCAAGAAGAAGAGACGTCTCATCAATGCAATGACACAGAAGGCACAACCCAAAACCCACTACTTTCCAGGGCTCAACAATCAAGCAGCAACCTAAGGGGGCACGGGCAGTTCCTCATACGTGAATCCCACGCCAATCGTACACCCTGTGCTCCACCCCTCTGTACATGCTCTGGAAAATGAGACATTTGCCTAAAGACTTGCCCAGGAAGTCTCACAAATCGTTATTTAGAATAAAAAATAAATTTAAAGTCAGTAAACCATTGTGATGGTTTGCATCTGCTTGGGCTAGGGAATGGCTCTATTAGAAGGTGTGGCCTCGTTGGAGGAAGTGTGTCACTGTGGGGTGGGCTTGGAGACCCTCCTCCTAGCTGCCTGGGGATGCTCATTCTGTCCCTGGCTTCCTTCGGGTGAAGATGTAGAACTCAGCTCCTCCTGCACCAGGCCTGCCTGGATGCTGCCATGCTCCCGCCTTGATGATAATGGACTGAACCTCTGAACCTGTGAGCCAACCCCAATTAAATGTTGTGCTTTATAAAACCCGCATTGATCATGGTGTCTGTTCATAGCAGTAAAACCCTAACTAAGACAATAATCATCAGCAAACACACCATCAATGAGATATATTCCTCCCTATGAGATTCACCATAAGGTAAAAAAGAAAAACCCACTGCTAATGTAAACTAAAGAGAAGAGTCTGATAATACGTATTTTGGTTAAAAGGTAACAGATAATAGGAGTCCTAGCATAGAAAAATTCTAGAAAAGGCAAACCAGTCCTGCAAAAATGGTGGCTAAAGGCACCTATTAAGACACAGGAAACTGTGTGCTGCCAGTAGGCATGACTAATCACTAGAAATGAGCTTCCACTGAATTTATTTTAACAATAAAAGCTTTTGAGTGAGATAGCTCATGCTATCTAGAGTCTCGGCAACTGGGAGGCTGAAGCAGGAGAGTAGAAGTAAGCTAGGGGCCAGCCAGGTCTAGCTTCAGAAAAACCCAAAGATGCCTTGGTCAACTGAACGAATGGGTTCCCGGAACCTGTACGGGCGGGACACTGCTCTACGGGGAAGTGAAAGTGCGCAGAACCTCACAGGAGCGCCTCAACCATAAGTGAATCTTGACACCAGTAACACCAATCTGCTAAAGCTGAAAACAAAAGAGTAAAAAGGGGGATTTAAACCATAAGAAAAATACATTAGAATCCGAAGATGAGAACAAAATGCTTAAAAATCATAAGATAATCTGTTACCGGCCATATTATTAAAAAAAATTGAAAATAACAAAGTTTATATGTATGAATGTCACAGTGAAATTCAGTAGTTTGTAAGCCAACCAGAATGTTAATTTTTTAAAAAAAATTTACTCTTAGAGATGCCATAAATATGATAAACTAATCTCCGACATTAGTGGAAACTGATAGAAAAGGATGTGTCCCAAAGTCTACACACTTTAGATTAGCTGAGAGTACCAAAATATTAATATACTCAAAGAATTAAAATACCCCAAGAATCAAATGAACAATGCTGGGCCGGAACAATGGCTCAGTGGTGAAGGCACTCAATGCCACACCTGATGACCTGAGCTTCATCCCAAACATTTATGATGGGGAAGAGAACTGAGTCCACACCCCCACACACACTCACACCCTATATACACATACCCTATAGACACACACACCCTACACACACACCCTACACATACACACACACACCCTATACACACACACACCCTATACACATACACCCTATACACATACACCCTATACACACACACCCTACACACACACCCTATACACACACACCCTACACACACACCCTACACATACACACACACCCTATACACACACATACATACACACACATCCTATACACACTCATACACACACCCTATACACACTCACCCTATACACACACACCCTATACTCACACACCCTACACACACACACACACACACACATACACACACCCTACACACACACACATCCTATACACACACATCGTATACACACATATACCCTACACACAGGCACACAGGCACACACACACACACACACACACACACACACACCCTCTCCTGCCACACATCCACCACCAACATGACCATTGTTGGAGTGCCCACTTTCCTCTTTCTGTTCCACAAGGCATCATTGCTTATACTTATGGCTTTTTAGACTATATCTCCCTAACAAAATCGTCACCTGTGTGACACTGCACAGACCTTCCACATTTACTTGGTTGGTAAATGCCCATAGGTCAGAGCATCTCTCGGCATCGGGGAAGTCTCTCTCCTTACAGTGGTAGGCAATTAATACCGAGACTATCAACTGGTCACACGCAGAGAATAACAGCTATAGAGCGTTCATCTCAACATGGGACCTGCATAGCACTTTTCTCTCTGCAACGCTCAGGGATCCTCACGGAAAGGGCTGGAAAAATTCTACGAGCCAGTGGTGACAGGTAACTCCAAGGAAGCAGTATTAACCAGACGCCGCAGGGAAGAAGATAATTCTAAAAACTGGGAGTGTAGGCATAAAACCAGACCACCAGCCAAGGAACTATTGACATTTGATTGCTGTTGGGAGAGGGAGAGTCAGTTTTGTTTACTATGTGATCTGGGCTAAGTCACCCTCAGTCCAGGGCAAACCCCATTTCTCCTTCTGGTCCAAAACTTGTTGGGAAACTTGAACTAGGCTATGTATGTTTGGGTGAGGGGCTGGAAGTTGCATGGGTGGGGAGAGCTGGCGTGGGTAAACATGATCAGAGTAGAATCTACGAAATCCTCGAGGAAGCAGTAGGGCAGTAGTATAGGTGGCAACATTTATTTTTCTAAACTATGCAGAACTTGAACAAACTGTCGCTTGCACTACATCAAATTTTAACTTTTAGATAAACAACAGCAACAACGACACCCTTTCACTGATGTCTAGCTAAGTTTTCTACTCCAGGACAGAGCCGGTGGAGGAATGGGTTAAAGGAGTTCTGTATCTTTAACCTAACATGATGAAGGCCTCTCGATCAAACAGAGGACAAAGCTTAGACCAGGGAGGAGAGAAAAGGCCGCAAACAATTGCCATGCTAACTCCAGCCTCGAGAGGGTCACGCCGAGAGCATATCCACCTGCCTCTATACCTTAATTAAAAAGAGAGAGATGGCAGTGTCCACTACCCATCGCTATGGTAACATTTAAACATCAGGCAGTTTTGACCTGCCGCACACTCAAAAGCAAAGCTGTGAGGACGAAGAAAGGATCCGCACAGAAAGCAGGCCAAGGCGACGAGGAACCTGTGGGGGCTCTCGCCAAGTCCCCAAACCGTGTTTATCTTACTCAGACTTTCGGCAAGTTAAAAATATTAACACAAACAAGCTAATGAAAGGGCAGCGGAGAATCAGATGTGTGTGCAGGGAGAGCCTTTGAAAAGCGGGCTTTAAACAACCCCATTGTTTCTCCATACAAGTCGCACCGCATTATCTCTGCCTGACACCCTCTGTGTGATCCACGCTCCATCCACCCTAATTGTCTGCAATTTCAATTGTGCGCACTGCTCCGTTCTTATTCTGCAGAAATGTATTTCACTTACTCTAATTACTGTTTGTGTACATTTCTGTTAATTATAGACTTCCCAGTCTTTGTTTTTCTTCTTATTTCTTATCTCCTCTTCCAATCCACACATCACCCATCCTGTCACCAAGGAAAGTTATTTGGTGCCAGAAAAACAGAAACAAAAAATGTGTCTTCCTTTGGGAAGAACCAAGCTAAGCGTACAGAACTGCTCATAACCCTGAAGCCATGGTTGCCATCGATGGGGTGACAGGGAACATCCTGGGCCACAGATTATCTGTCACAGCTCAGCTCCCCGACATCGGTCTGCCAGGTGTCTTTCCAGGCTACACGGAAGAAGAAAAAGTTTAAAAACCACACAACCGTATTCACCGGTCAATCAAGCCACCAGGAAGCTGCCATTTTACCCAGTCTATCCTAACATCGCAAAGCAACCGTCGCACACGGCTCTCGACTGCTACAGCTGCAAAAGGCATCTGGCTTGAGAAATTTCCATCTACCGACGTAGAACAGAGGGGGAGGCTACTTTTGTGTTTAAGTTATTCCTTTCTCAGGATGGTAACAGCTCCATGAACCAGAAAAATATCGTGTAATGAGGGGGAAGGCGCTCTCGCTGTTCAGTTAGGCAATACGACGTTCTGTGGGTATTGGGAAAGATATATGTTCCTTACTAACTTTCTAAAAACCTGATTATAGTTCCCAGCTCACTATAACTAGTGATCTGTTTAAGGTGTTTGTCCACCCCAGAGGGCAGGCGCTCATCTAACATGACTTTTCTTATGCCCAGCGCTCTGAAGAGCGTGGCACCTTTGGCCTCTCCAGGCCTAATAGAACAGTGACAGCGTACGTAACCAAAGATCAATTTTTATTTTGGAAGCTTTATTATGTGTAATTAGTATACATTGTTGTCTTAGGCACTACCCTTTGAGAATGTATCTTAATTGCAAGTAGCTTCATAGCACCAATTTTCATTCACTATTCTTGTTCATAAGAAATCCTTTCTACTTAAAAAAATCACCCACTGACAATGGGATGCAACCCACCTGGATTGAAACAATCGGTTTAAAGGAGAGAGCATAATCCAGGGGACAACAGTCAGTTATTTAATTCTTTATTTGAAAATTGTAAGAGTATCGAGCAGATTTTTTTGTTTTAGTTAATTTATTTATCTCATCCTAAATTTAAAGACTGATGCGCTACTGAGATTTTTCTCCTATAGGTGTCACACAATGGACGTTTGATCACAAGACGTTTCTTTATGGGAAGTAGTGAAGGAGGCCTTACTCCCAGAGAGACGTCCAAACGTGAGAGGCCAGCAGCAAATGTTCCCTCCGTCCATCGCAGTGTCTGTACGCCAGGCTTGCTGCTTCTCAGATCCACTAGGGGGACCATTACACAGTAGAAGCAGGCTGCTCTCCTGACAGGTGTTCCCTTACTTTCTCACTTAATAACACCACGGAGGAAAACATTCTTAACAACAACAACAAAAGTCACCTCAACGGGAGTACTATGGAGTGCTGTTTTAAGAGATTGAATATTAAAAATAAGCTTACTTCATTATAATTTTACTCTTGATTTGAACTCCATATTGAGAAATTCCCTCCGGTGCCCACATCCTTGTTTAAATAAAGAAATGCAGGAGTAGAGTCATTACGAAACGTAGACTTAAAAGTGGGTTACAGTCACAAGTTGATTTTGATGGTGACGTCACTGCTATCCTCTCTTGACGATATAATGTTTGAATAAGTGTCAGCATAAATTTAGGAGAGCACATTTAGGATGTAGTAATGATCTCTATTCCCCCCCCTCCCCAGCCCCCAATATTACATTTTATGTGTAGGAACGCTTTCCCTGCACTTAAGTGTGTGCATGCACAAGCACCATCTGCATGCAGTGCCTACAGCTGCCAGAAGAGGGTGCCAGATCGCACACATCTGGCAATACCCATGGGTCTCAGTGGCATGAGGGTGCTAGGAACTGAACCGGGGTCCTCTGCAAGGACAAGTAGTGTTGCTAACTGCTGAGCCACATCTCCAGCTCCAACGCTCTTATCTTTTTAAAGAAACGTGTGAAACCACTTCCTGTTGTGTGTCAGGCACTGTGGCCCCACCAGAGGTCCTTCCACACTTTTGATGGTCTCTTGATTACTTCAGGGCTTCTGACGCACACAGTTTGATATGAGGGCTTGGTTATTTCCAGGCTTCTGCCACTCCCATCACTTCTCCACACGCATTGTGTCACTCCACCATTAGCCTATCGCCGCTGTTACTTCTACTTACACAGAAAGGGAACTAAAAACCTTTCAAAACCTGCGGACTTTACCTTCTTGGCAATGGGAAAACATTTAAATCTCTAAAGAAGCTTGTTCGCCCATCTGATCACAGGAAGGAATTATCACATGACGAACCAGGAAAGTAGAGGAACAGTTTCTAAACTGTAACCACAGAGAGAAATCTGGAAACGGCTTCTTGGAATAGTTTAACCATTAGACAACATCTGCCAAAGGCCAAGGGAATGCCTGTCAAGTGTCCTGCTGCAGAGACAGGCAGGCATAATGGGGGCTTTGCCTGGCAGCAGGATTCCCTGCACAGCGCCACCCTTAGCTGGCCAAGTGTGACAAAACTATTTCCTCAGAATTAAAGCCATGTTCCAGGACCATCGATGACAATGTCAGACATCACTAGTACCTTGGTCTTTTCAACACCTAGGAGTTCTACATCCATTGTTGGCAAACAAACCCATTTCTCTCTGTTTTACCTCAGAACCAAAGTTTATCAAGACCCCTGTTCTCCACACTTGGAAGTCATGTTGAGGAAGTTACTGGGCTCCTCTCTTATCTCTGCTACTTTTTGAAACTTCGGTTTCCCTGGTATGCAAGACAATAACCAGAGTTTAGTTATTAGAGGGCTTTTCTTGTTACACTTTCTAAAGTTAATTTTTAAATACCTTCTGGTTCTTAAAAACTCTACAAACACACGATACATTGTAGTCCTTTGAAACTGTTTCTTTAATGACACCTCTGTCTGAAATCCCTTCTGCTTTCTTTGGGAGAACACACTCCATGTATCACAGGCTAGCCTTGAACTCAGTATGGCGCTGTGCCATGTGCTATCCCTACCCAGTGGAGGATTTGGTAAAGGGCCTTTCCTTTACTGGGGGGAGGGGAGCTATTGTCCTGCTTTTCTGTCTACAGTAGTACTTACAATTATCAGCCATCACTGTCAATGGCAGGATAGAGAAAGAAGACTCCACAAGCAAAAGTATCGAAACTAACAGCTCTTCTGTCAAGACCCAGCTACCCATTATGGGTGGCGCTGCCAACATATTTACGTTTATTTTTTTCTTTTCTTTTATTGATATTGCTGGGGGGTGGAACACAGGGCTTGATACACCCAGGACAAAGTGACTGAGCTAGACCATCATCCCTGGACTTTTGTTTAAATGGCATTGAAACAAAGTCCCCAGAGGAAGGCAGCTGCCCAGAAACACTGGAAATTTGGTCATCTCAAGTGCACAGGGCTGAAAAAATACAGGCAGCGAGCCTGTCCATTTCTTTGGTCACTATAACCGTACCGCAAGCTCGCTACAGGTGCTTGCTCAAGAAGATGGATGGCTTTGTGCTGCAATAGCACAGGTGGAGAGGTGGCTGCTCCCTCTCTGGCCCTCTCCAGGAAAAGTTTCCTGATTCTTGTTTGAGAATGTCCAAGAAAGCATGATGGGAAGGACATGAAGAGGGAGTGTTATAAACCTAACAGTCACATGCAGGGTCATCCAATACCCGAGGTGCTTATTTCTGAATCACTACTCTTAAAAAATACCCAAATGATATGAAAGTCTCAAAAATTAAACTACTGCTGCTGCTGCTACTACTACTACTACTAATAATAATAATAACAACAACAACAACAACAACAATAATAATAATAATAATAATAATAATAATAATAATAATAAAGAGTTCTATTTAAAACAATGAGAAGAACTTTGTTCAGGGCTTACTGGCCCCTCTAATATTTGAAAGTTTATTTTTAGGGCTGGAGAGATGGCTCAGTGGTTAGGAGCACTGACTTCTCTTCCAGAGGTCCTGAGTTCAATTCCCAGCAACCACATGGTGGCTCACAACCATCTGTAATGAGATCTGATGCCCTCTTCTGGTGTGTCTGAAGACAGCAACAGTGTACTCACATTAAATAATAAATAATGTATAAAAAAGGAAAGTTTATTTTCAGGCTTCTTGGAAAGATGGAAACATGGAAAAGGAAGCATGAAAACATCGTATGATTTCCACAGCTGATTTCCCAGGTTATCAAACTGAACGACCTATTTTTAAATAATAATTCTTATTGTCCTTAATTATTATGAACTGAAAGTCATAAGTAAAATTTTAAAAATAAAGTCAAAATTGAAATAAATAAATAAATAAATAAATAATAAATAAATGTGCCCAGATTCTTGGTCTTGAAAAACAAAACAAAAAAAGTCAAGCAAACAAAAATAGAACTAATACGATATCTGCAGTAAAAAGGAAAGAGAAATGGAGCCATTTATAGTGAAGTAATAAGTAGTTGAATATTTAAGGGTGTTTTTCCAAAACGTGTCTGTTTTGGAAAAAAATCAAAACAGAGGTTCATATATATATGCAGATTTATCAAAATTTCATGGCTGAAATGGCAGACTGCTATAACTGGTCACTGCAGGTGTGATATTTGAAAATAGAGAACGATTCTGCAAATTTCAGAATACAATGAAATATGTCCTTACACTTTACAGTTTTTGCTGCATGTCTGAATAAGCGACTACATGTTAAAGCTTACAAAAACACTTACTGTTAATATGTGAGTAAGTTAAAATGTTGGTACAAATTATAAACTCTATCTACCCTGTGACTAAAGATGACGGCTATTCTCCAATGCGTCAGAACATCATCATTGCTAGAGCTGCAAAAATAATAAGAAGGGAAAAAACAAAAGAGAAATGCAAGGAGTGTGGAAAGAAACACAGAACTTGGGGTGCGCTGACCCTGCCTAAACGGCGAGAGCAAACTGGGACTCCCCAATAGGACAGTGAGTGTGTCTGCATCACAAGACAGTGAGTGTGTCTGCATCCTCAGAGACACATGGAAAGGACACAACTGAAAACGGAACTGGGGACTTTCTTCCTGCAAGCTTCCAGAAGGTTCTGGAAACAGAAGCCAAGAGGGAACCATAAGAGAGAGACCTGACATCGATACTCACGTCTCCACCTAGCCTCTTCGTCACGCAGGCACGCTGCCTGGAATTCATCCCGGTAGCAAATAGCAGCACACGCACCACAGACCGGGGCTTCTGCTGACGAGACTGGCAATCCCTCAAGGAAGAAGTCTGTTCCGAAAGGCTGGCTATTAAGACGTTAGAATTAGGATACTCTGTCCTCTCCCATCATGGGAGAGAAGTCTGCCCACCAACAATATGTGACAGAGAGATCAGCATCTCTGGAAGTTCATACAGAAAATCAAGAATCACCAGGTATTTCATTAGCATTTATAACATAAAATGAACGATCGGATTTTAAATAGTCTGGAAAGAGATACTTGAGGGAATATAAATTAAAGGAAAAATAAATCTCAGATTAAAAATCTTCAGAAAGATTTGAAAGGAGAATTGGATTTATAAAATACGATTTTTAGAGAATTGACCATCAAAAAGAGAGAATACTTAAAAATATTATTTTAGATAAAATCAGATAGAATTAAAGTATTGTTTGACTTCCTAAATAAGTTTTAATGTGAGGATGTTTGGAAAGTGTTAAGAAGTAAGCTGTAAAGGGGTCAAGCAAAATAGCTGGATATATAGAGAGAGATTGACGGTTGTTAGAGCCAATACTTCAGGAGAGAATTTAAGTAAAAAAAAAAGATAAAATCAAGAGTTGCCAAAATAAATAAAGCAAGAGAAGGGAGTACCAGAAACCCCACTTGAATTAAAGAGCAGCTGGTTCCAAAGGACCCAGAGTCATAATTTTCTAGGCAGTTATACACTAACGGCTCGATAAGTCAAAGGGATGTGAATGGTACTAGTTGTATAGTTTTCAGGTCAGCGTGGAGATAACGGCTTTGAGATTTCATTATGCTTCAAAAACTTGCCTTTTAGAAAAAAAATGCAAATATTCTTATATCCGACCTGGCTCACAAAGAAGTGTGGTGTGTGTGTGTGTGTGTGTGTGTGTGTGTGTGTGTGTGTGTGTGTGAGAGAGAGAGAGAGAGGGGGGGGGAGGGAGTAGAATGGAAAGGCAGAGAAAAGGAGGGAGCCATCCTTCTTCCTCAATGATGAGGTAGTAGGGGCATAGGTAGAAGCCTCCATGGCTCAGCTGCTAACGAATTATGCATCCTAAGGTGGGAAAAGGGATGTCACAAGGGAGACAAGATCACTTCTGCGGCAGCCACAAAGGCCAAGAATGCCTGGGCTACACACACGGTATTCACGGCAGCAATTTTCCACATAAGGTTGGCATGCACTCAACTGGCAGTCTGGTGCAGTCTCTGGATCTGCCCCCCGATATAATATTTTAAGTGCCTGAGGCAAACATCACGGAATGATGCCGGAAAATGATTGTATCCAAACCAAAAGCAATACGGAGCCAAGCTTCTGAGTCCTAATAAACTGTCCTTAATAATACATCAAATGAGATCCGACTTGGGCGTAAGGGTGAGGGTGAACAGCGCCCTATAGATTGTTGGCGGTGGGTAATGGTATGTGAAATGTTTCTGAACTCTAGCACTCGTGAACTCACGGGGCTAGAGACGTGACTGAGGCCAAGCTGCTGGTGCTTCATGACATCTAAGGATTGAGAAGGATAAACGTGTGAGGTTTCCCATCTAAGCTCGGATCCTCACCACTGTGCCAGGCTGTTATGATTTAAAAATACCAAAAGTAAACAGCGAAAGAAATAAAAATATTCAATCAATGATTTAGGGCTCAGGGTGTTAGGATCACTGTTACCAAATCAACGAAGTTTGTAGACATCTCTCTTAACCTCCCTGGATCCATTTTCTCGTGTCAAGAGTTTTTCATTGTTCCACGATATTTTGTCACAAATACCTCTGAACAAGTCCAAACTTATAATTCAACTTTAAGCTGGTGACCTGCTGTTGACCTTGATACACTAAAGCAGTGGCTGTCAACCTTCCTAATGCTGCAACTCTTCAAAACAGTCCCTCACGTGGTGGTGACCCACAACCATAAAATTACTTTCATTGCTGTTCCACAGCTGTGCTTTCTGCTTCTGTTATGAATCATAATAGAAACGTCTGTTTTCTGATGGTCTTAGACAACTTCTGTGAAAGGTTCGTTTGACAACCCCCCCAAAAAAGAGGTCATGACCCACAGGTTGAGAACTCCCCCCTAAGAAGAACACAGTGCTGTTGGCGGGAAATATAACTTCAGTAAGAACGAGAGGAGCGGGAACAGTTTCGGGAAACCTCCTCTCAGTGACTAGTGTTCTGTGGATCTGGATTCTTTAATGGAGGGCCAGCGAGAGGGCTCAGGGGGTGAAGGAGCTTGTCACCAAGCCTCAGAACCTGAGCTGATTCCAGGATTCATCTGAGGAAAGTAGAGAACCAACTCCAGTGGTTTGAACTCTGACCTCTCATATGTATTGTGCCACAGGCAGTACACACACACACACACACACACACACACACACCCTTACAGTAAATATAACATAAAAACCCCTTTAATCTTTGTAAGAGAGCAAAATGTTCTCATGTTATAAAAACCTGTGTACCACTCAATCTATTCTCTGCCAAATACCACCAACAGCACCGGAAAATGGGCATATCAAAAATATCAGAGTGCTGGACACATGAAAAAGTCTTCCTGGGTCACATTCTCTTTCCCATTTTACGGAATAAATGCAGATTCTTAAAGCAATCTTGGAGTTTGGCAGATGCCCACTTTAATACAATTAGAGAAAGTTGCAGCTCACCCAGTGCTTTGGTCAAGCGGACGGACTCACATATCTCGCCTCGTGTTTCAACAGTCACGGAGATGTCAGAACTATTTAAAAAATGAACTTCCATTGATCGTGAACAGTTATTTCATTACATCTTAAAAGTGCATCACGTTTCTCACTCATTAAGATTTATTTATTTATATGTAAGAGGGTTTTGCCTACATGTATCTTTGTGTGTAACATACATGCCTGGTGCCCTCGGAGGTCAAAAGAGGGCACCAGACACACACCTGGAATTGGGGATTAGATGACCGTGAGCTTCCAATGCCCTCGTTTCCATTGTTCCTGGGAATAATGACTCACTTTACTGTGTAAGAATCTCAGATCAATTACAGCCTTGACATAAAGGAAGCCATACGGTATGTTAGCACCCCATTTACCTAGGGACTCCATTCCAAGGTCCCCATTGGCTGACCTATTGGATAGTCAAGAACCCTGTGTCTACTATCCAAGGACTCATGCAGATGTCCCTGAGAAAATTACAATTGGTAAATTGCATTTGGTAAGAAATTGTAACTACCAATAAAATGAAACATTGTAACATGCAGTCGCCACAGTAGCAGGGATGAGACCCTCTCAAAACTATTTCCTGTTCCATTCACCTGTCCTGCTGAACGGGGTCAGCTGAAACCTCTCAGAGTGAGCTCAGGGATCAGAGAAGTAGCAACAGCCTGTTGTACCCGCTGCCTCCTGCCCGTGAGATTCATAACGCGCTGTGTTTGGTTGCAGATCATACATGTTTACTGCTGTATACTTTTCCATCTTAAGGATGAGCTGTAATTTATTTATGCATTCTGTATTTCCTGGGCATTTTGGGAGTTTCTTGTTTTGGGCCACCACGCACAGAGATTCCTCCACTGCGTATCATTCGGGAACATATGCACGTAATTTCTGTTGGAGCTACACTGGGAAGTGGGACTGGAGTCCCAGACACAGGTTCATATGTTCCGCTGCAGTGTATCGCTAAACAAGCTTCCTAAGTGGCTGTGCAGTTTACGTTGTCAGCAGCTGTGGGCTTGAGTTCCAGTCTCTCCACAGCCTCTCACATGGTTTCCCCCTGGAGGCCCCTCCCACTCAACCCCGGGAATATGCACCAGGGATGTACTAAACTGCACCTGCCTAGGTTGCTCAGACTTCTTAAAGAACTCAAGTTATTACAGGAGGCAAAGCAAGAATTACTTTATTAACCCCAATACTGGTTTAACTCAGTCAGAATTAACGAACTCTCCATGCCCTAAATGACCTTACTCAAAGGTATCATTGCAACTTAAAAATATCAGTTCTCAATATCCCCTCTTAAAATATTATATTAACTTTTATTTATGTGCACACGCATGTAGCACCACAAGAGGGTGTCAGATCCCCTCGCAAGGAGTTACAGATGATTGTAAGTGACCCGATGTCGGTGCTGGGAACCCAGCTCCCATAACCTTTTCGTACACAGGCACTCGTTGGCAGTGTTCTGACTGAAGACAGCATGTCTGAGGGAGAGCAGGAAGCTGCAGCACTATCCTTACTTGTGAGCATGGCCAAGGATCTGATCTGAACTACTGCTCCATTTTACCTACTGCCGACTAGGTTTTCCCTCCTCCACTTTTTTGAGTAAACATCTAAAGTGGTTTGTCTTTAATTTTTAATTATGTGTGCATATGTGAGTCTGGGTGTGGACAGGTCTGTGCAAAGAGATTCAGGAGCCTAGGGAGGCCAGAGGTGTTCAGAGTCCCCCAGAGCTGGAGTTATAAGCATTTGTGAGCAGCTAAGGTTGGCTGTTGACAACCCAACACAGGTCCTTTACAAGGCCAACATGTATGCCTGACCCCTGAGATATCTCTCCAGCACGTGGGTAAACATCTTTAAAAGTGGGTATATTAAAGAGCAAGTCCTTTGACTTTTCTTTAAAAAATGAAAATACTGGGTAACAATGAACATGCCCCAAGACCAATAATATCTCTCTCTCTCTCTCTCTCTCTCTCTCTCTCTCTCTCTCTCTCTCTCTCTCTCTCTCTCTCTCTTCCCCCTCTCCATCCCTTCCCTCTCCCTCTTCCTCTCCCCTTCTCTCTCCCTCTCTCTTTCTCAAGCTGGCTCTTGGCTAGTGCACAGTTATGGGGACCCCTTACTGTCCCTAACAGGAGGGTGGCTGCTGAGCATACCCAAGCATCATGCAGCAAACTTGGGGACAGCTAAATTCTCGCACTAAGGCCAACCTACTCATGGCACCACCTTCCTCGTTTTGGAATTTAATGAAGCTCACACTCAATTTGGCAATGTCAGCATTCTATAACACACCATTAAAGATTTTGAAAAACTGGAAAACCTGACTCTAGATAGTAGAGACTGCTGGTATGGTTGACAGGATAGATGTGTGGACATACCCACACACAAGAATAGACCAGGCCGGCAGGGGTGCTAGAGCTGGGCCCCTAAGTCTCTCTCTCAGCAGTGAATTCTTCTGTCGCTTTAAGAGCAGTGATGTTCTAGTCAGGCAGTGTGGCACACATCTATAATCCTAGCACTTGGGAAGGAGCAGAGACAGGAGGATCAGGAATTGAAGGATATTCTTGGCTACATTGCAAACTCAAGGCCAACCTTGGACACATAGGGTTTGGCCTCAAAAGAGTTTTAAGAGGCAAAAGTTCTCAACAGTGGCATCAGAGGATGAGCTCAAGATCAAGTCTTGCTCATTAAAAAGAGAATGTGACTCAAGACAAATACCTACCATGGGCTAAAGCATGGCATCCCCTCACCCCCCAGAGTTAGGGGTGCCATTAATCCTGCCTGGTTACATTGTTTCTAACAAGATAAAAGTGAGGTAGAAAATCATAATGTTTTAAAAAGAATATTCAGAAAAATATGCCAGAGAAGCACAAATACATTAGGCCATTTAATATATGCGACTCCACTGGGCATTCTATGTAAGTTTTAATAGCTTGGGGAATCATTTTAGTGAGGAAATTGACCTGCTTGTGTTTTTTTTTTTTTTTTGTTGTTGTTGTTGTTGTTGTTGTTGTTCATTTTTTTTCTTCAAACAAAAATTTTAAAAGGGGGAAATTAAGAGCTATCCCTCTAAGTGACTCAGGAGTCAGCAGAAGAACCACAGAAAACAGTCTTAAGGACACAGCGTGGCGTTCACTGGAAGCAAGGAGATGCTTGCCTAGAGACCTGTGTTGCTCTTCTCTCTGAGGTGAGGTCATGAGAGGCAAGTTCAACTTCAAAATGGTCAAGGCTAATCATGAAGCTCACCCACAAGAGCCACAGGGCATTTCACCAGCAAGTTGTATCTAAACGGTGTTGCAGAAAGGCAGAGCCGTGCTGAGCAGATGCAGCTCTTACAGCGCATGCGATGCCTTACCCATGTGGTGGTGCAAGAGCGTGGTACCTATGTGCTTGTGGAAACTTTGGGAGGACCCACTGATTCCCGGACACTGGTGTCCCGATGTAAGTTTCTTTTTTTTGGATTGAAGTGGATTGACTTACTTGGTCCATGTTTTAAAAGGAAAGAAATTAAGAGAAGGCAAGGAGATGGCTCAGACAGTCAAGTGTGGACCTCCCAGGCACAAGGTTCTACACACAGTCTCCTAGACCCATGGAAAAGAGCTGTGAATGGTGCCCAACACAGGGAAACAGGGGCAGGTGGATCTTGGTGCTGCCTGATTGGTGTTATCCGTAACTCTAAGTCCCAGAGATAGATTCCATCTCACAAAAGGAGGTGGGCATCCCAAAAGAGTAACACCTGAGGTTGACCTCTGACCTCTACCTATATATCTACACATATGTGCACATATACACACACACTCCTGCATGCACACACATACTGTATTGTTCTAGACAGAAAACCATTTTCCTTCTGCAATTTATCCTAAATATGCACAATAAACATCAGTATAAAAATCATCTTCTAAGTTATTTACAGAAGCATTTTCCCATAAAACTCACTTTCAGTTATGTCTTCCCCAAGCCCATCCCTGTCACTAAAGCTAACTTACAGACCACCTTTATCAGTCACCCATCCTGGAGCTGAAGCCTGAGTAGTCATGTTTACCTGGGGATACCAAAAGAAATTCCACATGTGATGAAAATCCAAGAGGCACATTTCAAAGCAGCGTGAGTGGACTGGAGAGATCGGTCTGTGGTTAGGAGCATTGACTGCTCTTCATGAGGCCCAGAGTTCAGTTCCCAGAACCCACCAGGGCAGGTCACAAATGCCTGTAACTACAGAGCCAGGGCATGAAATGTTATTGCCTGGACTCCACAGGTCCTGTACTCACTTGTACAAACCCAGCCTCTTTGCATAAAAAGATAAAATAAGTCTTTTTGTTAAAAAGTGCCAGTTGTAAAATGCAAACCAGTGGTTGGTAGAATTCTTATGTGGGGTTCATTTAGGAAGGGACTATTGACTAGTGACAGTCCCCTGTCAAATACAGTGCACAATATTTCTTTAATTAAAAGCCTCCCTCTATGGTTCTCTATGCTCCTGACACACTTACTCACTTTGTATCTCTACGTCCCCCATGTAGAAATCTGTCATCAAGTGCCCACTCAACAGCACAAGGTCCTTATTGGCTCATGCAGATTTTAACAGAAGGCAGAAGTATTACACACCGTGCTTCCTTCACAAAAGTTACTAGGAAGCCAGGAACATACAATGCATGTGGCAGACACAGCAAACATTGTGTCAATCATCGCTGACACGTACAGGGTGAAAAGCAAGAACTCTGGATGGCTCAGTAAGATTTGCAGGAGGAAGAACAATTTCAGAAGCCAAGGATGATGACACAATCCAGCCATCCCAGCAGCAGGTCAGGAGTTCAAGGACCTCCTCAACTACATAGTGAGTTTGAGGTCATCCTGGGCAGAGAAGCAAGGGGTAGTTGAATGTGGAATACACTGTGGTCTCATACATGTTAACTCTTGGCCACCAACTAATGGAGAGGTTGTGGAGATGAGGCCTTGCTAGAGGATGGGGAGGAACTAAAGCCGGGTTACCAGGCTCCAGTGCAGCCCCACTTCCTGCTCTCTGCTTCCTGAGTGTGGGTGCAATGTCACTAGGCGGCCTGCTTCAGCCACCATGACTTCCTGCCTGCTCCACATCTTCCCAGCATGGCAGACTCTACCTCTCTCAAACTGCTGGACAAAACAAACCAGTTCTCCTTAAAGTTGCTTTTGTCAGGAGATTACCATGACAACAAGACATAAATTAAGACACCTGCCAGGAAACAAGCAAACCGAAGAGCACAGACTGCATTGCTCACTGGAGGGAGCAGAGGCTAGCCCCATTCTCCAGTAATAGCATTGCTGCTTGCTTTAGTATCTTTTATAAACAAGTTGTGGGGTTAGAAGGGGGGAGAGAGATCAGTTTCAGAATCCCAGTATTTCTCCAAGCCTTAAGTATAATATCAATACACACACACACACACACACACACACACACACACACACACACATGCATATGCACAGGTACACACACACATAGACAAGCACACACATGCACAGGTACACACACAGGCATGCACACACACACACACACGGACACATGGACACACAGACATGCACACGGACACTCACAGGTACACACACACACACATGGACATAGGCACATGCACATGGACATGCACACACACATGCACATGTACATACACACACACAGACACATGGACACATGGACTCGCACATGCACATGCACAGGTACATACATACACACAGGTACACACACACACACACACACACACACACACACACACACCAAGCCCACGCATCTGGAAGAACCAGGTCCACGCAGCTGCGTCCACCATAGGTCATCACGCAGAGCGCATGAACTAATCGGAACAAAACATTTCCCAAAGATAGCTACTATCTCCCCGAGTCTCAAAGGGGTTATTCATCTCTAGTAGAATTTAGCCATTCAGTGTACAGGCACTGAAGGGCTCATGGTGACATCCGTGAGGGTCGCGTCTGTGACATACATTCAGATATGCTCGTGTGTGAAGTAGGGGTTTGTTTCCTGCAGATTCCATCCTGAAAAAGTGACTGACGTCACAGAGGTCCTCAAACTCTGGGCACAAAGAGAACCTCTGTCAATGAGAGATCACAGACATTTTCTGATGATTATAAATAAAACTACGTTTTCTAAACCAGAGACCCACGAATCACATTAAAATTAGCCTGTCAATGCAGGGTCGAAACTACGCAAGAACTCTCGCTTCCAATCCAAAAACAATTCTCCAGCAAGTGGATTGATTGTATGTCCCCAAATTCCTCTCGAGAAGGAAACTCAGATCGACTCACAAAAAGACGTAAGACATGGAGACGATGTACTCCCTCCACACACCCACACCCCCTTCTCTGCCTTGGCATTTGAACTAACCGGTGTCTTCATTGACTTAAGAGTCATTGTGGTTCCGTCTCGGGCTTGAGCTCCATTTCATACTGGTCCTCGGCCTTCTCACTTCCCACCCCCTCCCCCTCCCTCTTTCTCCACACCCACTTTTCTCTCTACAGCCCCAAGCACAAAGCACACCTTTGGAAAGAGCTGACTATGTGAACCTGTTCCAGACAGGTCTGCCTCAGCGCTCACCATTGCAGGGTGCTGGTTAGCCGCTACTGTGCCACCAAGTCTCCTGGCACCTTTCTCAGGAACCAACTGAAACAGAGGAGCTGTTTGCCTTGTCTCCAAGATGGTTTCATAGGTAAGGCTAGAAACCACACCCATTTTTTAAAATATTTTTTCTTTTCTTTCCTTCAGCCGTTAAGCTGCCCTTTGCTCTTGTCTTCAAAACAAGACAAACATCACAGGGCAAGTATTTCCCCAGCGTGCCTTTGTCTTCAAAAGTAAATAAGTCTAAAATTCCTTTCCCGGATGTGTGCCTCACTTTATACTCCACTCTGAGTGCTGTGGGTTTTGTGGGGGTCATTTCCCTCCATTGTCTTATGTTAGATGTTCAATAATCCACAATTGCCCACCATCTCAGCCTTTCCCTCCATGCTGTTAGAGTTTGAATGACTCCCCACAGTTCACAAAGTAGAACAAGATTCCTTAAAACGGTGGTATGGAGAGAGGAGACCTTCAGTGGACCAGGCCATAAGAACCACTCTGGGAGCAAGGCTCTCATAAAACGTGGGCTTAGGATCCCCTTGCTGGATGACACTTGCTCCTACTCACAATCTTCTCACCTTCAACCTCAGGATAAAATGGTGGAAAGTCCTCAAAAGGCAAGATGTGAGACCACGAGCCTTGCTTCTCCAGGCTTACGGGACTGTATGAAGTAGGTCTTTGTAAATTTACCAGATTTGGGGAATCTGCTATAAGAACATCAGACTCTGTCACAATCTCTCCTCAGCTTCTAGGAGAGGACACCACTATACTATACCTAGTTCCCCTTCCTAGAAGCCATGGCCGTCTTCTCTGATAGCTGCTGGCCTGTCCCCTGCCTACACTGTGATTCTTCCCCGAGTCTTTCCCTTGCCTCTCCTTTATTGCCCATCCAGTCATTTCCAGTCCCACAGAGCAGCAGCGTCCAGGTTTATAACTCCTTTCTATGCCTTAGAACATGACCCAGACTCTACGTCATCTGCCTGTCTATACATCCTCTCCACAGGAAGCCTTCCAGAAAAACTCCATGTGCTCAGCTTGGGGTGGCTTCATCTGGGTGATGCTCTCCCAGCTGGCTATTCCTGTCAGGTCACCACAGAGCACTTGGCTGCTGAAGGCACAAACCAGGAACCCATCCACTCCTGGCTGTATTCCATCTGGTACCTGACCACCTCACCTCCCTGACTGACGGGCGTGAACTGACAGCTCCAGAACTTTAGAGTCTCCTTGCTACTTAGCTCATGAACACCACTGTCAAACATGCAGGGGCATCACCTACGGAAAAGCACTCCCTCAGCTTCTTTCAACTTATTCCTATAGTAGGGATCCAGGCTCCATCCTCATGTAGCCTACTGAACCTCAAACTGTCAATCAACCACTTGACACCCGCCCCCTCTGGATGTCAGCAACTTACTCTTCTTGTATTCACTGCACTGGATGCATCCACTGCCTTTCCCACCTTCACACCGGCTGCCCCTCCACAGATCTCTCTCCTATGCCCACTAACTTTTATCAAACGGAACAGTAGATTTTCTTATGACATTTCCATACGTAGTCGCTTTGGATTGGCCACCCTTTCTTTTCCATTCCACCCTGCCTCGGCCTTCATCTTCAAAGGCTTTGTAGCAATGCACGCCTTGATGTGAGCTCAACAGTTGCGTCCTTAACTGTTATTATGATCGGTGAATATTGCTAACGTATTAACAGATCATTACAAACCTTAAACAAAGGCTGAACGCAAATAAATGACTTAGCCACTTGTTCCTCACTGCCTCGTCAATGTTGGCTGCTGGCTGCTATAGTAACAGCAATGTTAAGGTTTCTGTGCTCCTAGGCATGTGTTTCTACAGCTGGAGAAGCGAAGTCAGAACAACGCCTACGCCTCTCCACACCAGCTACACCACAGGGTCAGGATAAAAGGAAACTCCTATGTTTGCAACATGGCCGTGGCTAAACATGGAGCCGTCTCAACACCACACCCCAAGAAGACGGTCAGTTTCCACCCTTTAGGAGAAACACAGCATGTACACACCCCGTTCCCCTTCGATGTCACCAAGCCCCAACTGGGAAAGCTGAGGTGTGAGGAACACATGATGACGAATGTTTTTTCCGGTAGTGTTCCCGGAAACCAGCCTCATTTGGACTTCCCACCCCTCCTGTAACCTTTCCAGCTCCTCATGGTTCCAGACCAAGCTATAATTTCCATAGGAGAACTAGATCCCCTCAGAGGCATGCCCAGCTCAAAGTACCTGTTTGGGTGAAAAAGGCCTTTTTGTGAATAAATTTTTCCAACTTAAATCTAATTAGTCCTGTCACCATGGTGTTGGTCCTGTGGGTGCCAGGTCTTGGTTGGCTTTTCTGTAGGACCACCCCCTTTCTAATCGATTTCCCTTCCTTTATAAGCAGTGTGTGCCGCTGCTGTGGCTGTTTTTATAGCCATACTTATTTCCATTGCTTTTACCCTTTTGTTTTATTGAAACAGGATCTTACCCCATAGATTGCTGGCCTGAAACCCAGTATAAAGCCTAGACTAGCCTTCAACTCAAAGTGTTCTTCCTGACTCTGCCTCCCAAGTTCTGGACCAACAGCCATGCCCCACCGTGCCCCCCTTACTTTATTACTACCAGACGTAAAAACGGTGTCGTTAATTTCTTAGATGGACGCGCTGACCTAATGAGATTGTTAATTTCATCTTGTTAGTTGTTTGACAAGCATCTTCCAAGACAAATATTTATGTCCATCCCTGACTGTGTTCAGTGTTAACAGGGCTCTGACTGAAGCTAACATTTCGTATGCTTCTCCCATGAAGCTGACAATGGCATAAGAGAAACAAGGAAAGGACAAATGAAGACCATGTCACCAGAAGCTGCACTTGCATATAATGAGGTGTGCTTGGTGCCACCAGAGATTGGCGAGGCATGGGATTATCAACATGGGGTGGTGGGGCTGGGGAGACAGCTCCGTGAAAAGGGATGTTTGTTGTTCCCTCATGAAGGCCTAAGCTCGGATGCCAGCGCCCACGTGCACACCTGAAAGCCCAGCATAGGGGTGGGAACAGAGACAGGAGGGGCGCTTCAGAGTTCTGACTAGCTGGCCTCTGAAAAACTGTCAATGAAAGATCCTACTTTAGGGAAATAAGGAGCAGGTTACGGCAAACAGTACTGACCTCCTTTCTGATTGGTCTCTGCAATAGCATGCACATGCGCCCTCGCTAGAGTTCACGCATAGATCCCATACACACGAAAATTAAAAACAGGCATGTAGACAGGTGATAGGTAGGTATATAGATAATAGATAGACGTATAGGGATATAGACAATAGATGAGAGGTAGGTAGATGATAGATGATAGAAAGATGATTGATAGATGATAGGTAGATAGATAGATAGATAGATAGATAGATAGATAGATAGATAGATAGATGTTAGGTAGGTAGATGATCAATAGATAAATGATAAGTAGGTAGATCAATAGATAGATGATAGATAATAGATAGATAATAGATAGATAATAGATAGATGATAAATGATAGATAGATGATAGATAGATAATAGATAGATTATAGATAGATAGATAATAGATAGATAGACAGACAGACAGACAGACAGACAGGAATGTGACATGCCAAAGGTCAAAAACAAAGCAAAGCAACAAAACAGCAGCAGGAGAGGCAGTGGACTGTGTAACTGACTATGGGGAAGGTACAGTTGTACACATCTATATACAACCAGGACTGTGTTTACAGGGCTGTGATACATGAGGAGCTGGGGGTGTGCACTTATCCATTCCCCAAACTGAATGAACAAACGTCAGCTTCATAAGGGAAGCAACAGCTCAGGTCGAAGTTCTGAAGGGAAGCAGAGCCCACATCCGCAGGCTTTTACTGAATGCCGGGTGATGAGAAGCTGTTGTTGCTGAAGAGGTTGAAATGGGGTGAGGAGATGTGATATGATTGTATTATAATGTGGTTCATATTTGAAGGGGGTCATCCAGGCTATGCGAGAGAAACAAATCTGGGGACCAAGCTCAGAAACTATTTCTCTAGCACATGGGAAAAAGAAGGTGGAGGAGGAGGGTGTGACTGGATAAGGCTTTCATAGGAGGCTGTATGGGCATTCAGGGCCGACGTCACATTGTGATCAGAATGGATATAATCCGTGGGGTAAGTGATATTAATTTGAAGGGAAGACTAACTCTGAGAAAATACTGAAGAAACATTCATAATGAAGATCCATTTGAAGAAATGTGAAACACCTTTGCAGTCAAATAAACACTCCGTAGTCATAAGCAACCTATTAAGAGCTTTTGTCTATAAAGCTCAGTACAATAGGAATATTGTTCTGCTGTGACTAATACATCCTCGACTAATTCTTTTGAAAGAAACGCTGTCAACTATGTTCGTGACAGTCTCACTGCTTAACACGCCAGTTCATTCTTTACAATAACACATGGATTATATGTGTGTGGGCACATATATGTGATGTGCATGTGTACATACATATTAGCACGTGTGTACACATGCAGGGGGAAGCTTCTGGCGACTTCGGGAGTCTGGGTGTCTTACTTGATCAATCACCACCATATAACATTGAGTCAGAGTCTCTCCTTGAGCCCCGACCTCTGGGATTTGGTCAGGGTAACTGGCCAGCTTGCTCCAGGAGCTGCCTGAGTTGTCCTGACATGGGCAGGGATTTCAGGCTGTCATGCTAGCCTGGGGCTAGGGATCAGAACTCCTCTTCACACTTGCATAGCATCTCCCTGGCACACTCTTCCTACTTTTGAAAGTGCACATGACCCATGCCACCGTTATCCTGCCTCTGTCTCCCCTGGCCCCATCATAATTGTACAGGGATAGATAGGCATCGAAGACAGCTTTCTTGGATTTGGTGTTTGTTTGCTTGTTGGTTTGTTTGTTTTTTCATTACGTATGTTCCATCTCTAATATAAAGTGGGATGAATCATGTCAGAAGAGTCTCCATTCAGCCAGGACCCTAAATAATAAGCCAGAATAGACACACCCAAACGTTAGCAGAAAAGTAAAGAAGATTTCAAAATCAAGCCAGTTGAATTAGTCTCCGTTGAGTCTTATCTCGTAACTCCTGGGAGTTTTAACACACAGAGAGACTAAGCACAGTAGAGATAGTCCAAAAGAGATGGCATGGCTGTGATTTTGGTTATAGCTGGAGGTTAAAAGCAGGCGAAGGAGGAAGGATTAGAAGTGCAGGTCTCTGTCAATTTGCTTTAGAAGGGAATTGTTTTCTAATTTGTTTAAAATGAGATGTCTTTAATTCCATGAATGATTTGCTTGAATGTATATTTCCGCATTACATGCCTGGTGCCCACAAAACTCCGAATATGGTGTTGAATCTCCTGGAACTGGAGATTATAGGTGGCCATGACTGGCATGTGGGTGCCGGGCATGAAACCTGGATCCTCTGAAAGAATCACAATTGCTCTTAATGCCTGAGCCAGCTTTCTAGTCCCCAACATGGAGTTCTTCATATTCCTTCATTTTTGTAGCGTTGGGGGCTCTTGCTACGGAGTCTGTGATGGGCTGGGAGCAGTGAACTCCCACTTTCTACCTCTGAGTGGTGGGACTGTACCTGTGAACCACCAAGCCCTGCTTTACATATTTAAAGCTATACAAGTATCCGACATTGAAGCTAAAGCCAGGGATGTGTGTTCACAGATGTATGCATATACCTTTGCAAATAGCTGTTTCTAAATCTGCCTATATGCAATGTACATATCTGTATGTATCGGGAACGATACCCAGAGACTAATAACAGAGCTTGCCTTGGGAAGAGTGGGAATGGGGTTATAAAGGGGATGCAGAGACCTGCTAGAAATCTCTCAGGGGAACAGAGAGGGCAGATAGAAGATGCGATGTTTGAAAGCAATGATGGAAGTCAGTCTGTGGCTAATACGGCAGCAGGCTGTTAACAAACAAGGCTCAAGGGCTGCTGTGGACAATGTATGTGGACACTGGGTAAAAGTCCATTTAGCTCTGTGGAAAGACACCAAGAGAAAATGTAGGAGGCTGAGAACATACTGTTCCTTGGTATAGCACAGTCTACAAAAAAAAAAAAAAAAAAAAAAAAAGGTTCCGTAAAACTTCATGTAGGTCTGACCCTGCACTAATCTCTGGTAGACTTCAAGTTTTTTAGTTTTAAAAGAAAGGTGTGTGTCTGCATGTGAGTGTCTGTGTGTCTGCATACCATGTGTGTATATGTATGTGTGGGTGTTTGTAAATGTGTTAGTGTGTATTTGTGTGTGCGAGTGTCTATGTATAAATGTCTGTGTGTGACATACCATGTATGTATTTATGTTTATATGTGTGTTAGTATCTCTCTATGTGTGTCTGTGTGTGAGTGTGTGTGTGTATGCATGTGTGCATGTGTGTATGTGTATATGTGTATATATACATAGACACTCACTCCCCAAGCACATTTGTTAGCCAGAGGTCCACATTAATATCTTTCCTAATAGTTGTCCACCTTAGTTTTTGAGTCAGTGCTCTGTTACTGAACCCGGAACTCACTATTTCCTCTAGATCTGATGACCAGCAAGATCAGTTGTACTCAAGGAAGCAAATCCCAAGGCCCAAAAAACAAAGCTTTACAGTTCCTGATCTCCTGTCAAGTGTACCGAAAGACCACTCACCAATCAATCCTCCTGCCACAGGGCAAAACCATCCATCAGCATCCTTGGTTTGTATCTCTACCTTCAGTGCTCTTCATAAACAGACTTCAGAAAGTCAATTATATAGAGATGATTTTTTTCCTTTTCACTTTGCCCCCTTGTGTTTGTATTGTGGAAACTTCTTCCACACGAAACACCCATCTGTTGGGCTTCATGAGGAGGTAGAAAATGAGAAATTGCGAAAGTTGTGCTCCTCAGAGGGCAGGGGCTATGGCGGTGATGGCCACAGGCTGGGGTTTATGAATAACTCAAGGACGTCAAGCTTCTACAGAAATAATTCTTAAGGGGGACACTCAAGAATACCCTCAAATGACTAGCTGATTATAATTACTTGAATTCTGGTTCTAACTCCAGAGGACAAAAACAGCATGCACGGGGCCGATGAAGTCATGATGTGGAAAGCGTCACAGAATTCATGGGTTAAATTCTAAAGGCTGCAAAGTACTGAAGGAGGGGTGCTGGGAGACACCAAGGGTGGGTGGACACCGTGGACCGTTTACACAATGCAGTTTGCTGGGCCAAAGCTCAGACAGGAAATTCCATAGTGACAGAGGTCCCCTCCGCTAGGGTCTGAGGATCCCAAGAAGGGAAAATGGCCCGACCCACATGTGTTCCATGAACATCTCTGTCTGGTCACATGTTAACTTTATCTAACATTTCTAGCCCTGTACTCAAAATAAAACTGTACGACCCGCTGACCCTGTTTTGACAAGGAAGCAAATCAAACTCAGAGATAAAAACCAGTCAGGGTCTTGCTACCGTGAGCAAGTAGATCATTCTAGAAGTGTCTCACCTCAGGAGCCACAGGCAGGGCTTTCAAGATACAGCTCAGGCAAATCTAGGGTGCTTCCTTCCACTCAGGGTCAGAGTTTTATGACCCATGCTACTGGTGCCCTGGTGCCTTACCTAGAAGTCAAAATAATCTGAATCCCCCCCTCTACAGAAGCAGGAGACTTGACAGTGTGTGAAAGCATGGAGCTAAGGAACTGCCTCCCCACTTTTAAGAACACCATCAATTAAACCCAGGGGAGGTGGGGACAGTTTACTAGTTAATTAGCCCAGGGATGTGGGTCTTTCATGTGTAATTCAGAACAGGGACACCTGGAGTGCAGCTCTTCAAAGCACAGGGGGAGCAGGGAAGCCAAACAATGCAAGGGAGGTCAGCACAGGGAGAGAAAGCACCAGCACAAACCTGTTCCTGTGTGACCTTCACCCTGTTGTAAATAAAATGGGAGTTCAGAGGGGTCCCCTCCCCCCACCAGCCCAGGGAGAACAAACAGAGCCTGGCCCTCTTGGGGAGTTCTAAAAACGACGTGGTGTTAACTAATTGTTTTATAACCCAATTAAAAAGAAAACAGAAAGGCAGAGAAATGCAAATAGAGCCATCATGATTCTATCACGCCCTGATACATAGCACACACCAAAGTTATTGACAAAAGTAGTCCAGGTAACACTGCACAGAGTTAGGGCTGGAGGATAAATGGCCCAGCTCCTTGGTGGCAGCGGAAACTGAGCAGTTTGCTAACCCAACACCTCAAAGGATGAGGTAATTCTTTCTTTGTTTTAATTGTTGCCTGTAAACTTTCTGGTTGTAGACAAGTTGATAAATGTAGCTGTGGAAAGATTCATGCATGAACCGAGCCACACCATGTATGAGGTCAGCCTCGGTGTCTGTTTAAAGGAAGAATAATAAATGCAGACCTAGCGATGTATCTGTGGCTTCATTCAAAAGGACTGGGGGATCTGCTGGGGTGGGCTGCAGTGTTCGGATCCTTTAAAACTCGAGGCCCTGAGACAATCCGTCCACCGAGGACACTGTCCCCAAAGGTGCCATGTAGAAGCCAGCCACGGAGAGTTTTAGTTAGCACCCAGGGCACAGGTTGAAAAGAAAACAGCTCGGTGGTTACTGGTGCTCAAGATATTAATTTAACTCCAGAAAACATCGATAAAATGATCTCACACACCACATCTCTTGTGCCAGTGCAGTGATATGCATTTTTCTTACCAGCATTCATGTGGCAGAGTCTAAAACAAGCAAGCTTAACAGAAAATCCCCAAACTTATCAGACGCTTTCACTGTGGTTCAGGCACTTAAGAGAGAATGTGTGTTCATATACATACAGTTGAGATACTGTATTATTATTAAGCAACTCACAACCCCTTTCACTCCAGCTCCATGGGAGCCAGCGCCCCTTGGTGTACTCTGTGGGTAGCCACACACAGACACACGTGTATATACACATACTATTAACCCCAAAGACAGTTTTTATGGGGTCCAACATAACTAATAAGCTTCACTTATAAACACTTAGCACAAGAGTAATTGTCTCTCAACTGTTCAAAATTATCCACGGCACAACCTGGCTGCTTTGGTAATAATCCACAAGCATTTTGTTTCCCTCTGAATGCATAAAAGATGTGACCGAGCTCTCATTTCAGTTTCCAGGCTACCCTTTAACTTCTCCAGGCTTGAGCCATCCTCCTGTCTCAGCCTCTGCTGTGAAAGGAGGCTACAGGAGCACACACTTTCCACCGACCCTAGCTCTGTGTTAGTGAGAATTTCTCACTTAGTTGTAAAACTGTACAGTCTGTCCAGACAGAAAGAATGAAAATCAGCTCAGGCTGAAAAGCAGGAAAAGTGACTTGGCTGTGAATCAGGCTGGGTAGACGGTCCCTGAAAAAGCCAAAGGAAAAAGTCGGGAGAACATTGTCTTGCGCGAGGCCATGTCACCGTTGCAGAGTGTCGTAGGGATGCCATCAGTCTTGCCAAAGTCACCGAAGGCTCGTTTCATTATCTTCTCTTCCCTCTGAAAAAAATCTGTGCCATTAGGCAGTTTGTGTGAGCTTCTATCACTGTAATGAAATACCAGAGGCAGTGAGCTTATCAAGAGAAAAGGTTTGTATCTCTGCAAAGCTAGCCCCATGCTATAGTGAGGCAGCATCTTGTGCTAGGAGCATTAGGTACTTACGTCATGGGACTTGGAACAGAGAGAGACATATGGAAATGAGCAAAGCCCCAAGATCCTTTGCAAGGATCCAGCAACAGAGACCAAAACCTCTAGCTCCTCCTACTTCCTGAAGAGACTATTGCCACACAACAGTGGAGCTCCACAAATGAGTCTTGAAAATGTGAACCTTTAGAGATGCCCAAGAATCAAACTATGCTACTGTCATGGCTGCCCAAATACCTGGCCAGAACCAACTTCAAGGAAGAAGTTTGACCTCATGGCTTAAAGGGATGTCACCTAACATTCACCTATCATGACGAAATGGTACAGGAAGACTGCTCAGGTCACCATGGACCAGGAAGCTGGGTACGAGTAGAGAGAAGGAAGAATCATGCCTCAAACCTCAAGGCTGCCCCTGCTCACTTCCTCCAGGGACACTTGACCTCCTAAGCCTCTACAATCTTTTAAGATCTTTAATATATATCCCATCCATGAACACTGGTCACCTGTGGACCCTTTGATCCCTCTGGGAACTATCCAGCAGGAAGACAGAGTCACAGAAGTCGCTCTTCCCTAGATCTCATCAAAGGAGTCCCATGATCCTCTGGAACACCCCAAACACAAGACTTCCCATCTGGTTTTGCAAGCAGTAAAATGTCTCTGGCTTTGGGGACTCCAGTGAAGAATAACCAACCCAGTGGCCACTACATGGATGGGGTGCGGTGTGGGAGACTGGTGAGGAGGGGGATGCATCTCTTTTCTGAGGTGCTACTGTCCTGTGTAGGCAGACAAAGGGGGCATAAATAACCAGCGACCACTGACCTAGTAAATGTGATGGACCGGGGTAGACAAAGTCCTGGATGCCTAGTAGAAAGGCCATGGCTATTAGGAAGGGATCTTGGCTGCTAGGAGAGATGGACACCACCTTAAAAGAGGGAGGCTTAAAGTTTAGAAGCAGGCATCTTAAATACAGGGTGATCGGGAACCATGGTGGAGACCGTGTGAGGACGGAAGATCCATGAAGATACGCATTCCTCTAAGAAAATGAGACACAAAGGACCCTAGCATGGCCATGAAGACAACCTATATCAAAACCCAAAGTAAATGGATTTCATCTCCTAGGTGACACCAACTTACCAGAGCTTTTAGAATGTGCCGTGACTTAGCCAGAACTGCCCACAGGGCAGCCAGGAAAGAAAGGTTATAGCCCTAGGCAGATGAAAGGTCTGGGGTGAGCAATAAAAGGAAGGAATTAAAGAGATCTGAAGGCAAATGATGGTGACTCATGAAACAGTGGGCAGGAGGACAGGAGGAGGGAGTATGGATCCAAGGGTCACATGATCTAGAAGTCCTGAGGGTCAGAAGTAGTGGTGTGGAGACCAGGTAGCCGAGTCCACTCCAGTCTAAGCCCAAATTCTGTCTCTGCAGCTGTCCTGGAGAGTGAGTAACATTTTATGAACTTATTTTTGAGACAGGGTGTCATGTAGCTCTGGGTCTCAAACATAGCTAGTAGGGAGGTGCACATGCACACATGCACACACAGGCATGCACACACATGCACACACAGGCATGCACACACATGCACACACAGGCATGCACACACAGGCATGCACACACATGCATGTGCACACATGCACACACCCACTATAAACTCGTTTTAGGAAAGGTCTTTGCTGCTACTTCAGAAGTTGCCTTGGAGAGTGAGGGTGTAGTGCAGTTTCTACAGAGTTTGCCTAGCTTGCCTGCAGCCAGGACTTCAATCTCCTGCACCGTGACTGGCCATGGTGATGTTTGCCTGTAATTCCAACGCTCGGGAGGCAGAAGCAGGAGAATCAAGAGTTCTCATCCCTGGCTGTACAGTGAGCATGAGGTCAGCCTGAGGTGATTGAGATCTTGTCTCAAAACAGACAAATGAATAGCAGAGGCTGACTTTTCCTTTGCTTGCTAGGGGCTTGATTGAGCTTCTAAGCGAGCCTGGTGTCTAGAGCACAGAGCCTGGATAGAAGACTTTGCTATTCTGGCTTAAATAAACCTTCATAAAGCATATTGTATTATAGAAATCTTTTTAGATCTGTTTTCTCTAAAAGTCTAAAGCTGTACTCCAAAACTACCATTTGTTCTCGAAGAGTCTAATAAAGGTTGGTAATTTTTAAGATATCTCGGTTTTAGAGCAGATCTGGAATAGGGGGGGCATAACATTGATATTTCAGAGAGATTTTGGTAGTTTGTGCTGCATGGGAAACAGTCAATTAATTAAGGAAACAATATAAATGCAATTACTATTGGCAATTATAGGTACAATATAGGATTCAATAATGTAAAATAATTCATCTATATTGGATTCTTTCTCTCCTGAGAGTCTCTAGTGACTGTGGTAAAGAATGGGGGGGAGAGGGAGAGGGCTCTGATGTCATCCTCCCTTGAGTTGCAAAAACCTGTCCTATGGTTTCTAATTCCCATCTAGTTCTTTACAACCCTGGCCCTGACAGTTACACCGAACATTTCTAACTCAGAAACAGTGCATTCCTTCACTTTCTGTACCAATGGGAGAGAGTAAGTGTGTTAGCTTATCCACAAGCATGAAGACCAGAGGCTCAGAGTTCAGGATGATGCCCTTACAGAGGGGATCACAATGTTGGCCTGCCTTTCAGCCCCTGGACTAAATCTAGCACTGCTCCCTGGGAATGTCCACCTCCAGGCTTAGATGGCTAGGATGAAAACTGAAGACCCCAGTGGTCAATAGGCCAGCAGGAGAGCAGAGGCCAATCAGAAGGGAACAGCACACAGTGGGTGCCATCACCTAGTAGGAGGTAGAGCGGGGCTCTTGATTCAACCAGTGAAAGGTGCCGAGCCACTGTGGACAGACAGTACTCTGATATAGGCTTTATTCTCACCTGTACAGCCTTCGGTCAAGTCTTGCTGCGTAAGGAAACAAAACAAAACAAAACAAAAATGTCAGCCTAAATTTTAGCACGGCAGAGACTAGCCAGTTGGTCACTCCACCTCTGCTTGGCCAGAGGGACAGGAGCAGAAAAGGAAGCATGCTTACTGTTGAAAGCAGACCCTCCTCTCACGTGTGTCTGCTAGCACGCCCTTACAAGGCACTCGGCATCTATTTCGCAAAGTCTCTATTGATCCTACCCACAGAGAGATGACACCACTCTACTCCAGGAGGGCCTGTCAATCAGAACGCCATCTCTTCTCATACAACATGTTCCATATTTTCATTGCTAACACAACCAGTGGTGTTTTGGTTTCACCGTGCATTAAGCTAATGCTACATTTCCATGAATGCTTAAACATGAGAAGAAAAGGGCTAGAACTTATTACACGCTCACCCGTGGTGGGGTGTTAGCCAGAGGGACAAACACGGGTCTGCGGGAGCATGAAAGGAACTACACACTTTCCTTTTAAACATACATAGTCTTAAACGCAAGGCAAGTCTGGAACGCCACCCTTGAGAGTTGCCTTTCTGTCCTGCGCATATACAGGTGAGAGGGCAGATGGTAACAGGGACACTTAAGGGACATAAATGTTTGTCATACCAATTTTGACTCCTCCAAGATGATCCTGGGCACATCCCCCCCCCCATTTTAGAAATTACTGTAGACCGTTCCGGCTATCGCAACTGTGTGCGTGCATCCCAGGCAACATAATAGATGGCACCCCGACTCCTTAAAGAGCACCCTGATAATAGGCAAGGCTAAAATGTCAGAAGCTATTAGAGGCTCTCAGATGTGCGGTATATCTCCATCTCTTGAGTTCTCCCCTTACCCCGCGCAACAGCAGACAACAGGCAAGCAAACTGCTCAGCTGCAAACGTTCCAAGCCGAATAATTACAACTTGTCAGAAAGAATTAATTTTCCCATTTCTCATAAAGATGTGTAAAAATTACCATGTTATTATACACTGACACTCTCTGGAGGCAGACACAAAATTTAATTTTGAATTCTTTCCGCATATTAAATTAAATCCATAAATAAGAGTTTAGGCATTCACTCGGAAGCATATGTTCATTGGGAGCGAAAGCCAACACGAGCCCGGCTGTAATGGCTGTTGTAATGTTTTAATAGCTCGCTTTTTCTAAGCACCAATAAATTTACATGATCATAACAGTCGTGGGCATACAAGAAGCCCATTACTGTCTGGGCATAAGCAGCAGTGTTAACAGGATGGAAAAATGGAAAAAGGGGGGAAAAAAACTCTTCAATAAAATTAGGCGACTGCACTTGTCAGCTGCTCCATGATTGAGATTTTAATATTGTGGTCAATTGGTCAAAACGAATAATGGGACAAAATATCTTAATGTATTTAGAACCTGGGTCCGCGGTCAGGTTAGCTTGCAAAAGAGTGGGCACTTTTTGCTCGCTGGTGGGTGTTGTTGGCTTTTCAAGCACAAACCTTTTCAGTCTCCTGCTATTTCTGAACAATCGTATTTTTAAGGGTAGGCACTGAGCTTGTCAACTCCCAGGAGGGATTTCTGCTCGAACCTGGGCATTTCAGATTCGGATCAATGGGTAGTAGGTATTTTGGGGTGGTATTGTTTTGTTCGTTGGTTGTGGTGGTTGTTGGTGGTGGTGGCGGTGGTGGTTTGCCAGCGGAGTTTGCCCTGAGGGAAACAGGTTGGGAGTTAGGACTGGGGCATAGTAGCACCTTGACCCCTACCTGCAGGTTGGAGTGTTTTCCAGTGGGGACCCCACTAGAGTCCACACTATACTGGCCCCCACAGCCTTAGACCAGGAGTGTGAGTGGGAACTGTAGCTCACACTTCTGAGGGACTATTTCCTGAACACACTACTTCATATCTCTTCTGGGTGGATGTGCTCCAGCTATGAAGACAAAGTACTGTCCTGGTGAAAGTCAGATGTGGCCGGCAAGACCTAAGTGTTTCTGTGGGATACAGAAGCTGCACCATTGCTGTCCTCACAGCGCATGGCCACACCAGCAAGATGGTATCTCAATCTAGACACTCGTGGGAAGCCAGAGGCTGGGGTAAGCCAGACCAGTGAGAGAAAATCAAAGTGTGAGTGCCAGGTAGAGGCACGTAACACACAGATTCTTCCCCACAAAAGTCCCGCAGAGGAACAAAAGAAAAGGATAGTTTCTTTGGGGTTTTCCATTTATTTTTAAAACACTGCTCTTCAAAAGCTTCAGAGAGATTTTTTTTTTAAAAAGGCATATGCGTTGGATATTTCTGAGTATTTCAGAACGATAACAAAATGAAACTCAGTATATAAGGAGAAAGAACACGTACTTTCCCATAACTTCATCAAGTGACTTGAAGCCTTTCTGAACTAAATCTGAGGTATGAGGAGTGGACTTGAAGCCTCCCGTGGCATCCTGCTTCCCCACGGGTTTGGTCCAGGTTCCTGTTACAATGGCTCTCCAGGTGAAACGCAGTTATCTGGAGGGTATTGCCAAGTGTTGTTAAGAGAAAAGAAAACACATTCTGTCACCGGGAAATGTTAAGGCAAGAACAGTAGCCGTATACTGAGGTAATAGAAGATGGCGGCTGTGTTAAAAGCCAGTGAGAGGTGTGCGGGGAAAGGTGGCTCGGAGGTCAGGAACATGATGAAGCCATGCAGAAGACCAGTATGCAAAGCAGGCAGCTCACAGCTAGCTCTTCCCCCAGTTCCCAG
The DNA here is from genome assembly GCF_021556685.1 of Rattus norvegicus. NCBI lineage: Eukaryota > Metazoa > Chordata > Mammalia > Rodentia > Muridae > Rattus > Rattus norvegicus. The sequence continues at coordinate 179,421,126 of NC_141537.1, forward strand.
GGGATCTGATGCCTTCTTCTAGCCCTCAAGGGGGCCTACACTAATATTTGAATTCACACCAAAAGACACACACACACACACACACACACACACACACACACACACACACACACACACACACAAGTAAGCAAAATTAATGTCTCTTCCATTAAACCAGCACATGAGTGGATGAAAATAACAGTGCTCAGTTGGGAGAGATTCTGACCAATGGGCACTTCATCAGGATCCTTTTCAAATCAGAGTCTCCTGCTTTGTCCATGGTCGGAAGACTCTATAAAGACAGATGACCCCTTGACCATTTCAAAAAGCCAGAGAGATGGGGGAAGGAGGGAGAAGGGAGGAAGGAGTGAGGGTGGTGAGAGGGAGGGAGGAAGGGAGAAGGAGAAGAAGGAAAGGAGGAAGAGGAGGAGAATGAGAAGGAGGGAGGGAGGGAGCCAGGGGGAGGGACAGAAACAGAGAGATTGAGAACCCTAAAAAATTAAGATAAGGATGCTAAAGTGTAGTAGCTCTTTGTAGTTGATGGTTTCTGGTTGGGTGGGGAAAGACTCAGTTTTCTTTAAGGAGCTGCCCCGGGAGTTTGACTGAGTTCCAGTGAGTATCTGGGTGACACAAATTGTACTTAGTGGGGCTTGAGGAGGGGCATATATGAAAGGGAGGGAGAGTGGGCCTGGGAGGAATGGGAATCAAATGTGACCAGAGTACATTTTCTAAAACTCCCATGTAATTAATGAAAATATTATGTTGGCGGGGGGTGGGGGTGGGGAGAGGGTAGCCGCCTCACCCTTCAAAAGGACAGGCTCACACTTCCAGTGGGACCAAATCTCTCTACACACAGAAAAGTTTTTTTAAAAACTCTCTTAAGTAACAAAGGGTTTTTTTTTCTCTCTCGAATATGATTAAAAGTGGTCTGATTATTTATTTATCTGATTTACCAAAGTGCCATATGTCCAGATTTCTACGAACAATGTAAACAGGTGGTAATAAAAATTTGGGTTCGCAGGGTCTGAAACATATAAAGAGAAATTCGAAATAAGTTTAAGAGTGGGCGGGGAGTTGCAGAACTCCAACTGTCGAGTTAATCGTTGGCCGAACTCTTCGTATGTATAGACACGAGGTACCTCACAAGTGGGGGAAAAAAATCATCAACTCCAAAATAAAGTGGCCATTATGATGTGTGTCTGAGTTTTTTCACTGGGGTAAAAATCTCTAAAGTGATTCAGTCTTAATGTCCTTCTCTCTTGCACTTTCTTTTGGAAAGGCACTTTGAAAACACACAAAAGTTCTGTTTTCCCACACTCCAGAAAAAGGTTCATCACAATCAAGGGAGGAAGGCTCACCCCAAGAACAGAGAAAACTAAGTGCACAATGAGGTAGTCAATACTGAAGGGCAGGTGGGAAGAGATGGGGCAGGAGAACAGGGTGTGGCCAGGCAGGGAGAGGTGGAGTGGGAGGACAGGGTGTGGTCAGGCAGGGAGAGGTGGAGTGGGAGGACAGGGTGTGGTCAGGCAGGGAGAGGTGGGGCAGGTGGACAGGGTATGGTCAGGCAGGGAGAGGTGGAGTGGGGACAGGGTACGGTCTGACCTTTCTTCTTTCTAGCACCACCCATAGTCCTCTGTTGTCCTGTCTGGTTTTTCCATCATACTTGAATTTTATTTCTTTTCTTTAAACCACATAATGTTAGGAGAAGCTGGAGCAACAGTGTCTGGATCCCATGCCCTACTGGAAACTGTTTGCTTTTAAATATAAAATATTTGGAAAAATATGCTTGTTATAATATTGAATATCAGGCAATATTGTTCCGTGAAACCAAGAAACAAATGAGCTGAGTCTTCTCCTCAGACTTCTAGCCTATGGCTTGTGTGGGGCTGCCAGAGTGCAGGAAACAGGCTTTGTCTGGGGAGAGAGAGGCACCTGGGGAGACTCAACCTGATAGGCAAAGGGACTGGGAAGATGCCCAGAGTTCCAGTCAACTACTGAATGATTTCTGCTCAGCATACATGTGAGAAAAACAGAATGAGAGCAAAGAGTGAACGGAGTTTGTATTAGCTAAAAAGAAAAGATACCTTGGGGCTGGAGAGATGGCTCAACTGCTGCTCTTACAGAGGACCCTGGTTTCCAGCACCCACGTGGTGGCTCACAACCATTTGTAACAGCAGTTCCTGAGGCTCCAGCGCCCTCTTCTGGCCTGCAGAGCTACTGCATCCATGTGGTACATAGACATAAACCTAACACACACACGCACGCACACACACACACACACACACACACACACACACACACACACACACACACACATGCCAACACAAAACAAACGACATAAAAGACAAGGATGATAGGGAAATTTTAAAATCCGTTTTCACTGGACATGATGGAATCCGAAACAATTCACCTGAGGGCTAACATCCTAAGAGGTGTCTTGGTTTAGTGGCCAGGAATAATTAGCCCCAGACTGGGGGCTGCTGTGCTCCTGCCTAGATTTATCTGGCTCCAAGAAACTTCACTGAATTCAGGACAAAGCTCAAAAAATATAAACAGAATATTTATATCTCAGGTGCTGCTATCTAAAAGGAAACTTGAAATTGAAGGCTCAAGAGCTAAGGATTCTAAATCTGTGTGGTGTCAGTAACTACAATTGCCATGGCACATCTACAAAGGAATGAAGCAAAATTATTAAAATATTTATTATTATTATTATTATTATTATTATTATTATGTGTTTCTATTTATACTTATTCCATTGGGCAAGTCTTTGTTTTTTAAAAATAAATGATTATTTTTCTAAATGTTGTAATCTAACCACACATCCCATCCATTTGTTTACATATATACATGAAATATACATATATATATACTCATATATGCATACATATGTATATGTGCATATGTATTTTTCCAATGTTGTAGGCTTCACAATGTCTGAAATCCCAAATAGGAAAAAATGACTTATAGTAGGAAGAAAAGCCAGTCATTTGGAATCCTCAAGGAATGGCAGAAAAATCCAAGGAAATACATGGAAATTCTAGAGACAGGGCAAAGCTAGCATCAATGGAGGAACCCTTCAATATTTCAAGAACAAATGCTCTGTGGTTAAAGCTAAACCCACACTGTGACAGAAGAAAACCAAGCACTGGCGAGGACAGAAACTTGAAGTGCACTATACGGGTGGGGGTGGAGGAGGGAAGACAGGAAAAATCCCAGAGAACTGGTGAACTTTGCAAACTCTCATGTCCAAAGATGAAATACAGAAGCCAACAGAGACAGACAAAATGTGGCTGAAAAGTGTTCAGATTTGGGAGTCACAAGGGCCCAGAGGTCAATGCTCTTGTCCTGGAGCAAAAGCAAACCTGCACCTGAAATGTTACAATGTTGAAACATTGCAAACGTCCAAAGCTGCAACACTGTCTCACCCCCCCCCCTCAGCACATATCTTTCATATACCTTTTCAACAACAATACCCTCTGCCACCAAACCACAGTGACAAAAAAGTCAATCATGATCGAAGTCAAAAATTCTTTAAACTATTAAAGAGCTTTATCCAACTTAATTTATCATAAGAACTCACTATTGCTTAAAAATTGGAATCTGGCCAATGTTATTTATTTTATTATTTAAAAAGAACCATTATTATATGAGGAGATACTGAGTATATTTACAAATTTCAGCGTTCATCATTTAAATAAATATCAGGGTTTAAATATAGGAGGGATAGTGTCACTATAGGACAAAGAATATTCCAAAAGCTTAGCACCCTACTTAAAGAGAGAGGGGACCCTACTATCTCCCACCACACTTCCTGGCTCACGTGTACACTTTTTAGGCTATCTTGCAGTGAAAGTTATCCTGGAGATTAACAAGGCAAGACGAAGCAATAAAAGACAATTAGAGAGGAAAGCTGTAAGTAACAGTGCCTTTCTTCTTAGTCAAAGGAAAGGCTGGCAGTTAGAACTGGGCAGAATTTACATGAAAACATGTAGAACTAACTACTTTAGAGGGATGCATAGTTTAAAATAATAAAAACAAACTCACTGCACTCATTATGCCAAAACAAACATGGAAACCTGTGTTTAAAATGCACCATCATTTTCAACCGCATCAAAACAATTAATTACCTGGGAATTTGTGTGACAAAAAACGGACAAGAGTTTCAAGTGTATTTCTAAATATGAAAATGAGATACAGAGCTGTGGAAACAGAGAGGAAGTTGTGTTTTTGGGAGGAACACTCAATACTGGTACAAGGTTGATCCTATCCAAGTTATTTAATGACTACAAGTTATTCATACATGATCCCACTGAAAATCTCAGATGTTGGGGTTTTTTGTTTTTTTTCTTTTTGTTTGTTTGTTTTTATTTTATTTTATTGTAGAAATTGTCAAATGTACTACAAAATTGTAACAAAACGTGAACAGAACAGAATGACCATAGCTGCTTTGAGGAAAACAAATACACTGGTTCACCATGCCAACTTTATTTCAAGACATTGAGCTAAGCTCCCCTAATAAACAAAATCACCACTGTAGTGTAGACAAGTAGACCACAGGACTACAATGCAAAACTTAGGAGACTGAAGCCTAAGTACACAGAAAACTGACTTTCACAGAGCCTCAGGATGGAGATTCAGTAAAAATATATCATATCATAGCAAAAGTACCACAGTCCTGGAGAAGTCATGCGGAGAAATAAGATCTTCCATCCATTCCTTGCAAAATAAGCTATTATTAATACAAACTGACTTGGAGTTTTACTGTGAAACACCGGAGAGATGGCTCAGCAGTTAAGAGCACAAGTGTCTCTTTCAAAGGACCTTAGTCCCATTCCCAGCACCCACGTGGTGGCTCCTAGCTACATATAACCCTAATCTCGGGGTATCTGACACCTTCTGGCCTCAGCACGCACTAGGCACATATGTAGCACATTGGCAAACCTGCAGGTAAAACACCTCCACACATAATATTAATAATTTTAAAACACCGAGAACATCATGTATAAATATATTTTGTGACTATAAGTTAGAAATCTATAGTGAATATAAAAAATTGACTCAGATAAATTTAAACAATTATGTGAAGGAACTAGACCACCCTATGTTTTTGTAAATATATATTCATATATATATGTATATATATATTACTTACATGATATATACATATATATGTGTGTGTATATAAAAATCACAATTCTACAGCAGTCTGGAAAATACAGAAATCTAAAGTCATAGAAGACAGAGCCAGGATAAACTCTCGGAGGTGATGGGCATGTTCACTATTTAGTGGTGAGAATGGAGCCTGGATGTACGCCAGCACTTATCAAACGTCATACTCCAAATATGTGCAGCTCACTGCATGTCGACTGTTTCTTCATACTGTTGGCGCGACTGTAGCCTGGAATGCATGCTGCTTAATTGTATCCCTTTACCAGCACACGCGCTTCTCGCAGGAACTGGTTTTTGTCCTTTCTCCGTCCACTCAGTCCTCCCTGCCTGGCTGACAGCTGTTGGTCAGTGAGCTTTAGTGAAGAGTGCAGGAAAGATGCCGAAAAAGGTGTGAGTTCATTCATGAAAATGAAAGTGTACAGGAATTACACTTGGTTGGACTGGGGTGCTGGTCTCAACTTAGAAACGTGAAGCGGCCTGTGTTACCCTCAAGTGGTGGTTCTGCGGAAACAGTTCCTGATGGACTCAGGGACTCAGGTGTAAATTCAGTTGGCATTGGGCTGGGGAACGACATTAATTTGATTGAAGTTACTTAGAGAAACTGTGTGGAGTGAGAGGGGAGAGGTCCAACAGAGCTGTAAGCTAAGCATTACCTGAGGGAGGGTGAAAGGAGTTGTCACTGGTGTGTGAGACTGGCTAGCTTCCCAGGTGCACAAAAAGCCAGAGCCGTTATCTCAGTGTGCAGGTGAGAGCTTTGAACTAGTGAAAAGCACACAGAGATCAGACCGAGGCAGTAAAATAAGGCAGGAAGGCAAGGTCAGGGGTTCTAGGAAAAACAGAACAGACTCCATGAGCAAGAGTCATTGCAGGAAGAGTGGGAAAGACAAGGGAGTGCTTGGAGGAGGAGAAACTCTGTCGTGGCTTCCCTATAGGAAACGGTGTAGGAATCACCGGGGAGGAGAATGCAGAGAACACGGGGAGGGACATTTATGTGTAACGTGAGGCACAGAGTGTATGGACAGCTTCGGGGGCGAGCTACAGCATTCAGAGTTGATAGCAGGAAGGTCACAGGTGGCACAGACAGCCCTGAGGTCAGCCCCTGTCTCAAAAGGGAAAATGGCACCAGGGGAGCCCCGCAGAAAAGCACTAGGGAACATGGCAGAGAGCACGCCTTAAAGTTTGTGGTCTATCCTGTGAGGTAAATGACACAGGAGATTAGCACAGAGGGATTCCGTGTTTAATGTCCAGGCTGGGGAAACAAAGACATTAACTACTTATGAGAACTACTGATGAGAGGAGGACAGAGGAACACGTTAAGGTCACCAGCAACTTCTTTGACCTTCCATGAATTTCCTTTTGTAGTTTTGAGAGATTCTTGGCCGAATCCACCTAAGAAATATCTATTTCATAAAAGTCCAATAACTGGTAGGCACTGGAGTGAACTTAACGAGACCCTGTCTGACCTATATTTATTTTCGTGTTAACTGTAACATCGGAACCATAATTTCTGTTATAATTGGGTAACTACTCTCTTTGATGTATTTTCGGGGACGTTAGTTGACGGTGAGAGTGTCGAGAAGCTAGAATCACGTGTTGGTGCAACTTTTTTTTTTTCAAAGCAACCTTGATGTGACAGCGTTTGTCCGGAGGGCATCGTGATAGTGGCGTGGTGTTTGAAGGAGCTCCTTCCTGAACAACTCAAACAGCAAAATGAACACAATTTGCTGCCTATGCCCTCGAGCTCGAGGTGGAAGCCAGGGAGAAAACTTCTCATTGGTTTTAATTAGGACTGCAGAGAACCAGCGTGTTAACGATTTCTCTCTTTCCTCAAAGTATGGTTTTATGGAATTTGAGGCAAAAGGAAAAAAAAAAAACAAAAGGAGCTCAGTGGGTTTGCTGTTGTTCAAGACCAAATGTAGTAAATTACATTTATTCCGTCTTCCTGTTTTGATACATTGCCCCCCTATACCTTTTTTGTTAGCCCTTAACAGCTTCAAACAGTCTAAAGTGTATCAAAGAGATCATTACGGAACACTAGAACATTCATACCCTCAGTTCCTATCACTAAATGACTTTGAGGAGATTTATAGTACAACAGACAAGCAGTTCCTGTTACGCGCATCATAGCTCAAATCTTTAATCCCTTTAGACTTCCGTTAATAAAAATAGAAACGCAATTGACAGATGTCTTGGGTAAGACTACCTTTAGGAGGAGTTAAAAGTTTTTTTTCTTATTCATTAATTACTTAAAAGTATATTGCAACTTCTCATAGGCCATTGATTAGAAAGGCCTTTTGTCTATAGATCACCAAATCCAGCACCATTGGCCTGCACGTGCTATGAATTCACATCCGGCTAACTTTCAATGACTTGCAGGCAAACTGTCCTCCTTGTCCAAGGGCTGTTGTCGTGGTGTCTGTCACCCATGGCAACCAGCCCTGGTGTTTGTCTGTTTGGTTTGGTTTGCTTTTGGTTTGTTGTTTTATTTCCTTGTTTTGTTGTTGTTTTGTTTCATTTTGCTTTTCAGTCTATACACTGGGATTCCCACCAATTCAATACAGGTACCTGTGTAGAGATCTGAGACGTTCGAACCTTTAATACTGTATAGAGGCTTGTGAGGCTTAATCTCCATCATCAACGGGATGTGATTTGGAATCACCACGAGAACACACCTCTGGTCGTATCTGTGATGTGGCTTATAGATAGGTTTAAAACGGGATGAAGAACCACCCGGAAGTGGGTGGTGCATCAACTAGGGTTCCTGAAGGGAGAAAGGGGGAAAGCTGAGCGTTCACCTGTCTCTGCTTCCACACAGTAGATGCTATGTGCCAGCGGCCGTACACGGGCGGTCATCCCTTACCTGCCTTCAGAAACAGTACTTTCAAACTGGGAGTCCAAACCAACCCTTTCTTCCTTACCCAGTGTTGGTCAAGCATTTTGCCAGTAAGGAGAAAAGTAACTAAGCAGTGTCTCCAATAAAGATTCTATGTATCAATCTGTAAATACTTGTCTACCAACAGGAATGCCCTTAGTTTGTGGTCCTCCCCAAATGTGGCTGTTTTAATAATCTTAATTTGAATAAAAGAGTTTTCAATCCAGTCAACAGAGTGGGTTTCGGGTCCTAAATTCGGATAGCATTGTATGTGATTCGGTAAGACTCGGATGGAAATATTGGGCCAAGAAAGCAGAACGTGGTTTCAGTGCTCTTAAGCGCTGGCCGGAGTGGGGGGGGGGATAAGGACCGTAATCATATCTAATTAGTGCTAAAATAATGTTTCCCTTTGAAATGTTTAATTAGCTCGATTTTTATTGCATATGCACTCCTGATGTGGCACTCGCCTTAGAGCTGGAAGATGTTGGCGACTTAAATTGTGCACTGTTCCTGTACCCTGTGTGGGCAGACCCTGGCTGGGAGTGGCTGTTGTGAACAGAGGCCTGGACCACTGCTGGAACCAGGATGCTCCAAGCCTACATCTCAGCGTTTGCCGCTTCCCTGGAGCCTCCCACAGAGCTTTCCCTTTACCACCGACACCCCAAGCACACCAAGGCTTTTCTTCCAGTCTGCCCCCCAGTTCAGAAAGGAGACCTATTGAACTCTTGCTCTGATGCTTGTTGCCAGCCTGGGTGGGTCTTCTGATAGTGAGCTACTCCTACGGAGGGCAAGGAGGAAATCCTGGGTTTCTCTGGCTCACTTACAGGTGGTTGGTCTCAGGGCTGCAGCTAATCCAACTAACTTTATTTCAAATATAATTTTCCTGATGATCACATCACAGTCAGGTATTCTCTTATGACTGCTCTCTCAAAGAAATATGAATTTTAGGAGTTTTCTAGAAAGACCCATGGTAGCTAGCTATGTGGTCAAGGTGTAGACTTCCGTGGATCCCAGTAAGGGAACTGGGCTCTAACATGTTCACTGAGGCAAGGGTAGGAGGAACATTCCATTCACTGAAAAGTAATTTTAAGATGCGTAGCACATAAATTTCTGAGGTCCAGTCAATGCTAGACTAATTGCTCTCCTTAATTCATAGTGAGGAACCGACCCTGGGGTTCAGTTAGTTGGATACTGATGTAATGTACATTAATCTATTCCTAGGCTCAGTCCCCAGCACCTTAGGAAGCAGCAGTGACCACAGGTTCCTGGTAGTCCTGCCACTGAGGTAGTGAAAGCAGGAGAATTTGGGGCCAGCCTGGCATACAGGAGATCCTGCCTCAGCTAAACGAAAGAGCAACAAGGAACAATCCTCCTGGTCTTCTGTGAAGGGCTATTGTGCTTTCAAAGCACTACTTAGATTTCCAACAGACGAAATGTCTGTACTCACATCTTCCTATATTCTGTCTGTCTCTGACGCATGCACGCTAACAACACATACACACACACACACACACACACACACACACCACCACCACCACCACCACCACCACCACCACCACAGAGGGGGGGGAATGGGGGGCGGTCCCAACATGTGTATTTGAACGAACCTTTACCTCCTCCAGTCCTTGAGGCTCTCAGTTACTCTCAAGAAGAAATCCAACCCATATCTTCCAGACGAACGGCCAGTGCAAGCTCGGGCTCAGAATGAGCCCCACCACCCTCACCACTCCATGTTGCTGTATAATAAATGAGAGCAGTAGCAGCATGGACTCCAGACACTAATTCTCAAGGCTCCTTCAAATACACTGGGACCTTTTGCCTCAAATGACGCTGTTAGCAGATGGAAACACGTGCCAATGTCGGGCCTGAAAGGGCGCTGGGATTTCTGTGTTACTTAGAAGTGCAAGACCTCACCAACACTGACTGCAGCCTGCTGTTGACCATTAGACAGTTTTATTTAAATAGACTGATTTAGTGGCCAGGTAAAGGAGGGTGTGTGACCATCACCAAGACTGACTGAGCACAGCATTACGACCGATGAGGTCAGGACAGGTAAGGCCACTCAAAGCTTGGCTTAATCTCTTCAAGGGACAAAGAAGATTTTCAGAGAAGCTACACCAGGGGAGGAGTTGTTGACCTGATAAATCGGCCAACATAACATTTAGGATGGATACATTTTAGCTGGAGAAAATGTATAGAGTCTCATTTTTTAGTTAAAAGGGTCAAATAGGAGAATGCATGTCCAGGGGCTGGAGAGATGGTTCCGAGGTTGAGAGCATTTGCTGGCCTTGCAGAGGACATCAGGTTTGACGACTGACTTAGTAGACTTAGCACCACACAAGAGAAAAGCAAAACAAAGAAGTCGTTATCCTTGTGTTCTTTCTATGGCATTGAGAGGTCTGCTTATGAAATAATCAAAATAGTGAGATTTGAAAGAAAATATACTTTTGCTAAAAGGAGTGCTTTATCACACAAAAGGATCAGTGTCCTAGGATAGAAACAATATCCAATTCCTTTGCATTGTTCCAAGTCCCAAGGCAGACCCGTGTTATAATCACCGACCTGGAGCACTGGCAAGCTTCGGTTCGGCAGTCCACAGCCACTCTAATGACGTCCTGCTTCTGAATGTTAACTTCTCCAGCATTCTCGCGTCCACCGTCCTTCCTGATCTATTGGATCGTGTGTGTGTCCTCAGTGACTCTGCAGCGTGTAAGCATTCTTAACCATGCTACTCATTCGTTAGTTCCTCCAAAGGCACTGATATCTGATGGCAGTCTGAACACTAAAGAAGCTTACTAACTTAATTAGTGCAGTGTCACAACTCATTATCGTGACGCATTTAGACGTAGCACACGTCTGAAAAGAGGAAATCCACATCGAGGCTTCAATCTGTAAACATCAGAAGCTCACAGTAATAGCTAAAACACAAAGGAAATGTATCTTTTAGAGGAACGAAGAACACCTCCTAATGGGAAAAACTTAGCAGGCACATTTTCCCCATGCAGTGGGTAAAGTACTCTTGTTGGCCGTGGCAGCATAGCGTAATGCGGGCAGAGAACACGTACCAAACGGGTTGGTTTGGGTCCACTGCAGATTAAGAACAGTTATCCTGGGGGCTAAATTACTGTGGGCTTCCAAAACTGATTTGCCAGTGGTGTCTGGTCCTCACAAAAATCCTTAACACTTCTTGTCTGTTTTATTGCAGATAACTAAATGTCAGCCAAGCAGCCTCCCTTGGGCCCCACTGTCATAGGAAGCAAAGCACCAGTTCTTGTTGCCTTAACACACTATGTGACCCAGGAGCGATAAACCAGCTAAGCAGTGAGGTGGATAATGGATGCCACCTGCGCTGTAGCACCGAGCGTTTACAACATTCTTTTATCATCCTCATGGCCCCACTCCGTGGAATACTCCTAAATCCCAAAGTAAGGCAGCATGGGAGTCTTCTTTTCCCTTATTTTTAATGTTTACTGATTCAGAAAACCTAGTTCGTCTTACATTTGTTTAAGTTTTTAAGACTTAGGTTAGAGGTGAAATACTTAAGTAAAGGCGGTTTCTACCAAGGTCAGTTTTGTGTTTTGTTTTGTTTTGTCTTATTTTTAAGAGGAAAAGCCACCACATTTAGAAAACTGAAATGTTTTGAATGATTTTAAGAAATTAATTAGCAGACAGGTCATGCTAACACTCCCATAAAAGGGGGCAAGGTGGGTGAAGCAGGGAGCGCACCATCGCTTTGCTTTGCACCACAATAGCTAATGGAGTAACAATATTTAATGAAGCAAAAATCCTTGATCTTCTGGCCACTGACAAACCGTCAGGACTGTGTGTTCAAATTTTTCAGAAATGAAGTCTGTCCAGAAAAATTCTTCACAGGGCATGGGGGAAGTTCAAGTTATTTGGAATAAATACATACTTGAAATGTATTGTTTTATCGAAATCCATCAATGCTTCTCTTTAACTTCCTTGACAGGTCAAGCCCTGTGACATTTTATACTACGTAACTTAGCTGACATGTTGTGAGTGCTGCTTCGAGCTTTATTAACATACCCTAATACCTTTTACTCTCTTAAAAGGAGTCTTCTTTAGAGCATTACACTTGGGCTGGAGAGATGGCTCAGTGGTTAAGAGCACTGACTGCTCCTTCAGAGGTCCTGAGTTCAATTCCCAGCAACCACATGGTGGCTCATGACCATCTGTAATGGGATGCCCTCTTCTTGTGAACAGGCATATATTCATGCGGAACACTATATACATAATAAATAAATAAATCTTAAAAAAAACCAGCAGTAACAACAAAAACATTACACTTACTCCAGCCAAGCCACAGTCTACATTATCTTTGAAACCGTCATTTGGGAATTCCAGCAGGTTGCTTGGTGTAGGGGAGCCATCTTGGTCTGTCGCACTGTAAGAGCCACCAGTGGCACATTGGGTTGAAAGCTGGCAGGTTGCTACTAAGGAATGGAACACTGGAGCTGCTTGGTTGGACAGAGTTTTTAATTATTTTGAAATTAATTCTAGATATGAAGGGCTGGAGCAATGATTTTGAAAAGTAACGATCAAGTGTGTGTTGGCATGACATCATTAACCTATATGTCACGTGCTTGGTGGCTGGGAAGCAGTTGGTTTCTTTCATTATTGAAGATCACCTAACACTGAGAAAAGAAATTCTATCGTTTGTTCACTTATCCATCTAGCCATCCGTAGTCACATACGTTCAAGTACTCATCCATTTACTCTTCTTATTGGCATCCATGTGAAATTCAATAAGGCATAACCATGTGACCTTCAGTGAAACCCGTTCACCCACAAATGCATCTGGTTCTAGGAATCAAATGCGGGACCTGGTGTCTGTAAGCAGACATGATGTCATGGAGCTACACTCATGGAGGTGAGAACTCATCCTCAGCAAACCCCCGGAGAACAATGACTAAGTGTTTCCTGAGACCCAAGGGCACACAATGAGAATGCCGCACATCTTCCTCTCCCTGGCCTTTTTGAGTTTTACATTAGTGCCATGGATGCAACGATCTCTTCTGAGCCAGAAGAGCGATTAAAGATAATTTGATCCTAAAGGAGAACACTCATTTTGCTGTAGTCTATTCTAAGAGGAAAATATCTAATGAATTTATTTGTTTTGAATTTACTAACTTTGTTTTCCTGGTTAGTTCCAACGACCAGTGTAACCTTTTGCTTGGTTCAAAAACCCCAGTGAACTGAGGGTCCATGATTTAAGTTTGGAAATGCCATGGTCACCCAGCATCTCATTAACTGAATTCAGGTTCTTATCACCCTCTAACCCCAGCTTCAGAAGATGGTCTAAGATTAGACACAGTCCTATTGTCTTAGTCAGGGTTTCTATTCCTGCACAAACATCATGACCAAGAAGCAAGTTGGGGAGGAAAGGGTTTATTCAACTTACACTTCCACATTGCTGTTCATCACCAAAGAAGTCAGGACTGGAACTCAAGCAGGTCAGGAAGCAGGGGCTGATGCAGAGGCCATGGAGGGATGTTTCTTACTGGCTTGCTTCCCCTGTCTTGCTCAGCCTTCTTACAGAACCCAAGACTACCAGGGATGGCAGCACCCACAATGGGCTGGGTCCTTCCCCTCTTGATCACTCATTGAGAAAATGCCTTACAGCTAGGTCTCATGGAGGCATTTCCACAACTGAGGCTCCTCTCTCTGTGATAACTCCAGCTTGTTTCAAGTTGACGCAGAAAACCAGCCAGTACAGCTGTTATCAGCTTTTCTGAAGAAATGTGTTCCACAGAATACTTGGGACCAGCATTTCTCAACCTGACACTATCCATTCAGCATTCACATCCAAGGAACTGGCATGGTGAGTAACTGTACGTAGAGGCAGGGTAGTGGCAGACTGCAATACCTGTAGCAGCCAGAGAAGTCAAAGCTCCCCAGCATCGATAGATAATGGGGAAGGTTCTGCAGAGCAGGCAAGGCCTTCAGGGAAACCATCCTGCTCCTCACTGACAGGTAATCACAATTGATAAAGGAAACGCATGACTCAGGTTGCTCAACGCTGTCACAAAGATTCCTTCTCATTCAAAAGTCCAGCAAGAAACATCTCTGCCTCCAGCTTTTGGTCACCGCTGTCTCTCATATGAGGATGAAGAAATGACAATAGAAAGATGACTGATTTGTTCAGAAAGGAATTGACAAAGGTAAGCGATGAAAAACTGAATATAGAAAAGTTGTTCCAACAATGGTTAGTGTTGGGGTTTGAAAATGGATGAACCTGAACACTTGGCCCCATGGGAGTGCTGTTCCAAGCAACGAGGTAAGAGGATCAACTCTCAGCAGAAGACTTCATGCCGGACGTAGGAAAGCAAATTCCCTAAACTCTCCAAGATGAAAAAGGTGAAAACACGTGAGAAGGTCGAGGTCACGTGAATGAGTGTAACAAAGTCTTAGTCCCAGAGACCTCTAAGAGTGTGTCTCAGCTACACCCTTGAGAGTGAAAGCCACACCAAGATGTGTTTTATGGCTTCCAAGAAACTAACCAAGTGTCAAGATCCGTGAGAAGAGCGGCTTGATTCAAGACTTCTAATGTCAGTGACGATGTCAATGAATTGAGGAGAAACTGTGAAGATTGTTCTTCCAGGGAGGGCCTATTAACAGGCCCTCTGCATAAGAAGTAACGACTACTGCACGAGTGCACACCTCTGATACCCACGCTCTCATTAGATATCATCGAGTGGACTCCTCAGTCATCGCAAAGCTTTGTGTAAGTAGCTGTCAATACCCCCATGTTGTGCTCAGTAAACTGAACACAGATAAGAGATATGTGAGGGCTTTCCGCCGGGGCAGCCATCTTCCAGTAACTCGCCAAAATGACGAACACAAAAGGAAAGAGGAGGGGAACTCGGTATATGTTCTCTAGACCTTTTAGGAAACATGGAGTCGTTCCTTTGGCCACATACATGCGAATCTACAAGAAGGGTGATGTTGTAGACATCAAGGGAATGGGCACTGTTCAAAAAGGAATGCCCCATAAGTGTTATCATGGCAAAACCGGAAGAGTCTACAATGTCACCCAGCATGCCGTGGGCATCATTGTAAACAAGCAAGTTAAAGGCAAGATTCTGGCCAAGAGGATCAATGTGCGGATTGAGCGCATCAAGCACTCAAAGAGCAGAGACAGCTTCCTGAAGCGGGTGAAGGAGAACGATCAGAAGAAAAAGGAAGCCAAAGAGAAGGGCACCTGGGTTCAGCTGAAGCGCCAGCCTGCGCCACCCAGAGAAGCCCACTTTGTGAGGACTAACGGAAAGGAGCCCGAGCTGCTGGAGCCCATTCCATACGAATTCATGGCCTAATGTATACAAAGGAAATAAAGAACCTGAACTGCAAAAAAAAAAAAAAAAAAAAAAAAAAGAGATATGTGAGGCCATTCCACTGTGAAGGGATGGGTTGAACGCATCTATTCTGAGGTATGGTTGTCCAAGCACGTGGATTGCTCCCTGCCTGAAAGAAACTAGTGGACATCTGAACAATCTCCGCAGGGTCTTCTGAGAGGGTCTTAGATATAAGGCTTTGTTTAATAACTTTCGCTGAACAAGTTCTTTCTTCTGGAGCTAAACACTTATGACATTACTCTCAATAACGTGTTCTAGAAAATTCCTCACAGGAGTACCCAGCAGCTTTGGCTCTTAGCTCATGGCTGATTCAGTTCAATCTGGTCATCAAGGCCAGAAACCACAGCTACCCCGTCCGGCAGAAGTATTTCATGAGCTAAGACTCTTGGGTCAAGGTGAGGGTACTGAGATGAACCTTGAATACAAGTATAGGTTTGTTTACTAGAACAAACAGTATACATATTGAATATGAGAAGCAAGGCCACCACATTTACTGAAAAAGAACATTAGATTGTGATACCACAGTTGAACAGGAAGAAAATCAAAGAACAATGCTAGACAGCCAGGCATTAGGTCATTGACATGACTTAGCAGATAAACATACTTGGTGCCAGTGAACTTAGTTTCATCCTTTAGACCCACATGGTGCATGAAAAGAAATTACTCCTACAAGTTCACTTCTGACCTCCACATACCCATGATGCAATTGCACATGCATGCATACATGTGTATGTGAACTCACACATTAAACAAATGCAATCTAATCTTTAAAATGAGGAGTTGAGGAATCCAAATAGTTTGATGTATCCAGTAGAGACAGCTGTCATAAGATTACTAAGAAGACTTGGTTGCATTTGAGAATGAGGACATAGCTGAGTTGGTAAAATGCTTGCCTTAGAAGCACAGGCATCAGAGTTCACATCACCAGGACCCACAAAGAAGCAGGATACAGGAGACCTTCCCCTGTAATCCCACTGTTGGGCGTTGGAGAAGATGTCTTGGATTCTCTAGACATTTAGTAAGGTTATATGTCTCCAGGGTCAGTGAGAAACTCTCAAAAGATAAGGCGGACTGCAAGCAGAGAAGATACTGATCACTGAGCTCCACATGCGTGTGTATACACACTGACCTCTGCACACATGTGCACACACACTGACTTCTGCACACATGTGCACACACACTGACCTCCACACACTGACCTCCGCACACATGTACACACAAACTGACCTCTACACACATGTTCACATACACTGAGCTCTACACACATGTACACACACATTGACCTATGCACACATGTGCATATGTTATGACCTCCACACACTGAGATCTACACACATGTGCATATGCACTGACCTCCAAATAGACCTCCAGACACAGACTTCCATACATTGACCTCTACATACAGATCTCCACACATATGTGCGTACACTGACATCCACAAACAGGCTTCCATACCATCTGTGCACACACACCAGCACATACTGACTTCTACACACGTGCATACACACCGAACAACACACACTGACCTGGACACGCAGGCCTCCTTACACATGTGCACACTTACCAGGACACAAACACATGATATTTTGCAATAGATCCTATACTACGCTTTTGAAGCAAACAACAGAGTATTTTTTTAATTAATAAAAGTAAACAGTGCTGAAGGAACATGGAGTAAACCTGATCAATGCTGGTAGAAATGGAGGTGAAGAGAGAATCTGAGGAGCTGTTACAGAGGCTGAGCTCAGGGTTGCTCAAGTAGAGGGATTTTCTGATAGTGGATAGCATAGTAAATAAATACCCTATAGACAGGGTTGGGTCATGACTCTTCCTGGTGCTCTGATGGGAAGAGATACAGCAGATCAGAACCTCTGCAGTGGTCCAAGCACTGCAGAATTCCCAGGCCCACACAATGCTGCACAAAGGCTGAGCATGATTTTAAACGAATGAGCTAGCATCCATCCCTTAAGCACACTTGCATATCCATCCCCAAACCACCACCTCTGAACAAACAAAATGGCTCCTGTCAAACTGATACAAGGATGGCTTACAGAGGCATTGGCCAATAGTTGAATCCCTCATGACCCACGGCAGACACTCCTGACACAGGACATATCACAAAGTTGAGAACAGCAGCCAGTTTTCCCAAAATGAGAACCTTCCTGGGGTGAGTATCTAACCATGTAAAACAGAAGCACAGAATCCTACAGGGGGCAGAACCAGGAGAGCGTGGCTGTTCCCTTTTATCCTCTTAAAAAACACTGCTAACTGGGTTTGCACACAGAGCGTCTGTTTCCAAAAGCAATGCTTTCTCACTTGTCACGCAAGGCTAAGGCTTTGTCTCCTGGATCCAAACAGCATCTACCGGAGGACCCATCTTCAACAGGTCTTTTTCAGCTTCAAAGAGTCAGGGAACCATGCTGCCCAGTGGGTCACATGCTTCCAACAGAGAGGGTGACCTAGATGGTGGGCCCTCAGTCTCCTTCCCTCCTGGTAGGATGTTCCTGACCCTTTTTTGGTTTGTTTCCAATGTAGGTAAATGAGCTCTGCATATATGAACTGGTGTCAGGCGTGCTGTGAGCCTCCTCCTAATGGGGCCTGAGGGATAGGAGCTGGAGGGCCTGTTCTAGCTGGTCTACAGGCACTACCTGACAGCTCGGCTTTTAATTCCACTTAAGTGCAAACAGGAGAAGAATAGTTCTGGAAAGCTTTTTAAATATGAAGAAATAAGCCCAAATCAGAGTATAATCCGGTTAATGACACAATAGGGCTTTTAGAATTGACCCAAGGCAGACAATAAAGAAAATTATTTGTACGAGTCCCCAACTCCTGGCAGAGCAGGACAAAGGTCTGCTCCTTTGAAGACTTTTTCACTGTCAAATGTGCATTTGTCTTAATAGACAGTAGCCCTTCTGATCCAGGTTCTGGGAGGTGGCCAGAAGCCCGTGAACTTGGTGCCAGAGCCATTTCCAGACACTGCATTAGAGATGAAACCTCGGCGAAGTTCTGTTGACTCAGCACGTCTCCTGGGTTTTAATTCCCTCTCTGTATGCATGTTGAGCTTTGTTCTGTGGTGCCCTCCCTGTTGGTTTGTGAGAGCATCTCATGGTTTGAGGTCTAAGGATTGCCATCCGTCTAAACAGCCTCAAAGAGTGGGGCAACCAGCAGCTACCGTGGGAGGGGGAGGTTGGTGAGTGGGTCAGACAAACGCGAAGATGAAAGGCTGAATGAGGTGTGGCATGCCCCAGCACCGTGGAGTCGCTCTGGCTAATAATAAGGCGTGACACAGCTCAATCCTGTTATGACAGTCAACTTTCAATCCTAACTGCCACAGAGACGTGGCTGTTCTTTGGTGTGGTAGACATACTACTCACCCCAACTTGACCATGACAGAGAGAACATATCCAAAGAAGTACCACCAGACTGCACAAGTGTTGTGCTGAATTAGAATAAGAGTGTGACTGAAGAAAGCAACAGAATTCGTCATGAATATCTTTTTCCCCCTGATAGGGATGTTAAATCCTTCTGCAAAGCTGGTGGGTCTGTGAGAGAGCACAGATCTGGTTTCTTACCTTTCATTTCTTATTTAGTGGTTTGCACTCTTCTGTGGTTTCCCTGACTTCAAATATCTATCTATCTATCTATCTATCTATCTATCTATCTATCTATCTATCTATCTATCTATCATCTATCTATCTATCTATCATCTATCATCTATCTCTCATATGTATCTATCTATCATCTATCATCTATCTATCTATCATCTATCTATCATCTATCATCTATCATCTATCTATCATCTATCATCTATCTATCATCCATCTATCATCTATCTATCATCTATCTATCATCTAAATATCATCTATCATCTATCTATCTATCATCTATCATTTATCTATCATCTATCATCTATTATCTATCATCTTATCATCTCTCTACCTATCAATCATCTACTTTTTAATCTATCATCCATCCATCCATCCTTTCTCTCCTCTCTTTTCTTCCTCCCCTTCCTCCTTCTTTCTCCAGAAACAGAACATACTGATTCTGCAACTTGTTGGCTGACAAAAATGAATGGCCTGCTTCAGGACAGTCCCCGAAAAAGTTATTTCAACAGAAAATATTAGTATGGTACACACCGAATCGTCTAGTATATGGTGTGGGTTTTTTTGCCTGGTTTACTACCAAATGAGTAAATAGATATAAATATAAAACTCTGTGGCTCACAGTATGAGGTCCCGATAGGAAATATTCTACCAACTTGCACCTTGCCCCTCAAATTTCTGAGTCCCCGGACACAGCCACACTGGGAGCCATGAGACAGAGAGCTTGGCTGCCTCTGATAGAAGAAATGCTCGCCTGTGGTGGCTGAGGTGGGCGTTTGTTGTTCAATCACTCACACCTTAGAGTATACAAACTTAAAGCTTTCTTCCCTAAGTTACTGTCAAGTATGGACATTACAGTAATATATGTTTTCCTTTTTAATTAAAAAGCTCCGAAATACATAACTATTCATACCTCATTTCTCACTCCTGGGCATATAATATTCATTCTTGAAACCGCAAAAATGATGATGTAGCTTATTTAACTAAGGAGAAAAATAGGGTAATGTTGCCCTTTGAATTATCTGTCCTCTCTTAAGAGGTGAAATGGAATTAGGCCTTCCTGTCCAAATCGCTAATTATTCTGGGCGTCCCTAATGGAAGCCAGTATATAGTTCACACCAAGTTCACACTGAGTTCACACTGAGTATAACATTGGTGTGCTGCTTCTCCGTGAGCCTACAAACACAAGAAGAAAGTTATGCCAACAGGGAAGGCAACGGATAGCCATTTCTAGCTGTCTTCACCTACACTGCATGCACACTTTCCTTCTCCCTCCGAATCCTCCAGCTTCCTTTCCCTGCATAGCTGGCTTTAATTAGCAGGATTTGTTAAGACAGCCTGGTTCAATTCCCCCCGAAACAAAAGAATTCTTTTCTCAAACACTGTAATTTTCTTGTCGATATTGAAAGGAGCTGGTGACAGGCCACTCTCATTATTTTATGAGTTTTTTAAAAGACAAATTTGAAAAGTCTAGGGTGTGCTTATGCAGCAGAAGGTTGTGGCTTATTTTCTGCTCTAAACAGTCTCGTACTCCCAGAGAACATAAGTGTGTTCAGAGGAATCTCGCAAACACCTTCTCCTCTCAGTGGCTCTGTCCCGGAAGGAAACACAGCAAGCGTCATGCTTTTAAATCATTTCAGTGCCCTTCCTTCGGGGTCCTCAGTCTTAAGGTCTGCATTGGTTTTTGAGAAGCAAAAGTACTCATTGTGTGACACCCTGGGGTCGCCCAATCCTGTGACATCACCTTTCTTTCTGGGGTCGCCCAATCCCATGACACCACCTATCTCTTTGCTTTCAACCTGGCGAACAATTGGTATTTTGGCTTCTTACCCCTAAGAGACTTGCCCACCATTTCTGAGTGCACCAAGTGAGCTGAGAGTTGGTATCTACAGAGGGTGGAGTGGCATACTAGGTGGCCAGGGAAAGGAACTCATGTGCCTCTTGCCCTCAATTGTCCAAAACATAAAGGTGATTTATCTGTACTTAAAAATCCCAGAAATTACAAAACTTCATGTCTTGTTTCTGAAACTTCCTTCCTGTCATGGAACATTCGAGATTACTTAGATTTGCCCAGCCAGTGGATCCTAATACTTCCTTTAGCATTTCAATGCTCAAATTTTCAGTTTTTATTCTAATAGATAAAGTTATAAAGCAATGGATATATATAAATACACACATGAGCATATATGTGCATATATGATATAATTTCATAGCATTTGATGTATGAGGAAATACTAGATAATCATGTCTTAAAGTTTCAAACACACAGGTATATCAAGTGTCTGGGACAGCGAAGCAGGGTCAAGCAGAGAAATCCTTGGGAAAGATGTAAAGACCTGAATAGAGTCTGGAAGAGACCTCAGTAAAGGGGGAGGGAAAAGGAAAGGAGACCCTGGTTGGAAATAACTCTGGAAGGGCTAAGCACTGCTTAACCACTGAAGATTTTGAAATCATGCTAAAAACATTCAGGACTAACCTGGTTTCTGCTACCGTCGTCACACTGTAAGTGAAAGCAGCTTGGAGAGGAACGGCCATCACCATGATGTCAAAGCAAGAACTTAGAGCAGTGCTTCTCCCTGGCTTTCTTGGGGTTAGCTGTTCTTGTTACCCAGATCTGCCTAGGGATGGCTCAGCCCACAGTGGACTGGGCCCACCCACACCAAATGTCAATCACGCCAACACCCCACGGACTTGCTCACAGGCCGATCCGATCTGAGCAGTCCCTCAGCTCCCTATTCCCGAGTGACTGCAGTATGTGTTGAGTTGATGATAATTACTTCCACTACAGTGCCGTAACACTTGATAGAAAACAGAGAGAGGAACCCAAGGTCAAATGCACAGAGAAATCGCAGTGCAAGCCTGGAGGCAGGGATGCATGTCAGAGACATAACGACCGATCCGTGAGAAAGGCTAGGTTAGAAGGGCAAAGGGCAGGGATGGAGAAGCAACAGGCAGAGCGTAGTGCTTGCCGGCTCACCCCGGCGCATAGTTCTTATACAGTACATGCCTACTGCCTTTGGACAGTGCCAGCCAAAATGGGCAGCAGGTAGAAGATACAAGCCTCACCAGGAACCTGTAGGTCAGTTGATCACATCTCCTGATACAGTTCAGTGACCTGGGGGTCCCTAAGTGCCCCTGTTGATGTGGTAGACGTTAATCTACACACAGCACATACTCCTAGATGTCCCGTCTGACTGAGACCGTATCTCAGATAAAAGCAATTCCACCTCTCAGTGCTAACTCTAAAGGAGTCTATAGAAGACCCCGGGTTTCTTTTCTTTTTCTTTCTTCATAAAACAGATTTCTTCTTATTTTTCTCAAACAATATTTATTTGGCTTCTAACTCTACCAAAATTTCTATTTGGCAAATATGGTAAGATAATGTTTTTTTACGGGCCAGGGAGTATTTTCAGAGCACTTTGCAAATAGACAGTGCTCTCACACTGTTATAAGACCATGTTGAGTTTGCAGAGAAAATGGAGACTACGATGTAAAGGAGGACACGGAAGCAGGGCCAGACCCAGATAGCAACAGGCTCCTCTGTTTCCAGAAGCTTCCATCTGTCTCTCATGGGAAAGCCACGGCTGGGATCACTGAGGAGAAAGGGACAGGCATTGACTTAAGATGCAGTTGTAAGTGTGAGTGTGTGAGAGTGTGCTCACGTATGTGCGTGTGAACCGTGTGTGCTCATATGTGGGAGTGTACGTATATACATGTGCATGAACGTGAGCATGTGTGCGTGCACGTATGTGAGTATAGGCATGTGTGTACAGGTGTGTGTTGGTGTATGCATAGGTATGAGTGTGCATGCATTGTACGAGTGTGTATGCATGCATGTGTATGAACGTGAGCATGTTACATGCATGTGAATGTGAGTGTGCATGCGTGTGTATGAGTGTGTATGTGTGTGAGTCTTGACACCAATTCCTAGTGACAGTAGAAAACAGAATGCAGGCACGGCTCTAACTGGACAGTGTTCCAGGAGCTTGGATTCCAGGGGAAAGCGGTTGACCTGAATGGAAGGACTGAGCTCCCAGTCCCAAAGCCCAGGTCTCCCTTACTGCCTCAGGGAGAGCTAAACTGTCCCTCCTTGGTGAGCTCTATAGCTTGGCTCAGAACTGTGTTAACCTCATTGCTTGCACACTCAATTCCATGCTGCTGCTGGGTAACAGCAAAGCTGCCCGGATCCCACCTTTCTCCCACCGACTGTGCCACAGCCACTTACAAACCCATGGTGGTGCTATGCCTATTCTTGAGGACTGTTTATCCGCTTTTTAAAATACATTGCATTGTCTTACTTTAAAAAAAAAACTTCAATAAAAGTAATTGCAAGGAGGTGGGGAAGAGATCGATGACCTGTAATTTATATTTCAATAGAGAGACTAAAATAAGCTGCTTTTATTTTTGATTTAGCTTAGAGGATGGTTTTAAAGCCCTCTCTTGACAGCTACTGCAACCCCATGCTAAAGGAAGAATTGCTGGGGGGGAAAATCTCACTCTCCCAAAATATCAATAAAATGAGCAAGAAAAATTAGCTTCACAGCAGGCCACTTTAATGAGACACAGAAGCAGATTGGACAAGGCGGGTAATACGATGCCTTTTGGAATACAGTAGAGAATAGAATTAGTAAGTATAAAAGAAGACCCATCAGTGTAGGATTCCAACGCGCAGGGTGGGAAGGCAATCTTATGTAGCTATAAGGAGAGGGGCAGGCGGGCATGCAGGCGTGTGGTTACAGGTATGGGCGAAGCGCTTTGGGGATGTATTTATGTGGATGGATGCAAATGTGTCCGTTACATTATTCTGCAGAATCCGGTGCGTGAGCTTCCAGTATTGAAGCCACAGCCAATACATATTATTACTACAACTTAAATTTCCATGACAAATAAAAACAGGGCCTGCTCGGCTCTTAAGTGTAATCCAACACCCCCCAAGTGGACAAATCAACTCCTTTCAGAGAGATAATACCTTCTCGGGTCTGCCAAAGAGCATCCTACAGCGGATAGTATCAGTTACACAGAAATGAAGGGCGTCTTCGGGCTTACAAAGATACTTCTAAGTTAGGGGAAATTTAGCAAGCTGCACAAACTTTTTGCTTTCTCATCTGAGGACACGAGGGTGGGTACCAGTCATAACCACACACTTTAAAATCGTGCTCCCCTCTTAGAAAATTCCACGAGGCATTCTTTTTTTTTAACTCATCGAGAGAAAACAATCCATTCTGATTAAGCATTGTTAGACCCATCGTCACTCCAAGGCTCAAAGGCCATCGAGAGGTTCTGGACGATGCCTGTAAAGCTTTATATGGCTAGAATAAATTCTCACCTCCAACCAGTTCCTTGGAGACAGTTTTTATTAAGTGATGCTTCAAAAGAATCCATTCCACTGTCGTTTGGATATTGTCTCTCTAGGGTTACACAACATGACTGGGATTTTGCCTTCCACTGCTGGGATCAAACCCAGAACCTCTCCTACCCAGCCACTTCCATGGCCATCTCGCCATAGAACTCATTTGGGTCAGATAGAAACAATTCTCCTTCTTCATCCCCTGTAGCCAACGTTTATTCACTGAGCAAATTCTACATCCGGGATTACATCAAAGATAGTTTTGACAAGAAATGAGGAGCAGAGGGGAGGAGTCAGAATGCACAGCTTCTAGATGCCAAGTGTGACCAAGGCAAAGGGATGTATACACATATACTCAGGAGTTTGGAGCACTGGCTGAGAGAGCTGATGAGGTAGACAGTGTGGACCACAGAAAAAGCAACCTGGGAGAAACAGTGGCATAAGCTCCCAAGAGCCATCTGAAGACAACAGGATTTTCAGAGGTCAGCCATGTTTTTAAGATTGTTTCCTGACCCCACGGTCTCCTGCAGCGGCTTGTACCAGGAGGCCCAGGGAAAGGAAGGACAAACATGAAACGAATCAGGCTATTTTTTTTTATAAAACTCATGGGCATTGTGGGAAAGAAGGTAGGTCTTCTCAGCAATGCATAAACCAGGGGGAGACCTGAGGAGGAGGGGAGGTGACTCATGCCCTGTGTGTAAGGGGAGCCTAGGGCAGCAGGAGACAATTCTACCCCAGTCAGTAAAAAGAAAGCATACAAGCCCCCTATAAGCCAGAGCCCTTTTCCTGTGTGAAGAGAAGACAGATCAGAAGGTATACTCTTCCAGGTCTGGAAAACCATATCTTCACTTCCAGAACACATCAAGAGAAAGGCAGGCTCGGCATGAACCTTCCAGGCCTGTCACACGACCCTGCCGGCATCCTCCTTACTCTAACACTTGTCTCCCCACACACGCACAAGTTGAAGTTGGAGAGATGAAACTTGAAAGTTATTAAAGGTCCATAGGCAGCAAGAGGTCGTGGCTTTGCAGGGAGCATAGGAGCGGCAGACACAGGACGGGGTTGGAGGAAGTTGTGGAGAGGAAAAATGTAAATACAGTACTGATATGTGAAATTTTTAAAAAGAAATAAATTGAACAAACAAAACATCAATTTGACACGGTAAGCGATGAGGCAACAGAGAAAAGCATGGGAGACAGTGAATCGGTTCACAAATGCCATACCTGGGGGTTACAGAAGAGTGTCATTTTAACGCCTGGTGTTGAGCAATCAAGGAAGTAGCATAAGATATGATAAGATAGCATAAGATAAGAGGCATGCAAGGAATGTCATCTGTGCCCACACCTATGGAGAAGGAAATGTCCCTCTGTAAGGGTAAAGTGAGTCCTGAAGAGAGGGTCAATGCTTCTGAGGTTTTCTAGAGAGGAATAAAACTCCAGGTAAAGAGTAGACAGATCACAGGCACAGCAAGTGAATAGAGCAGTGGGGGCAAAGGGAGGGGCTGCTGGGAAAAAATGTGTGAGTGTGGATTGTGCACGTGGGTGTGTATGTGTGCATGTGTGTGCCTGTGTATATGGATAGGTGCATGCACATGCGTGTGTGTGTGTGTGTGTGTGTGTGTGTGTGTGTGTGTGTAAATATGGTCAGTGATAGGAAAGTGGGACAAAGTCTGGGCCCCAGACACCACACATTGTATGCTGTGCTCACTAACACTGTCAACTCGACACAATCGAGAACAGTTTAGGAGACAAAGCTCCACATGTGCGTGATGAGGGATGTTCTACACTGAGTTAACTCAACTATCAAGGGCCGTCCTAAATATGAGTGGCTCTTTCCTAAGGGCTGGGCTTCCAGAACAGTGAGGAAGAGAGTGACCTGCGTACAGGCTCTTACTGCTCTCTGCTTCTGGCTGTGAGCAGGACCAGCTCCTCATACTCCTGCTGTGCTGACACCCCACCCCCATGGGCTGGACACTCAAACTGGGAGTCAAAACCATCCCCTCTTCCCTGAGATGTTTTCATCAGGAATTTTGTCACAACAACGGGAAAAGGGACTAATGTGTGGGTTGTACTAAACTTTGGACTTAAGAAGTCCTAAAGAGGCTGTCGTGGTTTGAATATAGGCTAATAAGCTAATAGGCTTGAATCTGTTCCCCAGTTAGCGGCACTATGTGACGAGTTTGTGGATATTTTAGGAGGAAGAGGAAAGGTGTTGCTGGGGACAGACAGTGGGTGACCCAGCTTCCTGTCAGAATGAACTCCCTGCTCTGCTGATGGTCACAGAGGGTCCTGTGACTTCCTTGCCCTTTCTGTTGCTAGGGCCGTCCCTGCCTCAGTAGTAAACCCTTCCTCCCTTGCTGACAGGAAGGAAGAAAGTGAGCAGGATGGAGCTACAGAAGGATTTCAGGCAATGAGGTGAGATGGTCACCTCAGGTTCGATGTTTTCAGTCTGAAGGGATGAAAGTGGCCAGGCAAAGTCAGCAAGGACCACAGTTCACAGAAACAGCCCCAAGCTTCCCTCCTGGCAGAAAGGAGGAACGCCTCTGATGGGGAAGGATCCAGGGGTAGGTACCGTCTGTACAGCAAAGGTAACAGGTAGTTTGATACAAAGAGCTCTCAACCCAAGTGAGTTAGGAAGATGTGAAGAGGTCCAGGAGATGCTGGAAAAGAAGCATCCCTCATGCAAGGTGGGGTGAGACCCACAGAACTCCCAAATGATTCACAAGACTCCACAGGTACTCAGCAGAGGCTCTAAGGCAATCAACCGTCACTGGTGGGAGGAGGCTCTCCCAAGACGGTGATGCTGGCAAGCCTCATGGGGGACTGTATGGATGAAGGTTCCCCGAGTCCTCATTCTTGCTCCCAGGTGGTGCCACTATCCAAATTGCCTACAGTCCTGTCAGGGTCCCCCATAAACCCATCACTTCCTACACTTCCCCCCAAGCCACATGCGCTTGAAACTGTGTCTTTGGTCCGTTAGTGATGGTCTACAGGAGGTGGAAGGATCTGTCCCTGTCTCTCGAGGAAAAGTCGCTCAGCCCCATGGAAAGAGAATTTTCCCAAAAGCATGGGAAATTTCATCAACTCTGAGAGAAAGGGATTCTCTGTCTTCATTCTCAAGCCCCCCACAGGACTTTTACTAAAAGCACAATAGGAGTCTTAATAAAAATTAGGGGCTTCCTTGTAAAGCCTCAATTTATATTTTAATTTGCTATAGCAGTTATTAAAGAAGCTAAGAGCATGAAAGAGAGGCCGAGAGAGACTGCCTGTGAGAGAGAGCACGAGGGAGAGAGGGAGAAAAAAAGACAGAGAGAGGGAGAGAGACACAGAGAGACAGAGAGACAGAGAGACAGAGAGACAGAGAGACAGAGAGAGACAGAGAGACAGAGAAAGACATAGATAAAGACAGACAGACAGACAGGAAGACAGAGACCTGTGCTCTTCACAGCCATGCCTAGATGCTGTCTGCCTCCCTCTCGCCCCTCATCTCAGGCATCACCCCATCCCGCCTTCTCACACGTGTACACACTTGAGTTTTTGAGCCATAAATCTTGCCGAGTCTGTCAAGTGACAGCCTAATAACATGAAAGGGGGTATCTGCAAACAAGATGGTCTTGAGCCGCTGCTCATGACCCTGAACAAATCAGGGCTGAGCTCCCTCTGCAGTTGAAAGTCACCCCTTTAATCACATAACTGGGTGCATTGAAGTGACACTTAGAAAGAAGCCCAGAGGTCTCCGTCTTCTTGTTCTCGAGGGCTCATTTACTCTATCCCTAACAATTAAGTTGAGCTTGTCATATTTTGAGACCTAATCAAAGTATAAATGAGAGGCAGCTGATAAGCCGCCTCCTCTTCTTGGGTTAGCTCTTTGCAAGGAATGCAGTCTTTCCCAGTCTTCTACCTGGTAACCATTGAGGAGTATTCAAATGGCAACAGAGAGGTCAAGGGCACGGCGGTGGTTATCAATCTTGGCTGTACAAAGGATGAACCGTTGCCACTGGACATCTGTTGTTAGGAAACAGGGGCATTTTAATATTTCAGTACAGATTTTGAGCTCAAAAGCAACCGTACTGACCAGAACTCCTGAGTGTGTAACCCAGGCCATTTATAAATATCCAAAGTACTTTTGTAAGTTTAACCACCATTAAGAATGAAGGAAGTAGCAGAGACTGAAGGGAAGGCCATCCAGAGACTGCCCCACCTGGGGATGCATCCCATATACAGCCACCAAACACAGACAGTATTCAGGTGCCAAGAAATGCTTGCTTACAGGGGCCTGATATAGCTGTCTCCTGAGAGGCTCTGCCAGAGCCTGACAAATACAGAGGTGGATACTCGCAGCCAACCATTGAACTGAGGAGTTAGAGAAAGGACTGAAGGAGCTGAAGGGGTTTGCAACCCCATAAGTAGAACAACAATATCAACTAACCAGACCCCTTAGAGCTCCCAGGGACTAAACCACCATCCCAAGAGTACACAGGGATGGACCTATGGCTCCAGTCTCATGTGTAGCAGAGGATGGCTTTGTCAGGCATCAATGGGAAGAGAGGCCCTTGGCTCTGCTAAAGCTTGATGCCCCAGTGTAGGGGAATGCCAGGGTGGTGAGGTGGGAAGGAGTATGTGGGGGAGCACCCTCATAGAAGCAGGGGGAGAAGCAGGTTTCTAGAGGGAAAACTGGGAAAAAGGATAACATTTGAAATGTAAATGAAAAATATCCAATAAAAGAAAAATGTTTTTAAAAAAGAATAAAGTATCCCTGTGAATTACCTACATTCTACTGGCGACAGAAAATGGTGCTCTAGAAAACAGGCACTGTCTGGATGAGGAAGGTAGCGGGCATGTCGGCGTGAGGGAAATAGCATGCCCTCCTAAGTTAGAATCCTGTGAAGTGGGACTCGGACGTCTAGGTTTTATTAAGTGTGAGATTGTGAGATTATTAGATTCACTCCTTTAAAATATTTATCTACTTATATTTATATAATCATATTTATCAGGTAGGGGCGCACATGTGTGTGTGTGTGTGTGTACGCTCACACATGTGTGAACCTGCGTGAGTTCATATGCACCACATGTACCCAGAAGCCCAGAAAAGGCAGAAGACGGCATCAGATCCTCTGGAGGTGGATCTGATACAGGACCTCTGGGAGAGCACCCAGTGCTCTTAGCCACTGAGCCATCTCTCCAGCCAGACACACCACGTTTTTGAGGGCTACGCTGAAACCTTAACAGAGAGATGACTTCCTCAGGCACGGTGTCAGCTCCAGATGACGTGGGAGTGTCATTACCGGGGTGGCAAGGAGTCCCCTGAGTTTGCACAGAGCTACTACTGCAGATGCAGGAAAAAAGAGCAGTAGGGAGGAGAAAAAAAAAACACAAAGAAAAATCAGAGAGAGACCTCCTTGCCTTGAGAGATGTTTCTCTGTGAACAAAATCACTAAACATTTATGCTAGACTCCTGCTTTTTATAACAAATGCCCCACTAGAACCTCTTTATAAACTGACATCTACTCACCCCAGATAAGGAGGCTGCATCAGACCAATGCACAGATGCTCCTGGATCCAGTGGGTTTACTGGGATCATTTACAGGAGGAAACGATGCCTCAGTGACAGCTACACCACCAAAGCACACCCCGGCACGTGTGTGTAGCAGCCTCCCTGTGGACGAAGAACTTAGAATCCCATCCATTCACAAGGAGAGGGCTGTCAGCATCACCCCATTTTTCAGCTGAGGGAAGTGAGGTAAGCTAGAGGTTAAGTAACTTGCTTAAAGACCCATAACTGGCTAATTGAACAGTAAAGCAAATTAGTTACCAGGACCCCTTTTAACCACTGCACTGTTGTACAGAGGGGTCACTCGCAAATGTCATCGTGAAGACCCTACTAAAACACCAGTGTGGCATTTCCTCGAATCCGCCGTGATGCTTTCTCCTGACTGTCTAAACTAACGACCCAGAGCCGTGAGCGTTTGAGGAATCTAGAAACAAACGCCAAGGTTCCCATCGCCACAGTTTTCCTCCTGGCGGACCCCACGGTTTGGACTCCTGGCACTGCTTCCATTTTCATGCTCAAGAACTGTTTCTATATCAGGGAACTCACTTCGCTCAACTCCTTCTCCTGGATGAATGCCGCGGGGGGCTCTTCAGATGCTGTTCATCTAGATAATGGTGTACAATTTTAGCTTGAAAGCTAAACAATAGGTCCGATTTTCTTTATTCGCTTGGGACAATAAAATTAATAACACCCAGCAGGGTCACCAGGCTCCCATCCCACCAGTCACCTAAGCTTTCCCACTCAAAAGACACACTGCTATAATTGACCCAGGACTATGTTTTAATTTGTGTGTCCCCACGGGATCCTTGCCAGAACACCAGATTAAAACCAACCCTGAATCGCTCTGCCATTCGTCTCAAGGGTAAATGTGGGGTTTAATTTTGCAAATGGCCTGGGGTTCCCACTAAATACCGGGCCAGTCTGAGACAAGGTTACTGTGTTGAAAAGGCTACCTCGAGGATTTAGCCATCAATCAACAGCACTGAGTGTCGCCATAGCTCAAAATCGTGGTGGCAGTGTCTTCACAGAAGACCCAGCTTCAAATACTATGTCATCTTCCGATCAAGACAGGGGACAGTATGGTCACCATGGTTTACCCAGATGAGAGCTAGATAAGAGTTGGATGGTGACTAAGTAAACATAGAAATGGAGTTTAACAGTAATCATCTTAATACAGATTCAGTTTGCTCTGCCTGTGTGTGTGTGTGTGTGTGTGTGTGTGCGCGCGCGCGCGCACTTAAATACACACACACACCCATGTTAGCTGATACATGTACACATGTAAGTACATATGTCTAGACACCAGGAGTCAATGTCTTGTGCCGTCCCCTCCCCTCCCCCCCTGCCCTTGAGTGGGGGTTTCTATTCCCTGTAGCTCCTTCATCTCAGTGACCAGCCACCCGCTGAGGACTCACACTGTTTCTTCCCTCAGTGTTGGAGTTACCAATGTATCCCCACACCTGGCTTTTCAAAGTAGCTCTTCGGTTTGGAAGCTTGCATGCTGAGCACTTTACAAATGGAGGCAGCTCCCTAGACCTTCTTGATTCTTCCTTAGAGACAACAGTAAGAAATACAGAGTTGCAGAATAAGGAGAGTGTGGTTAAAAACAAAAACAAACAAACAAAAAAAATACAGAGTTGCAAAACACAGAGTGTGTGGTAAAAGGCTACTATGTACAATTCAGAGTACTTTGAATGACTGTCCCAGACAAAAGGGGTGGTCCCTATGTTTCTTTCAGACATGTTGTGAGTCAGAATGCACATGCCTTCCTCTTTGTTGCCCTTTCTGAGACAGAGTCTCTCTATGTAGCCCTGCTCTCCGGCTTGCTATGCTGAGCCAGCTGGCTGTGAACTGTAACACCCCCTTGCTTCTGCTTTCTGGGTTCTGTCTTTACAGGTGTCTGCCATTTTCACATGTCAATCGCTGCTGTTTGAAGTTGCTGATTACTTTAAAGATGGTATTAAAGCATCAAGGCACCAGACTTGGTCTTCTACCAAAACTTTTGTTTAAAAGAACAAACAACAAGACGGCCAAACAACACCGGGCCTACAATTTTAAAAAGTCTTGCTTTCCTTGTAAGAAGCATATGAGTAAAATAATTAAATTATTTTGGAACTATGTGCATGGCTACTGTCCTATACACTCCCCTATGAAACAGTTTTCATCTGTCACAGATGGGGACACACCAAGAGATGAAGTGTCCCTTTAATAGCTTTAGCTGGTTTCTCTATCCAAGCATGTGTATCTCCAAATGTTTGCCCCCACTGATTCCTTTGTTAAAAGGCTCATGACAAAGAGGGAGGATTAAAGTACTACCTCAGACCATATCATCTTAAAAATTATAATCAACACCCACTGCACTCTATGCAGTTAATTTAGCAAAAGTGGTTTGTCAGCATATATATGTGTGTGTGTGTGTGCGTGTGTGTGTGTGTATGCATATATATGTACAAGCACACACACACACACACACACACACACACACACACACACACACAGAGCCTAATATTTAATATGCCATAGACAGCTCAATGGCTGGCCCACTCCCAAACTCCCACGTTACTAACACCTCCCCTCTGATATGACTTAATTATTACTTACTAAAATGTATATTCTGTCTTTGCTACCACAAACCCAATGGAGGGGGCCCTGGGGCTGCTCTTCCCAGTTCTTGCATGATTGTACACTCTCTATTCTACAGCTCTCAATCCTGCGTCTCAGTCCTTTCCCGGCAATAGTGACTCTCTTTCTCCCTTGGTCACCTTGCTTGTGAATCCTCAAGTCATGCCTCTGTCTTCCTGTCCAGCCATTGGCCACTGGCAACCTTATTTACCATTCAGAGCCAACTGGGGACAGGGCCCCCCAAGTTTTGTACACAGAGTTGCAAGTTTCCGTGTAATTTTGGGAGCCAAAGTAACACAAGTATCATTAGAACCAATCCACAACAGAAGTGGATACACATATATACATTTAAACATTCATACAAACACACACACACACACACACACACACACACACACACACACACACACACAAATCAGAGTGCTCTTACGTCTAATTAAATGTTATCCTAGGATGTGAAATTTAACTGATTAATGGTGTTTAAACCTTGAACCAAATCAATATTTAATGATGTAAAACTCAGTTTATATAACTGAACAGTGTTTAGAAAACAGAAAAAGAAAAAAAAAAAGAACCAAAGGCAGTGAGGCGGGTTTATATTATCTTTTTGTTTTGTTTTGTTTTTTTCACAGAAATAGTGCCCTGCTAAGGTCATTTAACTATGAGCTGAGTGAGGATTTTGTCATACTGACTAAACTAATAATCATTTAAGGAGAGAGGAGGGCACATTTGACTCCACAGTACTAGGATACCAGTCAAAAGCCATCTTTCAGTTTTTACTTGGCCTCTTGCTTGTGACTCAGGCTTCAAAAGTGAAAACAAGTATCAAATGAAACCTGAGCTGGAGAGGAATCTTTGAGGTTGCTGGCTCCCTTGGCAGGTGTGTGTCTCTCAGTCTGATTCTCTGAGTCTCTCAGTCTGTCTCTCTGTGTTTGTGTCTCTGTATTTCTCTATCTATGTCTCTTTCTCTGTCTCTGTCTGCTTCTCTATCTCTGTCTGTCTCTCTGTCTCTCTCCCTGTGTTCCTGTCTCTCTCTCTCTCTCTCCTCCATGTTTCCCACTTCCTCTCACTATATTTTATATCTGGGATGATCTCTGACAAGTAAGACTGCATTTGGAAGGCATGATTCCTGGGGTAGCATTTTGTAAGGTTGTAGAAGTTTTAAGATTTTGGCCTGATGGCCTGATGAAGCATAAGGTTAAGATAAAAATATAACTCCTTACAAGTTACAAAAAATATTTCGTTATAAGTTTGTGTGTAAAGGGCTCCTGGGACACACCAGTAAGTATAGAAGCTGTCCTGCCAACCATATCTTGAGGACCCATATGGTAAAGAACCAACCAACCTATGCAAGTCATTCAATGACTGCTATAAGTATGTGCACATGCACACACACACATGCACACACACTTATACACACATGCACACAAACATGCACATACACACTCATGTACACACTCACTCAAATACACTCTCACAAACACACACACACAGAAACACTTGCATCCACACACATGTATACACCCACTCACTCACAGGCATGTACAGGAACACACACACTGAACATATATGCACACAAACGCATGCACACACAATTAATGTTATACAAAATGGTTAATATGCTTGTAATTATGGGATTATACTTCTTTGCTAGTGACATATCACACATATATTCTGTTGTAAGAATTTCAGTCTTTTTCACACAGCAAGAATAAACACTGATGTAGCAATCAGAATAATTTCACCTCCATCCTGTTCATCTCACAAATTCCCTGGAGTCCCAGAGCAAGCATGACACAGGAGATAGGGGCATGTTGCCCTCTTAGCCCCAAGCTACAGTGACTTTCGGCATGATCGCTTCACCGTCAGGGTGATGGGTGGTCCAAAGAGTGGAGAGCAACATTCCTCACACTCTGTGACACATGATGTGTCTCTGGCCCAGATTCCCACCTGATGATACTGAGGGAACAGATGAAGGGCGGCAGTCAGTGTACCTGCATGGTTGCTTGCTATGCATGGGAAGCCTGGTCCACTTCAAAGGCATAAAGAGGAAGAAAAAGAGGTGGAAGAGGAAGAGGAGAAGGAGGAAAAGGAGGAAGAGGGAGGAAGAGGAAGAGGAGGAGGAGGGGGAGGAGGAGAAAGAGTAGGAGGAGTCATCACATTTTAAGTTTTAACAGTCACCATAGAAACCGACCTTATTGTTGGAACCTTCATTTGGAGTTCATTTCGCCAAAATGCCAGTCAAAGAGTGAGCACTTTTTCACGGGTCCTCTGTCTTATAGCTCAGCTCTCTGCCCACCAATCCCATTTAAGCTTGTAAGGATAACCATCCTGTTCACTTTTTACTTATCCTATCTTTTAATGTGTACATCTCTTGTCTACCATGCACCATTAGCAATTTTTAAAGAAGACATCCTGTGCCTCTGCTCCCTCCTCTTTCCACAAGGTTCCACAAGGTCTACAATGGGGCCTTCCATCTTGAGCTTCGGTGGCAATTCAAAGAGTCAGAAACGGAGAGAGCCCAAAAGAGATCCTGGGGTGGAAGAAACACTTAGAGCACGTGAGTTATTCACGTGAATTAACATTACTTTCTCTATATATTTTACAGAGTCCACTGAATGAGGAGCTTACTTCCACAAGGCAGCAAAGAAAGGACAGAGCATCCTTATCCTTGGAGGACTGAAAGGTCAGAGAGGAAGAAAGAGGCATGGAGAAACCATAGCAACAATGGCCCCCTGCATAAGCCTTTGCCCCAAACAGACCACTGCCCAAAGGGGACGCAAAAAAAACTTGGCCGTGTTGGATGCTGAGATGGTCAGCTTCAACTGTCAACTTTGCATAACCGACAATCGCCTTGGAAGAAGAGTCTTGGCGAGGGATTATCTAGATTGGAGGGGCTAGTGGACACATACATGTGGGGTTGTGTTGTCAGTGTGGATTTTGTGGGAAGATACAACCTGAAGGTGGGTGATGACACCTGCTGGCTTGGCACTCGACTATCTAGGGGGAGAGAAAGCGACCTGAGTAAGGGGTATCCCTGTCATAATCCTCTCTCTGCTTCTGACTTGGATGGGACTAGCTGCTTCAGGCTCTGGCCATGACTTTCCGCCAGTAATGCACTGTAACCCTGAATGCAAACTGACATGAAGCTCTGTCCCCTAAGCCACTTGTTTCTGGGTTCTTATCACAGCAACGAAAAGAAAACAAGCACAGGGCAAACTGATATCGTAAGTCACTAATGGACTGGGTTAAGGACTTGGCTGGTTGGTAGAGCGCTTAGCTAGTGTGCAAGCAGCCTTCCCTTTGATCCCCAACATCACATACAAGAAGAGGTGGTGTGTACCTGTAATGTAAGCACCCAGGAGGTAGAGATAGGACAATTAGGGATTCAGGGATGTCCTTGGATATCCATCAAGTTCAAGGCCAGTATGGGATACATATGCCCCTGTCCCAAAAGTATAGCAGAGGAAAATCAACTCACCACTTACAAACCAACGGAGGGCACAGTTGCAATGCCCCCCATCCCACGAATGCCGCCCACCATGATTCATGAGTGACACCCATTAAAACATGGCGAAGAGATTTCAGCAAATGGTAAGTGAAAGGGGAAAGGCATGAGCAGGAATCGTGTGAGCACGAAGGACATCATTCACAGGACATGGGTCATAACTCAGGGAGACGCCCGTGCCAAATGTCCTGAGTCAGGGAGGCCCATGTGTAGCTTCAGGCCTATTTAATAACATTAGGTGGGAATGCTTAAGTATACACGGGAAACACCAGCGGCATAAATCAGACGCCAGTCCACATATTTCAAAATTAGAGCCGTAAAGCACCGTGATTTGTGGGAACAGCCTAACGGCTCTCATATATTATCACCCTTTTCTGAGAAGACTTATTAGTTATCCAAAGGGGCATATTAGTTATCCAAATTAGGATTTTGTTGTTGTTGATGGAGCCAAAAAAGAAAAAGCATGAGCGCCGGCCTCTCCTCACCTGCAGGATGGTTCGAGGGAAGCAGAGTTCTCTCCAGCATTGCTAAAGAACAGACGGCTTACGGAAATCTAATTCAGCAGAACTATTAACACGGAAATTATTAGGGGAAAATTCCAAATTTCCAGGTTACCATTTCCCTTAACATAGGGGAGTCCATCCACAGAGACGCTAAGAGCGTATTCTAACCCTAACATACATCATCAGCAGAAGCATTTGCTTCGGCCTGCACTTCTCAGATTGTGGTATGTTTCTCTCCCCCCCAGATTTAAGCGGATCTGTTTTAAGATCCGATCGCACTGATAGGAAACACAAACGGGCAAAGCGTGTATGCTCTATTCTAGTCTGTCATCCTGCCCGGCTCCTCCTCTTACCTTCGTAGCACTAACAATGTCACACTATTCTTGCTTGACCTACGCCTCCACAAACAGCCTGGAAGATTCATGTTCGTCAGACTTTACCTGATGTTCTAAGGCAGCAGCAGAGCAATCCGCCTGTCATACAGACGTGACTGACTATCCCTCCAGAGCCCAGGGACTTCCTTAGCACAGAGGAGCGCTAATTAGCAGTAAAGAGCTGTCTCAAGGATTAAGTGAAACACACATGAAATGTAGGTTGATGTCAATATGCAGGTGAGGGCTGGCACAAGTTAGATCAAGGCCATGATTGGACCAGAAAAAAAAATAAGGTGGGGACAAAGTTTTTGTAAATCGGGAGAGAAGGAGAAGGAAGGAGAGTCAAGATGGAGACTGAGAAGGATGACCCAGATCTGGGTGGTCTTGAGTTGCCAAGGTAGCTGGGATGGATTTCTGTAGGCAAATTTATCTTATTTGGTGGGCAGTTTATATCCTTATCAATTGGTTAAAAATTTATTGTGTGGGTGTATTATGGATTGAGAATTTAACATATAAATCTGACTGTTGGGTTGTAGTTTGTTGAGTCTTGATTTTAACGGGTTGCTGGGAGTTTATACCGTAACTCTTAGGGGGCGGATGTTGGGAATGTAAACAGAGCAGCAGCAGAGAGTTACGAAAGGGTAGCCGCTGCTGAGACCAGGAGGTGGATGCTGGAAATGTGAAGAGAGTCCACAGTAAGAGAGCCTCGAGACAGGCGGTCTCCATATGAAACTGATGTGGCATCGATCCCCCCGGGTCAGAGAGTACTTTGGGGACAGCGTGGGGCGGCTGAGATAAATTAGCACGAGTTCCAATGGCCCGAACTAGCAAGAGTGCAACCACAAGGGTATGCTCGGGGAACTGGTTCCGCCCGGTTTTATTTTTACTGCAACAGTGAAACAGCCCAGCCCTCCAAAACTCTATTTTAAATATCATTCACTATTAACATTATGTTTCCATATTGTATCCCCGGGCACCACACACGGTCTGGCGCGCAGGGAGAACGTCCTAATGGTCCCTACGTTTGGCGATGGAGGAATTGGAAGAGCTGGATCCTGCGTCCTACTCAGGCCTTGTAGAGAAGAATGGCTTCTGTGTGTCCTATTGTGCCCTCAAGGAGGTCCCATACCAAAGGCTACAAGGGACATCATCGTGTCATAAGGAGTACAGGGGCCAACAGAAATAGGATCAGGAAGGGGAAAATGTTCAAGAAAATTCTAGGTTATCGAAGGACTAAGACTTGAAAGCAGGCCAGGCGGCGGTGACTCACACCTTTAATCCCAGCACTCAGAAGACAGAGGCAGTCATGTCTCTGCGAGGTTGAGGCCAGTGTTGTCTGCAGAGCGAGTTCCAGGAGAGCCAGGACTACACAGAGAGACTTCATCATAGTGGGTCTAGTTCCTGAGGCATGAACTTTACAGCACACACAGTCAGCCCCATCTCAAGGATGCGGCTTCATGGATTTCTATTTCTGGTAGCACAGACCATCCTACAGATGTAAGAGAGAAAACTACCCCAGAGGTTTCGTGGGTTTTTTGTCCACGTCGCTTCTGATACCCTTGAACTTCTGACCCTCCAGTGTCCACCTCTTAGGCACTAGGATTGCATGGTATGTTACTATAGCCGCTGTACAGGGTGTACACGGTGTTGGAGAGCAAATCCAGGGCTCTGGGCATGTGGCACAAAGCCCTCTACCACTCCTAGGAAATATTTAATAGTGTATTTATTACTACAATTGCTTGAGATACATCGGTGGCAAGCTGCCCGGACAGAGAGCAGGGAGACTTAAGTTCTCTCCCACAGCCTTCTGAGCTATGAACACAGCTCCTAAGTCTAATTGTTAACTACGATCTACAAAGAGAGTGAGAGAAAGTTCATGTATATCCAGGAATAAAAAGATCGTATCAAAGAAAAGTATCAGTTTGGACAGACCAAAAAGGAACTTCTTCAGATCTTCACTTCCTGGCTTATTTTTACAATATGTGGGAAGGTGGATTTTTTGTTTGTTTGGTCAGGATTTATCTATACATCATATCTATATAATATATCTATATATTATATCTAGTATTAGTTTAAATTTACATCTCCTTCCCTGACCTCCCACCTATCCCCTGGTTTCATTTTCCTTGCAGTTTACAGGACAATTACTGGGGCACTCTTTCCCCAAACCTATTATCACGTGTTCCTTCCATGTTCCTCCTGGAGCGTGGACCCTCCTCATTGCCACTTACCTAGAGGCTGTCTGCTGCTTGTTAATGGAGTCTCATACTGTCTTCTGACATGAGAGAAAAACCAACCATGTGCTAGTTGCCTGTCCACAATCCAGTCCTAAAGAGTATGGGAAGCCCCTCCTTCTGAGGTTTACCACAGTTTAAGGACAGCCCGAATTTGACTTTAAAAGGGCCTATTAATATCAGTGCTAGCTCACGGAGTCGTAATGTAAAATCTTTGAGAAAAATCTTTACTACGGAGAAGGGGATGTGTAACTTTTGCCGTCCTTATAGATCTTAATGGATTTTAATCTACAGATGGCAGGCTATGAATCTAAGTTCAGAAGAGACACAAGGGTGACTGAAGGGAAGCTTCTTCATTGCGTGGCTGGCAGAGAACTACAGATACGATCAAAGCTGAGCCTGACATAGGTGGGAGACCTCCCCGTTCTTCTTCATTGATTTGAATGCTGCGTGGCTTCCCGTGCGCTTAAATGCATGAGGCAAAAGGCAAGAGTAACAAGAGTCCCCCGAATGACGACTGCAATACTTCTGCTAACACCCCCAGCTCATCCCATGTAGCTTTAATCCTTCACTTCACAAGGGTCATCACATACGGGATGCATAGGAAAGCAAGAGGCGCCACTAAGAGACACACTCTAGCGATTAGATTATGACAAACCATCACTCCCTAAAATGCACCAGAATCAATTAATTACGGGATGATAATCTTGTGTTGGGGGGAGGGGTGTCTGCTTTCCTTTTTGAAGACAGGATTACAGGACTCTACACCAGAGGACTCACGCAGAGGGTAAGGAAGCAGGGAGAGCTGAGCAGATTACCTGCCTTTGAGCTAAGGAGTGAGGATCCTGTTTGGAGGAGTTTATAGGACTCCTCTCTTTTCCGCCGAGCGTGGATGAGACGGATGTGGCCCCGGGAGCATCTCGGCATAACAGAATAGAAAAGGAGGAACTGGAGAGCAGTTTCTCTGAGCAGCCTCTGAGCCAGGCTGCCTGTAACTCCCCTCAGTAGGATCCGCTTCTCAACCATCTCAGTGACTTCTGCTTTGTTCATTCACTCAGCTGCCGGTTGAGCTTCTGGGACTCTCTGGAGTTGGTGTACTGTTTGGAAAGCTGGCTCATTGGGACACTACGTCCCACCAACCTCCCCATGCCCTCTGGCAGGCTCTACTGCTGAAGTCTCCCATCTCAGTGCTTTCCTCGGGTCTCTGGAACTTACCCTGCTTCCAAACGCTAGCTAGTTGGAGCCTGACAATCTCTGTTCCTGCAAGGGACCATCTCCTGCTACCAAGTAGGAGCTTCCACAGAGAGCTGAGACCTCATCCCGTGCCATCATCGTGGGGACTTGCTCCTGTACTCCACTGTTAGCCTTCCCTGGTCCCCATGACAATGGGCTTTCCTTGCATTTGATACTTGTGGGGAACTAGATGTTGTAAGAAGGTCTAAGTCCTTTGTTTATGCTCTGTACCATGGACAAGATAAGAAGACGACGAAGTAGACAGAAAGAAACAAACCCAGAACCTGGCCATAACTGGCCTAAGAACATTTTAGACTCTATGATACTGAGGTAATCATAGCTCCATTGGACAGAACTCAGAGGAGTGTAGGTCGATGTCATTATACAAGTGAAGGCAGGCAACATAAACAAGGCCTGTCACTGGATGAAAAGGAAGGATGGGTGGGAGCAAAGTTTTAGAAGCGGGAGAGAAGATGGAATGAGGGAGAGGAACTGGGAGAACATGGCAGCAGATATTAAGATTCTTCTCTGGGCATAGATACAGGTTAATAAGAATATTTGTAAGGGATGGGTGTATACGGGATTCTGTGCTGTCTAGATGGACAAATCACATCTTATCAATTGGTTGGAGTGTGGTCTCTTTCATGTGGAGACTTAATTGAATTCAGGAGAGTGTATGGTGGCTGGAGGTACTGGGCCCGCCATGGAACTGGGATGTGTATGCCTGGCCTGGTAACAACCTTCTGAGGAACTGAGTGACTGGCTCATGGGGACCACCCAGGTCAGAGGGAGCCCAGGAGAGAAAGTACAGAGCAGGGACATGGTCTCCGGGCCTTTTATTATTTATTGCAACAGAGAAGGACATCAAAAGTTGATCTCTGGCTTCCATATGCAAACACACAGGCATGTACATGTGAATGCAAGCACACACACGTGAGCACACACACAAGTACAGAATATGTGCTACTAATGGACACTAAAATACAGTACGTCTCTCAAATTTTACACCTTTGTTTTGAAGAATATTCAATGCACACTAGAGCTTGAGGCTAAACAGGGATTCACAAAGACTCCAGTGTCCTGTATCCAAACACAGGTAACAATTAAAAAAAAACAATAAAGGAACAGAAATAGACCTGCGGTAAGATATCAGCAGGGAGAACTCAATGACCTGACTGAGGAAGTCATTAGGATGCTGTGGCTAAAATCCTCCTCCCCAAGGTCCTGAGGAATCTTCAACAGCTACACAGGGTCAGGACCTCGTGTCCACACTCTGTGTGAGCAACCAGGATTAGCAGGAAGTCCTGTCTGCCACCAGCCAGGGGTAGGTCCAGTCAACCTCAGAGCACACACAGACACCTACAGAAACCACAGGACATATGCTCTCCTCAACTGCCTTCCTAAATTTTCCACATGAAGTGACCCGCATCTCTGAAGCCCCCTGCCACATTTTAGTCGAGATACTTAATGACAAGATCTTCCACTTCTCCAGAGAACTATAATTCATACTGTAAAATCACTGAATCTCGGTGTTGGGCTAATCTAAGCAGCAAGTGTCCGGGTGTCGGCAAGACCATTGTTGAATGTGGGAAGCCTTCCTAGCATACCTATTCTTGCCTTTTATTGTCTTTTTTTTTTAAGAAATTGATTCAAGTGTAGTAATTAAAATACATTACAGTAGGTGCAAGTGAAATTTGGAAAACCGCCAATGTTTGCAACAACTTATAATTTTCTTTTTTCAGAGGAAAAAAGGTAGTTTTGACATCTTTGTGCAAAACAATCACTAACAGTTACTTACAATTTCCGGAAAATCACTGTTTTAATCATGACCTTTCAGCTGTCCTTGATTGAAAAAAAATTGGCCACCTACAGAAGTAATTCTGTTGGGTCCTCATCT
Organism: Rattus norvegicus; assembly: GCF_021556685.1. Taxonomy (NCBI): domain Eukaryota; kingdom Metazoa; phylum Chordata; class Mammalia; order Rodentia; family Muridae; genus Rattus; species Rattus norvegicus. The sequence continues at coordinate 179,463,395 of NC_141537.1, forward strand.
CTCCCCTGATTGATGGACTCATGGGGTTCTCCGTGTTCACAATTATAAAGAAAACTATATAAAAGTGGCAGAGCTTAGCTTCCATCTCATCGGATGAGAATAAGACCGTCCTAATTGACAATGAAAAGGGACTTTCTCTAAGTGATATCTTTGCCACATACCTGCACAGAAAATCAAACGGTACATTTTTCTCTGATTAAAAGTGTATTCTTTCGGTTACCATTCAGTACAACCATTAATTTAGCATCCATTGTGTAAAGGGCCTGATACTGCACTCTGTTGGGGGTGATAGATTGTGCATAAGACAGTCTCTGTACTTAGAGGTGCCATTAGCTGGTGAAGCCCTCAACCAGCTAATGTACAAGAAAGATGGAGCCCAATTCATTCAACCTGGAGATGTCCTGCCTGCATAGACAGATGTGGCCAATCCTGGTTGGGTTGTGTATGTCGACAGAAAAATGCATGTGCATTTACTTGGAAACAACATGATTAGTATGTATCTGGAGGTATATACTATGCCACATCAGAAACCTTCCAAAGGGACTACACATGGTAGTCCTCACGCGCTAGCATGTAATTTTTTCCAGTGAAAATAAAACCAAGCCTCTTCCTCCTAGCCAAAGGTTCCCCACCTACTGCACGGGCCACAGAAATAGAAACAGTGCTCAGGACTCCATTAGAAGTTTATTGAAGCACCGTGGGGCTGGAAAGCTCTTAGGAGTTCAGCATAAATCATTCATGCGCCAGAGGGGAACACGGAGGACCTAAAAAGATTTTCCCCTTTGTACTCAATTTCTATGAGTGATCTCCAATTTACAACCTTATGCTCGACCCAGAAATTGAATTAATCAATACAATTATCTTTTAGAAATCCCCTTTGTCAACTATCGTAGTTCATGGACCAGAAAGGAAGATTGAAATTTCCCAGATTGCAAACTGGCAGGCAAGATTCAACTATATTGAAGGGCTGGCATCAGAAACGGGCTGGGATACCATGTTTTGAAGGGTTACAGAAACCCAGTGATCTTTTACCCCAAACACACAGCAGGTACTCAGTCGTCTGAAATAAATTGTTCGACAAAAAAGCAACACTACAAATATATTTACAGGATCCAAACTCTGAATACTAATGAGAAACATCCAATAGACATTGATACTAAGTCGTCAGTTTAAAATAAGTAAACTCACATTTCCGGATGTCGAATTCACTGATTTATACAAGCTCGTTGTTATGGCTTCACTGTGAAAAGTCCTCCCCTTCCTCACCACCCCCCCAAGACTCATGCGCTGTCCTTCGTGATGTCCAGGTGCGGTGCTGTTTCCAGGGGCCGAAGACCCGTCAGAGGGCGAGGCCTCGATGGAGGAAGTGGTCATTTGGAGCAGCCCTTGGGCTTCACCTAGCTCATCCTCCAGGGTTTCTCTTTTGTTGTTGTTGGTTGGTTGGTTTTGGTTTTTCAAGACAAGCTTTGTCTGCGAATTCCTGGCTGTCCTGGAACTCGCACTGTAGACCAGGCTGGCCTCCAACTCGGAGATCTGGGATTGAAGGTTCTCACTTACAGCTGTGCCTTCTCCACCTCAATGGAGTTTGGCACCTGGAACCTTTTCATGTTGCCAACAGCCTTAGTACTGTTCTAAGGGTGTGGCTGTCGCCTGTAACCTATGAAGGAGCTGAGACACACAGCCAGTTTAGGTGCACACAGTACTTTCCCAGGAATGGTCAGATAAACAGAGCAGAGGGTGTTTTAGGACAGTATCATTATTCTCTGAAAGCTCCGTATATTTATACAGCATATACTGATCGTACCCACCTATGGCTATGTTCCTCCAAATTCCTCTAGTGCCAATTATCTTCCTCCCAGCGTCATGGCTCTCTTTTAACTGTTATTAATAATCTCTGAGTCCAGCCCTCATATACATGGGGCTGACTCTCTCTCTCTTGGCCATCCACTGGGATTTGAACATCCACCAGGGCTCACTCTCTCTCCCTCAGCTGTCAATAGCTCATCCTTTAAGGGTAAGCCATCGGAGGCCCTTCCCAATCCCCACCGGAATGAAAATGGCCTGATCTTGTTCAGGTAATCACAGCTGCTGAAAGTTGGCACATGCAGTAGCCACATCCTGTAGGACAAATAATCGGTTGTGGTATCTGCATTATATACCCTTTGTGCTTAAAACAAACTTCAGTAAGCTTAACCTCCCATCCTGCCTACCTAATTCCAATTAAAAATAGCAATTCTGGAATAAAATAATGTGACTCTTTAGTTTATACTTGATTTTGGCAACACAAAGCCATAAGCTCATCAAATTATTTGTCTCTTAACGCTTAACGTGTACCTCATTGTATAAATCCTTTTTATTAGTAACTTCGGCTTGATTTTATGAACCTCTTTAATACTTGAAAAAATTAGGAATTATTCAGGTCATTGGGATGTGATCTCTATAGTTTTACATCTTGATTCTCCCCCAAAGATCCATGAGGTTTGAACAGCTGGCTCCCACTACGCAGCTACCAGATGCTGATCGAGCCTTTTAAAATGCTAGTCTACAGGGAGGTCTCCCACCCACTAGAGGGTATATGTTGGTTGGGACAGAAGACCCTAGTCTCTTGCTCCTTGTCCATTTGTGCCTTGCCTATGAAGTGACCAGCTTGGCTTGACTGCAGATTCCCACCCATTGTCACTGTGGACCAGAACCTGGAAAATGCTGAATCAAAATGAACCTTTCCTCTTCCTAAGTTTGTTGGCATGTGTGTAATTGTCATAGTAACAGAAGGACAAGCAGTGCAGCAAGACATAGTCTCTATTTTCTTTTTCACGAAATCTGAACCTGTTCTCTGGTTGTAATCCGGATAGTTCTATTTGAAAGTGTTTTGTTTGTGGGTGTTCAGATATTTGTGTTTTGTACAGTGAAAAGCACTAGTATAGTCCATGGGAAATCTCTGAGGTACCCACGAGGTCGGGCCTCTGTCTCCCTTATTTACCACTGAGTCTCCGGCCTGTGGTATAAGAAAGCTGGACTGTGCTTCTCTTCATTACACGAAAGTCTAACTGGGCCCGCATCAGGAACCACTGGGAGAGAAGAACTCGCTTTTAAACATGGAAAAACCTCTGTTTTTGAGCAATCAGGAAAGATGCTGGATATTTTTGTGTGACTGTTAGTGTTAATTTTGCACTTGACACAATCTAGAGTCAATCGAAAAGAGAGTCTCATGAAGGACCTCCTCAATTAGTTTCCCTGTGAGCGTGTCCAGTGTCAGGGTGGATTGCCCTGATTGTGTTCATTGATGTGGAAGATCAGAAGATCTGCCCACTGTGGGTGGCACCATTCCCTAGGTTCGGGTCCTGAACTATACCAGAGTACAGAAACTGAACTGGGCACAGACGTGTCTGAATTCATTTTCTCTGCTCTGGCACGTAGGTGTCCAGCTGCTTTGCTCCCTGTGCCTGCCACCTTGACCCCCTCGCAGTGATGGACTGTCTCCTGGAATTGTGGGCTAAAGTAAACTCTTTCTCCCCTACATTGCTTTTGTCAGGAGACAGCGACAGAAAGGCATCTGGAACATTTTAGTGACTTCTGATTGAGGATGAAGGAAGCCTCATAGAAAGGAGAGACTTTACAGTTAATATGAGGGGCCCTTCACCCGAACTCCTGCAGAGGAGAGGGCCGGGTGCGAGGTAGGAAATGACAAAGCCCCTTGTTGTGTGGGCTTCCAGCATGAAGAGAGTACTGTGCAGCTTATCTGACTGTATGCAATAAGACAGCAGCGGTGCAGGCCACCCCAGGCAAACCTGAATGGGGAGGGATAGGGCCAGAGGGACAGACACACAGGAGGTGAAGACCAGAAAGAAGGGGTTGCTTCTTCTTTACCAATGGTCTGACAGTTCAGGGAAAGTGCTGATGGTCCTGAATGCTGTTACTGGGAGAGCCAATTACCAGCCACAGCACAGCCACTGTGAGCGAAGCCTCAGTGTCTCAACCTGCGGGACAAATGCCTGTGATTGGCGACCCTGCCAGGCCCTCGTTACAGCAGTCCAGAACAAAATCAGCAACGGCTGAAAACAGACAGCCCAGTTCACTCTCTCCCCCATCCTCGACCGTTAAACATATCAATATCAATGTCCCAGCACCAAAATGTCGGAGTAATTACTACCCGACCTACAATTAAAGCGTGCCGCAATTTTCAGTCCTAACAGCCAGTTCTGTCTGAGTCATACATTGAACCAATTAAACTTAGAATCTCGGTGTCTGAACGGGTGACTTCTAATGGAAGGGGCTAAAGCTCGTGCCCTCCACATCCAATCATATCTCTGTTTGGTAAGATCAGGGGGGCTCGGGGGGGGGCTCAGCTGAAAGACTTGGAAGCTGGCCCATCCCAGCAGATTGCGCTGGGTGGAGATAACGCTAGCCTGTCTAGGTATGGTCGGTGCCAATGACTCCGACTAAAATTAGAAGAAAGGAGACAGTACCTTGGCTCGGGCTTGTGTTGGAGACAAGACTCTATCTCCTGTTAAAGTCAATGGATGCCAGTGGCACCACCACTGCCTAGCAATCAGAAGACATTCAGGATCCAGCACACCTAACACGAGAGAGGCCATTTCTTAGATTAGTCACTTAGCGGAATGGATCTCAAGTGCCAGGAACTCAGAGGCATACGTGCACGCATTCTCAACGAAGCAGGTGACTTCCGTGCTGCATGCAGGCTGAAGCAGACCAGGAGGATCCAGGACCACATTGATTGGTGACAGGTTAGGGAAATTAGTCCTTTATCAATGTTGGTCTGCCAAACAAAAACACATAACAACAAAACACACTGGCGTAGTGACCTCATTCCTTACCCTCAAAATACCACCCAAAGACCAACCATGCTTCTCTCCCATTTCAACAAATATAATTTTGCTCTAATCTCAGATGTGTCATGAGGCACCATGCCATTGTGGAATGAAAACTGGGCCAGGAATCAGGAAATCTGGGCACATTTTTGTTTTCTGGATCTGTCATGTATTAACTCTGTAAAATGTACAAAATCTAAGCTCTCTGCATGCTGGTTCCCTGTCCACAAACCCATGATGCAGCCTCACAGATCTACAACTTCCCTTTGCTCTCTCAACCACAAGAGTAACTTTGACATTTTGTATCTTAGTGCAAGTTAACAGTAAAGTATCCATCTGTCCTGGGTCTGTCGGGCAGGAATGATTTTCTCCTGTGTCACTGTGAGCAGAAATGGTTTTCTCCAGCATCTCAGCAGTGCGCTGGCCCCTTCAGGAGTTTAGACACTGGGGGCTGACCCTGTTACTCTCTAGAATAGCACAGCCAATGCTGACCTCAGATATCTTTTGTTTTAAAAAGCCATATTAGGGGCAGGGAGCTTGCTCAGTACTTGTGATGAGAGTCTGAGGACCTGAGTTCAGATCCCTAACACCCATGTAAGATTGGGCTTGGTGGTGTTCCTGCCACCTCGGCGCTGGGGAGCACACAGGAGGATCCCTGGCACCTGCTGGCCAGAACATGAGTTCCAGGTTCAGTGAGAGACTGTGTCTCAAATGGTCAGCCTCTGGATTCCACATTCACACAAAGAAGGGTGCACACACATGTACAGAAATTGGGGTGCACACATACACACATGCACACAAAGAGGGGTGCACACATGCATACAAAGGGGCATGCACAATCCATACATATACACAAGGAGGGGTGCACACGCATGTATAGAAATAAAGGTACACACAGACACACATGCACACAAAGAGGGGTGCACACATGCATACAAAGGGGCATGCACAATCCATACATATACACAAGGAGGGGTGCACACGCATGTATAGAAATAAGGGTACACACAGACACACATGCACACAAAGAGGGGTGCACACATACACACCTATGTCCACAAAGAGGGGTACACACGTACATGCATGCACATACAGCCCACCACACATAACACAGCATTTATTTTCCATTTAACACATGTAAAAGAATTCTGATACTATCCCTAATTCCATATCCCTAGGACTCTTGTGATGAACTGCACTTTATTTAAATCCTCCTGTTCAGAACACCAGCTGATGTCTCAGCAGAGAATCAGAAGTCAATTGCCATTCAAGGTTTGGGAATGTGTTCCTCCTTTAGTGCCTGACGTGACTGCAATCTGACTTCCCGGTCTCTGGACAGTGCTGGACTATGGTAGAAGTCTATTTAAGGAAGACAAGTCCCAGAATGCTCTGTGAAATGACCCTATACCTGGCTGGCAGTAGCTGGAGCTCCAGTCTGACTCTCTCACTGACCTGGGCTTTCTGAGCAAGGCCTACAATGTTTCTGATGAATGTCATTGGTACTGAACTTTTTTTGAGGACCTGACTTATCAAACTTAAAGACTCTCAAGTCTGGTGAAACGATTTCCAGCAACTCAACACTGTCCATTAAGGTGAAAGGAAAATTAGCATGTTATCCAGCTTAAAGCTGCAAATGCCTTCAAAATTCTTCTGACTGAAAGACTATGCAAATTACCTTGACAGATTTTTGTCATGTGGGCCAGTGCCCTGTTGCAGAAAGAAGGTTCATGAGTGAGGTAGTTCTTCCTGTTGTCTAGGTCACATAGACATGAATTCTAGAACATCTTTATTTAGTATAATATCCTAGCTGTGTGGCTTGGGAAATCAGAGGTCGGCACCACAGAGTTTACATGTCTTAGGAATAAATAAGTATCACTCTTACCACATACATTTTACAACTCCTTCAAACATGAGACTTTGCCATTAATAGTTGGAAAGCGAGGGACTGGTCCAGAGTCTCAAGGTTACTCAGTATTGCTGCTTACCCATCATAGTCCCTCAGGGCTGTAATAAGGTTTGATATAAGCCTTGTTCCCAAGTTACTGGCACCTTCACTCAAGATTCTGCCTGATTGTCCTGTACACAGGGCACCTCACTTCCTGGGTCGCATTGGCTAGGGTAAAGATCTCCTCACACGTCCTTGGGGGCTAATTAGTGCTGCATCGCTTCCACTGAACAGTTGTTAACATGGAATTTAACATCTACCACGAAACACTCCGCCATGTGTTAGCCTTAAATCTTGATCTCCCTCTGAAGACTTCAGAAAGTCTTCGGGGTTCTACAGTCAACATAACTGTTCTCCTCCACTGTCCAAACAGGCAGAATCCATATTGCTAATCATTCTTCCCGATCTTCAGACAAGACTGCAACTTATAATAAAGGCACAGAAAATACCCTGGAAGCTCGCAGATCATGAGGGAGAACCATTTAGCAGCATGGACCAGAGGTCCTTGCTACTGTTTCAGTTTTTCATTTCCTTTTAGACTTCATTGATGGTATTCTCCCATCTATAGCAAATGCTTTCCCAACACTAACAAAGAATGGAGAACCTGTCCTGTTCAAGGCATAGATGTTAACTCTGGACTTTTCAACTTCATGTGCAATTTTGAAGTAGTTTACGACATCATTAAATATTGCAAAATTAGCATGCACAGCCCCTGAGCGCTGTTACCTGGCCCCGCATATGTTAGAGTCTCACGAAACCCTGGTGCAGAGAATAAAACAATGTATCTGCGTGACCCTTAGCTGAGCTACCAGCCTTTGGATTTCAACAACTGTCAACTAGTTCCCTTTACTTGGACCTGTTGATTTCTTTCCCTGGGACAGAATCTCAGTCTCAGGGTGTTGTGAGAATTTATTACAATGTGGTCTGGTGAATTAAAACATTTCTATCAATTCTAATTGTCTCATAATTTTTTGTGTAAAACATTGTATATACATATACAATGTATACGTGTGTGTGTGTGTATGTGGTGTGTGTGTGTGTGTGTGTGCCTGTGTGTGAGTGCTGTTACATGCTTGCAGTACCCATAACATCCTGAAGGGAGTGCTGAATCCTCTGGAATTGGAATTGCAGTCAGTGCTGAGCTGCCCAGTGTGGGTGCTCCGAATCAAACCTGGGTGACCTGCAAAAGCACCGAGTGTCGAGTGTCGTAACCTCGGTGCCATCTTTCCATTCCTGCTCCTTCCACTGACTTGGCAGCGTCCGACTGTTGAAAAGGATTTTCTTTCTGTCCTCACTTACTCATTCAGCAGCTTTAACAACTTACGGAAATTTAAGTCCGACCTGTAGCTGTCACCATTTTCTTGCTCACAGGCCACACGGTATGCAGTCAAAAGCCATTTCAGGTTGCCTGTGTTCTGTTCCCTCTCTCCTAAGCTTCTGTTAGCAAGATATTAAGAATACTCAGCATGCATTCCTCAGGGTCCAACCCTCAAATTATCAGTGTCCCCAAGGATTCTTGGTTTCTCTTCTTGAGAACTGTCTTAGTTAGGGTTTACTGCTGTGAAGAGATCCATGACCAAGACAACTCTCATAAGGACAACATTTAATTGGGGCTGGCTTACAGGTTCAGAGGTTCAGTCCATTATCATCAAGGCAGGAACATGGCAGCATCCAGGCAGGCATGGTGCAGGAGGAGCTGAGAGTTTTACATCTTCACCTGAAGGCTGCTAGCAGAAGACTGGCTTCCATGCAGCTAGGATGAGACTCTTAAAGCCCACGTCCACAATGACAAACCTACTCCAACAGGGCCACACCTTCTAATAGTGCCACTCCTTGGGTTGAGCCTATAGGAACCATCACAAGAATAGCGTTCGGTGTGAGGGTCTAGAGACCAGATCTGCTCCCCAGTCTCAGGTGGGTGTACCTGCTTTCAGGCTTTCCCTACAGATAGACCTAGGACCGCAAGCGTAGACGCATGCACCTCGGTCTCTTTATTGGTATTCAGAGCTCTGATACATATTCTTTTACTAACCTCTTGGGATAACCCCAACTCAATGGGGTTCCTTCAAGGCTCCTCCCTTCCTTTTAGAGTGAGAAAAGGCAGTTCCCACTCTCATTTCTATAGTGTGTCTGAGTCGCTTCTAAAGCTCTAAACGTCACTATGGAGAAGAGCAGTGTCAGTGACCAGGAGTTTGTGAAATGCAAGCCTAGGAATTAGAGCATGTGGCTTATCAGAGTTGATTGTTTGGTTGATGGGCAGTACCGGGGATTGAACCGACAACTTTGATGTGTCCTGGGCACTAAGCCCTAGCCACATGCCTATTTGTTTTATTTTTAACATTAAACTCCAAAGTACAAACAGCTCTTGGTGGCACTGACGCCTTCTCGTTCTTCTCCACAATTGCTGGGAACATGGTGTCCTGTGCACCCCAAACGGGGTGAAGATTTGCTGGCTACCTAACATTCCTCCACCTAGTGTGGTTCCAATGCCTGTTGCCCTCAGCAACGTCTGAGGATCCACGCTGTGAGCTCTGCTCTCCCGCAAGGTGTTTTAGGAGAGGCAGAAGAAAGTATCATATGAGTGGTTAATTAACACTTAATGTTTCTTCCTGTCCATGGAGATAACATTTAAGAAAAAAAAATTAAGAACAACGTACAAGCGTCTGGGAAAATTACTCATGGCAGAAGTAATGGTTGGCCCTGGTATACCACTTGGGATAGGATGCACAGAATGTTCTCTTTAGAACGACACAAAGCAAGGCTTCTCAGTGATTTTCCCCCCATGGACAAGATTAAATTGCACCTCATTTATATCTCTAAGATCTTCCCCCATAAAACAAGAATGGCGTGCAGGGATGAGTTATTTGCTTAAGTGTCTGTCTCGTGTCAGCCTTTTTCACTCTGAAGTGGAGATCATACATTAATCGATGTGTTTATCTCAACTGCCAGCACTACCCTCAACGTATACATATCTCCAATAAGATTTTGTTAATAACTGATTAAAATAAATCCCCTGCTTCCAGAGTATGGTCTTGTAAGATACCACCCCACAAGTGTTCAGATGCCAACTCCATCCATTTCACCAGCACAGGGGGCTAGTTTCGTTTTTACTTCTACGCTAGAGTCAAGGACACAAAACTCAGGGGAGACAAAACTCCTTGGATAAACAGGCAGATCATGATGAAGGAGCCGGGTCTCAGTGGGGTTGGAACTGAGGGCTGTGGCACCCTGACATGTGCTGATTCACTCCCCCTGGATGGCAGTGCAGAACAAGTCTCCCTGACACCTGTGGGATCTCCCGAGAGAGAAAGTCTAACTCTGCCTGCAAGATGTCTAGCAAGGGTGCTGGTAAGAGTCCACCCGTGCTAATGTGCCACTCCAAGAAGCAAAGAAAAAGCAGTGGACTGAATGGACCCTGAGTAATCATGAAAAGTTTTCTGAGACTTTTATTGTCCGGGCCAGCAAAGCTATGGCTACACACACACACACACACACACACACACACACACACACACACACACACACTCACTCACACACACATACACACACTCATACACACTCACACTCACACATACACACATTCACACACACATACACACTCACACACACTCACACACATATACACACACATACACACACGCACACACACGCGCACACTCACACTCACACACATATACACACTCACACACGCACTCACACACTCACAAACACATATACACACTCACACACATACACACACATACACACTCACACACACTCACACACATATACACACACTCACACACACACTCTCACACACACACACTCATACACACACACACCTTTATTAAACCCCTGTGGTTTACACGTAAGCATGCTATCAGCAGGTTCTTTTAAAGTCTAATACAAAAAGACATCCTTGGTCCTCCTGGTCTAACCTGTGCTTGGGGTCGAGTCTGTGCATCCAGAACTCTGCGGCCCGTGTGTTCCAGTTCCATACCACTCCAGGAGAGCATCACATTGCTTAGCCCAAAACATTCTATCAGCTGCAAGACACATGTGTGTGATACCTGGATCCAATTTGCTCTGTTTACACTTAAGGTAAAATCAAACGCTGCCTTGGCTCTTTAAAGTGACAATATCTCAGTGTCTGAGTGTCACCCGATTGGTGTGGCAGCTCTGGTAGCATTTGCTTTCCCGGCAAAAGAAAATTACCTGTAATGCGTGGTTTAAATAATTACTTTAAAACAAAGGCTTCTTTTCTGCCTTCTTTATTTCTCTGTGGAGAGCATCTCAGCAGGGCTGTGTATTTCAATAAAATTGCCTTCAGACTGCTAGTGGCAGGGCGTCTGTTAGCCCGGGAAAAGTGATGGCAGTCTGACTCCTATTCCTAATATTGGGAGTTAGTCCAGACACCTAAGAGCCAGAACTCTGCTGTGCATTTGACTATGTTATCAACACTTTGCTTGCTAATGACGCTAGTGACAGCATTTCAGTACGGCGGGTCAGACGTAAATACGGAAGCTTATAATTGTGCTCACAGAACCAAAGAAGCTCCTTCCTCAACCTGCCCCCGCCCCTGCCACCCCCAAATCCCATTATAAACATATCAGTTGGTGTTAAGCTTCACCGCTGGGAATTAGGCATACTTTTCTGCTCCATACTCCTTAAACGGAGAGCATCCAGAAGCACCTGACTTGCTCCTGTTCACTGAGTGACAACAGAGGGGTTTCCTGCGGCGTGCCTGTGTGCCAGCTACCCAGCAGAAGGTCACACCAGTGATTCCCCGTGGCTTTTATTTCCCCCAGAGAAACATAGAGCCAGGCTCACCACTTGCCAGATATTCCTAACACCACAAAACAGCAGTGTTAAGAGCCCTCCCACCTCTCCTGGTGGAGTAGCCACAGGCAACCATGCTGAACACCTGTGTCAGCTCCTGTTCCTGGGGACACCCCAGGCAAGCACTCACTTACTAGCCAGGGATGCCCAGGGCTCCACTCTCCTAACTTGCATTTCTGCCCAAACACTTCTGGGGCACCATGGGCTCTTGGTTTGGCTGGGCAGATCTCTAGAACATTGCTGCGTTTAACTACTGTGAAGAGATTCATTTAAATCTTTCCCAAGCTCGCAATTTGACAGGACATGTATGAAAAAAAGACTAGCAAGAGTGAGCCTTCCCCAGAAGGAAGAGTATGAGCAGTGCTGGCTACCACTTCGTAGGTTTAACCCAGCCACGCTCAGGATGGGATCGCCCCTTCTGAGATGAATACAGTGAATCTGTAACATGGGCAGAGTCTGCAGCAGCTGATCTTGAACCAGCAACTTGTGAGAAAGCTATGCCCCACGGAAGCAATGAAATCTGCAGTCAGGACATATGATTAAGGAACCCTCAGCACTTCTAGGAGAGTGGTTTAGGTTGGCACTCGCTGCATACAAATGGGTGTGTGGATGGAGGGTGAGCGTATGTGTGAGCAAGTGAGTGAATCAACAAATGAGTTGGGGAGCAGATGAGTGTGTGGATGAGTGTGTGGATGAGTGTGGATGAGTGTGTGAATGAGTGGATGGATGAGTATGTGAATAAGTGTGTGGATGAGTGGATGGATCAGTGTGTGGATGAGTGTGTGGATGAGTAGATGGATGAGTGTGTGGATGAGTGTGTAGATGAGTGTGTGGATGAGTGTGTGGATGAGTGTGTGGATGAGTAGATGGATGAGTGTGTGGATGAGTGTGTAGATGAGTGTGTGGGTGAGTGTGTGGATGAGTGTGTGGATGAGTGTGTGGATGAGTGGATGGATCAGTGTGTGGATGACTGTGTGGATGAGTGGATGGATCAGTGTGTGGATGAGTGTGTGGATGAGTGGATGGATGAGTATGTGAATGAGTATGTGGATGAGTGGATGGATGAGTGTGTGGATGAGTGTGTAGATGAGTGTGTGGATGAGTGTGTAGATGAGTGTGTGGATGAGTGTGTAGATGAGTGTGTAGATGAGTGTGTGGATGAGTGTGTGGATGAGTGTGTGGATGAGTGTGTGGATGAGTAGATGGATGACTGTGTGGATGAGTGTGTGGATGAGTGTGTGGATGAGTAGATGGATGACTGTGTGGATGAGTGTGTGGATGGATACATGTGCCAATGGGTCTCAGTCCTTCCAAAAACTTTTCATAATCTGGAAATGATTAAACCCCAGCAAGTCGATCAATCGGGCTTTGTGCTTCCTTACTCCTCCTGTACATGTCTAGGGCAGGCACTATGCAAAATTTTAAGGCAAATAAATGAAATTTTTAGAAAAAAAACCAGAGCACGTGCTGGGATCACACTTTGTGAAAGAGCTCCGGTTGAAGCCCAGGGAGTACCCACTGTCAGTCACTGTTCCCTGTGAGCTGTCACATCTACACGGGGGTCAGAACTCTGCTCACTCACAGGACTCCCTCAACCCGCACTGCCTTCCCCGCACTGTGGAGGCAGGAGCCACCGAAAACCTTAAAATCTTTCG